>NC_064614.1:393973597-394607347 GCF_023898315.1 Schistocerca nitens
AGAAGGGAAACAGGGAAGTAGTAATGGTACACCAAGTACCTACTCTGTGCCACGCAGCAGAAGAGCAGACAAGTTAATATTATATTGTTATCAAGCTCTGAGCTTGTCAAGTCTATAGCTTATCAGGAACTTAGTTTAAAATCAGGTGCAAAATTTGTACCCAATAAACAGACAGACAAAAACAATTTACCCTCCACCACACACAAGACTCGAAAGCTAGTTAATATTACAGTGTCCTCTAGTTGTGAGCTATGTTGAAAATTTCAAATCTCTACCTTATGGGCAAGCAAGTTTAAAATCAATTGCAAAATTTCCACCGGGAAAAAAAGAGAAAGAAGAAAAGAAAAGAAGGGGAAAAAAGACAAACAAGAACCAGACTTAATAAAAACATGTTAATAAGTGATTGTTTGTTTACATATACACAAATCTACAGTGGAGCACTGGATTTTAAACTTTAAAACCAACAAAAAATTGATCTTTAATGCTACAAGTAAAAAATTCATATTTCAGTAAGTAAATACATACATTTTGAATATACCTTGTGTTTAGAAATATACATTCCATTCACATCGCCTTGAAATAAGATACATCATTTGTCTTTTCAATCAGTTGACTCTCGTGTATTGGAACCATTCAAACGTGGTGGGTGAATGAAAACATTCGTATAGCTGACATGGCTGCAGAGACTTGTTTCATACAGTTGTTTCATTCGACTGAACAACCAACTGAATGAAAAAACAATTGACTGAACAATCAATTGTTATAAACAAGTGACCGTGCCATCACTACTGTATTCTAACAAGTTATTAACAAACTTACTCTTACAGTGGATAAAACTATTACTGGCAGAAACAAAAAAACTATCTAAAATCCTTTCAAAACATAAATACTATACACGTTATAACACAATAGAGGTATATATTTATTATTATTATTATTATTATTATTATTATTATCGTTAATTCCCCATTAAGGAGAGCATTAAAACACAATCAATATTCACAATGACAATATGGTACATAAATTGGTACATTTCAAATTCATGGCACCTTTTTCTGTCTCTTTCTTTTCTCTTCCCAAAAACCTTTCATAAATTCACTGTGTTTCTTCTTCCTCTCTTCTGTCCACTTCTTTCCTGATTTCTTCTCTTTTGGTGTTTCTTCGAATTTCTGTTTGTTGATTTTTTCTCTGTATTTTCCTCTGTTTGATATTTCTTCTGTGGAGATGTTTAGATTTTTGGGGTCTTCCATGGTTTCCTTTACCCAGTTAGTTTTCACCTTATTCGTCACCACTGTGTTAAAAATCTTCTTGGTCAGCCTATTTTCATTCATCCTATGAATGTGTCCATAGAATTTTGCCCTTCTTTTTCTGATATTGTCTGTAATTGTCTCTGCCTGTTTGTACAATTCCTTTGTTATTGTCTCTTTATCCAGATCCCCTGTCTCTGAACTGGCCCATAGATCTTTCTCAGAATTTTCCTCTCTTGCTTTTCCATTTCCTTGATTTTATTTCTTCCTGTGATTACTGTTGTTTCTGAGGCATACAAGGCCTCAGGTAAGACTACTGTTTTGTAATGTCTTAATTTGGCAGTGACGGAAATATTTCTTTTATTGTAATGGTTCCATGTAAGTCTGTATGCTTTTTGTAGTTTTGTAACCCTATCTTCATTGGCTGTTGAATTCAGTCCTGTTTTCTGTATAATCTCTCCCAGGTATTTGAAATTCTACTTGTGTTATCTTTCCGTACTTCGTTATCAATGGGCTTCTGTCTGTAGATTTTGTGTCCACGTACTGGGTTTTTTCATATGATATTTGTAGTCCTGTTCTGGCTGTGATTTTGTGCAATATCTCTAGGGCTTCTCTGGCTTCATTTCTGTCATTTGTAATGATGGCTATATCGTCGGCAAAGGCCAGACATTTTATGTTGACGGTTCTATTTTTCTCTCTCCCCATCCTTACCCCATTGACTCCTTTGTCCCACGTCCTGATTATTTTCTCTAAAACAGCGTTAAATAAAATGGGTGACAGGCCATCTCCCTGTCTCACTCCTGTCTTGATTTCGAAAGATTCTGAGATCTTGCCCATGAACTTCACTTTTGACTTTGTATTTATTAATGTTTCCTGAATTAGTTTTCTGGTCTTATTGTCTACCTTCATTTCTTCTAGTGTATTAAAAAGTGTTTCTCTATCTATGGAATCGTAAGCCTTCTTAAAATCAACAAATGTTACTGTGGTGTTTCTGGACTTTCTCGTTGTTAATAATGTTCTCAGACACCAGATCTGCTCACTGCATGATCTTCCCTTCCTGAACCCTCCTTGGTATTCTCCGATCTGTGGATGTATCTGAGGTTCTAGGCGATTTAACAGAGCTTTTTATAGAATTTTGTATACCACCGGCAGTAACGAAATTCCTCTATAGTTATTAGGGTCTGTTTTGTCTCCTTTCTTGTGGAGGGGGTGTATTAGGGCTGACTTCCATTCTTATGGTATCTTTTCTGTTTCCCAGATGTTTTTGATTACCGTATTTACTCGAATGTAAGCCGCACTCGAATCTAAGCCGCACCTAAAAAATAAGACTCGAAATCAAGGAAAAAAAATTTACCCGAATCTCAGCCGCTCCTGAAATTTGAGACTCGAAATTCAAGGTGAGAGAAAAGTTTTAGACCGCCCCTCCAAATCGAAACAAAGTTGATCCATTGTAACGTGAAACACAATTGAGGTCGAATGGATGAAGATGCAGCTACAGTAGTTTGGTTCGAGTGGTAAGCTCAACAGTTAAGCTTTACCAAGTAGCCATTGCTGTGTGTCAGGCGCTCCGTCCGTATTTATACGGGTACCCTTCCTTTTTCACGTGCTTCGTCTGGTTTGAATCGATTGCTTATTTTGCTTTGATCTGAGAAGTGCCGTTCTCTTTGTTATAGTTGTTTACGTCACTCTAAGCTGAAAATGCATTATTGTACTGTGTCGTGCATTGTTTGTCGCATTCTGATAACGAGTGTTTACGGCCTGTCGCCGCTCGCGGCGTGGCTTGCTTAGTGCGCACTACCGCCGCTTACAATAAAAAAAGAGAGAAATTATCTCATTAGCGAAACAATGGCAAGAGACTGCTTTTTGTTGTTACTTACACTGCCGCTTTCTTTGATAATGATCAACAAGAACCAAATAATAGCCGCGTATAATAGAAGATGTTCTGAACGAGAGTTTAGCGAAAATTTTTCTCCGTTAGAAAATCTTTGCAGACGCCTCTTTAGTACATTACAGTCTGCACAGAAATTAGAGTCATCTTAGATTTAAAAATTTAGGCAGTTGCCGTGCTTCATTTCTGACTGTATCACTATACAGCATAAGAATAATACGAATATAAACATGACATGATATGTATATTCTTCCGCGTCTTCTCGGTCTAGTTTCGTAGTTTATTAGGCAGACAGGATTAAATGAGGTAGCAGCAAACACGAAAGAATACCTGGCATAATGTTTACATTCTTCTACCTGTTCTTTTAATTTATTTACTGACACAGAGGTTTTGGCGCCAATATTTATCTTTGTGCCTGCAAAGCATACCTGTGTTGCGCTACATATATTTGACGGCAGAAGTTAGTTGTGGCGACACCTACTAACATTTTTCAGAACGTCCGCTTACTTTGCACTCGATTCTAAGCCGCAGGTGGTTTTTTGGATTACAAAAACCGGAAAAAAAGTGCGGCTTAGATTCGAGTAAATACGGTATACTATGAATTTTGGGTGTAATGTTTTCATGGTCTAATTTCCAGATTTCTGCAATCAGTCCATCTTCACCTGGTGCTCTGTTATTTTTCAAGGATTTTATTATTTTCACGATTTCTTCATATGTTGGGGGTTCGGAGTCCCGGTTGGGTTCTGGTTTTGTAAACTGTAATCTCTGTTTTGGTTTATCACAGTTAAGTAACGTGTCAAAGTATCTGGCTAATATTTCACAGTTTTTCTTCGGATTTGTCTCCAGTGTTCCATCTTGTCTTTTGAAGCATAAGCTTGGTGGCTGATATCCTGTCATATTTTCTCGGAATACTCTGTAAAAATTTCGTGTGTTGTTTCTGGTGAAGTCTTCTTCTATCTCCTTCAACCTGCTGTTTTCGTAACCTCTTTTTTCTCTTCGGATTATTTTTGAAGTGTTTTTCTGTATCCTGTTGAAGTCCTCCCATTTTTCTTGTGTTTTATGGCTGTTAAATTTTTTCCAGGCTTGTATTCTGTCTTCTATGGCCCTGTCGCATGTCATGTTCCACCATCGGTGTTTCCTTTTTCTCGGTGGCTGCCCCAATTTTATCAGTTCTTTTATTTTTTCTGACAGTTCTGTCCAGTTGTTGCTATTGATTTTCGTAATTTCTTCTATTATTTCTTTCTTGTTTATTTGTAGGTACTCTGGATCTGTTCTGAAAGGTCTGTTGGTTCTCTTGATTTGTCTATTGGGTATAAATTTTACTTTAAGTTGGAGAAGGTGATGATCAGATTCGAAAACTCCTTTCCTTGTTCTTAAGTTCATTATTTCTCTGGTGTTTTTTGTGGATATTGCTACGTGGTCTATCTGAAATTCTCCTAGAGCATGGTTGGGGGATTTCCATGTTACAAGTTTTCTGTGTGGTTTCTGGAATTGCGTTGACATGATTTTCGGATCAAAATTTCTGCAGAAGTTTATCAAGTTCTCTCCATTTTTGTTTGTTCTCATGTGGGCCGTGTGTTTCCCTGTCATGTCTCGGAATTTTCTTTCCTTGCCTAACTGGGCATTGAAGTCTCCTAGTAACACTTTTATGTGGTTCTTGGGGATTTTGCTGGTAGTTTCTTCCAGATCTTCCCAGAATTCCTCTATCATCTCTGGGTTCTTCTTGTTATAATTGTTTGTGGGGGCATGCCCATTGATTAATGTATAGGCTTTGTTTCCAGATCTTATCGTGTCGACATTTTTTTCTGATTTTGAGGTGAAATCTATTACGGAGTCCAGTATCGATTTATGTACTACAAAACCAGTTCCGAAGAGTTTGAGATTTCTTCCTGGGATGGTTATGGCTGGTTTCCCCTTATATATTCTGTAATTTTCCGAATCAAAGTGGTTCTCATCTGCAAATCGTGTTTCCTATATTTCCATAACTTTGATGTTGTATTTATCCATGGCGTTTGTTAATTGTTTCAGTTTACCTGGCCTCAGTAGTGTGTTGGTGTTGAGTGTTCCCATGTAAAATACTTTCTTCATCTTGAGGGTTTTTGAGAGGCTCTGATTCTTCTCTTCATGACATGGCTGATCCCCTGGAATCCGATGATCAGGTCTATTACCCAGTCTTACTGACTGGGGCCCAGGGTAGTGGATTCTTTCCCGTTGTTCTGTCATGATTATTGGTTTGTGTTGAGGTATTGGTGGTGAAATCACGAAGGATCTCACATAATTTTGACTGGAGTTTTGAGTTCCAGAAGATTAACTTACAGCCGAGCTCACAGAGCCAACAGACGCTGACCAGAGTACCAGCGGCTGCCAAGCAGACGTGTCTGGATTTTGGGGCTTCGCATGTAACCCTATGCAGGGGCCCTCACAGGGTGCTACCATCCGGAGCCAGATGGACCCAGGTTTTTTTTTTTTTTTTATGAGGTGTTACTCCTCCCCCTCCTCCTTCCTCATCACTTGCGAGATGAGGCCCCGGGCTTGGGACCGGCAGTGGCGGAGTTAGAGGTATATATTTATTGTGTTGAGGTATTGGTTCATGAACATTTATTTTTATTTGTTATTACTTTTATGTTGTAAGTTCATGTACTGAGACATTCCATGACCTTGGAGATTTTGTCCTCAATTTGGTCCTACGGAACTTGACATGTAAATAAATAAAATAAATAAATAGAGGTATATATTTATATAATAGAAGGAAACATTCCACGTGGGAAAAAATATATCTAAAAACAAAGATGATGTGACTTACCAAACGAAAGCGCTGGCACGTCGATAGACACACAAACAAACACAAACATACGCACAAAATTCTAGCTTTCGCAACCAATGGGTGCCTCGCCAGGAAAGAGGGAAGGAGAGGGAAAGACGAAAGGATTTGGGTTTTAAGGGAGAGGGTAAGGAGTCATTCCAATCCCGGGAGCGGAAAGACTTACCTTAGGGGGAAAAAAGGACGGGTATACACTCGCGCGCGCGCACACACACACACACACACACACACACACACACACACACATATCCATCCACACATATACAGACACAGAGGCCTCTGTATATGTCTGCCTAAGGTAAGTCTTTCCGCTCGCGGGATTGGAATGACTCCTTACCCTCTCTCTTAAAACCCAAATCCTTTCGTCTTTCCATCTCCTTCCCTCTTTCCTGACGAGGCAACCGTTGGTTGCGAAAGCTAGAATTTTGTGTGTATGTTTGTGTTTGTTTGTGTGTCTATCGACGTGCCAGCGCTTTCGTTTGGTAAGTCACATCATCTTTGTTTTTAGAGGTATATATTTATTTATTTTATTTATTTACATGTCAAGTTCCATAGGACCAAATTGAGGAGAAAATCTCCAAGGTCATGGAACGTGTCAGTACATGAACTTACAACATAAAAGTAAAAACAAATAAAAATAAATGTTCATGAACTTGAAAGAAAATCAGTCCATAAGTTTAAGCAAACGCTATCAGCATTACAATGAGAATCAGCTTAATTTTTCAAGGAACTCCTCGACAGAGTAGGAGGAGTGACCCATGAGGAAACTCTTCAGTTTCGATTTGAAAGCGCGTGGATTACTGCTAAGATTTTTGAATTCAAGTGGCAGCTTATTGAAAATGGACGCAGCAATATACTGCACACCTTTTTGCACAAGAGTTAAGGAAGTCCGATCCAAATGGAGGTTTGATTTCTGCCGAGTATTAACCGAGTGAAAGCTGCTTATTGTTGGAAATAAACTAATATTGGTAACAAGAAACGACAATAAGGAATATACGTATTGAGAGGCCAATGTCAAAATAACCAGACTCGCGAACAGAGGTCGACAAGAGGTTTGTGAACTCACACCACTTATTGCCCGAACCGCCCGTTTCTGAGCCAAAAATATCCTTCTAGAATGGGAAGAGTTACCCCAAAACATAATACCATACGACATAAGTGAATGAAAATATGCAAAGTAGACTAATTTACGTGTCGAAGTATCACTCACTTTCGATACCGTTCGAATAGTGAAAATGGCAGTATTAAGTCTTTGAACAAGATCCTGAACGTGGGCTTTCCACGACAGCTTGCTATCTATCTGAACACCTAGGAATTTGAACTGTTCAGTTTCACTAATCATATGCCCGTTCTGTGAGATTAAAACGTCGGGTTTTGTTGAATTGTGTGTTAGAAACGGTAAATACTGAGTCTTACTGTGATTTAATGTTAGTTTATTTTCTACAAGCCATGAACTGAGGTCATGTACTGCACTACTTGAAACCGAGTCAATGTTGCACACAACATCCTTTACTACTAAGCTAGTGTCATCAGCAAACAGAAATATTTTAGAGTTACCCATAATACTAGAGGGCATATCATTTATATAAATAAGAGAGAGAGATTCAGTAGGGAAGTTTCAGCTAGTTTGTTTATTCATTTTGATGTAAGCAGTGGAATGTGAAAACAGTATGGAGGTTGGTTGGACACCCTTAGACTCCACAGACAAAGTCAGTGGGGGGCTTTGTAATGTGTAGAAGCAGCCTTAAGACTAACTAGAACCTGGTGCGAAAGCAGCACCCGATATCAAAAGTTTCAAAACATTTAATTATCATTATTTAAATCTGTGTGCAAAAAACTTGTTTCATTTTATGGAGAGTGTCCAGATATATACTTTTTACAGGTTTCATGCAGCCTTGCTGTCTTTAGTGGAACAGATATTAAGAAAAATACAATTTAAATTTAATCAATGTGAATTGGAAGAACTGGATGATAAAACTCTGGATGATGATGTAAGTTGAATAGTTTCATAATTGTGATACTCTAATGCATTTTGTCCTTTCCTATATAATATTTGTATGCACTTGTAATACACTGATAAGAGAAACTGTTTTAAAGATGAGTAAGGCATGTAGAATCTCATCATTTCACACACATTTGATTTGGAGGCATCTTTGAAAGTCGCACAGTTAGTGACCTGGAAAAGCATGTATTTTTTTAAAAAATGTTTTTATGCTTTATGCCTGAAGACAAAGCCTTAATACATTGAAATTGACCATTGAAAAAAAGTGATGCTCAGGGTGTTTTTTGACTGAAATTTTTGCTTTTGAAAAACTTCTTGTTTCCATTGATAATCAGCAGCATATTCCTACCAGTGAATAGAGTGCTCTGATTTGATGTGTTTCTGTATATTATTTTAATTTTCCCACCAGATTCATTAATTACAAAATTGGCCGAATATTGATTTCAGACTTTCATGGCCATTCATAGCTGTCGGACCCATACTTGACAACACTACAGATAGAACTGTGTAAGTACATTGTGTAGAAGTAGAACTGGAAATATATCTATTCACAACTTACGGGAAATCTTTCAGCCTGATCAAAATACGTTGGCAGGTTTTGTTTTCCAGTCACTAGAGTAAAGAGTGTGGACACTATAAACTGTTAGTCAGTCCTGAGCATAAGGAAACTGCAAAACTGCATTTATTACTGCTAGAGGGTTAGTCATACAGATTGCCAATCCCATCTGGTGTTGTGAACATAGGCGCCGACGGAGGGGGAGGGGGGGGGGGGGTGGAGGAGCTCTTGCCCCCTTACAGAATCTGAACAATGTCATTTTGTTACTTACAGATTTCTTTTGAATTTCTAGCCTACGTTTCTAGCATTTGTAGACTTAGAGAAAGCTTTTGACAATGTTAACTGGAATACTCTCTTTCAAATTATGAAGGTGGCAGGGGTAAAATACAGGGAGCGAAAGGCTATTTACAATTTGTACAGAGACCAGATGGCAGTTATAAGAGTCGAGGGGCATGAAAGGGAAGCAGTGGTTGGGAAAGGAGTGAGACAGGGTTGTAGCCTCTCCCCGATGTTATTCAATCTGTATATTGAGCAAGCAGTAAAGGAAACAAAAGAAAAATTCGGAATAGGTATTAAAATTCATGGAGAAGAAGTAAAAACTTTGAGGTTTGCCAATGACATTGTAATTCTGTCAGAGACAGCAAAGGACTTGGAAGAGCAGTTGAACGGAATGGACAGTGTCTTGAAAGGAGAATATAAGATGAACATCAACAAAAGCAAAACAAGAATAATGGAATGTAGTCAAATTAGGTCGGGTGATGCTGAGGGAATTAGATTAGGAAATGAGACACTTAAAGTAGTAAAGGAGTTTTGCTATTTAGGGAGTAAAATAACTGATGATGGTTGAAGTAGAGAGGATATAAAATGTAGACTGGCAATGGCAAGGAAATCGTTTCTGAAGAAGAGAAATTTGTTAACATCGAGTATAGATTTAAGTGTCAGGAAGTCGTTTCTGAAAGTATTTGTATGGAGTGTAGCCATGTATGGAAGTGAAACATGGACGATAACTAGTTTGGACAAGAAGGGAATAGAAGCTTTCGAAATGTGGTGCTACAGAAGAATGCTGAAGATAAGGTGGGTAGATCACGTAACTAATGAGGAGGTATTGAATAGGATTGGGGAGAAGAGAAGTTTGTTGCACAACTTGACTAGAAGAAGGGATCGGTTGGTAGGACATGTTTTGAGGCATCAAGCGTTCACAAATTTAGCATTGGAGGGCAGCGTGGAGGGTAAAAATCGTAGAGGGAGACCAAGAGATGAATACACTAAGCAGATTCAGAAGGATGTAGGTTGCAGTAGGTACTGGGAGATGAAGAAGCTTGCACAGGCTAGAGTAGCATGGAGAGCTGCATCAAACCAGTCTCAGGACTGAAGACCACAACAACAACACTCATTGTCTGTGACTCCTCTAAAATGCAAATTTAATGTTGCCGACTGTGATGAAAAATACTGGAGCTTTAGGAGTCACTAAATATATTGGATTTTAGTAGTTGTCACTCTGTTCAGGGGAAATTATGCTGATTCCGTGGCTGGTTGATTTGCGGGAGGGAACCAAACAAGCTGATTCCTTGCTTCTGCTGCAGTTATGGCACTGATCAGCAGTCAAACTGGATACGAACCTGTACAGAACTATGTCAAAATAATGTCTTCAGTCTTCGCTCTGAATTCCGTAAGCAAATAAAATGTTATAGAAGACGTGTAAGTTGAATAAGGCTTTTTGAAGTTTATTCCCTGTTTCTCCAGACTGACGGAAATGTGGCATTTTTGTTGATATCCAGCCATATTTTTGTGAATCATTCTTTTTTTCCTATTTCATATTTTTACTTTTCAGTTTCAACCTACTATTGTGAGAGTGTGATATAATTATTTTTGTGAATATTTTTTACCTTTATTTAGTAACTCATTGGCTGCCTAGGATTAAATCACGTGAGAATGTACTTTCAGGTCACTTAACCAAAAAATGACATCCATGTTCATACTAATAACAAAAAAGATGTGTTCTGCTTGTACTGTTGACATATGCTTACCTTTTATGGACTAAAGTAATCTACCTTAAAACTACTAAGTAGAAAATTATCGGTCTTTTGAGATACAATAAGTTGTATGTACTTCTCGTCCCGTCTAGATTGTGGGACATGACACATTTTCAGATTGCTGAATCAGGTATATCCAAACTAGAAGATTTTGCACCTTGTCCCCTCTAGGGAAAATTTCTCAGATGCCCAGGTTATGAGAGTCATAATTGATCTCAGTGATGACCAGAATTAGCTTTTCACTCACTTCAAAATAAGAAAGAAAAATCATAAGCAGTGCACAGCTAAAAACATTCAGTAATGGCTACCATGCAGTTGGTCATAACCAAGGTAGCACAGGCTTGACATTTATCAGTATCTGACACAGTTTAAAACATCTGCCACCTAAAACTGCCATGTTAAAGTGTCCAGAGTCACTATTTTTACGTGGGGCTCCCATAAATGGATTTCATAAACCAATTTCCGAATCCTGCACCCTCGTTTTTGAAATACACTAGGGTTATCATGTAATGTCTTGTTGTTAATAGTTTTTAACTTATGTGGTCAGTGTGACTTTATTGTGCAGTGGATGAAAAGTAGAAATACGTTAGACTTCCTTTAATACATAATTGATCGGCCATTGTGCTGACTAGATCAGAAAGCAGAACAGCTGATTTCCAGATATACTATTTGACCGATCTATCAAAACCATTTCAGCCCTTAATATATAAACAAGGCAGTGAAAAACAGTTTCTGATATTTGGTGTTGATCTTCCAAAAGTTGTGTCACATGTAAATGTAGTGAATACAGCAACTTTTGAGCTTTAGCTAGGAGACAGATGTAAGTGTACCTTTGTTCTAAGATGTTAGGTCCCACAATTTAGTATTACATTGCATTATGTGACATGTACAAAGACCATTCAACCACCTACAACTGATGTAACACTATAGCATCGAGCGCACTGCTACATTGCTGTGTTTGTATACTTTCTGTTTTGCAGATAGATTGTTAAGTATTATTGTTTCAAATCAGGTTCACTAGATGATATGCAATACCAATGACTGAAAATTTGCTACATTTTCAATATTTATATGCAGAAAATAGAGCTGTTTCAAACCATCTCTTATAAAATAGTTTATCTGACTACAATTTGTTATGAAATAGGAAGATGAGGGAATATTGTGTGTTTGCATTTTGAGGCAGAATTTGCACAGTAGAGATTTTCACTATGACAATATTGAAAAGAAACAATGGTAAATCCACGATGGAATGTAACAATATATGAAAAGGATAGTTGTTACTCACCATATAGCGGAGGTGTTGAGTCGTAGAAAGGTACAACCAAAAGACTGTCAGAAAGTTAGCTTTCAGTCAACAAGGTCTTTGTCAAAAGTAGATAACATACTAATTAACATGCATGTGACCACAGTCCCTGGCATCTAGAGCCAGACTCTGTCTCTAGCTGCCAGAGACTGTGGTCGTGTGTGTGTTAATTGCGTTTGCGTGAGTGTGTGCATATGTGTATGTTGTCTACTTTCGACAAAGGCCTTGTTGGCCAAAAGCTAACTTTCCGACAGTATTTTCATTGTGAGTTTCTGCAACTAAGCATCTCCACTATATGGTGAGTAGCAACTATTGCTTTCATATATTGTAATATTGACAGAAAAAAAAGATTTACACTTCCTTATAGGGAATCTAGGATTGACTTGGAATTGAGTGAAATAAAACTAACATACTGAATAACCGGGTCTTCTGCCAATTGTTCGCACAGTTCTCACACAGTATTATGACAGTGTCACTCACTGTCTTCTTCAGGTGCTCCCTGAGACTACTACTTGAATGGATTGGGTCCATTATTTATGCCTGGATGGTGCTAGGTGCTCCATTTTCAGTCCACGCTGTGCCAGGCACTCCTTTTGGGATCTGCGCCTGCTACGAACAGCTCTATTTGTCCTCTCTTACCTGGTGTCATGCCTGTCGCCTGATGCTCTGCTCACATCCGTGTCCACATGTCGTGCGTTCTACCCACAGATTGTAGCTGTGTTGGCCGTCCTCCAGTTGTCTTGGGAATCGTGAGTGAAGTGCTTGCCTGTTGGAGCAGGCCTCCAGTGCTGTACTTCTCATTGGGCACTCCAAGTGTTCAGTCCTATGTCTGCTGTTGTTGGGACTGTCCAGTGATGTGTCGCCTCTAATCTGTAGTGTCTCCTGCTGTGCCCAAGGGCAGTTTTCTCGATTTCCACTCCAATTTCTATGTATCATAGAATCTTGATGTTGTTTCTGATGTGTTTTCAGAAGCTCAAGTGATGGATTCTAGATGGGATGAGCTTGTATCCAGTGTCACAATTGATGATATTCTCAGAGACCTTGACCTCAATGGATTCTTTTTTGACACTATCCCAGTATCTCAGGACCTGTGTCACAAAGTGGGTATCATTATAGTTCATCGAATGACTGAGTTGTTGACAATGCTCTGCTATTGCTGATTTGGTTGCCTGTCAGTCTGGTATGCATCCAGTGTTCTTTACACCTGATTTCCACAGTCCTTGTGGTCTGGCCTATGAATGATATCCCACATTGGCGCTGTATATTGCAAATACCTTGAGTCCATAGACCCAGATCATATTAAACTGATAGTTCGGTAATTTTCACTTGTGTCAACACCTGCTTTCTTTGGGATTGGAATTATTATATTCTTCTTGAAGTCTGGGGGTATTTCACCTGTCTCATACATCTTGCTCACCAGATGGTAGAGTTTTGTCATGACTGGCTCTCCCAAGGCCATCAGTAGTTCTAATGGAATGTTGTCTACTCCCGGGGCCTTGTTTCGACTCAGGTCTTTCAGTGCTCTGTCAAACTCTTCACGCAGTATCATATCTCCCATTTCATCTTCATCTACATTCTCTTCCATTTCTATAATATTGTCCTCAAGAACATCACCCTTGTACAGACTTTCTGTGTACTCCTTCCACCTTTCTGCTTTCCCTTCTTTGCTTAGAACTGGGTTTCCATCTGAGCTCTTGATATTCATGCAAGTCGTTCTCTTTTCTCCAAAGATCTCTTTAATTTTCCTGTAGGCAGTATTTATCTTACCTCTGGAAGCAGTGGTTGGGAAGGTTGTGAGACAGGGCTGTAGCCTATCCCCAATGTTATTCAATCTGTATATTGAGCAAGCAATAAAGGAAACAAAAGAAAAGTTCGGAGTAGGTATTAAAATCCATGGAGAAGAAATAAAAACTTGAGGTTCGCCGATGACATTGTAATTCTGTCAGAGACAGCAAAGGGCTTGGAAGAGCAGTTGAACGGAATGGACAGTGTCTTGAAAGGAGGATATAAGAACATCAACAAAAGCAAAAAGAGGATAATGGAATGTAGTCGAGTTAACTCAGGTGATGCTGAGGGAATTAGATTAGGAAATGAGACACTTAAAGTAGTAAAGGAGTTTTGCTATTTGGGGAGCAAAATAACTGACTATGGTCGAAGTAGAGAGGATATAAAATGTAGACTGGCAATGGCAAGAGAAACGTTTCTGAAGAAGAAAAATTTGTTAACATCGAGTATAGATTTAAATGTCAGGAAGTCGTTTTTGAAAGGATTTGTATGGAGTGTAGCCATGTATGGAAGTGAAACATGGACGATAATTAGTTTAGACAAGAAGAGAACAGAAGCTTTCGAAATGTGGTGCTACAGAAGAATGCTGAAGATTAGATGGGTAGATCAGATAACTAATGAGGAGGTATTGAATAGAATTGGGGAGAAGAGGAGCGTGTGGCACAACTTGACTAGAAGAAGGATCGGTTGGTAGGACATGTTCTGAGACATCAAGGGATCACCAATTTAGTACTGGAGGGCAGCGTGGAGGGTAAAAATCATAGAGGGAGACCAAGAGATGAATACACTAAGCAGATTCAGAAGGATGTAGGCTGCAGTAGGTACTGGTAGATGAAGGAGCTTGCACAGGATAGAGTAGCATGGAGAGCTGCATCAAACCAGTCTCAGGACTGAAGACCACAACAACAACAACAGCAACAGTGATATGTGCCTCTACATCCTTACATTTGTCCTCTTGCCACTTAGCCATTTTGCACTTCCTATTGATCTCATTTTTGAGATGTTTGTATTCCTTTTTGCCTGCTTCATTTACTGCATTTTTATATTTTCTCCTTTTATCAGTTAAATTCAATATCTCTTCTGTTGCCCAAGGAATTCTATTAGCCCTCATCTTTTTACCTACTTGCTACCTTCACTATTTCGTCCCTCAAAGCTACCCATTCTTCTTCTACTGTATTTCTTTCCCCCATTCTTGTCAATCGTTCCCTAATGCTCTCCATGAAGCTCTCTACAACCTCTGGTTCTTTCAGTTTATCCAGGTCCCATCTCCTCAAATTCCCACCTTTTTGCAGTTTCTTCAGTTTTAATCTACAGTTCATAACCAATAGATTGTAGTCAGTGTCCACTTCTGCCCCTGGAAATGTCTTACAATTTAAAACCTGGTTCCTGAATCTCTGTCTTACCGTTAGATAATCTATCTGATACCTTCTAGTATCTCCAGGCTTCTTCCATGTATACAACCTTCTTTCATGATTCTTGAACCAAATGTTAGCTATGATTAAGTTGTGCTCTGTGCAAAATTCTACCAGGTGGCTTCCTCTTTCATTTCTTCCCCCCAATTCATATTCACCTACCTCGTTTCCTTCTCTCCCTTTTCCTACCATCGAATTCCAGTCACCCATGACTATTAAATTTTCGCCTCCCTTCACTATCTGAATAATTTCTTTTATCTCCTCATACATTGCATCAATCTCTTCGTCATCTGCGGAACTAGTTGGCATATAAACTTGTACTACTGTGGTAGGCATGGGCTACGTATCTATCTTGGCCACAATAATGCGTTCACTATGCTGTTTGTAGTAGCTTACCCGCATTCCTATTTATTATTAAACCTACTCCTGCATTACCCCTATTTGATTTTGTATTTATAACCCTGTATTCACCTGACCAGAAGTCTTGTTCCTCCTGCCACCAAATTTCACTAATTCCCACTATATCTAACTTTAACCTATCCATTCCTTTTTAAATTTTCTAACCTACCTGCCCGATTAAGGGATCTGACATTCCACACTCAGATCCGTAAAACGCCAGTTTTCTTTCTCCTGATAACAACGTCGTCCTGAGTTGCCCCCACCCGGAGATCTGAATGGGGGTCTATTTTGCCTCCAGAATATTTTACCCAAGAGGACGCCATCATCATTTAACCATACAGTAAAGCTGCATGCTCTCAGGAAAAATTATGGCTGTAGTTTCTCCTTGCTTTCAGCCGTTCGCAGTACCAGCACAGCAAGTCCGTTTTGTTTAGTGTTACAAGGCCAGATCAGTCAATCATCCAGACTGTTGTCCCTGCAACTACTGAAAAGGCTGCTGTGCTCCTCTTCAGGAACCACACGTTTGTCTGGCCTCTCAACAGATACCCTTCCGTTGTGGTTGCAGCTACGGTACGGTACGGCTATCTGTATCGTTGAGGCACACAAACCTCCCCACCAACAGCAAGGTCCATGGTTCATGGGGTGGGGGGGATAACCAGAGTAATGAAATTTATTTCACCTCTTGTATCTGACTCGTTGTTGATATAGTGGTATATTGCAGTAAGGGCTATGACTTGATGCTAAACAAAACAGTAATATTAACAACCACCTTTTAACAAGAGCATAAGTTTACAAAAATGTTTGAGCATACTGGAACACTAGGAATATGTCGAGGACTCATTTGTGCCAAAATTTTAAGCTCAAACTACATTGAATTCTCATCAGTGTAGGTTATCCGCCATCAATATACAAAAGACTATTTGTGAATTAAAGATGTACACATGGTGCATGTAGAAAGAAATTCATATTTAAGATGAGAAGTGTACTTAAAAAGACAGTTCATATTTAAGATAAGTGTGCTGACATATGACTAAAAAAAGTTAATATACAAAAAAAATTTAGTTCATGGTTTAATGCCAATTAATAAGCAGCTCATACATTTGCAAATTAAGCCATTCAGTTTTATTGTGACCTATGGTTAGCATTTTTCACACACAGCATATGCATAGCTGTGTCTGTGACAGTTTTAGGAAAGACATTTCTTGACACATCTGAACGTTTTTCAGTATGATTAAGTGGCATTTGGCTTGAATCCTTTATTTTTAATTTTTTTTTTTTTTTTTTTTTTTTTTTTTTTTTTTTTTTTTTTTTTTCTCCCCCCCCTTCAAATGCAGAAAGATTTCCACTGTTTCATTGGTAACTTCACTTTGCACTCAGGTGGTTTGCAACACCATTTTGCCATGTTTTGCTGTTTTTAGTGTTACACCGTAACCAGATAAGTGTCAGTGATCAATTTCTATTATCCATAGTATGAATGTCACCAATGAAAATTTCAAGTCGAGGTTACCATTTGAAACTCACATTTGAAGCACAACAGATCTGCATTTGATGCCTCATCAGTTGTTGACATATCATGTAGACATCGGGTATGAAAAAATAAATTTTCTTCCATTTCTGTAGACAGTGCCGTCCAGCAAGCAAAAGTAAATATTCTTCCATTTTATTGAGATTGTATTTTTACATTCTAAATAAACTCTTGTTGTTCATCGTCATTTGAAATGATGTAGTTAAATGGAGAACATTCAGCATAGCAATCGTTGCAACATGAAAATGGTACAGAGAGATGTATTTTCTACCTTCCTCTTATAGTCTGTCAATTGGCGTGAAGAAATCATCTATACTTCAAAGGTGGTGTTTACATTTTTGTATATGAAGTATGATTAATGCCTTGCTTTGATCAGATCATAGTGTCAGCATTCCTATGTTTCACAAAATTTATGAGAGTAAAGACATGTTATATTTTGTTAACCAGTTCACTATGGTCATGTTGCCAGTTCAGCCGTAAACCCTGTGGTATTTTATGTATTTAATCATTCACTAATTCCTCTCTTTAGTAAAGTATTAATACTGTTCATGCACTTGTCATTCTTACACCATTTGTTCCACATATTTTACTTCTATTTTTGTGAAATTCCTTTTGGCTACAAGTTTGCATCATCAGAAATTGGATAAAACACTGTTATTCAACAATCAATAGTACCCATAGTTTCTCTTGTTATAGGGCTCATTTATAACATGAAAAATTCATTTCACCATGTTCCCCCCCCCCCTTCCACCCCCTCCCCACAACAAACACACACACACACACACACACAGAGAGAGAGAGAGAGAGAGAGAGAGAGAGAGAGAGTCACAGTCACCTTCACATTGTATAAGAAGTTACTCATATTGAATAGCTATTGTACATTACTCTAATGACAGCTTGTTTTATTTTTCTGCATGATGAACTGATGAAGTTAATGATTTTAATTTCTTTTGTCAGGAGCAAACAGAATGGCAGAAGTTTCTTCGGCAAAATATAGAAATTGTCGCGAAAGTTGGTGAATTTGCTCCATTAGATACATACTCATTAGTGGTAAGCATATTAATGTCTTATAAACACTATCTTGCATTTCGAATGTTTTGTTGCTTAGTTATTATACAGCTTGTGATTGGTATATGTTGCCATGCAATTTGTACTTTTTGTCTAAAATTAACATAATTATTTCTGATCAACTTAAAATTTTAGCTTTAAAACATGTTGACAACAGTGCACAATCTTCAGTCTCAATATTTTATTTTTCTGTTTAAATCAAATACCTTTTGAAGTGGCAACTCTTTCTTCAAGAGCTGCATTGACATTTTTGAGAGTACATCTATTTCAGTTTATTATTTGACAGGAAAAAACACAGTTGTTAATTTAATTACAGGCATGTCTCAAATTTATTTTACTGTGTAAGTAATCGGTTGCACAGTGATTACTTTCATTCACCCACAGAATGTGTATCTTCTACATCAGGAAAGAATTCCCATATTTGCAGTCACACTGCATGAAATTTTCGTTTGTATTGTTCTGCAACACAATTCAAATTCACACACCCCATTTACTGTTTATAATTGCAAATACTTAATCTGTACATTTGTGACTTATGAAGTTACCACTTACCTATTATTGTAGCTAATGCAAACAGATTGAGTTAAATAAGTTATAATACAGTAATGAAATGGGGAAAGATAAGGACTAAGTTGTGGTTGGGGATATTTTAGACATCATGGATGGAGGAACTTCTGAATATTTAGAAGCTATTACATACAGAATTTCTATAATTCAACACATCCAAGAGGCCTAGCCATTAATGGCTGAGGATGGGCTTGGTGAACCTCATATTTCAGAATATGGGGTGGTCAACACTACCTGTCCTGTACCACTACAAACTGTAGTCATTTTTCAGCAAGTAGCACAAAGTATGAAGTAAACTGTTGTGCCTTGAAGAAAGGGGATTTGAAAGCTAATTATCATGTCAAAAAATAATAAAGTTAATTAATTATTTATTTATTTGCTGGTAAATGTCTTCAGTCCTAGTACATACAGAAAGTCCTGTATCACAATGTCATAACATGCCGCTAGAGCAGCTGAAACAAAATGGTGTATCCCATTGCTAAATTGGAGTATAATGCAGTAATTCATTTTTGTGAAGAGAAAAATGTTGCAGCTGTGTAAGGCCAATCCAGATAACTTCCTTAGCTGCTTGGGTTGATATGACACAACAGCAACATTTCCATTGCTGTCAAAAATGCACGGTACTCCATTTTACCAGTGGGCTGCAGTATTTAGTTTTGGCGGCTCCTCCAGCGGCATGTTATGGTACTGTGATACACGACTTTCAGTATGTACCAGGACTGAAGACATGTACCTACTAGCAAATAAATAAACTTGAAACTTCGTGGGAGATTAAAACTGTGTACTGGAGTGGATCACAAACCTGGGACCCTTGCCTGTCACAGGCAAGTGATCTAACAACTAAGCTACCTGAATGTGACTCATGGTCTGTCCTCACAGCCTTACCTCCACCATTACCTCATTTCATACCTCCCAAACTTCACACAAACTCTCCTGTGACTCTTTTGGGCCTAGCACTGGTGGAAGAAAGGAGTTTGCACTATGCCTGCTTCAGTCCCAAGATTATGAGGACAGAGCAAGAAGCAAAAATGGATTAAGAGGAAGACAAATGAAATGAGTAGTATAATCAAAAACTGAGTGGAAAAGGGCATGGTAAAAAAAAGTGAATTTTACATTTAACAGCGTGTTGGCAGTGTTACATGTTTCACTTCCTGACAATCAATTCTGGCCATCAATTCTGTCATATAATTTTGTAGGTTTTCTCAAGTGTATTTTCCTCACGATAGAATTATACTGCTGGAAAAAATTGGTGTACCTTGAAAGGTGATATCAACTTGATTTGATGATGACACGTACACATGGGGAATAATAGATGTGCTGATAGTGGTATCAACATTGTCCACCAACAGATAGAGATAGCATAGCTACTAGAGCACCATCTGTGTATACCCTTTAATAGGGAATACTCACAGGCAGAAGGCTAAGTGTGATGCAAGCAAGCAACCACGCCAAGGGGACACCCTCGTGCTTCCTACAGCCAACTGAGCAAGTTTCAAAGGGTGAAAGTGTGGCATTTCAAATGGCAGGATTATCTTTTCCCAGAACTACCACACAAGTTGGATGTGCTGCGTCAGTTGTGCGCCCTTGCTTGTATCTGGTCTCGTGAACATTCTCACGCTGGTAGACAAGGCAGCACAGACACCTGCCAGGATAGTTGTGTTGTAAGGATACCAGTGGCATATTATACAGCTACCACACCACAGGCACGAGGGCTTGTGAACACAGATGTGTGAACACAAACTGTTGAAAACTGGTTATTAGCCGGGGGGACTGTGGGTACGCATACCTCTAGCCCATCTTCCACTCACACCACAGCATCGACGTGCACAGTTTGACTGGTGCCATTAGAGCATCACATGGAAGATGGAATGGCATGCTGTGATCTTCAACGATGAAACGAGATTCTGCCTGCATGCAAATGACAGTCATTTGCACATACGGCGTATAACTGCATACGACGTATACCTGGTTAGCATTGTCTCATAGTGAATTTTTCCAGGCCTTATGATCTTGGGTGCAGTAAGCTGCAACCATCATCCACCTTGGGTGTTTCTGGAGGTGACACCAACCAGTGCTCGGTACATGCAGAATCTTGTCAGACCCATTCTTTTGCCATTCTTGCTGGAGGAAGGTTGTGTCTTGTTCCAACAGGATAATGTTCACCACACACAGCCTTTGAAGCTCAACGTGCTGTACAAGATGGGCAGCAACTTCCCTGGCCAGCATGTGCTCTGGACTTGTTTCCAATCTAGCATGTGTGGGATATGAGGGGACGAGAAGTGACTCGTGTGACTAATCAACTGACAGCTCTTACAGATCTATGTAAACAGGTCGAGCAGGCATGGCAAAATTTTCTCTGGACAGTATTAGCCATTTGTATGATTTAGTGGATACCAGAGTCAGCACCTGCATTGCCACCTGTGGAGGCTACACCAAGTATTGATATGAGTGTTTCCACATGGGTCGAAATGAGCCACCTGGGCATTGCTTGTGCTATTGATTGTAAATGTAATTATTTCATGTATTCTGTATGCACTGTCACAACAATAAATCTTGAGTGAATTGGAAACCTCTAAAAGGATGTACTATTTTTTTTCCAGCAGTGTGTATAACTTAATTTTCAAACATTAATTAATGTAAGAAATTGCAGAAAGTTTAGAGCTGGATGGCCAGATGGTACATCTAAAGATGAGTCCAGTGACAATCATTGTGAGATCACATATTGTGTGAGTGGTGTGGGAACTATTACTGCAATGTTACTGGTAAATGTGTCCTGTAAAGATTACAGGGAAGGGAAAAAAGGAGTGTTTGAGAGGTGGTCAAAAATTTTATTACTGCATCAAAAAATGAATAAAGTTAGGTAATTATTTATTTATATCCAGAATGAATGTTCACTCTGCAGCAGTGTGCGCACTGATTCCTTTGTCTCAACTGCTCCTTCTACATAAAAATGGCGAATGCTAAAAGAAACCAACAGTCGTATCTCACTAACTGTCTACAATAGTTTGTCATAAATGTTTGGCTGACATGGCCTTCAGCAGAAATAATGCACGCAGGGGACCACATTTGATGTATGATGTTGACACAAATTTTTCATATAAAATATTATTTCCCTGTGTGAAACTGAGTTACAACTCGTGTAAAAGAATTTGCATGGATCTTGTTAATATTTCGTACAAAAATTTGTCAGGCTCTGAGGGAATATTTCTTGCAAAACTGTGTGGCAGGCAATGTGTCAAATTGTGACAAACAGCTCAAAACTTAAAAAAAGTCTTGATTATTTTTAATTGTATTCTACAAAATACTTAAAGTATTTTTTACTGTTTGTGTTACTTGTTGCAATAAGAACAAGTAGCAGCACAATCAAAAACAAAAATGATAGATTTACTTTTTGTTGCATATATCTAGAATGAGGAGGTACTCAAGGATATAGAATATGTCAGATATTTGGTAGTCCTAGCTCATGGAATTGTAGTGAAATTTCTTTTGGAACTTGCAAGGAGTCAAGAGAAAGCATTAGGTAGAGGTTAGGGAAAGGGGGAGAAGGAGTAATACACATGCTGGTGGTGTGACTTTTTTTTGTCTTTCATACTCTTCAATTTCCTTAATGTTCAACATCCCTCACTGCTCATATTAGGTGCTTGGAGTTTCAATTACTTCTCTAAGATTTGACTTTCAGGCTATTGTCCATCATTGTTTCTGGATCATTCTTTTAAGATCCAAAGAGCAGAGTGGCTATTTATTACCTATAATGTAGTGAAATAGCACGGTGTTTAAGTAATATGGACTCACAGTCTACATTATTGAGGAGAAGGATTCAAATTTCTGACCATCCATCTAAAAATAGGTTTGTTGTGGTTTTCCTAAATTAGATAAAAGTGAATTCCAGAACAGTTTCTTTCAAAAGAACATTAATGGTTTTATTTCCCATTTATATTAAATACATGTTTGTGCCCTATCTCATTGTCTACCTGATGTTTAAACCTTAACCTGCCTCCCTTCATTATTTATTTTTCATATTTTATCTCCCTCTCTCACACGATTGTATCTTTGTGTACATTAACTTCACTATAGTTATTAAAAAATGGCAAGTCAGCAGTCCAGTGCTGTCTCATTCGATATTCATATACATTTTTATCTTATAATATGGATAGATAAAGAAATTCTACTCATCAGGCAGCCGCATGAGAAGACACTTGTAAACGATGTAGAAATCCGCAAGCATTTAGAGCCAGTAGCTCCTTCTTCTAGCAGGAACGTTTTAGGTTTGACTGTGTCTTTATGCAACATACTTGGGCGATGCACAGGTCTGTTCAGAATTGTGGCTTGATATAGTATGGGGCCATACACATCTGCTTCCAGCCCAGCTGTTAACCTGTGATCCTGCAATATAAATGTTGAAGCACTGCCATGTAACGTGAAATATTAAGGAAGGAAACAGGTTGCAGTAAAAATTCAGTAATAATAATAATAATAATAATAATAATAATAATTGGTAAAGTAGTTGCACTGTACTGGATAATTGATGTAGACAATATGAAATGGTTGAAATTGAATGATCTGATTTATTCAGTCAGTCAAACACAGGAGAGTGATGGTATTAATTAGAAAAGGGCAACCAAAGTAAGTTAACACTTTCAAGACAAGCGACATAGCTCCTATGTCACATGGATTTACTCAAAAAGTTATTCTGTGATGCTTGTACTACCATGAAAAAATTACATTTGGCAGCACTTGTCATTCATAGGAAAGGAAAGTTACTTTTTTCCGATGTGCTGATTCATCTTGTTGCCACTCACATTGTCTCACAAGGTCACAGGCAGAACAGAGGGCCTCAGTTGTTGTCTGTGTTGTTGGCTTCTTGCTTTGTGTTTGTCTTAAAGATTGGCTTATGTGATTATGAGATAGTATTTCTGTTAGACAATAGTGAGTCTGAGCTTCATTCAGAGGCAGTGACGATATGCAATTTGTTTCGTCGCATTTTTTCTGTAAGTGTGTGGATTGTCTACTGTGCACAAGATGGCATAATTTTATAATTTATGCTATAGATGAAGAATGCATTTCTGATGAGGAAGAGTCAGTGAATTCTCATGATGAAGTTACAGGCATTGATGCATCAGAGATCCATTTGCCTCAACCTATCAGTAAGCCTCTTTCGATTAGGTAGTGGACAGATTGACGACACCACTGCTCCACAGCTTCGATGTTTTGAAGAATCAAGTGGGATTCAGATTCGAATTGACCAGAATCCTTCTGTGTTTGATTGTTTCTCCTGCTTTTTTGATGAAGAACTGCTGAAAATGATAACCCGAGAGACAAACCGCTGTGCTAGGATAACTATTGACAAGCTAAATGCAACATGGAACCTGATGCAGCACTCAGTTTGACATAATTGGAGTACTGTGAAATTTGTGAACATGTAAATTTCTTTGGTGTGGTTTTACATACATATCTGCCCGAAGAGTATCGGGAACAATTTTTTTCAGACGTGACTGTACGCTGCAGTGTGCTCACACCTCACATAGTTGATGGTGGGGATGTGAACAAGACTTGCCCAGCGCCACTCAACTGCGAGCCTTCATTCAGATGAGATTGTGTTTTTAGGGGAACCCTGATGAGTGACTCATTTCAAGTGCCAAATGCAGCAAATGATGGAATGGTGGTACACTGTCAAATTTTGTGTTGGACTGGGAAATCGGATATAGAGACTTGGGCCACGATTTGCCAAATGTTCAAGGATGAAAGAATTTCATAATCTACAGTTTTTAAGTGGTACAAGTTCTTCAGAGATGGCCAAGAGTGTGTGGATGACGAGCCCTATGCAAAATGGCCATTGGCATAAAAACCAATAACAATGTGCAAGGTATGCATGAAGTGCTGAATTCAGACCATTGGTTAAGTGTGCACATGGTCACAAATGCAATTGGCAATGATAAGATGACAGTGAAAATGTTATCACTGAAAATTTGGCAAAGTGAAAGATCTGCACTAAACTTGTCCCAAAGGTCTTGACACATGGCAAAAGCAGGGCAAGTGTCTGCTTGCAAAGACCTCCAGCAATGCATTGAAGAAGGCCCCAGCTTTTTGGACAATGCAATAGAGACTACATCTGGATATTTGAATACGATCCGGAAACTAAGTGCGAAAGTTCTCAATGGCCCACTGCAGCATCACCTCATCCAAACAAGGTTCAAATGAGTAAATTGATAGTGAAACCCATACTCATCATTTTCTTCAAAGCCAAGAGATTGGTCCACTATGAATTTCTACCTGAGGGGTAGACAGAGAATGGTGTTTTTTACCTACAAGTGCTAAGAAGACAGAAGCAGACTTGGCACCAACAGAGTATTTGCTATTCCCAAAAGTGAAATTGCTGAAACCCTCCTTCAAAGGAAGTCACCATGGGAACACCAGTACTGTTAAATGATCTTGAATGCATACTGCTTAAGGACCTACCAAAATCTGCCTACCGGGCACCCTTCAAGTCAAAGAAAAGCCACAGGCTAAAGTGTGTCGACACTCAAAAGCTGTACTTCGAAGAATTTTGAGACATTGTAACAATATCTCAAATAAATTTATTTTTCCAAATGTTTTCCTGATAATTGTGTGCACCTTATTAGAAAACTGAAATTGACCTACTATTGGTCTACAATACTTCAGATCTCCTTTGAGGGAAATGGTTACCAAGAGATCACTGTTTGTCAGTTCTGCATCTTATAGATAATGTGACTTTTATTTCAAAACATCGAGGAGGGCATAATCCTATTCACAAAACGAGACCCATCTTTCGTATATCCATGAGAAAAAGTGAAGGAGAATATAAACCAGATGAAAATCTCACTATAGATGAAGGAATTTGCCATTTTCACAGTAGACTTAGTTTCAAGGTCTACATAAAAAATAAGCCTAACAGATACGGCATTAAATTTTTTATGTTATGTAACACTGAAAGTGGCTACATTTAGAAATTTGAAATATATTCTGTTAGTTAGGCAAATGCTAATAACAGGATTTTGCATGTAGTAAACAGACTGTGTGAAAGTTTCTATGGTGAAGGCCACACCCTATATGGTGATTGGTTTTATGTCAGCCCTGATCTGTTCGAACATTGAACATTTATTGTGAAACAAAACTGACACGGTTGGTACAGTAATGAAAAATAGAATATGTCTAGCTAAAGATGTAGAAGCATAATGGTTCAGAAAATAACTTCCTTCTCACAGAAGAGACCATTTCCTGCCTGTGAAATGAAAACACTCTAAGGATGTACTTATTTTGACAACTAAACACAAGAGACCTATAGTTAGTGCAATTAATTCACCCACCTACAGATTGGCAAAACATCTGGCACGTTTATTAGCACCCGAACCGGGACACTGCAAACATCATGTTGATAACTCTCAGCCATTTGTTGAGACCCTCAGGAAAATAAAGATAGGCCATGTTCAAATAACTAATGGGGATGCAGCCAGGTGACATCATCAGCAACCGCCGCTATTTCGATAGGAGCAGACATGCCATTTTCAAGGTATAACTGCCAACAAATAAGTGCTGTGCAGGAGAATTTAAAACTTGGTTTTAGAGAAACTCCAAAAAGATAACATTCACACAAACCAAAGATGACCAATGTCAGAAGTTATGAATAGTGAAATTAATAATTAACAGGTGACAATCCATCTTGGATTTCCCACTGTTTAATCAAAAGGTGAGGTAGCATTAACTCTGGCTCTGTGTTTTTTGACAAGGGAGAGAGCAGGATTCCATACAGAATTTATATAAAAATCACCATCTCTATTTATAAGATTACTTGCTAATTTAATTTCAACAGCTTCCTTAATAACACCATCCCAATAGCAGGAAGTGTAATTGAGGTTTTAAATTCCCTAGCACAGTGCTTACTTGCTGCAGTTATGGCAGGGTCTTCTCTTGTCGAAATGTCAGTGGTTGTCGATGACACCACCCGGCTGCGTACCTCTAATTTATTTGAACATCGTATACGCTGGTAGAAATCAAAGTCTCACAAAGGTAGCCAAACTGACATAATGTTTAGTCTGGATGTTGTGTCACTTTTTACGAGAGCACTGGTGCAAGACACATTGAAATTTTTGACCCAACAGTTTCCATCTGATATAGTGAAGCCTTTCCGCCATGCCTTAACGACAACAAACTTTCTGTACTGCAACGAATATTATGAGATGACAGAGCACGGCCATGGAATCGCCACTGTCTCCAGCTGTTGCAAACTTTTTCATGGAGCACTTTGAGGAACAAGCCCTGAACTGCGTGAGGTTATGTTCATCATGCTTGCTATGGTACATTGACGACACCTCCTTCATATAACCTCATTGTGAAAATGAACTGTAGCAGTTTGTTGACAACATGAACGGTGTCCATCCCGACATTAAATTTATTGTCAAGCTGAAGAGGGATGGCAAGCTTCCATTCTTGGATGTTTTAGTTGAGTGGGAGGGTGGTTTAGTCATTCAGTGTACAGGAAATCTATGCGCACTGGCCAGTATTTGAGCACCAACAGTTTTCACGACACCATGCACAAGAAAGTGCACTGAACACTTTAGTACACAGGGCAAAGATTTTTTTCTGACAGAGTCCATCTAGAGTCGGAATTTCAGCATTTGAAGTGCGTGTATTCAGAGAAAATAGTTACAGTAAGAGAGAAATTGCTAAAACTTTCAAGTGCCACCAACGAAAGGTGGGTTATGAAATAGCAAAAAGAGACCAATCCAGCTGCATTCCTTCCATACTATGGAGCAACTACTAGCAAGATAGGATGTGTGCTGAAGAGACAAGGACTGAAACCAGTGCTACAGCCTGCCTCCAAGATAAGAGATGTGTTATACCCTGTGAAAGACAACATAGATCTGAGAGTTCCTAGCGTGTATGGTGCCCCATGTGAATGTGGTAGCATTTAGAAGGGTCAAACTATTTGCACTGTTGTTGAGAATTGTTCAGAGCATTCATGACATATGAAACAAAGGGAACTTGAGAAAGTCAGCCGCAACTGATCACTGCCTAGAAAATAGCCATAATAGACAGTTTGAAAAAACAAGAGTTTAGGCACAAACACCATCATTCTGGGATTCTGTTGTCAAGGAAGTGGTGGAAATTAGAATTAAAAGCAACAATTTTAACAGGGGCCTGGGGACACTCTTATTGAGTATGGAGCAGGCTTTGGACATTCAGTGAAAGCAGAGACATAGGCTTGACGCTTGTCGGAATGTGAGAGCAGCTGTTTCAAACGTATCACCAGTTGCTCGCGCCATGTGATGTCACTTGGTCCTGCAGTGGAACTGAGCTGCTAGGAGCTGCCCAACAAGCCTTCCATGCATATGCCATTCTGGTCTTCTCTGGAAGGTTCCAGAGGCTGCCATTACATTTATATAAGCAAAACAGCGTGCCAGCCTTGGCAGTCAGGGATTTAAACTCTTCAAGGTGATGGTGGTGACAGCTATTGAGAGCTCAAATCTTTTATTTGAAATGGTGTGGTTTGTAAATTGAGAAGATTTTATTGAAACAACACAGTATGACAGCATCTAGTGTCAACGTCTAAACACTCGCTCTCTCTCTCTCTCTCTCTCTCTCACACACACACACACACACACACACACACACACACACACCTTTTCACTATGGTGGTTGTTAACTCGTATGTTCTATGTAAAAAGTCGATACCTACTAATAAACATCTTGTTGAGTTCATTACTCAATTGGCATAGTCTTTGGTGACCAAAGATGGACTGCAATAATGATAGAAGACGAAAAAATGAATTACAATTTTTGCCATGGCCAGGACTTGAACCCAGGTCTCCTACATACTAGGCAGATGTGCTAGCTTTTACACCAATGTAGCAGAATGGTTAATTACAGCTGCATGGACTACCCCAGTGTAATGCCCTCCCTAACACAAACTTCAACTCGTGCATTCAGCCCAAGTTTGTGTTAGGGAAAGCATTGGACTAGGATAGTCTGTGCAGCTGCATTAACCAAATTACTTCAGTGGTGTAATGGCTTGCACATCTGCCTAGTAAGGATGAGACCTGGGTTCAAGTCCTGGCCAGGGCACAAATTTAAATTCATTAATTCAGCTTCTATCATTATTGAAGATAAAGTTGAGACTCATAAGTCTCAAGGAAATTGTAATTCCATATGAACAGAGGTGGTCTGGTTGAATAAACTTCCACCCAAAACAGTTAACTTGTAAATAGTCAGTGGAAAACATTTTCCTAGATTGATTCCAGCTTCAGAAAAGTCAAAGTGATCACAGAGGAGACAAAAAGTTTGTGCAGAATGTGATGTAGGACTTTGTTTTCCAGAATGTTTCAAAATTTTTCCCACTAAACCAAAAGAAACTAAATAATTTTAAATAAAGACAACCACATTTTCAAGTAGTTTTATTTTTAACATCAGAAAATTCTAATCTCATGTTCATTTAGGAAATTAAAGATGAAAACATTTTTTGTTGTTATAAAAACAGTTTCACTTCAGTATAAAAAAATCACAGTTGTAAATTTCTTTCTTTACAGCATTTCATATAGAAAAGATCTGTCTTTCAGTTCCAATAAACTGATCTGAATTCTGTGCAATAGAACCTACTACACAAAATTATAAAAAACTGAAAATGTGCAGTGTTGACCAGTTGTCAACACCCTAGCTGCCTAATCCTCAAAGTGTTAAAGTTCAAGCCTGCACATCACCAAATGGTCACAAAGTGTTAAAGGTCCATCTATATTTCATAGTTTGTAGCACTTGACTCGGAAATTTCATAAGTACAAATGAATGTTAAAGTATTCACACGGCTGCTGGCCACCCAAAATCTATCATTTTTATATGTCTGAAACGACCTTGTCAGCTTACCAACATGCTACCTCAGGACCAATCCATACAGGCTGACCACCAGATGCAGAATGACCTGGAGCCACTGCTTGCTTGCAATTTTAAGAACTCACTTTCCTCACCAAAATGTATAAATTACTTGTACTGAAAACACAGAAAATGGATTGGTTCATACATCTTCCTCATTAATGATGTGGCCTAAGTACTTGACTTGAGTCTGTGCAAAATTACATTCATCAA
The DNA here is from genome assembly GCF_023898315.1 of Schistocerca nitens. Classification (NCBI taxonomy): domain Eukaryota; kingdom Metazoa; phylum Arthropoda; class Insecta; order Orthoptera; family Acrididae; genus Schistocerca; species Schistocerca nitens. The sequence continues at coordinate 394,003,295 of NC_064614.1, forward strand.
TACTTGGTATAAGACGTGCTGCTCTTAGTCTGTCAGATACTTCCTGTAACCGTTCCCTGTGTACAACCGTATCTTCTGGAAAAAAGTACAATATCATCAAGATAGATCAATGTACTTCATTGGTTTCAGGCCAAGCAAAACTCCATCAAGCAATCTTTTAAATGTGGCTGGTGCATTTTAAGCCTGAATGGCATCTGACGATACTGAAAATGCCTCCATGGGACAGAAAAAGCCGTTGTAGGTCTATCTCCTGGTACTACCTCCAACTGGTGGTACCTGTTATACAAATCCATTGTAGATAAGTACTTGCATCTGCCTCCTCTGATGTGAACATAATGGGTTTCAGTGAAGTGAGGTGGGCAGATAAGGGTGAAGTAACATCAGGTAATTACACAATGTTTTATACCGATGGAAAAGGTTTTGAATGTGGTGTGGCAATAGTGATGCGAAATCAAATAGTTCAAAAGTGACTAAAGTGGGATGCCATACTGATGGTTTAATGTTTGTGAAAGTAAGTGCACAACCAGTGGACAGTCTGATAGTACAAGTGTACATGCCAATGTCAGACCATGACAATGAAGAAGTGGAGAAAATTTACGATGAAATAGAAGATATTGTACTTTCTGAAGGCAGAGGAAGAGTAAACACCATAATCATGAGCAACTTTAATAGTGTGGTTGGACAAGGTAGAGAAGCAAACATAGTGGGTCAATATGGATTAGGAAGAAGAAATGACAGAGGAGGAATGTTAGTGGAATTCCGTCAGAGGAACGACTTGGTTGTGATGAACACTTGGTTCCATAAAAGGTAGAGTAAATCGTACAGAAGGAAGGACGGGGGAGACATTAACAGATACCAGCCACTACATACTCATCAAACACATGTTTAGGGGTAGTGTGAAAGACGCTAAGACTCTGCCAGCTGCTGACGTCAATTCTGATCACAACCTTTTGGTTGCAGATATCAGGTCAAGATTGAAGAGGATGCGGCGACAGCATGGAAGGAGAAAGCAGAGATGGGACCTGGAAAAGCTAAGAGAGAACAATGAGGCAGTAAGAGAATCCTTGGAACAACAATTTAGGGGAATGAGAGGTGCAAATACAAGTGAAAATGTGGATCAGCAGTGGTGAAATGTTAAACAGGTTTTATAGAATATTTTAAAGAGCGAAGTTGGGAGGGAAGTAAAGAGAATGAGGAAACCATGGATCACCAATGAGATGCTGGAAAAGATGGAGGAAAGGAGGAAGGGTAAAAATATTAATGAAAAAGAATATAGAAGGCTTAACAATGCACTCAGAAGAGAAACCGTCAAATTGAAAGAAAAGTATTTAGAACAAATGTGGAATGAAATAGAGACCTACATAGAAGAGGAAGGTGTGACTTTATGTGCCAGAAAACAAAGGAGCTGGGAAGCAGAGAAAGCAAAGGAGTAAGGACTTTCGGGGTAGAAGACCTTAGAGGACAAATGGTTACTGAACTGGTGAAGGTGCTGAAAGTATGGAAACAATATATAAAGGAACTGTACGATAAGGAACATCGCCCACAAGGCATTGAAATAGGGACAGAGAAAGACATTGGCAAAGACAAAAAAGGACCTAGCATTAAAGACATGAAAAGGAGGAAAGCCACAGGAGACGACGACATACCAGTGGATTTGCTGAAAGAAATGGAAAAGAGGATTTGAAGGCATCAACGCATCTCATAAACAAAATCTACAAAGTAGGGAATGGTTTAAGGACTTTTTGGATGCCACGGTGGTTGCTCTTGAGAAGAAACAGCAGGCCAAGAAATGTAGTGATTTCAGAACAATCAGTTTAATCTCACATGTAGTGGAGATTTTTGCAAGAATACTCAACAGAATGCTGGTAAACAAAATTCAAGAAGTAATAGGAGAGGAGCAGTTTGGTTTTAGGAAGGGAAAGGGAAGCAGAGACACCATCGGATCGGCATGGTGAAGATATTGTCAGAGAGAGTTTTGGCTGTTAACAAAGAAGTTTGTGTTTGTTTTATAGACTGGCAGAAGGCCTTTGACAGAGTTAACTGGATAAAATTGATGGACGTCCTTAAGGAGATAGGAATAAACTGGAGAGACCAGAGACTGATTCTCAACTTGTACCTGGGACAAAGAGTAAAGGTGCGGCTAAACTATGGAGAAACCTGTACGGGGACTGGCTGACGAGAGAAGCTTTGAAAGGATACAGAAACTTCAGGATGGGAAGATGCCTCATCAATACCATCAAGTACACAGATGACCTGGTAGTGCTTGCTAAAAATCAAAAACAACTGCAACACATGATGAACCAGTTGGTGGAAACTGGAAGGAAATAAGGCATGGAAATCAACGTCAAAAAATCAAAAGTGATGTGGATATCAAAAAGGGAGACACCTTTGCGGATAACCATTGATAGTCAAGAACTGGAGGATGTGAAACAGTTCAAGTACTTACGAAATTTGGTGACAAAGGATGCCCAATGCACCAGTGAAATTCGAGCAAGAATCTCTATGGTCAAAACTTCTGACATGAAAGTTAACCTTGGAAGTAAGGAAGAAACTGGTGAAGTGCTACAACTGGAGCATTGCACTGTATGGAGCTGAGACGTGGACTATGAGAAAAAAGGAAGAAAAAATACCTTCAAAGTTTTGAAATGTGGTGCCTGAGGTGAATGGAGAAGATCAAGTGGACTGATCGGGTGATGAATAACAGTGTACTGAGAAGAGTAGGAGAGGAGAGAGAGATTCTGAATACAATTCTTCAGAGGAAGGCCAACTGGATCGGACACATGCATAGGCACTGAGTGCTCATACACGAAGTCGTTGAAGGGAAAATTAAAGGAGTGGTAGGACGAGGAAGAAGAAGAATTCAACTTTTGGACGACATGAAAGATGGAAAGAGATACAGCCGACTGAAGGAAGAAGCTGAAGACAGGGAACATTGGCATCAGAAATTCTCCATATGTTGACACAGACCTGCCACTAGTCAGAATACTGCATAATAATCTGCCTTAATTGTTAAATGTCCTTGTGATTTTTGGTATTGGATAGGCAGTGGTAGTTGCAACAAAAATGATATTTCTTATTGCCAAGTCTAGACTTTTTTTGGGAGCAGGACAATGGGTGCCCCAGCCTTCCTCACACCAACTAGAACTTTTTTCTGTGATACCTTCTGCCAGTTTTTTTATTTCTCCCCTTTTCTGATACTTCCTGACCCCCCCCCCCCCATCTCCACCACTCCCCTGCCCACCGTCTAACGTGCAGCACTTCACTCTATGCCACCCCCACCATACTATCCCTCCCCTTCCCTGTCCCGACCTCCTCCTTACCTCCACCCAGTCGCCATTCCCGTCATGCATCGGTGCTGCTGCTCGCAGTGTGGTTTCAGTTGCGTGAGACTACAATCAGATGTGAAAATTAATTGCAATATTATAATTAAAATCATTAACTAATGTTTATAATAAATTCTACTTTAATCATCACAGTATATGTGAAAATTCGGTACTTAAAATGAATACAGTAAAATCCACTATTACGTTTCCTTACACTATTTGGGAACAAAATACAGTCCAGCTCTTGCAGTATTCGAGCAGCACATCGTTTACTATACTCGTGTTATAATGTGAGATTATTGCTCACCTGAGACCATTGCCAGGTTAACGGAAAATCTTGGGGGGGGGGGGGGGGGTGTTGTAGGAAATAGGCTGCGATTAACTGCCTATAAATAATCAAGAGTTTACTGTACTGTTGTTTGTTTGTAGGTTTAATGTGAACAGAAGTGTGCAGCTGACTCTCGGTGAGGGTGAAGCGAACACAAAGGAAAGTAGCTTGTTACATCAATACCTGCAACCTATAGTACAAAGACTCCCTTCCTATATTAAGGAAACAAAGCATTTCTTAGATTATCTGATGTCTGTGCCCACCCACTTCCACAACATACCTTGCTCGTCACCATTGATGCCACATACACATGGTTAACATACCTCAATTACCACCCACCTGATTAAAAAGCTGTAATGTCCTTCCTGCTCACCTTGATTAACTGCATACTCACAAACAACTACTTTACCTTTGACGGACACACAAACAGATCAGGCGTACAGCCATGGGAACCAGCATGGCTGCTTCCTAAGCCAACTTTTTTGTGTAACACTTGAAGAGGGCTTACCTGTGATCCATAAGCCTTCAACCCATAGTTTGGTTTAGATACTATGATGATGTCTTTAGCATATTGGCTCATGGTGAGGCTGAGCTGTTGAAATTTTTGGAATCTCCAAATACATTCTCTCAATTAAATTTCACGTGGTCCTATTCTGAATCCCTTACCACTTTACTTGATGTTGACCTCATACTCATGGAGGGTCAGCTATACACTTCTGTTCACATTAAACCTATGAACCAACAACAGTACTTACATTTTGACAGCTTCTCTCCTTTCCATGTCAAACATTCCTTCTCAACAGCCTTGGCATTCGTGGAAAATGTATTTGTTCAGATGCAGACTTTGTTCAGATGCAGACTCTTTACAGCAATACACCACCGTTCTCACCTCAGCTTTTACTGCGTGTAATTGCCCCACCTGCTTAGTTCAAAAGCAGATTTCCTGGGCCATCACGTCCAATCTTTTTTACTGCCGATCCCAACAAAAAACAACTTAGGAGTACACTTCTTGTCATTCAATATTATCCTGTTCTTGAGTTTATTAAGCAGCTACTCCAATAAGCTTATACCTTCATAACATTGTGCCCTGAAATGAGGTCCATTTGCCTGACATTTTCCCACCACAGCAAGAACATCTTTCGGCTGCCCCCCCCCCCCCCCACCCCCTCCCCAACTCAATCTTTACAATATCCTGCTCAGACCATATGCTTGGGACTGATAACCATGAACCATGTAGTTTGGTCCCTTTACTCCCCAAACCAACCAACCATATGCTCCTTATGCAACGATTTCCCTACCCTCTGGTTCCTGCCCCTGTGACTGTCCCCATCGTTAGACTTGCCATGCACCACCCTCCACCACCTGTACCAGCCCTATAAGTGGCAAAATGTATTCATCAAAGGGAGAGCTACCTGTGAAATGACTTCCCTCATGTACCAGCTGTTATTTAAATACTTTTCAGCCTTTTACATCATCATGACCACCACCAAGTTATAAATTAGGATGAATGGGCATAGACAGAGTGTGGGTACTAGTAACACACAATAGCCTGTTGCAGAGCACGCTCTACAACATGATAGTCATGACACAGTGCCTGTATCACCACATATACCATCTTGATTATCCCCTCCTAGCACCTGTTTCTCAGAACTCTGCAGGTGGGAACTGGCTTTACAACATGTCCTTAGTTCTCACTATCCACGTGGTATAAATTTATGTACTTTCTTCAGTCTCAGCATTTCTTTTCAGCAACTATTAGTTTTTTTATATATCTTTCTTTCTGTCCTGCCATACCACACTTGCCCTGACCCCTACCCCTTTCCCATCCCCGTCTACCACATACAGTGCACTTGGCTTTCCACTCTTGTTAACTTTTCCGTGTTGTTAGTAATCTCTGTCATGCTTATTACTCTATCTTTCACCTTTAAGCTTTCAGGTTTTCATATCTCATCTGGTGCAGTCTGCAACAATCAGTCTTTCCTTTCCATCCCGTCCAGTAAGTCTCCCCTGACCTGGTGTTCAGGGTGACTTTTCCATAACTCCCCTCACTTCCTAAACTGTACCAGTTCCTTTCCTTCGTCTCTTTTACTTTCCCTTCAACTATTCTGCCAGAAGAAGGGATCACTGACTCTGAAAGGTTGCACATTTCCATTTCTTTTATAAGCATTTTCTTCTGCTGCCACTTGGTGAATAAACTTTTTATCTATCCATATTACATTATATTTTCAAATATTGATTATTTATATTGAAAACTTTTATCGAATGGTTTTTTATATCAAATTACCTCTGACATTTTATAACAGTATACATGCATATGTAAAAAGAAAGGCAGTTTCTTTTCCTTTTGTCTTAGACACATCATCAAAACAAAATTGATGAAATTTATAAACTTTTATAGTATGAGCCATGGAAGGAAGCAGCAAACATCTACTTGCACCTTGAACAGGCTGTAGATGTTTCAAAGCATCAACTTTCAGTCACTGCCGAACACGAGTGCGTTCGTCTCCACTGTCTACTGCGTGATCTTTCTTCACTTACACAGTTGATGGGTCGAATGTATCCACATTTCATTGGTAAGTTTAAATTTTTCTCTAAATATATCTGCATTGAATTACTATATTTTCATGTTTTAGTGTTAGCAAGAAAAACAATAATCTCTTGACCTACAGAAAGAACATAATGATTTATTCAAAAGATATTAAGTTTCCAATGCAAAATTAAATTGATTTCTTTGTCAGTACACAAAAAATTTCTGTTTTTGCCCACCAGATATTACTGTTTGTATACTTCTGAATTCGCTTGTGTGCAGAAGGTGGTGTACTATAGTTTAAAAATTAGTTGAATGATATTGAGGGAGAATGAATTGACTATGCTTTGATGGTTGTAGTATTTCACATGTTTTGTTCGTTAACCAGAAAGATGTCATCCCAATGCAATCTATATTTAAACATTTATTTTCATGGTGTACATAGTAGTGTGCCACTTTATCAAATACACTGGAAAAAAGAAATCCTCATCTTTTTTTTTCCTCCCCAGCCATTGATTTTTAAATTTGTGTTTTCATAAGATTTTTCCTTAATTTGTGATTATTTGTTATCAGCATCATATTTAAGCAGCCCTTTATACTCCGCTCTATTTAGAGATTAGTTAAAATATTTACTCAGGCTATCAGTTCATATCTTATGGCATGTTATTACCAATTTTTTTTAAAAAAATATTTTTGTTGTTGAGTTTTTAATGGTATTTAATACTTAATTCATTGTTATCTCTAGCTTGCACCCCCTTGCTAAATAATTTACCCATTTCACTTACAGTTGTTTAGCACCCTTACTTTGAGCCAGAACAAGAGTAACTGTGTTTTCCTCTGGTTTCATTATTAATGAGAGCTTTGCTTTCCTAATTTTTGTAGGTGTTGTGCCTTTGTTATTGGCCTCACCACTTTAGTTATTCTTTTGTCAACTGTCAGATAACATGCAATTTTCATTATTTACTCTTCCTGTGTCATTTAACCTTCATGTCTGACTGCACAGTACTTCTCTCTCAATTTCTTTCTCTTGCATTACTAGTAAGGAATGTGAGAAGGTGGCTGTAAGCTTGGAAATTCAGTTTTGTTTCTGATTAAGCAGTTTTCCATTGTGCATATTACAGAACTTCTGTCTCTTGTCATTGTGCATTAGTTGTATTTTTATTGTATTTGTATTTTTGCACATTTAACACATCATTACGACAATTCTGTCTTCATTTAGGTAAAGTTCTTAGAACACTATTCCCTGATGCACAACAGTTGGTGCTACAATTAACAGGAATGGCAACATATGCATCTCGTGTTCAGTTGCATCATCTTCATACATCACCTCCCATACTGACTGAGGACTTGGTAGAAGTGTAAGTTAGTTCCTTCACATTACTTAATTAATCAAAAATAGAAACTGTGTATACTAAACATCTCTAGTGACAGTTATATGGATCTGTTAGGAATTGCTGCAGAAATAAGTGAAAGTCAGTTTAACATGATTTTTTCCTGAAAATTTGCATCAGCTTTCATGTGTGTTTATAATGGTTACTCTCTGTTGATTGAAATTATCATTAGCAGAAACAGGAGCTTTAATGTGTAACATTGGGACCAAGAGGACTATGGAAGCTATATAAGGATTGAAGAGTTTTATGCTGATTTTGAGAGCACTTTAGGTGAATATCCATTCCTGTACTTTCTCTGGAGCAGTTGGTGATTTGGGTTGTATTAGGCATCCTCAGATATTAATGACTCTGCATGAGCAGAGGATTTAATTCCTCATCTTTTGCCTTCAGGCAAAAAGGATACACATAACTAAAAAAACACAGACACATTGTACAAAGATCTTTTGCCACTGTGTAACAATCCTCAGTCCTCATTCACAAAAATGAAAACAATTCATCACTGTCTAGATAAAACACTACACTCTCATTTATGATCTGTTTGGGGGGGGGGGGTTAAAAACATAACTTTTAATTATTAGTTCCCCAAAGATTTCTTAAAAACACTTCTGGCCAGTTGTTGGATGATTACTTCAGCAGTTCACAGCTCATTGCTCCCACCTTCCTTCTCCAACTGAAGTGAAGCGCATCTCTGGAAGACTATGACATTGACAAAGACATTAAATTATAAAATTAAATGTTATTCTTTCCCTTATAGTGATGGCACATTTGTGATGATGTGTACTTTACCAAATCTGCAGGTCGCTTTTAGAGAGCCTCTTCTTTTTTAGACATTCTTCCTAGGAACATATGATACAGTGAGGACTAAAAGTAGTCTGTTTGTGTAGATAATATTTCAACTTCTCAATTTTGCATAGCTAGAACCCACAGGATGACAAACTTTGAGGAAACAATAGCCTGGCTGCTGAATTCTGTTACGTGTTCCACACAGTCCATGAGCATATCAGGAGTAGGCATGTAGAATTATTTTTATCGTAGATGGGGTGGTTGTATCAACTACTATGCTGCCGAAATTGGTGCTTATACTGCACCTACAGATTTAGGAAAGAGAATTCCAGAGCACTTATTGATTTCACTAGTATGGCTAGACAGACTACAACATAAGTCTTCAATTGACTGGAGACTGAGCTTCAATTCCATGTGAATTGTTCTGGTGCTTTAAAATTGGTGTGATACTGCCAGATCAATTTTCCTATGAGAATGAAGTCTTCTGGGACAGAATTTGAAGTGGGGCTTTTTGTATATTGTTAGTCTTAATAACACTCCACCCAGAGAAGTTAGCACTAATCACACACTTCTGACCCCCTGCTTCACCACCACCACAACCACAAAACATCCATAAAATGATCAACTACAGTTAAAATGAAGTGGTATCTGGTGGAACATGATGCAACGCACATTCAAGCTTTCAAGTATTCCTCGAATTATTGGCCTTTGTGCTCTTAAGATTCATACATCACGTGAAGCTTTTTAAAGTAATGTTTTATATTGTTATTACACAGTATAATATATAATTGTCCATTCAGTTTCCATCTGTGTGCCTTTCGACTGAAATTATTATATGAGTTTACATCAAACAGCTTGTTACAAAAAACAGTGTAGTGAATTATGACTCTACATAGTGTGCAATTGATATATCCAGGATACAGAATCACGGTGACTATCTCTTACTAAGGAAGGATATGGATTTGTATTTGCAAGTGTGATATTAAGCAGCACTAATTGTCTTATATAACAGATGTGGAAACAGGGTAGTACCATTATATAACATAACATCCTGCAGTTTAGTAGCTCATTGTGGCAACACTTGTGTCAGTGAAAATTTGACTGGAGATCAAAAACAAAAAACTGTTTCATAAGTACCACAATTTTATTACAGCGTACTACTATCTAACAGTTGGGAAAGAATGGTGTGGTCCTTAACAGTCATGTTGTGGCATACAGTGTTTAGTACAGACAACTTTCTGTAGAACTTCACAATAACAGAATATCCTGGATGGAACAGTACATACAATAAGGGAAAGGCAGCCACACACCCGAAGCAGACTGATGTGTGCAGTGTAGATACACATAACAGAAAACAATGTTCACACCAGCTTTTGAGCTTATGGTCTTTTTCTAGCATAAGTACACACACACACACACACACACACACACACACACACACACACACACACAAACCATGCACACTCCCATGGATGCAGCAAGCCTCACAACATCTGTGGTAGTGCACTTTTGGGTACCTGTGTGAGTGTGTGCATAAATGTATGTACTATTGATCAAGAAAGAATAATAGCTTGAAAGCTGGTGTGAATAGTGTTTTCTGTTACACGGGTCTAGACTGCACACATCAGTCCACTATAGGTGAGTGGTTGCCTCACTCTTATTTTATCAGTTGTTTCTTTAGAACATAATATTCTAGTAGAAATGGTTCTCAATGGTGAGTAGTAGGCTTATGTGAAAGTAGTTTAAGGTGGTGTACAGTTCAGTAGAGTGCATTTTGTCTCCAATCTTAAGTGGGTTAATGGTGTTTGTGTTCACAATTCTGCTAGTCAACATCTTCAGATGGCCATTTCAAACTTACACATGGCAGTCATTTTCACTTTACAGCAAGAAGGGTTATCAGTGTAGGATGTTGATCACTAAATTGCCATACACTGTGGCAACATCTTTCAGCCATTTATTTGCTATTGTGGGACACAAAACATAAAAGTCTACCTCACAGTGATTATCCATTGTCAACACCACCAATTGATGACCTCTACCTATAAATTATGGTTTTTATCCTACCACAGGAAAACGAAACACAACTTCCATTTTGGAAGCAACTGGGAGGCCTGTGGTGATCCAGATGTACATAACCATCTCTACATGATCATCTTTGTCTCTAGGTATCCATTATGAACAATGGTACATACTCTTAACAACATAAGAAGGCAAGGTAACACCTGGAATGTCATGTTGATTAAAGGCATCAGGTTCTTGTTGCCAATGAGTTCAGGATTTCTCTGACACTTGATGATGATCATGGAGGAGTCAGTAAGTAGCCACTTATTAATGCGTGTCTCAGGCATGCAATTCCACAGGTTAAGTGGTGAGGTGAGTTAATCATGATTTGGGCCAGTATCAAGGATAATTTAAGGACTGTACAGTATTTAAACAGGATGCTCCAACTTAGTACAGCCCTACAGTTCAATATTTCAGAGCTGGGCTTATCTACCAAGATGATGGTGCGTCAGCATACCCCACGCACCTCATGAAGCCGTTCCTCCAGGAGGCAAGAATGAACCGAATGAAATGGCATCCAGTATCTGCTGACATGATCTCTTGGCACAGTTGAAACCTGTAGTGCATTATTGCAAGAACCATCGTCACACTCTGGATGACTTAACCCTTTGCGCTCTGTGATGCAGACATAGGGTGTTTCCATGCACTGTTATTTAAATTGCTACTGCCTGTGCAGCAAGTGAGCCACAGAGAATTCCACAAGTCTCATTGTGGAAACAATAAGGCCACTGACCAACTATTAGGATATACCGTACCATTGAAGCAGAAAGTGTGCTTTCATTCAAATATTTTACATAAACATTACAATACAGATCTTTTAGTTGTGTTATATGATTTGAAACTTTCATGTTGGACTGTTTCCATCATTATTTCATTCTAATTGTTTACAAATGAATCTCTGTCATCATCAACATCATTGTTACTCTCGTTCTCACTTTGACATTCCCCTAACATCTCTACAATCTCCTCCTCAGAACTGACTGTGGGTGAAGACCTAGCCATTTCGTATCTACTAACTTTCTAATTTGATCCATTATAAATGGTTCTGAAAGCCTGCGACAGTGAAAACAATAGGTTTGTTCATAAATAACTCATCTGCTACCAGTAACGTTTTCTTTATTTTATTTTTCACACGGCATGTTTCTGGAAATGATTCTCATTTTCAAGTGAGTTTTTTGTGTGTGTTGTGTCATTCCTATGTGGTGTAGATGAGTGAGATTCTGCTTCATTTCATTGACTTTACTGCAGTATATAAGAAAACACGCAATTTTTAGTTGATTGTTGATCTTTTTGTGAAGTTAGTGGCGAAATTTAGAAGAATTTGTACTTAGAGTTTCCTTATGGTCCATTTGTGCAGAGTCTCACACACACGAGACATCACACACAACTTGTTGCACACTTTTAAACATTGAAAACATTTTGCATAAAGAAAACAGTTACACAAATGTTCCTACAAGTAGTCAACAGAGATGACATTATAGGTCTTCCACAAAGTATGATATGCTTTTGTACAGAGGCTATTTATCTTAACAATTTGGATCATAATTTACTTGTCTATTTTACAATTGTGCTTATTTCTATGTGTTACTATTTTTATTTAAGTATACTATCGAAACATCTGAAGAAATTCACTGATTTACTTTCAAGTTTTTCGTTTAATATTTTATCTTCATATTTTCTGTAATGTGAATATATCTCCAGTTCTTCTAGCAAATCCATTTTATGTCCTTTATTTAGTCGGTGGAGTACTTTGACAGTTTGCTCTATTTTTCCAAATGGATGTCTTGTATCATGTACATGTGTTGCTATGGCTGATGGAGTGTGTCTATTGTGTGTGTAGGCTTTTATGTGCTCTGTGTACCTGGTGTTGAAATTTCGGCTTGTATGTCCTAGGTAGAACGTGGGGCATTCCTGGCATGTGACCTTGTATATTCCAGAGTCTGAGTATGGATCATGCTTATACTTTATGTTGTGTGTATTTTTTGTTGTAGTTCATTATGTGTAGAAAATCCAATTTTTATATTGTGATTTTTGAAAATATTCGCAATCTTCTGTGGTACAATGCCAATGTATGGGATACTAGATATACATTTGTTTTTCTCTTTTTCTTCTGTGGTACAGTTTGTACCGGGGTCTTTCTTCACTTTGCCTAGGATTGTGTCAACCATGGAAACATTGTACCCATTGGCAACTGCAATCTTTTTCACTGTGTTTATTTCTTGTTGCATGTTTTCTTGGTTCAATGGTATTTTAGTTGCCCTATGTATCATCGATATGTATACTGCCTGTTTATGGATATTTGGGTGACATGAGGTTGCAGGGATTGTGGAGTCAGTCATTGTGTTTTTCCTATGAATTTTGAATATGCATGTGCTGTGTAACAGAGGAATGGCATAACAAACACAAAAAATGCACTTGAAAATGGGAATCATTTCCTGAAACGCGTCATGCGAAAATTAAAATAAAGAAATTTGTGACTGGTAGCAGATGAGTTATTTATAAACAAACCTATTCTACTAACTTTAATGTAATAATTACAACTTCTTTCTCAACACAACTAATACAGTATGACAGTGAATGAACATGGGCTTCCCTATACAGCATGATGCCTAGTACAGCCAGATTTGAGATTAGAGCATGAGAGAGGTGCAAAAAATCTTAATATTAAATAACTTCTTCTCTGCAGTTTGCATAAGATCATAATATGACGTCATCTTTACACTTCTACAAAATTAGGTGCAAATAGTTTATTTTGTTTTTAGGTAGGTTCACAACAAGATTGTTTTGACATTAGTGCCATTTTCAAGTGTTCTTGTCGACATTACATTTGTGTATCATTTATTCTCCATCTGTTTAACAGTACTATGAGATTTCTATCTCATATCATACTTATGTGTAGGGGGATGGAGTGACGTCCATAAAGTTTTTATATATACTTAAGAAATAAAAACCATAGAGTGAACACAATTGAAAATGCTTTGAAAATTCTACTTGAGATACCAAGTGGTCAAACCACAAATATTTTGAAAGAACTAGAAATTTATATAGGCACAAACAGATACCAAATGATATCTTAAATGAACAAGTGGACCTCAAACATAAAAATTATGTGGAAAACTTTATTAACATAATAGAAAAAGAAAACAGATGAACACAAAATGATAAACAAAAAACAATAGACAGCATTAAGGTCGCACACTTACATAATGCAAAATATCTCTGGCAAAATTATCTCTAACTACTTAACATATAATTTATTTTTGAACATAATGCATAAATGGAACAATGTGTCATTTGACAACTGTCAAAAAACGATAATATGAAATTTATGTAGAAGGTAAATGTCACCAGGCATGGCTCATAAATAAAGGTTCTGAGGAAGAGCTGGCCCAAAATATGTATTAAAATAAGTGTCTCACTAACGTATTACACAATTTAAATTATCAGAACGCATTTTGCATATTTCCCACATGGATTTAAATAATCCCTGTCAGCGTCTTTGGAAATGTTGATATGCGATATCGAGCAATGTTTTTCAAACAGGTAGTAGCTAGTCTTAAGGCTGCACATTGAAATGCTGCTTAGCTCAATGTAGCAGAGTTTTGGGAGCATGTCTTCATCAGAATAAAGCTCTTACAGGTGTCCCAGAGGCTCAGGTATGTCAGCCTGAGGGTGTCCTACCAACCTGCAAATAATTTTCATTTCCACTGCGTACAACAAAAAGGAATAAAAAGAGTGGCTGGTTGCTGTCTTCTTCTTTGTAAGAATCAACCTACATTAATAGAAAGAGTTTCTGAAACTTCGCTGTTGAATCCCTGTCTCTGTATATCTCTGTTATACTTTGGTGAATCATTAATTGAATTTTAGTATTAGTGCATTAATAATGTTTCAGATAGTTCTTTTTGTTTCTGCTACTGGCTGCTCTATCCACCATTGGAATAAGTTTGCAAATGTCTCGCCAGAGTGTACTAGAGTACAGTAACATAAGCATCATCACCTAGCAAGAGTTTTACTAATGATGAGAGGAAAAGTGCACAAAATATGCCCCCTTGCTTGCTGATTGCGGTAACTTGCTTCATTAGCAAGTTTCTTTTTGTGAGTTATTATGCATGATTTTAGTGAGTTTTACATTCTTCTGAATAACAGCAGAACACCACAAGTTTGAAAACAATACAATATGAATCCACTGTGCAATTTATCAGGTAAAATGTTGGAACATGCGGCAGGATGGAAGTGAAGGAACTTGGTGCACCCAGACCCAAAGTAAACATGAATCCAGAACAAAAACAATGTAAATCCAGGCAAGATATACATGCAATTTTAACAGAGCAATTGCTCATGTCAGCCACATGGCATGATATCCATGACATCATAGAAACATAACTGTTTCATCACACGAACTCTTAAACACCATTGTTTGAGGGCACAAAACTTTAACCATCTGAAGTTTAGAAATGAAAATACCAAAAACATTAAGCATGCAGTGAAGCTAACACACACCACATTAATGATCTCTCCAAAATGCGTCTTTTACTATGATTTGTTGTGATAAACTGCTGTGAAAAGTGACATAGGGATAAATAAGCTACCTGTAGGTTTTATCTTGGAGTCAGCTTTTGATTAGACTTAGCAGTTGATTATTAAACAGAAAAAGATAGAGTATGTTACCATCATTTGGCTAGTGTGTGCTATTGCAACCCCCACCACCACCACCACCACCACCACCACCACCACCACCACCACAACCTCTTGAAATCTTGGTTGTGGTGACAAATTCATCTGTAGAGTAGCCTGAGTTCTAGATTAATTCCAATCAATAAATGTCGCAGCCTCCCCAGTGTGGAAACTGTGAATCATGACTGTGTGTGACCTATATTAACAACGTAGTAAATAAAGGAAATTACATTTGAATATGTTTTATGGGCATCACTCCATCTAGACATAAGCATAATATAAAATAAAATTCTCAGAACGGTGATACCTGGACATCGAATAAAATAACAGATAAATGTAATGTCAACAGGAACGTTGAAAATGGCACAAAACAGCAAAACAAGCTTATCGTGAACCAATGTAAAAACAACTAGAAATAAACTATTTTTAGCTAATTTTGTAAAAGTATAAAGAAGACCAAAAATCATGTTGAATGGAACTTCGCATCAGAGTGGAAAACAAAATTCGCAGAATCTAGTGCCACTCATTGTTGGTGTGGAAAGGGCTAATGGAGGCTGCCATTGAAAAGTGGCACAGACTTGGAGCGGGCCAGTGTGGTGTTTAATGTGACCGAGCAGCTGATTTTAATGTCTCTAATGTGCAAAAATGTACACTTTTGAACTGATTGCCATTATTTTGTTTATTCTTTTGTCTTTGCTTCAAAGTTCATTTATTTTTTATGCCCGGGGGGGGGGGGGGGGAGAGGAGGAGGAGGTGGAGGCAGGGATTTTCTCCGGTAATTTCTGGTGCAGTTCTCCTCTTGCTATATGCTACAGATGGGAATCCAAGATCCATTCACCTTGAGGCTTTCTTCTGTCTTGTTAAAACTATTCTCATGTTTGTGTATTTCTGTAGCTTCTCTGAACATGCCCATGTGATAGCTCTTTTTTACAGCCAGAAATTCCGTGTCGGTGAATTTTACTTTACAGTCAGCCTCACACAGCACTTGCTGTGCCACGACCAATTTCTCGACCTGCCCTAACTGCAATGCTGCTTATGTTCTTTGTCATTTCAACATAAACTTTTCTGCATGTGCATGATACATGGTATATTCCTGATGGTGCAAGTGGGTCCCTTTTTCTACCTAGCCAATCTGAGACACACTGATCTTCTTTGTTCGTCTATAAATAGTCTTTATGCCACATCTGCACAACGCACGGCTGATTCTGCCCATCACTGTGGACTTGTATGGCAGAAAGGTCATACCTGACATTTCCTTTTCCGATTTGTCTCTGAGTGTTTGACTCTGTTACACTTGTTATATAACTGGTGGCGTGCCCATTGCTCCTCAGAATGCTTTTCAGGTGTTGCATCTTGCATCTGAGGCGCTGTGGCTCACATATTCATCTCCCTTGCATTACAAGCATATTAATCGCGTCTCTTTTTCTGGCTCAGGTGGTGATTTGACAGTTTGTGCAGGCATTGGCCCGTGTGTGTCAGTTTTCGATACAAGCTATGTCCCAGGTTTTCACCATCCCTTATGACCAGCACATCTTGAAAGGCTACCTGTTTGTCCTTTTCTACTTCCATAGTAAATTTTATGTTGGCACGAAGGCATTCCCAGAGTGATGGACAGAATCAGTCGTACATTGTGCAAACATCGCATAAAGACTATTTATAAAAAAAATCAACACCACGGTTAGAGAACATAAGCAGCATTGCAGGTTGGGGCAGATGGAGAAATCGAGCATGGCGGAGCACATGCTGTGTGAGCTCAGCCACATAGTAAAATTCGCTGACGCAGAAGTTCTGGCTATAGATACAAGATATCACATATGCTTGTTCACAGAAGCTATAGAAATAGACAAACATGAGAATAATTTCTACAGCTTTATTCTCTGTGGGTGTTTTTAGTATTTGGAAAAAGGGACCGATGGCCGTAGCAGTCTGGTCTCTTTAATCGCACAAACCAACCAACCAACCAATCAATTTCTACAGGAAAGAAGAAAGCCTTGAGGTGAATAGATACTGGTGCCCCGTGCTATAGCAAACAACCATTGCAGATAGCAAGAGGAGAACCACACTGGAAATGACCACAGAAAAGCCCTTGGAAGTTGGCGCATCAGGTATTTGTAACCTGTGGCCATGAGCTCAACCTTAGTTCACCTCAAGCAATGGAGGGTGAAGCTTTGGCCAGTCACTTATACTGTTGAAACATCCTGGAGCAGAGACTGTTAGCATAAACAAATAGAACATGTTCATGAGTAGGTGGAAAGACTAACATACAAATCTAGGAGTTCACTTTTGGAGTGATATAGGATAGTACACACACACACACACACACACACACACACACACACACACACACACACACACACACACACCTAGTAGCAGGAAAAGTACAAGGGCATGCTGAAAAGTAATGCCTCTGAAGTTTTTGTGTGAAAACTCAAGATTATTAACATTCTACAACTTTATATTCTTCATGTCTACATATTTGTAGCCTCTGCCATTAGGAAGTTTTGAATTGTATCAATGTAAGATGGCAGTATGTAACATATTATATTGGTGAGTGACAAACAGCACGCTGTAATTTAGTTTTGAATTTGAAAAGTTCATCCACAAATTGAGCACCCTCTCCGTCAGCATGTAAATGCCAGACAACACACGAGGACTGTGATATCTGCAACAATCCGACACTTTTGGTTCACTGTCACTGATCATCCTCCAGACAATCCTGACTAACATCTTCAAGGACCTTCAATTTGACAGTAATGAAGCGGTTCAAGCAGAAATGAGATTGTGGCTCTTTCAACAAAATCAAACATTCTGCAGTGACAGTATTAAAAAACTGGTCTCTAGTTGGGAGACATATGTTCATCACCAGGGTGACTTTGTTGGGAAGTAAATATGTAGACATGAAGAATAAAGATGTAGACTGTTAATAACATTCATTTTATTTAAAAAGCTTCAAGACTTTTCATACAAAAAATTCGAAGGCATTACTTTTCAGCACACTGTTGTAGATGGCAGATTGAGGTTCATTTCAAGAATATTCATTATGAAGCTGAAGCTCTTGTGTCCATGTTTGCTTACAAATAAATACCTTTTTGGATGGGATCTGCTTTGAGTGGCCATGGTTTTTTTGCATCTTTTGTTCAGGCATGTATCACTGAAGTTACAGCACAGTCAGTGTTTTTTTATACACTCCTGGAAATGGAAAAAAGAACACATTGACACCGGTGTGTCAGACCCACCATACTTGCTCCGGACACTGCGAGAGGGCTGTACAAGCAATGATCACACGCACGGCACAGCGGACACACCAGGAACCGCGGTGTTGGCCGTCGAATGGCGCTAGCTGCGCAGCATTTGTGCACCGCCGCTGTCAGTGTCAGCCAGTTTGCCGTGGCATACGAAGCTCCATCGCAGTCTTTAACACTGGTAGCATGCCGCGACAGCGTGGACGTGAACCGTATGTGCAGTTGACGGACTTTGAGCGAGGGCGTATAGTGGGCATGCGGGAGGCCGGGTGGACGTACCGCCGAATTGCTCAACACGTGGGGCGTGAGGTCTCCACAGTACATCGATGTTGTCGCCAGTGGTCGGCGGAAGGTGCACGTGCCCGTCGACCTGGGACCGGACCGCAGCGACGCACGGATGCACGCCAAGACCGTAGGATCCTACGCAGTGCCGTAGGGGACCGCACCGCCACTTCCCAGCAAATTAGGGACACTGTTGCTCCTGGGGTATCGGCGAGGACCATTCGCAACCATCTCCATGAAGCTGGGCTACAGTCCCGCACACCGTTAGGCCGTCTTCCGCTCACGCCCCAACATCGTGCAGCCCGCCTCCAGTGGTGTCGCGACAGGCGTGAATGGAGGGACGAATGGAGACGTGTCGTCTTCAGCGATGAGAGTCGCTTCTGCCTTGGTGCCAATGATGGTTGTATGCGTGTTTGGTGCCGTGCAGGTGAGCGCCACAATCAGGACTGCATACGACCGAGGCACACAGGGCCAACACCCGGCATCATGGTGTGGGGAGCGATCTCCTACACTGGCCGTACACCACTGGTGATCGTCGAGGGGACACTGAATAGTGCACGGTACATCCAAACCGTCATCGAACCCATCATTCTACCATTCCTAGACCGGCAAGGGAACTTGCTGTTCCAACAGGACAATGCACGTCCGCATGTATCCCGTGCCACCCAACGTGCTCTAGAAGGTGTAAGTCAACTACCCTGGCCAGCAAGATCTCCGGATCTGTCCCCCATTGAGCATGTTTGGGACTGGATGAAGCGTCGTCTCACGCGGTCTGCACGTCCAGCACGAACGCTGATCCAACTGAGGCGCCAGGTGGAAATGGCATGGCAAGCCGTTCCACAGGACTACATCCAGCATCTCTACGATCGTCTCCATGGGAGAATAGCAGCCTGCATTGCTGCGAAAGGTGGATATACACTGTACTAGTGCCGACATTGTGCATGCTCTGTTGCCTGTGTCTATGTGCCTGTGGTTCTGTCAGTGTGATCATGTGATGTATCTGACCCCAGGAATGTGTCAATAAAGTTTCCCCTTCCTGGGACAATGAATTCACGGTGTTCTTATTTCAATTTCCAGGAGTGTATTATTAATATTATTATTATTATTATTATTATTATTATTATTATTATTATTATTTTCTATTAAAGAACAAGAAAATCCCGTTTACTGTTGTTACATGTATAAATTCAAATGTCTAAGAAAATAAGCACAAAAAAGTATTAGCTTTTTTCCTCATGCTGTGGTTTTGTGTGTTTCACATTACAGTTGTTTTTCTTTTGTAGTTAATCATCTGCAAACAGAGAGAACTTAAAATAGAAAATTATTTGTGTCAAAAATTTATAACTGGAAATGTAATTTTTAACATTACTTCATTCTGTGTGTGTGTGTGTGTGTGTGTGTGTGTGTGTGTGTATACTAATGCGCATGCAGTATGTTTCACATACTTTTTCCAGTTTCCCTCAGAAATCGCATCAAAATCTCATATATATTTAATGACATCATGAAGTCATCAAACAAGAGTACAGGAAAACTAATAAAAATAAAATGGGAGAACCAATAAGAAAAACTAAATACACTTTTAAAACAAAACAAAACTGTTAAATATGAAAACAGAAAGTAAACCAACCCCACATATTTTGTAAATATCTGGTCAACATTAATGACATACAGCTCATGAACCAAGAAGTAAATTTGCTAGAAAACGGATCTAAATACAATTTCAACACATAAGACAGTGGAGAATATTATCACAAAAAGTCAGTACATCTGAAGGACATTTCATAGCTAATACAGACTATTCTCTCTCTCTCTCTCTCTCTCTCTCTCTCTCTCTCTCTCCCCCCCCCCCCCTCTCAGTTTCTCTCTACATTTCCTTTGAATAGTCTCCCTGCTTCCCTATGACTGAATCCGAACATCTCAGAAACTCTATTATTCCATCCAGGGCACTACTTATGTTCGTATGTTGAATGGCTTGGATAACAGTGATAGAAATCTCTTCCAGAGAAAAATAACAATTTTAGTGCGTAGGCTTTTACATCCTAGGAAACAATTCAGAGTCTGGTGGACTCATGTCTAGGCAGTAGGGGCAGTGCGACAACACTTCCCGTTCGTATTCGCGCATTTTTTGGGCTACAACATTGCTGGTATGCACGTGGGCATTGTCGTGGAGAATGAGTGGCCCATCCTGGAGGAACTCAAGTCAGTTTTTTACATTTTTCTGCGCAGGTTTTGTGTGAAGTTCTGATAATACACTGATTTACTTGAGCTTTGACTGAGTATCTCAAAATTTGTTTGGACGTGGAGAATCTGGAGCTCTCCACACACTGGACTGTGATTTCAGCTCCACTTCAAAGTCTCTAATCCATGTGACAATTTGATGCAAGAATCATTTATCTTCACAGTTGAATCATTGTTTGAGTAAGGTTGAAATGTCCAAGTGTTTCTCCTTGTCTTCGCCAGTCAAACAGTGTGAAACCCAACTTGCAGAAATTTTTAACTTCTTCAAATCATATTGGCAGGAACAAAAAAATGAGGAAGAACAAATATTCAGACAAAGGATGAAAAAACTTGGAAACAATGTGGCTCTTATTATGAAACCAGACAATGGCAACACCAGTGTAATAATGAAACAGGAGGAACACAGAAATAAAATGTGTAACATACCTATAAGGCGACAGCATAGTAACCATCTCAAACACATTCACAAAATAAAGTCATGTAGGTGAAACAAAAGAACCCTAATCCTCCCATGCTAAACTGCCTACCAAAAAATCACAAGCAGTACATATCGATATACCCAGTTGCAAATTTCAGAACTGCATCACCTAGCCAGAGAAAAGCTCATATACTTAAAGAAACATTGTATGTACTTGAACAACAGAAGTACACACAACATCAAAGAGCCGATACAAAAAGTCAAACATGTGAACATACCCACAACAGCCAAACATACATCATTTGTCCCACATCCATGAGCGCCAATATCCCCACCACAGAAACCATCAACTCCATCAAACACCAATTAGAACAACAGAGAGACATCCCTAAACCCCCCAAAAAAGAGACGACAAACATTCTAAAACTAACCAAAGAGCAAAACTATTTCTCATTTGACAACCAGCTCTACTCATAATACATGGGCTTTCCACGGGTCAACCAGTCAGTGGACTCCTAGGGAACATCTTCTTCCTTAATCACACTGAGAACAATACAGGGCAGTATAATGCCATCACTATAATGCCATCACTATGTAGATGACATCAGATACCTTCCAGATGAAACACTCAGTTGCAGCCAACAACTCTACAATGACATAAAACTGTCCATCCAAAAATGAAATTCACTGTAGAAACCGATAATGACAAAAAATTAAATTTAGTTGACCTCACATAACCCCCCCCCCCCACACACACACACACACAACAACCACTAACACTATAACACTATTTCTCTATAATTATGAAAGTTACCACCACCAACACAGTCATACACAAAACCTCACACCACCCAATTACGTACAAACAAGCCAGTTTCCAATACTCTGGCATCAGAAGGCATAGAAGGTGACTGCGCACCAGAGGGTTTGGACCTGGATACCCACTAGGGGTCTCTGTGCTCCGGCGTGCGCCTGCACCGCGAGCCTCGCGATGCGAGTGTTTCCCACGGTTATGTATTTAGGTGGCCATGCGGTGCTACCCTGGCAGCCTGGTACTCACTGTAGTTTGCATGTACATTTCAGCGGCAATGCGTGCCAGTTCCGTGTGTTGAGATACATACTGTCGTTGTTTGGAGTGTTCCTGCAGTGTTGTTATCTTACCATGTTTATCAACTCAGTTATTGCTTGCTTGCCATTTGTTGTGTCCTGGCTGGTCGTAGTGTCTGTCATCCCGTACTTTCTTGTCTGTCCTGTCTGTTCTTGTTAACGATACCTCCAGCAGCTGGCCACTTCGTATCTCCATTATCTGCTGTGCACTGCTCATCAGTCACTAGCGGCTCTAACATTGGCGACGAGGTAAAAGGTTTGGTAGCATGGAGACTAAGTGGGACTGTCTCGTGGAGCAACAGCAGCAGCTCATGCAGCAGCAGCACCAGTCAGACATGTTACAGCAATCCTTACAGTTGCGGATGGACAAAGTCACAGCACAGGATGCCCTACTGCACCAGCTCCTGGGTGTCCTGGGTGTCCTGGTTTCTAACGCTTCCCCACATCCGCCGCTGTTTCTGCCCTTTAATGGCACTAAGGAAGACTGGGAAACATACTTTCATCATCTGAAACAACATTTCACAGCATTTTAGGTCCCTACAATGGTCATTATTCTTGTCCTGGGCATCACTAGACACGTTCTTTCTGCTTTACAAGTTGGCACCTTTGTCAGACCCCGTGGCTCTCTCCTTTAACGAAATATGTGTGCTGCTGCTGACTAACTACTGTTCCCAGTGATACCATGTTGTGGCAACTCGGCTTGAGTTCCACTGATACCGTAAACAGCCCGGTCAGTCATACCATTCTAGGATCACAGACTTGCAGGGTCTCAGCCACAAATGTGACTTCACTTGCACCAATCACTTCACTTGCACCAATCAGCATTGCAAGGCATTGTATGCAGACTCCTTGATTTGCGATGTAGTCGTTCAACTGACAACCAATACAGAGGTCTGCACGGCTTTGTTGGAAGTTGATAACCCCTTGCTGGAAGACATTCTGTGCATAGCCCACTCCTTTGACATCGCCCAAGCTGTGAACGAGCATCTCATGGCGAGGCGACATGTGGCAGCAGTAGAGTCCTCTGCACGGGTGCCTCCCTTGTGCCGTTGGTGTGGTACAACCCACAGACAGCAACATCGTCAAGGCGCCTTCTTGTCTGACGTCTCTGTGGCTTCTGGGCTACCTGTCACCCCTCATCAGCAGTCGTGTGGGTCACTTCTGTCTTACTCGCAATGCTTTTCTGCCCACTCTCATGCAGACTGTCCCCATTGCTGGAAGACGTGCACCCTGTGTCAGAGAGACAGCCAGTCACTCCATCCACTAATGCCCGTCACCCACTGGTCATCAGCATACTGTGCATACGCTGCAGTCAGCCCAATTGACATAGAAGCTGTTCCTAACACTTGGCATGTGCAACATAGACGTTCATTTCCAGGTCAATATGGGGGCCACCGTCTCCTTGATCAGTCTGGCGACATATACACGCCTGGGTTCGCCAGCGCTTTCGGCTTTTGGTCACGTACAGTGACGGTTCTATCCTCCGTGGGCAGCTCTTGGTCCCAGCCACCTATAAACACGTTCCCTGGGACCTGACTGCTGGTTAACCATCCCTCGGATTCAAACATTTTTGGACTCTAATGCTTTCACACTGTTTGGATTTTTGATTCCTGATGAAATTATGGTCATTTCCATTGCCATCCCATTCTAGGACCTCGACGATCTGTGCTCAGCCTATGCCTCTCTGTTTCAGTCTGACTTAGGGTGTGCTTCGGACTTCCAGGTGCGCGCATTGCCCTCTAGACAGATGCTCAGCCCCAGTTTTTCTGGGCTCAACCCATTCTGGTGGCCTTACATCCAGCAGTCAAACAAGAGCTCGATTGACTGCAGGCTGCTGACGTCATCATTCTTGTGAAAGCAAGTGCTTGGACAACCCCATCAGTGGTGATCAGGAAACCCAAGGCTCCCTACACCAGTGTGGGGATTTTGGAGCTACAATCAGTGCACAGTCCCTCGTTGAAACTTACCCCATTCCCCAGCAGGAAGATCAGCTCGCCAAACTTGCACACGGCGAGTACTTCTCTAAGATAGATCTGGCAGAGGCTTACCACCAATTACCATAAGTTGAGAAATCTCAGAACATTGTTGTCATCAATACGCCTTTCGGATTATTCAAATACAATCGCCATCGACTTGGTATTCTGTCAGTGCCAGCTATTTTCCAGAGGTATCTGAGTTTGTGGGTGGTTCCTTAGAAACGCGTCCCCCACCCCCCAAAAAAACAGGTTTTTTTGCCAATTTCCCTACTAAAACTGAGCTGCGGATTCCAAGATTACAGCAAATGCCAGAAATTTGTATGAGATATTCCTAAGATACTGATGTCAAACACCCTTGAAAATTTTCTTTATATCTTTATCCATTTCAGACATACAGAGGTTCGAAGTTACCTTATGCATACAAATCAAATACACACACAAAATTTGGTATGAGGTGAAAACATAGTTATAAAGTAATGTAGTACAGAGAAATAAGCTGTAAAGTGTGTTTGTTATCATCAGAAGTGTTGTGGGAGCCTCGTGTTGTAGTACTGAAGCATAAGCAAAACTTTTGTGCTCATAAAATCCAGTCTGAGGTCTAAAATAAGTTTTGCACTATTTCACTTTCATTTTAAGTAAACTATCATAAAGTTCTTTCCTCCTGGTGGGGCAGGGAAAAGAAAGGAATCAGCACAAAAAAATCCTTTCAGAGTACAAAAAAGGTGAAGGTGCTCCTGTTTAAAAGACTCTGACTTAAAAGTGTGGCGCTCCTGTTTAAAAGACTCTGACTTAAAAGTGTGGCGCTAGGTTCTCATTGTACCTTCCTCAGCACCTTTAAAAAAGTTTTCCAAAAATTTTGGCATTCAAACAATTTGCTCCTTTTTACACTGAGAGAGAAGGTGAAAGTGATGGGAGGATAGAGAAAGAAAATTAATAAATACTGGAGGATAGTGGACAGTGATTGTGATATAGAAAGAACAAAGGAGACACTGGTAGTGTGAGGGAAAGAGAGGGACTTAGTGATAGTGGGCCATAGTTGACAGTGACAGAACAGTGCTAGGAAAAGAGTGAAGAAGGCAGCACCACTTGGACAGGAACAAAGAGGAGCAGAATGTGGAAGTGGGTGAGAGCCAGTGATAGTGAGAGACAGAGTGACAATGACAATGAATAGGAGAGAGATAGTCTCGGTCAGAAGCAAGAGAAACAGTGGGGAGGTATGAATGAGATAGTAGCAGTAGAAGAGAGCAAGAGGGAGACTGTGACAGTTAGAGGAGATAATAGTAGCAGGACAGGATGAAGGACACTTTGGCTGTGAGGCAGGAAACAGTGACAGAAAGACACAAAGAGATAATGATAATGAATTGGGCTGAATGGATGAATGAGAATGTTCAAGTGGGAGTGGATGGGTATGACTGACTTACAGCGATGAACTAGCAGATATGGGCAAGTTATTGTTAGGGGAGCTTGTGGAAGTGAGAGGAGAATTGCTTCAAAATTTTCAGGAAAATTTTAAAGGTCTGAGGAAGGTAGATTGAGGAAGCTGGTACCCCACTTTTCAGTCAGTCCAAAAGGAGCATTTTTTCACTAGTAAAATATGTAGCTGTGGCTGCGAGGGAGGAGAAGGGACTGAAGGAAAGAAAGGAAGGACGAAGCTGTCAAAGTTATCAGTCGTGTTTTCATTTCTTTTACTGGCTCAATGCCTCTTACTATTCAGTGGATTGTTACCTTTGGTCCTTAAATTGTTTCCATTCTATATTGGTTGGAAAAAAAATTGGTGAGCTTTTGAGAGCTTTTACTTTACTTAGTATTTTTAATAATAATTGGAAAATCGTGTTTTGAGCCATAAATTCAGTATTGTGACAAAAATGGAGCTCCAAAGGCACGTTTGGTTGGAGCAAAACAGAATGTATGACTAAAGGCTGAGCAATTTATGAATATTTAATTGAAGAAACATACATCCATAGCAAAACTCAAAACCACTAACATGAAATCTTGCTAGGAAACTGATCTGTGTTTTCAAGAAAGATCAGCGAGTTAATGACTCATTGTTAACAAATGAATTCTCCTTGCTGACTCTGTGGATCAGCAAACCTTAAGCTTTTTCTAATCATAATAATCCCTAATACCTACAATAGGATAATGTTTAAACTTTCCAAAATTTAAATGTATGAATAAAATATTCTAGTGGGTTTGTACAAAAGGGCAAGATAACTCTTAACAGTTAATTGTTAGTTAACATCAGCTAGTAGCTGGATCTGCAAAACCAACTACTTTAACAACTTTCTTTAAAACTGAACAATCATCTTGCATACAGTTTACACAGTTATTAGTTTGCCAGTGAATGAGTAGCACTTCCTGGCTGGTCAAGACAACTCACAGTACCACTGCTATGTAAACTGAACAATTTATTGACACACTGAAAACACATTAACTTAGAACAGTTACTAAATGATTGTTACTTAACCAGCCAACTACCACTCTCATTTTCTTTTGCAAAGTCTGGTAGTGTAGCAACCGTTCCACAGCTGCTGTTCACATTTCAATTCGGTTGTTAGTCTTGTTGTTTGGGCATTCAGCAGAACTGAGGACTGCTCCCCGGATTCTGACTTAAGTCCTGTGTCAACTACAACATGACCAAGTCTGGTGGTGTCAATAGTCTTCCAAATTATTAAATTTTCCTAACAGCTAGAGCATACTCATCTTATGAGACATGTTCAACATTTTTTCTGGTGTAGAAATGCCATTTGAATTCAGTTCAGAACAAAGTAGCTCACCCTTTTTCATTGTCTTTGATCCATCTGTGTCATCTGATTGAAGATCTATCTGGACTATAATACAGGGTGTTACAAAAAGGTATGGCCAAACTTTCAGGAAACATTCCTCACACACAAATAAAGAAAAGATGTTATGTGGACATGTGTCCGGAAACACTTAATTTCCATGTTAGAGCTCATTTTAGTTTCGTCAGTATGTACTGTACTTCCTCGATTCACCGCCAGTTGGCCCAATTGAAGGAAGGTAATGTTGACTTCAGTGCTTGTGTTGACATGCGACTCATTGCTCTACAGTACTAGCATCAAACACATCAGTACGTAGCATCAACAGGTTAGTGTTCATCACGAACGTGGCTTTGCAGTAAGTGCAATGTTTACAAATGCGGAGTTGGCAGGTGCCCATTTGATGTATGGATTAGCACGGGGCAATAGCCGTGGCTCGGTACATTTGTATCGAGACAGATTTCCAGAACGAAGGTGTCCCGACAGGAAGACGTTCGAAGCAATTGATCGGTGTCTTGGGGAGCACGGAACATGGAACATTCCAGCATATGACTCGCGACTGGGGAAGACCTAGAACGATGAGGACACCTGCAATGGACGAGGCAATTCTTTGTGCAGTTGACGATAACCCTAATGTCAGCGTCAGAGAAGTTGCTGCTTTACAAGGTAACGTTGACCACGTCACTGTATGGAGAACCAGTTGTTTCCGTACCATGTACAGCGTGTGCAGGCACCATCAGCAGCTGATTGGCCTCCACGGGTACACTTCTGTGAATGGTTCATCCAACAATGTGTCGATCCTCATTTCAGTGCAAATGTTCTCTTTACGGATGAGGCTTCATTCCAACGTGATCAAATTGTAAATTTTCACAATCAACATGTGTGGGCTGACAAGAGTCCGCACGAAATTGTGCAATCACGTCATCAACACAGATTTTCTGTGAATGTTTGGGCAGGCATTGTTGGTGATGTCTTAATTGGGCCCCCTGTTCTTCCACCTATGCTCAGTGGAGCACGTTATCATGATTTCATACGGGATACTCTACCTGTGCTGCTAGAACATGTGCCTTTACAAGTACGACACAACATGTGGTTCATGCACGATGCAGCTCCTGCACATTTCAGTCGAAGTCTTCGTGCTTGTCAACAACAGATTCGGTGACCGATGGATTGGTAGAGGCGGACCAATTCCATGGCCTCCACGCGCTCTCCTGACCTCAACCCTCTTGACTTTCATTTATGGGGGCATTTGAAAGCTCTTGTCTATGCAACCCCGGTACCAAATGTAGAGACTCTTCGTGCTCGTATTGTGGATGGCTGTGATACAATACGCCATTCTCCAGGGCTGCATCAGCACATCAGGGATTCCATGCGACATAGGATGGATGCATGTATCCTCGCTAACGGAGGACATTTTGAACATTTACTGTAACAAAGTGTTTGATGTCGCGCTGGTACGTTCTGTTGCTGTGTGTTTCCATTCCATGATTTATGTGATTTGAAGTGAAGTAATAAAATGAGCTCTAACATGGAAAGTAAGCGTTTCCGGACACATGTCCACATAACATATTTTCTTTCTTTGTGTGTGAGGAATGTTTCCTGAAAGTTTGGCCGTACCTTTTTGTAACACCCTGTATATCTGTTCCTTTCACTTACTAATTCAGCTTTATCAGCACACTCAGGGTTGCCGCAGGTTCTGGAAGTCACGGAATATCATGAAATTTCAAACGTATCAGGGAAATTTAAAAAATAAAAAATTGTAAAAAATCTCGTTTTTGTCTCAGTAGATGAAATGGTTTGTTTACTGAGATGTCATGTGTCGTCACTGGCTGGTCACAGCTAAGTATGTGCACCAATTCCAAACTCCCTCATTCTTACTGCTTCACCCCTTCCTACCACTCCCCTCAGCTTGCAGTCAGTGCTGCCACTTCTTGCCACCAGCCTAGAAGCTGCCGACGAGAGGCAGGGAGGCGGGAGGAGTGGTTCGTTTTGATCTGATTCTCAGAGATCGTTGACACAGTGGCCAGAGACGGCGGTTATTTATGCACGAGTTGTGTCTGAGTGACTGTGTGAATGTGTGTATGCTCTTGTTTTCTGACAAGGGCTATGGCCGAAAATTTAGTTTGGAGAGGGGGTGGGGGGGGTGATTCTTTTCTCAGCTCAGCGATCATCTTTATGTTGAGTTGATACCTATCCTCATTATTATTGGTTCTCGGAGTATTTGCGCAAGTTATCTGTTCCATGGATTGATCAGCACAGCTTCATTTCATCAACATGATGCCTGTAACATGTGAATAGCTGGCCACACGAGTAGACTTCCACGACGGGCCAAAAGCACACACCATTTCTGTGGGTATCTCTAATGGATCGGTCCTGTCGATGTGAAGCACAATCATTTCCCACTAATGTGCAAGTCCTGCCCATCGGATCTAGTCACACCGATCTGCCTGCAGTCTGGGTCTGTTTGTGTGTGTCATAATGTGGTGAATTTTCATGGTTTATCCAAGGACCCACAACTGTGGTGCTCCTCTGCAGACCAGAGGCCACGGACGATAGATTTCAGGAATTGCAACTGTCTCACCGCAAGTACATTGTGCAGTGCGATATTTTATATACATTTTATTTATTCTAGTACATTTTGGCACGTGGAAAATAATTTGTAGATTAGAAAGTATGGATGATAAGAAGAAGATAATTTTAGCAGTCGTAGGTGGTTTGTACACTACGTACTCATAATTGTCTCGAAAGAAAAATCTTACAATACCTCTAAAATAATAGACCTAACAAAGTGACTGATAAGTGACAATAACAAACATAGTAGAACCAACATTTTATTGGTGGTCACCTATAGTGTTGGTTTGCACAACTCTTCCCTGCCTTATACACTTCTTTCAAGAGGCCTACTTTTTTCTAAGGTTATTTTTGAAACCAGTAAAAGGTATTTTAAATCTGTCTTCTAACTCCAAGGAAATGAGTTTTTGTCACAAATGCATTTTGTTTTATTAAAATAAAATAAGTGTACTTAATGAAATGCATACACCATTTGCCTTGTTTTCTCCATCTAAAAACAGTTCATTACAAAAGATGTTGATGTTAATACATAAGATTTTTGCTCACACTGGGGAGAAATCTCCATGGGACCTCTGCTTGTGCAGCATCTTTTCCCTTTCATGCTGCATGTCTATTCTCTTGCTATTCTTTTTCCCATACCTTGGGGAACATGTCTCGGTGTTTTTGGGACTGTTCCACATGGTCTGTAGCTGACATAAGAACAGTCTCACCACTGTTTTTCGTTTCCTATTCCTTTCTTTGTTCGCCATCTCCTATCCTTCCTCCACTTCAGGGTTTGAATATCCTCTTTTTTTTTTTTTCCTTTTTCCCCCCTGTGCACACCTGAAGCCCAGCCCAAGCATCTGACGTGTAACAGGTGACTGTGTAATGCATAATTCCCAGCCCTGGGTCAACAGGTAGGGTTCGCACATACCACCTGGTATAGGCCAGGCCCAGGAAGGTGTGATTGCCTGAGCTGCTACCTTCCCAAATTGCCGATTGGTCCCTGTCAGGTGTTCGGGAGGTGTTACCTGAGGTGTGAACAATCACCTAAGACGGGTGTTCTCCCTGGAGAAGGGGGCCCCCAGTTGGAAAGAGAGTGCCATCGGGGACATTGACAATCATGGGGGTTTCTCGCAGTGAGCCGATCATCTTCACAATCAACGTCTATACAGCGCAAACGGAATGAGGCTAATGATTCAAAGACCCTCACAACTGCACCACGGTTCCTCATGGTTTCATGTACTGAAGATGGTCAGTCCTTTGCAACGGTAAATCCGTTTGTTATTCAGAAAGGTGTTGATACACTTGTTGGGCCTGTGAAATTCTGCTCTTGTTTTTGGAATGGCACTTTGCTATTGGAGACTACTTCTGATTCTCAAGAACAACTGCTTGCAACTTGGCTTCTCCACGGGTATCCTGTTCATGCCGAGACCCATAGAACTCTGAATTCTTCCTGTGGTGTTGTAAAGTAGGCTGCTCAATGGTCTGACTGTGGCCAAAATCCAAACATACCTCTCTGATCAGGGTGTCATTTCTGTCTGTCGGGTGATGAAAATGGAAGATGCCTCCTTAGTGCCCAACCACACCCTTTTTCTCACCTTTGATAAGGAGCTGATTCTGTCCAAGATCAAAGCAGGCTATGAGCTTCTCACAGTCTGACTGTATATTCTGAACCCGATGCGTTGCTACCAATGTCATCGTTTCAAGCACACTCAAATGTCTTGTCAACACCTGGCCAAATGTGTAACCTGTGGTAGGGATGTACACGAGGACGATTTTCCATCTCCTCCTTCCTGCTGTATCAACTGCAATGGTGGCCATGCCACCTCTCGAGATTGTCCCGTGTAAGTCGATGACTGGGCTGTTCACGACATCGGGGTAAAGGAAAAAGTTCGTTACCCGGTTGCTCTGGCACTTATAGTACTGTTCTTACTACATCTCGCTCCATGAAGGACTTGGCCACACAGACACGCGACCTCAAATTCAGCTCTGAGGTTGTGAAATAGCCCAGAGTTACCGTAGCATCACAGTCCCCTCGTCCAGTTGTGCAGCAAGCTATCAAACTCGCACCTCATGGGGCGAAGTCCCCAGCTACACAACCGGCAGGCTGGAAAGGGCAGAAGGAATACTCCCATGAAGACTTCCTACATCCCTCCAGCCAACTAACACCTGAGTCTTCCTCTGCTAATTGGAAAGGCTCAAAGAAGTCCAACAAAGGCAAACAGTCTTCTCCTTCGCCGACTTGAAGATCCTCTTCAACAGTGTCTCTACAGGATACCTTCGCTTGGCCGGTCTCCGTGTCGCCAATGCACAACACCAACCATCTTTCTGTGTTGAACTCTGCAGGTCGACAGCAGAAGAAAGCCAACACCCCTGTGGACCCCAAAGAGCAGGATCCTCCTGCCTCTGTGCCCTGTAGCAGCAATTCGTCACAGACTGGCACTTGGCAGTTGCCGAGGTGACACCTCTTCATTTTTTCCTCATCATGACCTTCCTCCAATGGAACGTTCATGGCTTTCAATCCAACAAAGCGGATTTATGGCTGCATTTAGAATCACAGCAACCACTTGTACTCTGTCTTCAGGAAACAAAATTGCATCCTCACGACTGATTTCAGCTTTTCCATTTCTTCATGGTCCATTTTGACATTCCGCCCGAGGTCGGCATTCCATACTCATGGGGGAGTCATGCTGCTCATACCAGATGATGTTCGCAGTCAACCCATCTCCTTGATTACCCATCTTCAAGCTGTTGTAGTTCGCCTTTTCCTTCCCCACTTGAACTTTTCCCTTTGTTCCATTTACATCCCTCTGTCATTCGGTGTCACCAGGGCTGACTTCCTCCAGCTTTTTGGGCAGCTACCTCACGCATTTCTGCTGCTTAATGACTTTAATGCTCACCATCCCATATGGGATTCTCCCACAACTTGTCTGAGAGGTGCCCTCTTGGCTGACTTTCTTAATCAACTTAACCTTTCCTGCCTTAACATAGGAGCACCCACATTCCTTTCAGACTCCTCACACACCTATTCCCATTTGGTCCTAGCCTTCTGCACTGCACATCATTCCCATGGTCTCGAGTGGTTCGTTCTTTCTGACACCTACTCGAGCGACCATTTCCCATGTGTTATCCATTTGCTACCCCACCTCTGTGCATACCCAGATGACTTCTTACTAAGGCTGACTGGAGGCTTTACTCCTCCCTGACAACCATTGACAAACACGATTTCCCCAGTTGTGATGACCGGGTAGGATATCTCACAAACATTATCCTTACTGCCACAGAACAGTCCATTCCTTGCTCTTCCTCTTTACCACACTGTGTCCCAGTCCCTTGGCGGACTGAAGAGTTCTGTGACGCAATTCGCATGCAGAGATACACCCTCCACATTTTTAATTGTCTTCCTGAGATGGCAAGCTGCAATCATTATAAACAGATGCGCACACACTGTCGTCGCGTTCTTCAGGATAACAGAAAAGCTAGTTGGATTTCATTCACTAGTTCTTTTAACAGTTCCACGCCTTCTCCCTCTCCAGTGGCTCTCTTGGACCAAGATCCATTCCCCAATTTATAACCTGACAGTAGCAGATGATGTCACCATGGACCCTATTATTATCTCCAACACCTTTGGCTGCCATTTTGCGGAAGTTTGAGCTCCTCCCACTATCACCCTGCCTTTCTCCATCGGAAACAAGCTGAGGAGGCTCAGGCGATACCCTTCTCTTCTCAGAATTCTGAGAGTTACAGTGCCGCCTTTACTGTTAGGGAGCTAGATCATGCTCTCACTTCATCCCGATCCTTCGCCCCAGGGCCAGATGCTGTTCACATTCAAATGTTGTAGCACCTTTCACTTGCAGGCAAGCACTTTCTGCTTGATACGTATGATCACGTCTGGCCAGAGGGCACGTTTCCCAGACGCTGGTGTGAAGCCACTGGCATAACCATACCTAAGCCCGGTGAGGACTAACATCTTCCTTCTAGATACTGCCCCATCTCTCTTACCAGGTGTGTTTGCAATCTGATGGAATGTATGACTCATGCCCAGCTGATATGGTGGCTCGAGTCTTGTAATTTACTAACCACTTCACAGTGAGGATTTCAAGTGTGCCGTTTTGCAGTTGACCATCTCGTCACTTTGTCCACCCACATGATGAATGCTTTTCTGCTGAAATCCCAGACTGTGGTCGTGTTTTTCTATTTGGATAAAGCCTACAACACCTGCTGGAGGACTGGTACCCTCCGTACTCTCTACAAGTGGGGCTTCTGTGGCTGCCAGTCTCGCTTCCTTTAGGAATTTCTAAAAGACTGAGTTTTCAAAGTTGGTATAGGCTCTGCCTTGCCAGACACCTTTCCAGGAAAATGGTGTGCCTAAGGGTTCCATCCTGAGTCCTGAGCGTCATCCTCTTTGCTATTGCCATTAACCCTGTAATGGCCCCGGTCACCTCCGGCTCCTCCCCCCTCCCCCTCCCACCTCCCACCCCCCACCCCCCCACCCCACCCCAATCTATTGCAGTTCTTCACAGACCTGTCTGATTGAGCAGTGTCTTCAGTGATCTTTCAGTCGTCTTTAATCATGGAACATTGACAGTGTCTTTCGTTTTTCCACTGATAAAACTGTTTGTATTAATTTCTGTTTGGACAATTGGTTTCTCCCACCATCTTTACATCTTTTGTCTGTTGCTCTTCCTTTCATTGAAACTACGAAATTCTTGGGGCTCCTGCTTGATAAGAAACACTCTTGGTCCTCCCACATCTTACTTGGCAGCCCACTGTATGCGGTCCCTCAATGTCCTGCGTGTCTTCAATGGAAATTTAACCCCTCTCCTCGATTTCTACCGACCCCTTCTCCATTCGAAAATAGACTATGGGTGCTTTGTTTGTGCATCTCCATGTCCTTCCCTCTTATGCCATCTTGATACTACCCACCATCATGTTCTCCGTTTCGCCACTGGCACCTTTTGTACTAGCCCAGTTGAGAGTCTGTATGCAGAAGCTGCCAGACTACTGCTGTCCTACTGCCTTGACTTTCTCCTCAGCAAGTATGCATGCCGTTTGTCTGCCATGTATGGGCACCTATGCTATATCTCCTCCTTCGATGACTCCTTTGATCACGGGTACAGGGTGTGTCCCTCTTCTCTGTTACCTCCTGGAGTTCAGTTTCAGCTCTTGCTCCGGCAGATTAAGTTCACTTTCCCTGCAACTTTCGCAGTGGGTGTGAACCCTTCACTACCTTGGCTTCATGCGGCGGCTCATGTTCACCTTGACCTTCATTCACTTACAAAGAACACCACACAAGCCACATTCTATCGCCTTCCGTTTCACAGCCTTCACGCAGAATTTCACGACAGTACCTTTGTGTACACTGATGACTCTCAGACTGACCGTGGTGTCGGGTGTGTCTTCGTTGTTGGCACAGACGTTTTTCGGTGTCATTTCCGGCACACTGCTCAGTATTTCCAGCAGAGCTCTTTGCCCTGTGTCAGTCCACAGAGTACATCCGGCAACACAGGCTTTTCAGTTGTGTCATCGGCTCACTCTCTCTCAGCCCACTTCACAGCATCTGTGCACTATACACCGTCCATCCCTTAGTGCAGTGGGTCCAGGACAGCTTTCACTTGCTCACCCTTGATGAAGCCAGTGTGGGTTCCTGGTGATGTCGGTCTGACAGGAAACGAGGCTGCTGATGCTGCTGCCAAGGCTGCAGTCCTTGTACTTCAGCCCATTAGTTCTTAGATTCCCTCTGATGATCTCTGTGTTAACGTCTGTCAGGAAGTGTTGTCACTTTGGGATCACCACTGGCCCTCCTTTCATGGTTATTAAGCCTCTCCCAGCAGCTTGGACGACCTCCTGCCACAAGGAGGTCATTTTAGTTGGGTTGCGTATTGGGCACCGCCTTTTAGCCATCGCCATTAGTTAAGTGGCACTCCCCCGCCATTTTGTGCACATTGTGCCCAACTCTTAACTGCCCACCATTTCCTGACAGAATGCCCTTTTTTGACTGTTTATGTTCCCATTTGTGTTAGCCATCTGAGTTATCGACTGTTTTAGCAAATGACGTGTAGGCTGTCAACCGCGTTTTACTTTTTATCTATCGTAGCAATGTGGTGAAGGCCGTTTAAGTTTTAGTTCTGGACCTTCATTTCTCTATTGCGTATTTTATAGACCTTTCCCCACATCCCTGTTTTTAGCTGTCTTCTCTTCCATAGTTGGGGATTGACATGTAGTCGGTTTCAACTCCTCTGTTTGTCTTCATGTTTCACAATTTTGACATGGGCATGAATGGTCCTAGTTGTTTTTGCACCCAAAAACAAAAGAAAACAAAACTGGGAAGAGACACGGAAGTCCTTATATTTTTTGTCAAGTTACGTCTTTATTTACCTTTGAGATCTCAAAATTTGTCAGGAAAAACCTGCTAAAACTTGTCTGGAAATCAGGGAATTTCACTTGGGAAAACTTGCAGCAACCCTGACCTGAGTCACTACACAATTTTTTGTTTGCAATTTTCTGGTTAAAAAAATTTAAACCATTCTTGTTGTGAAATCAGGTGTGACAATGTTCCAGAATCAGTGACACTCATTCTCATTCAAAACACAAAACAATGACTTGTCTGCTTTGTCTTGTCTTTGGAGGAACACTTCCGTGGTTTCTTACAATGTGAGTAAAGCACTATTGCCACCACCACATTTGCCCAACTTGAGGTAGTCTCCCACATTACCATTTTGTAACTTTGTTTTAATGCTTTCAGGCATGGAATTTTCGCCTGTGTACTGGACTTTATACCCAACTGGTAAGGCAGACAACCTTTTGGTAAACATGTAAGCATAATGAATGCAGTTAGTCCACCATTGATTGGTTCAACCTTTCTCTGTCATTTGTTCACTACATCCAGAGAACAAGTTTTGTAATTCTGAATATTTCCTTCAAATTTGGATAATGTAGTGTCGAACAGAGCATCCCAGAGATTCATCCACCTACTTTTATTCGTATCAGCATTCAGGCTTTCCAGGGTGTCTGTAGCTTCCTTTGCCTTTGTTGTGTTTTCCACATCTGCATACAGATATTATCTACTGCTAAAAAATAGGTGTCCACACATCTGCATTTTCCTCTGATCTGTATCCTCATCTGCATTTGCAGCAACACTTGCACGCATGACAAAGTCCCATAATTTTTCACACATTATATTGAATTTCATCTCAAACTTCCCTGTGTTGTAATCATCCTTGTCTTTTA
Source organism: Schistocerca nitens (assembly GCF_023898315.1). Taxonomy (NCBI): domain Eukaryota; kingdom Metazoa; phylum Arthropoda; class Insecta; order Orthoptera; family Acrididae; genus Schistocerca; species Schistocerca nitens. The sequence continues at coordinate 394,040,205 of NC_064614.1, forward strand.
GTTTGTCTACCATTGGAGTAGTGGTTTGGTGAAAACTTATTTATGAAGACTTTTTTGGAGCCCCAAATTCACAGGCATTAAATCACGTAACTTATTTCTTCCAAAAACGGACACTTTCAGTGCTGATGACTAGTGTTCTGATCGATATGCACTTAAAACCCACAAAATATGCGCCAAAACTCCTCGAAATATGCAGTTAAAATATATTCTTGCTGCTAGTATATGCCTTTAAATATGAAGCTAAAATTCTTTAATTATGAATTTCTCTTAGATAAATTCTTTAAAATACGCATCTTACTTGAGAAAAATAATGAATAACCATCAAATATTTTCAGTAATGGCTATAATTCAATGAATAAAATTAAGTATCTCATAGGTACTTACACAATAAGTTCCGTAAATTCTAAAAATTAGTTTGTTTGAACTACCAACATTTTTTCCATATTCTCTACATGAAAATTTTTCCTGCGGTCAGATAATAAAATTTTCAATCTTGAAAATGATCGTTCAACATCACATGACACTAGAGGTAAAAATTTAAGAGCAGCAACATCAGATGATGTGAAATTATCTAGATTCTCGGAGCATTTCTCTCCTTCCAGTAACTGAGATATCTTCCTAATCGTAGGCCAACCAGGATTTCTATGAAGAACTGCATCCAGTATTCTTCTAAGTCTCTCACCAATCGGACCCCAACTCTTGCTCTCTGTCCTGAGTCCATCAACGAGCGTCACTGGCTTTGTAACTTCCATGTTATGAGTCTCAAGTTCCTCAATTAAGTCTGGAAGGCCACCCAAGTGCACTCAGATGAAAGATCAGCTGTGTAACATGCTGCAACTATTCAGGGCATCCTTGGCTTTTGCTATGGTTAAATTTTCACTATCTTCAAAGACCTTTAGGGCCTGGAACAATAAAGTAGTAATCTAGTGAATATCAGTTTCAAGGCCCCCCCCCCCCCCCCTCATATGAACCATGGACCTTGCCGTTAGTGGGGAGGCTTGTGTGCCTCAGCGATACAGATAACCGTACTGTAGGTGAAACCACAACGGAGTGGTATCTGTTGAGAGGCCAGACAAACATGTGGTTCCTGAAGAGGGGCAGCAGCCTTTCCAGTAGTTGTAGGGGCAACAGTCTGGATAACTGACTGATCTGGCTTTGTAACATTAACCAAAACGGCCTTGCTGTGCTGGTACTGCGAACGGTTGCGGAAACCACACCCATAAATTTTCCCGAGGGCATGCAGCCTTACTGTATGATTAAATGATGATGGCGTCCTCTTGGGTAAAATATTCCGGAGGTAAAATAGTCCCCCATTCGGATCTCCGGGCAGGGACTACTCAAGAGGACGTTGTTATTAGGAGAAAGAAAACTGGTGTTCTACGGATCGGAGCGTGGGATGTCAAATCCCTTAATTGGGCAGGTAGGTTAGAAAATTTAAAAAGGGAAATGGATAGGTTAAAGTTAGATATAGTGGGAATTAGTGAAGTTCAGTGGCAGGAGGAACAAGACTTTTGGTCAGGTGAATACAGGGTTATAAAAACAAAATCAAATAGGGGTAATGCAGGAGTAGGTTTAATAATGAATTAAAAAAATAGGAGTGCGGGTAATCTACTACAAACAGCATAGTGAACACATTATTGTGGCCAAGATAGACACGAAGCCCACACATACTACAGTAGTACAAGTTTATATGCCAACTAGCTCTGCAGATGACGAAGAAATTGAAGAAATGTACGAAGAAATTGAAGAAATGTATTATGAAATAAAAGAAATTATTCAGATAGTGGAGGGAGACAGAAATTTAATAGTCATGGGTGACTGGAATTCGGTAGCAAGAAAAGGGAGAGAAGAAAACATAGTAGGTGAATATGGATTGGGGGGAAGAAATAAAAGAGGAAGCCGCCTGGTAGAATTTTGCACAGAGCACAACTTAATCATAGCTAACATTTGGTTCAAAAATCATAAAAGAAGGTTGTATACATGGAAGAAGCCTGGAGATACTGACAGGTTTCAGATAGTTCCATAAAAACACGGGAGAACTGCCGGATATCAGTAACTCCCGTGTTTTTATGGAACAATCAGTACGCCGGGAAAGCTTTAAACATCACAGGTTTCAGATAGATTATATAATGGTAAGACAGAGATTTCGGAAACAGGTTTTAAAGTGTAAGACATTTCCAGGGGCAGATGTGGACTCTGACCACAATCTATTGGTTACCAACTGTAGATTAAAACTGGAAAAACTGCAAAAAGGTGGGAATTTAAGGAGATAGGACCTGGATAAACTGATTAAACCAGAGGTTGTACAGAGTTTCAGGGAGAGCATAAGGGAACAATTGACAGGAATGGGGAAAAGAAATACAGTAGAAGAAGAATGGGTGGCTTTGAGGGATGAAGTAGTGAAGGCAGCAGAGGATCAAATAGGTAAAAAGATGAGGGCTAGTAGAAATCCTTGGGTAACATAAGAAATATTGAATTTAATTGATGAAAGGAGAAAATACAAAAATGCAGTAAATGAAGCAGGCAAAAAGGAATACAAACATCTCAAAAATGAGATTGACAGTAAGTGCAAAATGGCTAAAGAGGGATGACTGGGGGACAAATGTAAGGATGTAGAGGCTTATCTCACTAGGGGTAAGATAGATACTGCCTACAGGAAAATTAACGAGACCTTTGGAGAAAAGAGAACCACTTGTTTTGAATATCAAGAGCTCAGATGGAAACCCAGTTCTAAGCAAAGAAGGTAAAGCAGAAAGGTGGAAGTAGTATATAGAGGGACTATACAAGGGCGTGCAGATGCACGTGAGGACAATATTATGGAAATGGAAGAGGATGTAGATGAAGATGAAATGGGAGATATGATATTGCATGAAGAGTTTGACAGAGCACTGAAAGACCTGAGTCGAAACAAGGCCCCGGGAATAGACAACATTCCGTTAGAATTACTGACGGCCTTGGGAGAGCCAGTCCTGACAAAACTCTACCATCTGGTGAGCAAAATGTATGAGACAGGCGAAATACCCTCAGATTTCAAGAAGAATATAATAATTCCAATCCCAAAGAAAGCCGGTGTTGACATGTGAAAATTACTGAACTATCAGTTTAATAAGTCACGGCTGCAAAATACTAACATGAATTCTTTACAGACGAATAGAAAAACTAGTAGAAGCCTACCTCGGGGATGATCAGTTTGGATTCTGTAGAAATATTGGAACACGTGAGGCAATACTGACCCTAGGACTTATCTTAGAAAATAGATTAAGGAAAGGCAAACCTACGTTTCTAGTATTTGTAGACTTAGGGAACGCTTTTGACCACATTGACTGGAATACACTCTTTCAAATTCTGAAGGTGGCAGGGGTAAAATACAGGGAGCAAAAGGCTATTTACAATTCGTACAGAAACCTGATGGCAGTTGTCGAGTCGAGGGACATGAAAGGGAAGCAGTGGTTGGGAAGGGAGTGAGACAGGGTTGTAGCCTCTCCCCGATGTTATTCAATCTGTATATTGAGCAGGCAGTGAAGGAAACAATAGAAAAATTCGGAGTAAGTTTTAAAATTCATGGAGAAGAAATAAAAACTTTTGAGGTTCGCCAATGACATTGTAATTCTGTCAGAGACAGCAAAGGACTTGGAAGAGCAGTTGAATGGAATGGACAGTGTCTTGAAAGGAGGATAATGGAATGTAGTCGAATTAAATCGGGTGGTTCTGCGGGAATTAGATTAGGAAATGAGACACTTAAAGTAGTAAAGGAGTTTTGCTATTTGGAGAGCAAAATAACTGATGATGGTCGAAGTAGAGAGGATATAAAATGTAGACTGGCAATGGCAAGGAAAGCGTTTCTGAAGAAGAGAAATTTGTTAACATAGAGTATAGATTTAAGTGTCAGGAAGTCGTTTCTGAAAATATTTGTTTGGAGTGTGGCCATGTATGGAAGTGAAACATGGACAGTAAGTAGCGACTTGGTAGCTTGATGAAAACCTTCTTTGCCGAAGGTATAAGGTTGTTGATCTCTGGCAATGTGGCTCTGACCTCTTCAGCAATTCGATGGGTGCAATGAGCCAGACAGGTGAGGTGAATAATTTTAGGGTAAAACACCCCGGAGACACTCTGCGGTCTTCAGCATATATGTGTCACTATCCGCTGCAAAGGCCTAAACCTTGTTCTCCCCATGTTTCTGATATTCACTTCTCCATAGCACACCTTGAAGAAATCAGAGGCTTTTACAAATTTTACAGTTTTTTTTTTTTTTTTGTTATTTTATTATTGGCTCGGAACATGATGTGAAAAACTAATTATTGGCTCAGGATATGATGTGAAAAACTGCACTCTTATATTATCTATAATTTATTTTAAACTATTCAGTATTGGCAAAACTTACACAGTGCTTCCTGCTCTGTGCGTGCAATCGTGGCGTGTGGCGTTCGTTCCACTTCTTTACACAGTATGAGGTGTCCTCGTCCAGCCTCGTCAGCAGAGAGTTTTCCAACTATGACGTGCACTGCAAGAATCAGTGGTATTTCCTAATATTCTCCAATGTCTGTAATAGAGAAACTAAATTAAAAAAATACACATAAACATGTGGACACTATGTAGGGGACATACACATGAAAACAAACTATATCCGTTTTAGCACCTACCTATATTTTGACTATTTTCTTATGTATATACATTGACCAAAATAATAGTCATTTAATTTGCACAAAAAATTGTATTATTTAAAAATAAATTTACTTTCTTTTTTGCAGTGAACGTTTCAAGACAGACTGTCTCCTTCTCAAGTCCTTTCTTCTTTTGTCTTTTCATTTCTTGAAAAACTTCACACACTTTAAATGTAGTTTTTTTATGTTCAAGTAACAATGTTCATTTTACAAAAATAAATATTCAGACATAATTTAAATCTATTTTTTGAGTTTTTTTATATTAATTAACTATTATTTTGGCGCATGTATGTATACCAAATTACATCCATTGACTTTCACATACTTACTTTCATAAAAATTACCGAAAAACCTTACCTTTTCATACAGTGGGTCCACATAGTTCTTTCTGAGCGTTGACTCATGAGGAATGTCTTTTCCTGTGTGTTTTTTCATGAAGGTCCTTAATTCTTCATTCTCCAGCTTATTCAAGGGGATGTTTGCTTATATTAAAGCCTCACAAAGATCTTCATTGAACTCATTTTGCTGGCCGGAGTGGCCAAGCGGTTCTATGCGCTTCAGTCTGGAACCGTGCGATTGCTAGGGTCGCAGGTTCGAATCCTGCCTCGGGCATGGATCTGTGTGATCGTCCTCAGGTTAGTTAGGCTTAAGTAGTTCTAAGTTCAAGGGGACTGATGACCTCCGATGTTAAGTCCCATAGTGCTCAGAGCCATTTTTGAACTCATTTTTGTCATCCATACGCTTCGAAAATGAGGATATCAGTGGTTGCTGTAGAGTTTTTTTACTGTGTCTTGGTTACTTTGTTCTGGTGCTGAGATGTCTTTTTATGCTGATCCAGTTGAATTTTTTTCTCAACCTTGACCCAAAGCGTTGGAGAAATGAATAAATATCAATAAGTATGTACGGTTGTACAAAAATGTAAGAGAACAGTGTGTACCATTGAGAGGGTCACCCAAAAAAGTGAATTAAGACTACAGATAAGTTCGTGAAATTTGGAACTTAGATCCCCTCGCAACGTTTAACATTTTTTTAATTTTCAATAATGCCGAAGGTAATTCCTAAATAATAATAATTATTATTATTATTTCCCCTACGTAGAAAACATGCATGCAAATTTACAAATGAACTTAATAATTATTTCTTGGAAAAAAATATTAAAAAAAGAAAATTAAACTTACCTCTTTTTTACACAGTTGGGAGAGTATTATTTAACTGTCCGTTGTGAAAGCACAGTCGCTCCCGATCCATTTCCATAAATTATTGGTTTTTAGCCTGGGCATATTCGTAATTTGAAGAAGGTAACTGCGGGCAACAAATACCAAAGCATGTTTCTACTCTGATAGTCCATCTTGCAACAATGAACCATCACAAGTCTGTAGCATCCTTATCCGAGAAACTACCTAAGTGGAAAAACAAGACTATGTCCCTCCATAAGCTACCCACATTTACCTGAAAGACTTTTATTCTGATAGCTCATCCCGTATTATCTCATTTTGGAAATCTATTGGCCTAATATCCTGGGAGGTTCTTGGGTTGTCAGGGAACAAAATAAACCTCACTATGACCTCTAAATGTCAAAAATACGCATCTTCATGCCATTTCCTCTAAATATGGCAATAATATGCTCCAAGTTTCTAACTCATGTTTCAGGTCCTCAGTGTGGACACAATTTTCAATGCAGAAAACCTCAATACTTGTGTATCATTCATTGAAGTCACTGCTGCTGAGAGTGGTAAGGCGAATGACAGTAGCCTGGTATGGAAATTTATTCATTGGGTTGCCTATCTGCAAGCATGAACTAGTTTGATATGACCGTATGGGACAGATGATTTGCCTACATGTTCAGACACGTCCACTCCCTAGCAGCCTGCTCTACAACTATACCGCGTCACATATTATGAACCAAAACCCGGAGAGATACTCTAACCTCCGATATGTCATTTTTCTGTATGTCTTGTAGTTTTACCAATCCAGATGACTTTTTAAACTGTCTGGAGTGACCTGAAACAACTAACATTCCAGGTGCTGCTGCTGAGAATGAATGATTATGTGGTATTCCACTTTATCAGTGGGCTGCACTGTTTAGTTTTGGCTTCTCTTCAAGCAAGCTACAGTATCGTGGCACGAGAATTCCGCTGTGAACTAGGATTGTGGACACATACCTGCAAACAAACAAAAAAAAATGTGTAAACTTTTTTTGTGTTTAATCAAAACTCAATGACTGCCATTGTAGTTTTTCACATTATATGAAGATTAAATGACTACCACATATTCTGTCAATGCACATGACTTCTCATCTTATAACTTAAAGTTAAGATTCCCTAAAGTTGTTTTATACGTTTTTTAGCCTTGCTTCCATCAGGTAGGTGCAAAGTTGTCAGAACTGCCTGCGGGGATTTATTTGAAAGTACACACCAGAGCTATTGATGAGGCATTGTAATCTTCAATTCTTGTCCACATAATACAAAGGACTGACCCTTTTTTCCGCATCAGCTAAACTTTCAAACAACTCTTCTATCTGAAACTTCAGCTAAAGCCACCCTTGTCCTCCACATGTGTCCATGTATTATTAAGGCTCGCAGGCCAATCAAGCATGGTATTGATGTCTGCAGATATGTACAATGAGAACACAAATCCATAGTCTTAAGCAGAATGAACATAAAACTGTGCGCAATGCAGATCACTTTGCCATGTGAGAGTAAGCTGTAGCCCTCTTTTGCCAACATCATAACTTCTTAGCCATATTCTCTCAGGGAAACAGGAAATCAAATGCTTCCATCTTCTCTGTCACTCCACTTTTTTCCCCCGATATCTACATTATCTGTGTTCTATCACAATCCTCTCCCATAACTTCTAGTACATTTATTGCTGCCATTGACCATAATTTAAACCAACCTGGCTGTAGTCTGACTTCATTGTTTTACTGCGCTTTCTCTTACTGCAGCTACTACTGTGTTTTATTAGTTATGTTATAGTTGTATCTAAGTGTTGTAGCACATATTAAATGTAATTCTTTATATAACTTGTGTCAGTATGAATCTAATGTAAAAAATATCAAATTCCTAGTTAGATGTAACAGAGGGTGCCCTAATCTTGCCAGCATAAATAAATATTTTTTTAAAAATAATTAATAGCTTTTTTGTTGCCTTAGTTATCCAAGCATAATATCTACCTTGCTTTGCAAATTACAACTGACAAACATGGCCCACAAAGAGTTTGTATCGTTTTTGTACTAAGCTATATGAAAATAGTACATTAAAGAAGCCTATTTTTTTATCACGTCTTAAATCTACATTACACTTTTTTTCATTCCCTGTATAACTGCAGTTACAACATCCCTCTTTTGAACTTACATTCTCTATAATTTGAGCTTCCTTAATTTCTTTCATCACATTAGATCTTTCAAGAAAGTCTGAAACTGCCTCATTCATGAGTTAAATACCATATTTTGCGGATCAAAAGAAGCTACAGACTGTAAGAAGCACATTAATTTTTAAGCAGTTTTTTAAATAATATTTTTGCCATTTTTATTGTAAGAGTGCAAAGCTAGACTAAAAAATTCTTAGTTTATAAAACCAAACTGACCTTTAAAATCTCTGAAAGTAGTCATCTCTGAAAGTAGTCATCTCTGAAAGTAGTCATCTCTGAAAGTAGTCATCTCTGAAAGTAGTCATCTCTGAAAGTAGTCATCTCTGAAAGTAGTCATCTCTGAAAGTAGTCATCTGAACTAATTCTCCTCCTCCTCCCTCTTCACTGTTATCGCTGTCCTCTTCATGTATAAGGTGGTCTCCACTGTCATCGAGAGCATTACTTATGCCGCAGTTCTTCAAAGATATAACAATAATCGCTTCTCTCAATCTAGCCACGACTGGTTTAGCCACTAACATACTTGTTTGAGTGTAGATTGTTTTAAAGCACTCTTTGGTGTGAATTCATGTTGGGTTTCATCCAGCATCCATTTGTTCCATTCCTCTCTGTTATATACTGTAAACAGTTTATTTATTGAGACATCAAAAAGTTTCAATTGTGAAGTAAGTCGTCCTGGAATAAGGGCAATCTCTGTATTTCTCTGCCTCAATTTCTCTTCCGCAGAATTTTTCACATGATTACTAAGCTGATCTAGCACAAGAAGAGAACTCTTCTTTAATAAAGCACTTTTTCTTCTCTCTCCCACTCTGTTAACCCATAATTTCATACCAGTCTTGTCCATCCAGTCATTGTCATGTACCTGAACACCACCACCTCGCAGTATTTCAAAAGATTTTGGCATTCTTTTGTGCTTGAAAATTATCATTGAATTGAGTTTAGTACCTTCAGTATAACATGAAAGGACAACAGTGTAGTGCATGTTTTCAAGTTCACTTGTTTTTATAGTTACAGTTTTAGCATCATTCATGACAACAGTTCTGTTTCTCGACAAATCAAATACCAGAGTAGTTTCGTCCATACTTGTTGTTTGGCTTAGTTCCACACTGGTTTTCTTTTGATGTTGAGTAGCAAAGTGATAGAAAGATATTTTCTCTTCCTGCTCTTCTGGCATTTTCTGAGATATTTTGGTTTTGGTTCCCACGCTAAGTCCATGATGCTTCATAAACCTGTAGCACCAACCAACTCCACCCTTAAAGTCTGTTAAGTCCACTGTAGTGCTAGCTTACGACCGTGTATTTGTATCGTTTTTGTATTAATTCCAGTGCCATTTTGACAGTGTCCTTGAATCCATTTGAATACATCATCTTCTAGTTTTGGCCATTTTGCATTCAGTCCTCTATTTGCACATTTAGTCATCTTCATTTTTTCTGTTCCTCTTTATTAGCCTGGCAGCCGTGAATGGTTTTTTTCTTTTGGTAGAGGGCTGAAATGCTGCTCAGCTGCTCTGTTTCCATGTTCTTTTGCATATACTGTTATTTTCAATTTATAGCCCGCATCATATGAATACCTCTTTTTTTTCCATTATGAAACTATAGCTACTAACAAAAATATTATACTGTGACCGATAACACAAATCACTTTCAATTCAAGTTTACTGGCACCGTTGAGTGCAATGACACATCATAGTCTAGACAGTATTCCGGGCTTGTGATGGTGGGGTGGGAGGGAGACAGTGTTAGCAAGCTTTTGAATCCCTGCAACTCATGATCATTGCATCGGTGCAATGCTGCTGGCAGTTGAATCCAATGTTGCCAAATAGAGAGAAGTTTCGTGTGGCACTGAATATATGGCCATTTTTCACCCTTGGGTCCCAGGTGCTGTCCCTCGGACTGCTAGCATTTATTGTTACTCTACTGCTAATGCATAATGCTGGGGGTAGGAAATTACTGTGTTACATAGTTGTTCTTTCTGAAGCTGCCATGGTTTCCTTTGTCAGTAGCCATTTGAATATGATGTGGACCTGTACTATTACTGCTTCTTTCATCCTAGCCATCTCTGAGACTGCACCTGGGACGATGCATTATTGATTCAGTAGCCAGAGCTACGTCTACTGTTCATGTTACAGGAACTGACTTTGAGGATACTGTTTTAAAATAATTTGAGAAGAGTTTAGGAAGTGATGTTGGATCAGACAGTGGCAGTGAAAATGAAAGTAAACATAAGGCTATGTGAATTTCGTGCATCCTTCACCATATTTTGGGTGCAGCAGAAATAAGATTACAAGTTGTTGCAGAATGATTGAAAAAACACAAAACATGCTCCATGTATGATCCAAAAAAGAAGGGAAATACATCTTATTTTGGCCATTGTTGCAAGAAACCAATCTGTACAAAATTTCCAGCGAGTGCAAAGAAAACCTCTGAGAATGAAACTAAACATCTAAAAAGTACTAATGTAATTTTCATTTTTTGAATATTTGGTGGGAGTTATGTTTTCCAATTACATGAATAATAAACAATACAAATATAGCAAAAGGTAAAATTTAGAGTGGGAGGTATTTAAGTTTTCATAGCGTTGACATTATTATGTAATACTATGTTTAGTTTGTACACTTTTCTGTTTAAATGCGGTTTTTTCATAAAAATTAACTTTAAAATTTATTTTAATAAATTTTTTGTGTGGTATTAATGCATCCTTTTATATAAAATCTGAACTGTTCCACTGAAACTGCTGAATGCAATTTTTATGGCTATTTAAATATAGTGGTCACTTGGACCACACCTCAGTCAGTGGGTGACGAAAAAGTGACCTGGGAAGCATAGGGTTAAGACTGACAGAAAATTTAAATCAAACACTAGATATTTTTATATAAATTTTCATTATAAGTTGCACCTGAAATTTGGAGGCAATTTTCGGAAGAACAAAGTGTCTTACAGTCCATAAAGTATGGTAAAGAAAACTACCCAGTTACTTGTGTTTTGATGCTTAGCAAAATACTTTTCAAGTGCATTTGCGTACTTGTTTACATGAATATGTTTGGTGATGATGTGTGATTTTCCGCCACTGTTGTGTCTTCTTGCAGTTAGAAGGTATTCTGCTTCCTCCATTATACAGAATATCTCGTACAAGCAAATCATCACTCACACTGTTTGTATATAAAACATGCTACTAACAAGGGAACCTCCCCATCGCACCCCCCTCAGATTTAGTTATAAGTTGGCACAGTGGATAGGCCTTGAAAAACTGAACACAGATCAATCGAGAAAACAAGAAGAAGTTGTGTGGAACTATAAAAAAAGTAAGCAAAATATACAAACTGAGTAATCCATGTGCAAGATAGGCAACATCAAGGAGAGTGTCAGCGTAGGAGCGCCGTGGTCCCGTGGTTAGCGTGAGCCGCTGTGGAACTAGAGGTCCTTAGTTCAAGTCTTCCCTCGAGTGAAAATTTTACTTTCTTTATTTTCGCAAAGTTATGATCTGTCCGTTCGTTCACTGACGTCTCTGTTCACTGTAATAAGTTTAGCGCCTGTGTTTTGCGACCGCACCGCAAAACCGTGCGATTGTTATTGAAGTCGCGAGCTATATTTGCTGGATTCATATTGCCCACAGAATACATCTCACGTATTTAATGCACTCTCGTCCAAAGTAGTGAACCGTCAACTGCCAGCCAGGGAGCCTCGTTAGCAAGAATACTCTCTCTTCCGTGCGCTGTAGTCGACTGACGTTGTGTGTTTCGATGTTTGTTTAGGTGTGGCGTCCCCATACTACGGCGCATTTACCTCGCATCGGACGGACGGACAGATAATAATTGTCTGAAAATAAAAAATTAAACTTTTTAGTCGATGGACGACTTGAACCAAGGACCTCTCGTTCCGCAGGCGCTCATGCTAACCACGGGACCACGGCGCTCTAAAGCTCAAATTGTCCTTGATGTTGCCTATGCTGCGCATTGACTACTCAGTTTGTATATTTTGCTTATTTTTTCATAGTTCCACACAACTTCTTCCTGTTTTCTCAATTGATCTGGATTCAGTTTTTCAAGGCCTATCCACTATGCCAACTTATAACTAAATCTGAGGGGGGTGCGATGGGGAGGTTCCCTTGTAAGATATTATGAGACTATTGTCATAATGTCTTCGTAGCATGCTTTGTAAACAAACATTGTAAGTGATGATTTGTGGGTATGTGATACTCTGTATAATGAAAGAGTCACAACACCTTCTAAACGCCAAAAGCTGCAAGAGAGGCAGAAAATCATGCATACAACCATCACCAAACATATTCATCTTAATAAATGTACAAATGCACTTGAAGAAGAGAATAAATTCTCAAAACACATGCTAAGCATCAAAACATAAGTAACTGGTGCAGTTTTCATTATTTAAATCATTGAGCTTCCTTACTTTTCAACTATTCATTTTATATCTAAGTATTTTGGTCTCTTAACTTAATGTTTCTACCTAGTCCCCATTTTTTCCCCACTTAATTCTCAGTACATTTACTTCAGTGTGTGTGTGTGTGTGTGTGTGTGTGTGTGTGTGTGTGTGTGTTTTTTTTTTTTTTTTTTGTAATGTTATTGTATTTTATCATTGTCAGTATAATAGAATACAGTAATTAGATGAACTGTCACTTTGCTATGTTTTGTAACACACTATGTAATTGTGATTCTTAGTTAACCATCCAATTGTATCCGGTCACTGTTTTATTTTTAAATATGTCTTGTGGAGATTTTTAAGAAAGAATATATGATACTGAAATTGTAAAATGCTGAATATATTCATCTTGTCTTTTTGTTGTACGATGTGAAATATTCTTTAAATATTTTAATACTGGTACAGGTTTGACTAAAGCTATTAATGTATGGCCCTGCCCTTTTTTATGGCATGTGTTTCTATCTGATAGATATTGAAACTTCTAAATTGCTGTAATTCAAAAGAAGAATGCCTTTCGTGTGCTGCAAATTAAGTATTTAACTTGTGCACCCAGACACATTTCCTGTCTTGTGGCAACCTGGCTTGGCTTACGAATAATGGAATTACTTGCTGATCTGTAAGGGCTTTTCCATTTTATTATGAAAATTTCAATAAACTGTTTTAAATCTATTATACCTTGTATGTGTACCTACTTGTATATATGCAAGTCAAAAAAGGTCACATATTATTTCCAGACACTCCTTGTAGCTGCCTTGTAACCAAGGCAAAATATGTCTGGGTGCCCAAGTTAAATAAAAAAAAACTTAATGTCCAACATGCAAAAGACAGTATTTCTTTTTAAGTACTGCAATTTGTAGACAGCTGCTGCGAAGATGCCTGCTACAAGAAATGTATTAAAACTTCTGTTTCATATCAGGCTACATAATTCTTTAATATTATATACTTTGAGTTTCTTTAAAAAATTACAGAATAATAAACAAAGCAACACTTCCTATTTCAAATCTTTGTAATTATTTATCTATGTTTCTGCAATGTATTTAAACGATTATGTTCTTAACTTACAATAGCATTAATAATACTTTAATTTCAGCCATTCCCAAGTTCTTGCTGCTCTAAAAGCCTGGTGTCATTGGATTGCTCAGTTGAGGTCTGAAGGAAGTATGAGGGCAGTGTATGAACAAGTTATGGTAGATATCATACAGTCTGTTTATCCATTGCTGACTAAAGCTGGAGAGCCAGAAAGACTGTGCCATTCAGCTGCACATTTGCTGTTGTCATTCACCAATGTTGTAAGGCCTTTGCGGCTGTGGGAAGCAGATGCAATAAGAGAAATGTATCAGATTGTGCCAAGGATGAACTATCTCCAACCTGAGGCATGGTATTTTCTTATATATCATCATTTTTAGATGTAGACAATCATAGGCATGAAGTTAATTTTTTTTTCTATGTGTATGTCATATTTGCTATTATTGATGAGGGTACAGTCTAGTACAGCAGCTAGAAAACCAGTGACTTTTATTTCTTCGAGGAGTGTTGTAGACAGGCAACAGTTTCTCACATACATAGTCGCCCACTTTTCAGTATGTTGGTAGTTGGTGTTCTATATTGCAAATGACTGAGCCCTCCTTGTAGCGAATAAAACGAGTACAAGGATGAATTTACTGTGCAGCCTGTTGTAACCTTGTGCATAAAGAGACAGTATTATTATAGCATAAGTGAGCTTTTCCTTAAATAAGACTGGTTTTGATCTTGAAATCTATGATTTTGTGTGTGTGGGAGTGGAGGGGGGGGGGGTAATATATATAATGTTTGTCATAAATTTTCTGTGAAACTAAGGTGCAACATTTATTATAGTTGTTATTTTACGTTCCTATATACTTCACCAGTTAAGGGTCATAGGAATCAACAAAAAAAATGCATAAAGGCAACACTGTGCTGAGTAAACTAAGATGGAAAATTCCAAAATAATTTACATACTTAGAAAGCCAGTAAAAGTACATTTACTTGATTCACAACAGTCTGTGTGGTCAGATTTATTCAGTATAAAGATCAAATTGCCTGTTGTGTACTAGCAGCACACAGCACGAGAGTTGTAATAAATAAAGTGGTGCAGAAAACATATTTGGATTGTGCTACAAAAGACCTGATAATTTGCAGATAAGAGACCACTTACAACCAGCCCAAGATGGACTGGAAGTTGAGTGTTGCCCGTAACAATGATCACAGCTGTGGAGAAGATTTCAGGAGGGTTTGCAGCATTTATTGGCAGTGTAAGCAATGGACACTTTACGACTCTCCCAACTTTGTGGGAGCAGAGCTAATATTCTCATCTGGGCTACTGTCATGTAAGGGGCACATTCACCACTGCGTATGTTTACTAGGGATACTGTTTTAGCTGTGGTGTGTAGGACTGACTTGCTCCTTTCTTGTGGTGCATATGGATCCCAATCCTGTCTCATGGAAGGCAAATCCCTGTTACATACATGGTTAATGACTACCTCCAACATGACATCTAATGTCTAAAATGTTTAGCTTGCCATTCTTCGAACTTAAATCCTATGGAATATGCTTGGAATACTCTAGGCTGAAGTATTGTAGCCTCTGCTAGCACCACCTCTAACACCACCACCCCAAAGACTTAACAGTAAATTATTCTAGATGGCCTCATCCACATTGTAAGGAATCATTGTATATCCTATAGTCCCATACTAAGGCATCACACCCATTATTGTTGTAATGTGTTTCAATGCTGCAGAGAAATTATTTAGTGTGTGCAAGTATTGCTACCCCTCACATTTTATGCACTTTGAAGGTCTCTTCATCTTAAGAATATGAATATGTTTATTGATGTTTGAAGCTTATCAGTAAGGGATAAGCAAACATAATTAGAAGCAATCAGTTTGACTAAGCAGAATAGCATTTCTACCGGATGGTTATGATTAAAGTGCAGCTATTCACGGATGTCCAGTGTGGGCTGTAATTGTTGTATGGAGAGAAACTTGGTGAGTATGCTAATATGTTAATCCAAAACCAATTTATGCTGGAAAACAAATTAGTTCAAATTGTGGCCACCAGGTGTATATCTGGTGCTATACACTGTTTGTATAATGGGGTGACATCCACAGTGTCATTTGACAAGCCATAACGTGAGTGAATAGTATGACTATAGAGAAGAGAGACCAAGTACTGTTAGTGAAACTGTTTTATGCGAATGGCAACAATTACTCTGCTGTATTGAGACAGTATCACCAAATGAAGAGGAAAGGCCCCAGTGTCATTAAATGGTTTAAAGGAGATGATTATGAAATTTGAAAACATAGGTGAGCTCAGTGCGGTACCTGGTAGAGAAGTGCATCCTATTCCGGTGGAAGTTATTGATGGGGTATGCTGCTCGTACCCCAGGTCATGCTAGTGCTCATGCAGTGTCATGAGAATTGTTCATCTCATGCTCAACAGTGCAGGATGTTTTGCGGTCTATTTTTCACTGGTACTCATCCAGACTGTGCAGCAACTGAAACCTCATGATCTCCACCAATGTTATGAATTCGCTCTTTGGTGTCTCACTTGGATGGAAGTTGTTGACTTGTGGCTACAAAATATTCTGTGGAGTTACGAGGCACATTTTGCACTACAGAAGTTGAGAATCTGGGATACTGCATGTTGTGCACAAAGAGCCTCTGCACTTGCTGTACGTGACTCTGTGGTGTGAATTCACAAGATTCACAAGCACCTTTATTCTTGAGCCATTCTTCTTTGAAGAGAATACACCCAGAGTGTCTGTGAGGTGTACCATGACGTTTGCACATTATCGAGACCTTGTACAGCATGTGATTCTTACTTTCAAAAAGCCCAACGGCGTGGAAACCTCTGTTTTCATGCAATATGGGGCAACATAACATATTGCTCTGCCAGTGAAAGAGCCACTTAATGCAACCTTGCAACCTTCCACGAGCA
Organism: Schistocerca nitens; assembly: GCF_023898315.1. NCBI lineage: Eukaryota > Metazoa > Arthropoda > Insecta > Orthoptera > Acrididae > Schistocerca > Schistocerca nitens. Next base: position 394,056,622 of record NC_064614.1, read on the forward strand.
TGTTATCTCCAGAGGTTTTCCAGCTAAATGGCTAGAAAGATCACCTGATCTGATGATCTGAATCCATACAACTTTCGACTCTGGGGATATCTAAAAGAATGCATTACCAGGGACATGCTTGGTCTCTACAGAAGGCCAGTACACAGAAACACATTGCTCAGATCCTACTGGAAGTGCTGCGAGCAAATGTTGATCTGATCATTTTACAGATGCAGCATCTTGTTGACATTTCCAGTGCTCACATTGAACAAATGGTATAAGCGGTGGTTACGAATGAAATCAACATAATGCCTTTCACACTTGTTTGACCTTTTTGCCCATGTCCCAGTCCTAATCCACTTGGTGTATTGTATATAAGGCTTCAGAAATGCTAATGGAAAGATGATGATTATATTCGTATTTCTTTAAAGCAGACATGAACCCTTTACTTCTTCCTTTCCTCTCCTCTGCCACAATGATGTCAAACAGTGTCATTTTGACATAGCATACATGAACTTATTGTTGTTGTTGTCTTTAGTCCAAAGACTAGTTTGATGCAGCTTCTTGTGAAACTCTTTCCTGTTCAAGTTTCTTCACCTCCAAATAACTACTGCAATCTACATCCTTTGAACTTGCTTGCTAGATCTTTTGATATCCCTCTACAATTTTTACCCCCACACTCCCCTCAAATACTAATTGATGTCCTATAAACTGATCCCTCGTTTTAGTCAAGTTGTGCCACAAACTTCTGTTCTCCTCAATTCTGTTCAGTACCTCGTCATTGGGTACATTATCTTCCTATCTAATCTTCAGCATTCTTCTGCAGCACAGCATTTCAAAAGCTTCTATTCTCTTCTCCTCTGAACTGTTTATCATCCACGTCTTACTTCCATACAATACATCTTCAGAAAAGCGTTCCTAACACTTAAATCTGTATTTGATGTTAACAGATTTCTCTTCTTGAGACACGCTTCTCTTCTCATTGCCAGTTTACATTTTCGTATCATCTCTGCTTCGGGCAACATCAGTTATTTTATTTCGAGATAGCCAAACTCCTCTACTATTTTTAGTGTCTCATTTCCTAAGAATCATCTGATTTAATTCGACTACATTCCATTATGATTGTATGCTTTTGTTAATGTTTTTCTTATATCCTCCTTCCAAGATGCTGTCCAGTACATTCAGCTGCTTCTCCAAATTTTTCCTTGCTTTCCTTTAGTGTGTGCTTAATGTACAGATTGAATAACATTGACGATAGGCTACAACCCTGCCTCATTCCCTTCTCAACCGCTGCTTCCCATCAGTGCCCGTTGACTCTTGTAATTGCCATATTGTTTCTGTACATGTTGTATATAACCTTTGACTCCCTGTATTTTACCACTGCTACATTCAGAATTTCAAAGAGTGTATTGTAGGTGACACTGTCAAAAACTTTCTCCAAATCTCTAAAAGCTGTAAACATAGGTTTGTCTTTTCTGAGCCTGTCTTCTAAGATAAGTTGTGGGGTCAATATTGCCTTATGTGTTACTAAAAACTGTTCTTTCCTGAGGTTGGGCTCTAGGAGTTTTGCCATTCTTCTGTAAATGATTGGTGTTAGCATTTTACTACTATGACTTATTAAACTCATAGTTCGGTAATACATCTATCAGCACGTGCTGCCTTTGAAATTAAAACTATTATAGTCTCCTTGAAGTCTGAGGTTATTTTGCCTCTTCATACATCTTGCATACCAGATTGAATAATTTCGTTATGACTGGCTCTCTCAATTTCATCGGTAGTTCTGAGGGAATGTTGTCTACTCTGGGGACCTTAGTTCTACTTAGGTCTTTCAGTGCTCTGCCAAATTCTTCTTGCAGTGTCATTTCTCCCATCCCATCTTATCTTCATCTAGGATTCCTTGTCTTTTTATAATATTACCTTCAAGTACATTTCCCTTTTTTACCCTTCTATATACTCCTTCCACCATTCAGCTACACCTTATTAGCAAGTACTGGTTCTCCATCCGAGCTCTTGATATGAACAAAATAAAACAAAGTGGCAGCACAAAAACAAATTATCAGTATACCATGTGGAAACTGTATGTGGTATAAAGACACACATCCATCAGTATTTCCACAAAAGTAAGATAAATTGACTGTATAAATGCTGAAATTAATTAGGCTAGAGGTGTATTTCCAGTGTATATTCGCACTGAAACCTGCCTATGAGTGATATTTTAAGATGTCACAAGTTCATTTATATTAATTAAAAACTTTGATGTAGTAGCATAATGCAACGGCTTCTAGTGTTTCCTTGTCATATAGTGATAACATGAAAATAGTGATCAAAAACATTTTATGGTGCAGTACCAAACAAATGTTGTCACAAATATGCTGATGTATCATTCTTACACAGCAGATATAATAGTGATACCGACAACATCTGAAAACCAAATATTCTCACGGAACGGTGTGTGGTGGAGGGTACCTTGAGTACCTCTATCAGTTCTCCCTTCTATTCCAGTCTCGTATTGTTCGTGGAAAGAAGGATTGTCGGTATGCCTCTGTGTGGGCCCTAATCTCTCTGATTTTATCCTCATGGTCCCTTCGCGAGATATACGTAGGAGGGAGCAATATACTGCTTGACTCCTCGGTGAATGTATGTTCTCGAAGCTTCAACAAAAGCCCGTACCGAGCTACTGAGCGTCTCTCCTGCAGAGTCTTCCACTGGAGTTTATCTATCATCTCCGTAACACTTTTGCGATTACTAAATGATCCTGTAATGAAGCGCGTTGCCCTCTGTTGGATCTTCTCTATCTCCTCTATCAACCCTATCTGGTACTCCCAGATAATTTATGGAATTAACTGCTTCAAGTTGCTGACCTGCTATATTGTAGCTAAATGATAATGGATCTTTCTTTCTATGTATTCGCAGCACATTACACTTGTCTACATTGAGATTCAATTGCCATTCCCTGCAGTGGAAACATTTCTTCGCCATGCACCCTAATGGTAACGGACAACCGAAACCCTACATAGAATCTTGTTTAAAACAGTTCCAGTCTCCCTTCAACTGTAATCCTTCTCCCCTTCCTTCCAGTAAACACCTGGCAACTTTTCAGGAATTCCTCACTTCTAACCTGGTCTCACCTCCCTTTCCTAAATTCTCCCTAGAGAATCAAACATCACTCATATGGCACACAAAGCAATGTGTGACCTGAAAATCAAACCAGGTCATAATATCCATCCCACAGACCGAGTCAGCATCACAATGGTCATGAATCGTAGGGATTATGTGGCTGAGGGTCTCAGCCAACTTTCTGAGATCTCTGCATACAAGATTTACAACCAAGATCCCATCCCAGAAGTCCCGACATGGCCTCCAGCAGCTCCTCAAGGCCTTAGGTTTGTTCCAAAAGCCTGAATTCATCTACGAGGGCGGTTCAGAAAGTAACCTCTGATTGGTCACAGTGCGGGTTGTGGGGGGAGTAGCGACGCCATCTGTGCGTTCACGCACTCAACAGGTCAGTCGGCATCAAGCCGTGGTCGAGTGAACGCCGTACCTGCGCTAGTTTAGTTTTTGTGGCAGTTTGAAATGTGTGCTGCAATAGAAAACCCTGCCAAATGTGAAGTGCGTGCTGTCATAAGGTTTTTTACAGCCAAAGGATATTCTGCAGCAGCTATTCATCGTGAGCTTTGTGCCATGTACGGACCAAGAGTTATGAGTGAAGGAGTTGTCCGTGAATGGGTACGTTTATTTAAAAGTGGACGAGAAAACGTTCATGATGAAGAGAGGAGTGGTAGACCATCATTGGTGACTGACGAACTCGTTCAGACAGTTGATGCAAAAGTTCGTGAAAATCGACGTTTCTCAATGTCGGAGTTGTCTACTGGTTTTCCACAGATTTCTAAGACTCTCTTGTAAGAGATAGTGACAGCAAGATTGGGATACTGCAAGTTCTGTGCACGATGGGTGCCCAAAATTCTTACCGACCACCACAAAACTCAAAGAATGGCCTCTGCATTAGACTTTCTGTCACGTTATGAGGACGAAGGAGAACCATTGTTAAACAGAATCGTGACCGGTGACGAAACTTAGATTAAGTACGTGAACCCTGAGACAAAAGAACAATCAAAGATGTGGGCACATTCAAATTCGCCTACCAAACCAAGAAAAGCCTCGCAAGATTTTTCTGCCAGAAAACTGATGGCAACGGTGTTTTGGGATGCCAAAGGGGTGTTGTTGGTTGAATTCATGGAACGTGGTACGACCATTAATCAAGACGTGTACTGTGAAACAATAAAAAAGTTACGACGGGCTATACAGAACAAACGCTGTGGTATGCTGACTTCCGGCATCGTTTTTTTGCACGATAACGCCCGTCCTCACTCTGCTCGCAGAACAACGGCCCTTCTTGAGTCCTTCAAGTGGGACGTTATCAACCATCCACCTTACAGCCCAGACCTGGCGCCAAGTGATTATCACCTCTTCATGCATTTGAAGAAATGGCTCGGGTCACAGCGGTTTGATGACGACGAAGAGCTCAAAGATGCGGTCACAGGCTGGCTCCAGGCACAAGCGGGTGATTTTTATGCAGAAGGAATTTCAAAGCTTGTGAAGAGATACGATAAGTGCCTCAATCGCTATGGAGACTATGTAGAAAAATAGTGCAAAGATGTAGTTGTAAGATGTATATATTAAAATATTTTTATTTAACTTGGTGTATTTTTTTAAATCAACCGGAGGTTACTTTCTGAACGGCCCTCGTACCTCCTCACAGCAGGAACCCCCATACTCCTTCCTTTTACCTATGTCTCAAATTCCACAAACCTAACTCTCACAGGTCTCCCTACTGGCCGCCCCATTGTGGCCATGTGCAATGCTTCCACAGAATGAACCCCTGTATTTGTTTGGCGACACCTACAGACTATTGCCTATAACGACCTGTCTTACATTCAAGACACCACTCACATCTTTCACCACCTTTCCATAGTGTTTGTCCCTTTACCATCAGCCGCCTTGTTGGCCATTGTGGATGCAGCACCCTTAGACACCAACATCCTCCATGCCCATGGCTACAGCTACCTTTCACAATGTCACCCTGATGCCATACCTACCACCTCTTTCTTAATCCTCCTAGCCAACTACATCCTGACTCACAATTATTTCATTTTCAGTTGTCTATATATAAACAAATCTATGGTAGTGCCATGGATACTCACATGATCGGTGGCCAAATCTATAAACAAATCTATGGTACTGCCATGGATACTCATGTGGTATGACCCTTTACTCTTTCCTCCATAACTTCAACTACTACTCCTAAATCGGCTTCACCTGCTTCTTCTTAGCTCAACAAGTCACCTTTCAAGATGTCACTCTCCACCTCGCAGATGGCACTATAAATACATCTGTTCATATAGTGAACACTAACCACCATCATTTCCACTTTGACAGCTGTCAGCTTATGTCAGGAAGTCGCTTCCTTACAGCCTCCACCCATGGATACCCATCTGCAGTGGAAATACACAGAAAGTGTTGAGAGAGCCTTTATTGACAGACAGTATCTTATCCAGCTCATTGATAAACACAGATGCCCCATGCCACTGGGGGGGGGGGGGGGGGGGCACTGTGTTCTTCCAGGGAAAGCGACTTCCTCCCCTAGGATCACTGCTCGCTTTCCAGTTTACAGATTATACACAGCATGTCCTGTCCAGTTCTGTTACATTAGTAGACACTGTAACTTCACTGACGACTTGTTTAGTGAAGCTATTTTCATTTTATTTAGTGAGTGCTTACTTGCTACTATTAAATGAGCTTTTATGTCAAATACTTTGCTATAAACAATGTGTGAAAAGTACTTACTGTATTTTATGGACTATAAGATGCTATGGACAATAAGCCACATCTTCATTTTTAAGCAATTTTTTTAATAAATAACATTTGTACCATATTTATTATTAGACTGCAAAGCCAGACTAACAAAAATTCCTTAGTTTATAAAACCGAACTGACCTTTAAACTCCCTGAAAATCATCATTTCAACTTCTTCTTCATCTTCTTTTCCTTCCTCCTTTTCTTCTTCCTCTTTGATGTAATCTTCATATATAATGGCCTCCACTACCATTGAGAGCATTATGTATGTCGCAGTTCTTCAAAGATTTAACAATAATATCTTATCTTCACTCTAGACCACAACTATTTCGTCCACTGACACACTTGTCTGACTGTAGGTTGTCTTAAAGCTGCCTTCGGCATGAATTCATGTTGGATTTCATCCATCATCCATTTGTTCCATTCCTCTCTCATAGACACTTTAAATGCTTTATTTGTCAAGACATCAGACAGTTGCAATTGTGAAGTGAGTCATCCTGAAATAAGAGCAAGCTCTGTATTTCCCTGTCTCAATTTCTCTTTCACAGGACTGCTAAACTGTTCTAGCACAAGAAGAAAACTCTTCTTCAATAAAGCACCTTTCATTCTCTACCACTCTGTTAATCCATAATTTCATACCAGCCCCATCCATCCAGTCGTTGCCATGTATGTGAAAACAGCACCTGGCTTATTTCATAAGGTTTTGGCATTGTTTTGTACTTGAAAATTATCATTGGAATAAGTTTAGTACCATCAGCACAACATTAAAGGACAACAGTGTAGTGCAGGTTTCTATGTCCACTTGTTTTTTTAGCTTCAGTTTCAGCATCTTTCATAACAACAGCTCTGCACTGGTTTTCTTTCAGTGCTGAATAATAAAGCGATAGAAAGATAATATTTTCTCTTCCTACTCTTGTGGCATTTTCTGAGATATTTTGGTTTTGTTTCGCATGCTAAGTCCATGACGCTTCATAAATCTACATCTACATTCATACTCCGCAAGCCACCCAACGGTGTGTGGCGGAGGGCACTTTACATGCCACTGTCATTACCTCCCTTTCCTGTTCCAGTCGCGTATGGTTCGCGGGAAGAACGACTGTCTGAAAGCCTCCGTGCGCGCTCTAATCTCTCTAATTTTACATTCGTGATCTCCTCGGGAGGTATAAGTAGGGGGAAGCAATATACTCGATACCTCATCCAGAAACGCACCCTCTCGAAACCTAGCGAGCAAGCTACACCGCGATGCAGAGCGCCTCTCTTGCAGAGTCTGCCACTTGAGTTTATTAAACATCTCCGTAACGCTATCACGGTTACCAAATAACCCTGTGACGAAACGCGCCGCTCTTCTTTGGATCTTCTCTATCTCCTCCGTCAACCCGATCTGGTACGGATCCCACACTGATGAGCAATACTCAAGTATAGGTCGAACGAGTGTTTTGTAAGCCACCTCCTTTGTTGCTGGACTACATTTTCTAAGCACTCTCCCAATGAATCTCAACCTGGTACCCGCCTTACCAACAATTAATTTTATATGATCATTCCACTTCAAATCGTTCCGCACGCATACTCCCAGATATTTTACAGAAGTAACTGCTACCAGTGTTTGTTCCGCTATCATATAATCATACAATAAAGGATCCTTCTTTCTATGTATTCGCAATACATTACATTTGTCTATGTTAAGGGACAGTTGCCACTCCCTGCACCAAGTGCCTATCCGCTGCAGATCTTCCTGCATTTCGCTACAATTTTCTAATGCTGCAACTTCTCTGTAGCACCAACCAATTCCACCCTTAAAGTAAGTTAAGTTCCACTGTAGCACTAACTTAAGAGGATGTATTTGAATCATTTTTGTATTAATTCCAATGCCACCTTGACAGTGTCCTTGAATCTGTTTCAGTATGTCATCTTCTAGTTTTGGCCATTTTGCATTCAGTCCTCTATTTGCACATTTTGTTACTGCTCTGTCTCCATGTTCTTCTGCATATGATATTACTGTCAGTTTATAGCCCACATCATATGAATAAATTTTATTTTTTCGATTACAAAACTAGCTACTAACAAAAATGTCCTGTTACCGATAACACAAATCGCTTACCATTCCAGTTCACTGGCACCGTAGACAGCAGTGACACATCATAGGCTAGACAGTATTCTATTCTGGGTTTGTGATGGCGGAGCGGGGGGGGGGGGGGGGGCGACAATGGACAATGGACAATGGACAATGTTAGCAAGCTTGTGAATTCCCACAACTCATTTTCGTCGCATCAGTGCACTGCTACTACCAGTTGAATGCGATATTGCCAGATTGGGACAGGTTTCCCGTGGCATCAAATATAAGATCATTTTTAAAATTGGCAGGAATTTTAAATTAAACATTGGACATTTTATATTCATTTCAATTATAAAGCAACCTGGATTTTGGGGTTAATTTTTCAAAGAAAAAAAGACCGTCTTATAGTCCGTAAAATACAGTACTTAGTAAGTGTAAGGTTGTCAGGGACCTGTGTAGTATGGGTGGGAAAGGGAAATGATTGGTAAATGTTGCATCCTGCTGCTTCTGTCATTGACAGGATATTGTAAACACATGTAATTGTGTTAATAAATAACCAGTAAGTTATTGACTTCTCTTGCCTTTACTTGTGTTTCTGGCTACCTACCGCACATCCAGATTATATCTTGCAAGATGGGTTTCAGTATATCTAAGGGAAAAGCAGTGATCATGTTTAGATCTAGAACTGTAATCTGCAATAATGCTTTGTTTGGCTTGTGTTGAAATATTTGAAGTTATTTAGGTGGCCGAGAGAGCTAATTCAAGCCTCTAGGCCTCTTCAGATATTGGGGTATTTGAGCTGAGGGTGATGGATTTGATACCCTTAAGTTGTGAAAAGTGTTTCAGGCATTGATAGCAGGGGTAGTGAAATCAACATTGTCTAATACATATTGCCAGCATGTTACATTTTGTGCAGGCTTTTCAGTGTTGTAGACAGTTGACTGTTCCAGCTGTTGAGCTGCTTCACATAATAGCTCATTTAATAACTGCAAATATATACTCACTAAATAAACTAATGACAACTCCAATATATAAACATCAGCTTAGTAAAGTTATTTTGTCTACTCACATGAGAGACCTGCATAGAAAATGCTGGGGAGATACACACTGATCAGCCAGAACATTATGTTCACCTACCTAATAGCCGGTATGTCCACTTCTGGCATGGATAACAAAGGTGACATGTGATAGCATGGAAGCAAAGAGGTGTTGGTTGGTCACTGGAAGGAGTTAGCACCACATCTGCTGACACAAGTCACCTAATTCCCATAAATTCTGGGGAGAGGATCAGCATGTAAATTAGATCTCACCAATTTGTCCCTCAAACAGTGCCATCACACTGCTGGTCTTGTGACTTGGTGCCTTATTCTGTTGAAAAATGCCGCTGCTGTCGGGAAACATGATTGTCATGAAGGGTTATACATCGTCTGCAACGAGTCAAGACAACAGGATTGCACCCTCCCATCAGCATGACGAAGGAGGCCTTGGGATTTGTCAGATCAAGCAATACTCTGCCACTGCGTCAATGTCCAGTGCTGATGGTCACATGCCCATTTCAGTTCTAGCATTAGCATTGGCACACGCACAGGTTGCCAGCTGTGGAGACCCATCTTTAGGAGTATTCAATGCACTGTGTGTTCAGACACACTTGTACACTGCCCAGCATTGAAATATGGTGTTAGTTTCGCCACAGTTTGCCGCTTATCCTGTTTTACCAGTCTGCCCAGCCTACAACGTCTGCCATCTGTAATGAGGGGTGGCCATCCAACCCCATGATGTTTGGACATGGTTTCACCTTGGATTCACCATGTTTTGAGGATGCTCACCACAACAGTCCTTGAACCCCCAACAAGTTTTGCAGTTTCCAAAATGCTTGTGCCGAGCCTCCGGGCTACCACAATCTGCCCTTGATCAAACTCTGATAGATTGCATACCTTCCCCATTCTACATGCAGATAGCGTGCTCACGGGTACTACATGCACCAGGCATGTGTCTGACTAGCAGTCATTCCTCACAAGGTGACACTACTATAGCTTTGGCAGATTTATGTCAATGGTAGGTCTGTGGTCGTAATGTTCTGCCTGATCAGTGTAGTCTGTCCGTAAACTGAAAATTGAGTAGCAATCTTGCATGGCAACAGCAGCAAGGGATGGAAAAGAACCAAGTGCACTCAGTGTGTATGCCTGGGGACCTCATTCAACATGTTGAAGAGGCTATTCCAGCAGCCATTGAGGGAACAGTGTGCAGACTGTAGCACACATTAGAACAAATGATGTCTGTCGTCTGGGCTCCAAAGTCATTCTTGGGTCATTCCAGCAACTGGCAGAGAACATTGAGAAGATCAGCCTTGCACATGGAGTTTCAACAAAGTTCACAATTTGCAGCATTGTCCCCAGAACTGATCATGGCCCTTTGGTTCTAAGTCAAGTGGAAGGACTGAACCAGTGACAAGCTTGGCTGTAACTTCCTGGACTTGCACCATAGGGTTGAGAACTGTAGGGTCCCCATAAACAGGTCAGGTCTGCACTACACATCATATGGCTTTGTGTGGGGGTGCACACAAGGGTCTTTTAGATTAGACAACTCTCCATCCAATTCAGGTGAGATTTTGGAGGCAAATTTAACTGCATATAGAAAGGACAGACAAATGGGAAATGGAGGTGGTGTATTTGTCCACATCGAATCTGGTATCAGTGACCATGATACGGATGTGGCAGCAATGATTACCAGAGTACGAAGGTCAACTAAAACGTGCAGAAAGATATACATGTTCAGTAAACTAGATAACAGAATCAGTAATCTCATATCTCAGTGAGGAAGTTGAACTTTGGCTCAGGTTTGAAAGAATAATTGACCAAGCACTGGATAGATAGATACCCAGTAGAACAGTTCATAATGGGAGGTAACCTCCATGGGATACAGTGAAGAAACTTCTAAGAAACAAAGATTGTTGCATAATAGTTGAAAAACAAAGCGTAGGGCTATAGATAGAGAGATGCTGAATGAAATGCGTTTGGCTGTCAAGAGAGCAGTGCATGAGGCCTTCAGTGACTTATCATAGGAGAATATTGTCGAATGACATTTCAGAAAATCCAAAGAAATTCGGTCATATGTATAGGCTGTTAGTGGCACAAAGTTACTGTCCAATCCCTAGCAAATGAGACAGGAACTGAAATAGAAGGTAGCAAAGTAAAAGGTGAAATACTTAACTTTGTTTTCAAATGTTCCTTTACAAAGGAAAACCCAGAAAAATATCCCAAATTTAATCGTCGTACCACTGAAAAGATAAATCAAATAAGTATTAGCATCAGTGGAGTTGAGAAATAGCTGAAATCATCATAACTGAACAGAGCCCCAGGCCCCTAGGGAATCCCTGGCAGATTCTATACTGAATTTGCAGATGAGTTAGCCCCTCTTCTCATTATAATCTATTGTAAATCACTCAAACAAAACACCATGCCCAGTTCTTGGAAAAAGGTGCAGGTCACGCTTGTCTACAAGGATAGGTAGAAGTGATCAACAAAACTACCATCCAGTATCCTTGACAACAGTTTGGTGTAGTATCTTAGAACATATTCTGAGCTCAAACATAATGAGTTATCATGGAGAGAAAACCACCTCAATGCCAACCAGCATGGTATTCAAAAACTTTGATGCATCTTGCACTTTTCTCAAATGATATACTGAAAGCTTTGGTTCAAGGCAAACAGGTAAATGCAGTGTTTCTTGATTGCCAAAAAGCATTTGACTCAGTACCGCACCTGAGCTTATTGTTAAAAGTACAGTCATATGGTGTATCAAGTGAAATTCATATTGAGGACTTTTTGGTAGGGAGGACACAGCATGTTATTTGGATGGAGAGTCATCGTCAGACGTAGAAGTAATGTCAGGTGTGACCCAGGGAAGTGTGTTGGGACCCTTGCTGTTCATGTTGTATGTTAATAAGCGTACAGACAATATTAATAGTAAAATAAGGCTTTTCACGGATGATGTATTTATAAAGTGCTGTCCAAGAGAATTTGCATAAATATTTAGTCAGATCTTGCTAAGATTTCAACATGGTGCAGAGATTGGGAACATGCTCTAAATGTTCAGAAATGTAAAATTTTGCACTTCACAAGACAAAAAAGTAGTATTTTTTGATATAATGTCAAGGAGTCACTGTCAGAATCAGCCAACTTATATAAATACCTGGGCGTAATTCTTTGTAGGAATATGACATGGAATGATTACATACATTCAGTTGTGGGTAAAGCAGGTGGAGACATCGATTTATTTGTACAGTACTGGGTAAGTGCAATCAGTCTACAAAACAGGCTGCATGCAAATCACTCATGCGACCTGTCTTAGAATATTGCTCAAGTTTGTGGGACCCATACCAGATAGTTCACAAAGGGAATATTGAATGTATACAGAGAAGGGCAGCATGAATGGTCACAGGTTTGTTTAATCCGTAAGAGAGCGTCAAAGAGATGCTGAAGGAACTAAAATGACAGACTCTTGAAGACAGACATAAAGTATCACAAGAAAGTCTGTCAACAAAGTTTCAAGAACTAGCTTTAAATGATTACTGTAGGGATATACTACAACCCCCTGCGTATTGTGTACACAGTGATCATGAGGATAAGATAAGAATAATTGCTACATGTACAGAGGCATTCAAACAATCATAATTTCTGCACTCCATGCATGAATGGAACAGGAAGAAACCCTAATAACAGGTACAATGGGACGTAACATGTGCCATGCAACTCTCAATGGTTTGCAGAGTATAGATGTAGATGTAGATGATGGGAGAAGTTTGCTTTCTCAGAAGAAAGCTACAGCGGCCATACAGGATGACTAAGAATTAATTTCCCTCTAGCACTAAAAACAGTATACAGAGATTTACATAGATTTTGCCAGTGTGTGTTTCTTCCATTAGTATTATCAGTAATTCTTGTCTGTATTCCATGCAATATTAATGCACTTCAAGGGAAATAAACTCTCCTTGACATGTCTGCACACTGTGTCACCAGTGATTCGTAAGGTGAGCTGTGGGAAGTTCTGTATAACTTCATGAAACACACTTTAGTTGCTTTCAGCGACCTACTGTGCTAGAGAGAATGGATAATGGTCCACTCACTCTTCATTTTGCAGACCTGTGTAGGAGGGAAGTGCACGACCACAGTTCAGTGACCTACCTTCCCTCATACTTCTAACCTCTGCCCCCGCCTTTCCCCCCCAGAACACAATTAATCCCTGGATAGTGTTCTGCTGCACCTAGATGTGGTGTTTTTAACCCATTTCATATGGTAGTAAGCAGTGATTTAATACCATTAAAACACTATTTTTAATAATGTACCACTTTTCCACCCCCTGCAACATGCAAACTACTAGTCGTAGAGAAAAATTGAATAGGGCCTTTTGTAGGAAATTCCATGTTCTGTAGTTTAATTTCGTACAGGGAAGTATTTTTGCTAGATTGTCAATAAAAACATAAAAAGGTGACCATTAAGTGCCCCCCACCCCACTTTGCTCACATCCCACAAGCAGAACTTTTTGTATATCATTGGGTACACTACTAACTCTCCCCCCCCCCCCCAACCCCCGCCCTCCCAACCCCTCCAACCACTGTACAAAAATTTGGGACTGCATGAATTGTTCCCCCTGATTTTCCTTTGTTGACTGGATTAAATGTGCTGTGAACAAAAAAAAAATTTACTTCATCACCTGCACTACTTCACGAGCCATTTGGATACTCCCATCCAGCAGTAGTTCCTCTGAACTACATAGGTGGGGATTGTCTCTGTATCATATCCCTCATTCTCACAATCCCCCTGGCCTAAACCTACAGTAACCTATCTGCCTCACCTTATGTTTTCCTTTCTCTATTCTGTCCACACTGTACCTTCCCAGTCTATATTGTGTACTGTCTTCTTCCACCACTGTTCATTCCACCTTCCATGCAAGCATTCCCTCTCCATCTCCCTCTCTCCCGCCCCCCTGTCTTCGCCCCGCCCCCGCCTCTGCCCACTCCCATTTCCACTCCCCTGAGCCCCTCCCCTGCCCCCCCCCCCCCGGACAAGAATTGTGAAATTATTGTTGACTTCTTGTATAGCTCCTCTTAAATGTTCTCTGTGAATTTGGATGCAATCTCTCATTTGGCAAGAGTTTTCCTATTAATGTATACCCCCTTCCCCATTTTCTAGTTATTTCCTTTCTGTCTGGCTTCTCGTCATTTCTGAGTGGCACAAGTAAATCATTTTTCCAACTTTTGTTACATTAATTGTGCCACATTTATCTAAAGTGTGGTTTACAATGTGTTTTAAGTTCGAACCATAGTTATTTTGCATTTGTCAGATTTTGACTAAATGCTCTCATTTTTTATCTTTTAAGTAGGATGTTAGTTTGTGTCTGTCAATTTTCTCAAACACAAATACTCTATCTTTCTTGATGACCATTTTGCCATGATAACTGTCATCTGTGTAATAATATCATGGTTTTCCTCTACCACTACCACTACTAGTGCCACTACCACATGCTTGACTGTTTTCTCTGCAATACTTTTTAAGAAGGCCACAGTATTCAGCACTCACTACAAAACAGACCACCCAAATTATGAGAAACATTTTGAGCATTGTGCTGTAGAAATCAAGTAGCCTAACATAATAATAGGTTGTATTTATAGGAATAAACTGGAAAGATCGGAGACTAATTCTCAACTTGTACCTGTGACAAAGAGTAAAGGTGCAGCCAAACTATGCAGAAACAAGCAGCATGGAAATAGGAAGAGGTGTCAGACACGGGTGTTGTCTGTCACCGAGTCTCTTCAACCTGTATGGAGAATGGTTGGCGAGAGAAGCTTTGAAAGGATGCAGAAACTTCAGGATAGGACAACGCCTCATCAGTACCATCAAGTATGCAGATGACCTGGTAGTATTTGCTAAAAATCAAAGATAATTGCAACACATGATGAACCAGTTCGTGGAAACTGGAAGGAAATATGGCATGAAAATCAACATCAAAAAATCAAAAGTCATGCAGATATCGAAAAGAGAGAAACCTTTGAGGATAACCATCAATAGTCAAGAACAGGAGGATGTGAAACAGTTCAAGTACTTGTGAAATTTGGTGACAAAGCATGCCCAATGCACCAGTAAAATTTGACCAAGAATTGCTATGGCCGAAGCTGCATTCAATAAAAAGAGGAATCTGCTGACCAGCAAGTTAAGCTCTATGGAGCAGAAACGTGGACCATGAGAAAAAAGGGGAAAAACACCTTGAAAGTTTTGAAATGTGGTGCTGGAGGAGAATGGAGAAGATCAGGTGGACCTATCGGGTGACGAATAGCGAGAAGAGTAGGAAAGAAGAGAGACATTCTGAATCCAATTCTTCAGAGGAAGGCCAACTGGATTGGACACGTATTCAGACATGGAGGGCCCATACACATAGTCACTGAAGGGAAAATTAAAGGAACAGAAGGATGAGGAAGAAGAAGAATTCAACTTTTGGATGACATGAAAGATGGAAAGAGCTACAGCAGGCTGAAGGAAGCAGCTGAAGACAGGGAACGCTGGCATCAGAAAATCTCTGTACGAAGACATAACCTGCCACTAGTATACTACATAATAATAATTATTTACCAGTCTCCTAACAGCAACAAATCCCAGTTTCTGAAAAGGTTTGAATGTATCATGTATTTTTACTTATCCAAAGGTAAGAAGTTCATATTGTGTGGTGATTTTAAGATAAATTTTGGTAACATTTTGTGTACAGTGAGTGATGTTATTAACCTTCTTGCGACTTTCTGTAACCAAAAAAATAGTAAAGAATCCAATTACAATAACATGTAATTCAAGCAGCTGTATAGGTGCAATATTCCCGGACCCAGTACCTCTCTCATTCTTAATGTTCTGGACTGGTCCAATGGAGTCCTGACCATCAGGGTATCTTGTTATGGCGTAGTTTAGGACAAATAAAAGACAATCATTACATGCTTTCATCTATAACCTGACAATATTGTCATGTTCAAAAATTTATTTCAATAACAGTCCTGGTATATTATTTACAAGGAAGATAATGTGAATAAGAAAACTTCACTATTCCCCTGTGCACTGGATCATCATTTCATTGTGACCTTTCCAGTAAAACAAATCAAAATATAACAGTCAGCCAGGAAAACTGACAATAGGTGGATCACAAAGGGTATAAAAATGTCATGTAAGTCCAAGAGGTCAGTCTAGAGCAAAGTATAAAAACAGATGATCCAAATTTCCACAGTTATTTCAAATTGTACTAGTAAGTCCTTAATTAAGTAATATCTAAACCAAAACTACTATCAAATAAAGCCTACACAAATTATTTGAACAACAAATGTAAAACGATTTGGGTTATTGTCAGAAAAGCTTTACAAATTGATGTCAAACAGAAAGCGCCAGAATATCTTCAGTGTAATAGCCAACAAGTAACAGACATCAAATATATTTGTGATATATCCAATAAACATTTTTCTGGAACTGCTAGCAGTCTTTCAGTTGGTTACTCTCCACCAACAAAATCTTCATTCCAAATTGTAAAAAATCTGACAGATCACTTTTTCTAATGTTAGGAGGTTCTCCTAATGGTCAGTAGCATAAAAAACTTCCTCTCGTCTAGCATTGATGGTTTACCTAGCTATGTAATAAAACTACCAATGGAAAATCCAGGATGGAATGTAACAATATTATTGAAAGGAAAGTTGCTGCTCACCATGTAGCAGAGGTGCTGAGTCACAAATAGGCACAACAAAAAGACTGCTACAAATTAGCTTTTGACCAGTATGGCCTTCACCAAAAATAGACCACACACACACACACACACACACACACACACACACACACACACGACTGCAGTGTGGCTTCAGTTGCCAGAGACTGCAGGTGTGTGTGTAAGTTGCATTTGCGTGAGTGCTCTGTGTGTGTGTGTGTGGGGGGGGGGGGGGGGGGGGGGTGCGCGTGCGCGCGCGTGTGAGTGTGTGCACATGTCGGTCATCTATTTTTGATTAAGGCCATACTGGCCGAAAGCTAATTTGTGACAGTCTTTTTGTTGTTCCTATCTGTGATTCAGCATCTCCATTATATAGTGACTAGTAACTTTCCTTTACAAAATGTTGCATGTAGAAAAAGAGGTTGCTGATGCAGTAGTACACCCTCTTTGCAACATAATCAACTGTTCCACAGGTACTGGCATTTTCCCTCAGCCACTGAATAGCTCCAAGATAGTTCATTACACGAGAAAGGGGACAAGCATGAGATCAGCAACAACTGACCTATATCCCTCCTCCCAACTTTGTCTAAAATAACAGAAAAGATGTATGTAATCAAGTAATATCCTTTCTTGAAAATAACTCCCTACTAATAGCACAGCCGTTAGGCTTTCATAAAAATAAATCCATCAGTGAGGCTCTCTTTCCTTTTACTGACCACGTAATACATGCATTTAATGAAAACCACTATGCTTCTGGACTTTTCATTGATCTGACAAGGCATTCAATGTAGTCATCATACACTATTCCTACGTGCACTGGATGCGTATGGTATAAGAGGTGTCTGTAATGAATGGTTTCAGTCATATCTAACAAACAGATGGCAGCTGGTAGAAATAACAACACATGATGGGAGACAAAGCTGTACAGATACAATACCAGTCATATCAGGAGTCCCTCAGAGCTCAACCTTAGGTCCCCCTCTTCTTCCTACTCTTTAATAATGACATCCCAGAATGCCTACTCTCAACAACACCTGTATTATTTGCTGATGATACAAACTTCCTCTCTTGTAACATTTCTCCACGGCAGGTGGAGCCGATTTAGTTGACAGCTGTGAAATGCTGCTATACTGGCTCTATGAAAACAGTTCTTACTTAATATAGAAAAACAGCTCATATGATATTTTGGCCATCAAAGATTCATGCAACACATGTAGCATCATTAGTCATAGACAAGAAAGTTATCAAACAGGTCAGTGAGACTAAATTTCTGGGAATCTGGATAGACAACACACTACAGTCAAAGATCCACCAAGATAAACTACTGTATAAACTGAGTATCCTTTGATATGCCTTTAGAGTTCTCCATCTATGTCTGACTTGACTACCATAAAAACTGTGTACTTTGCGCTAGTTAACTTGTCATTTCATATGGCATTCCTTTCTGCAGGACAGTATAAAAGCAAATATTTGTTATTCTGACACCACTTCTATAAGGGGTTAGTCTGTGTTATTGCCCCAGATGATGATTACACGAATATTTTGTCAGGATTTGTAAGTGGTGGGTCCTTGAGGTACGGCAATATGCGAGCACGAGAAGTAAGTTTAAACAGTTTTATTAACAAAGGCGGATAATAAAACACGCACGCTATGCGTACCCATCATCACTGTGTCTGACATCCTAACACCGGCTAATTACGGTCGTATCGAAAGGCTCCCATGGTGAGCTAAGGAAAGAGACATATTCACACCCGAGGCCGCACTAGAATACTGCCCGCTGTGGACGGCGGCCAGTCGCGTACTCCCCGTCGCAGTGCGGCCGGACGCACATCTACTGACCAAGCAATTTGTCATCATTCCAGACAGGTCAGCTGGCGAGCGCATGTTAACGCACCGTATGGCTGCACGCAATCTGTAGATCCTTACATTACGCAAAAATAAATTGTCAAGATCTTGATTTTAGTACCACCACCTACACCTACCAAGACTGGGAATACTCCCTGTCCTGTGTGTGTGTGTGTGTGTGTGTGTGTGTGTGTGTGTGTGTGTGTGTGTGCGTGTGTGTGTGTAAACCAAATAACGGCCGGTGTGCATGGTCATCACAGCCATGGTTATGGTAATTTTCATGTGACAAATCAGAGAGACTGAGTAAATGCCATGACAGTGTGAGGCAAATACGCAGCATACTCTGTAATAAATTATAGTGCTCCAGCACTGTTTTTATTCTGTTGCTGAATTTATGAAGACTAACTTAGGTCACGTCTAGCGAAAATTCTTTCCAAAATATATGAACCAGAATGTGAAAGTGGTTAAATAATAATAATAATAATAATAATAACTCTCAGGTTGACTTTGTATTTTAAAATAGAAATCGCTCCTAGAAAGTATTGTAATGTAAATTTATGTGTGTTCTGTCCTTTAAGAATTTGTATATTTAGAAATCTATGTAATAAAAAGGTTTATGCTCCTGCACCTTTGTATTGCTATAATTTGTATCCCACATCATGAACAAGATTTTGTGTATAAATAAACAAACATTTGTGTACAGAGAACACACAGACATAAGACAGAATGAATTAAGTTAAAATAAAATTTGTGTTCTGTTATTCAGTGACGAGTAATTTCTGCATTTAATCATGCTGCATGCTCTCAGAAGATAATTTATTAGTGAAAACTGTAATATTATATGGAAACAATGGCTGACCTTCAGGAAATAAAATTCCACTAATGGTGACAGACACATTAAGAGGGGAAAAAACTGTCAAAAACAGGTGGATTTTTCACACCGTGAGGTCTGAATTACCTGCTGCTCCTTCCCAAATCTGTCTTTCCTTTCCATTGAAAGAACTATTAGTTCCAAAAACTAACTATAGTTTTTCTTTGATTGCAATGTGTCTTACTACCAGTATTGGAATTTTGCTATGTGAAGGTAAGTACTGCACAACTGTTGTGCTGCCTTATAATTTTACAGTGTACGTCATGTAATGCTTTTTCTGAAATTCATATTAGAAAAATTTAGAGTGTATGTTATATTGATTACTATCATTTAATATTTATTTCATTTTCGTCCACAGACAAAGCGGTTAGTGACGCGAGCACTTTGTAATACCTTACTGCTGTCTTGCCCAGGGGTGCCTAATAATGAGCAATGCTGGGATGAACGACACAGGTTGCTGACAGATCTTATGGATTCACTCACTGCCTGCTTTCAGCATGTGACACCAACTTCACCTCATGCTCAAGATGTAATTACAAACACACTGCTGCTGCTTGGTGACCTGGTTGAATCTGTTTGTTCGGAAATAACAAATACGAAGAAACTTCTGTTTTCTGTCATTCAGGTGCATGTGTAATGTTTTTTACTGAAGTATTTTCAACTACTTTTTAAAATATTTTTGTAATATCAAAGGTACTCGTTTGTAAAAGTACAATTAGGGAAAAGTGGTGCATGTTGAGGCACAAAAATTAAAAGGGCTGTAGCCCCTTTACAGTTTTGCTTTCACTATTTTTTGGAGTATCATTATTGTAAATACAATTATTTATGGAATTATATGTAAAGTTTGCCTGGTTTTGGAAAATTCTTTCAAAATATGAAAGATGTACAATGTCCCGTGCTGCCCCACTGGTGGGGTACGTTGAGACACTGAATGGGGAAGGTTGAGACACTATGGGGAGGAATGACACTTTATTGGTTGAAAAAAGCAGAAAACAGTTGCAATAGTGAAACTTTTTACTGGGAGATAAAACATGAAATATAATGGTAATAGAATTAGGAAAAAAAAGCTTATGAACTACCTCTGTAAAAATACTATTTTAACGAATGTTATACTGCAAAAACGAAACAGGGAAAGAAAGCAGCGATTGCTGGTGTTTTGTTCTTCCATGTTCTTGAGGTTGAGGTAACACCATAACTGTGTCACAAATCTTGGCATTCAAAATATCTTCAACTACAGGGTAGAAGAAATTATTTTCAGTCTTCTGCGACTTTCTCAGAAAACAAACTTCAAAGTCCCCATCATCACATTTTTGTTTCCCAAAACGTTCCCTATATAATGGACTACACTTTTATTACTGATAAACTTAATGAGAATGTAATGTCTGATGTCAGGGTTTTGTGGAACTGTAACTTCATCTTCACTTAATTGAGCAATATCATCTTCCAAGTCCGATGTTCGATCAGTGTGGTGCATTTCTTCTTCATTTTCAGACCTAGTTTTCTGTTTCTTGAAGAGACTCATCTTAACACTTGTTACCAGTAGGCCTACTTTTGTGGACTTTAAGAATTTTACTTTCTGTTTTTCTTCCAGGATTACCTTTTCTGGCATATCAGTGATGATTTTGCTTCTCCCCCTTTTCTCTAGGTTTCCTAGTCCTGTTGTTTCTTTCTGCTTTTGGATAGCCACGGAACTGTTCAGGACTGATGTAACTTGAAGATGGAGAATGGTTTGAACTTTGTGGACTTTCCGGTTGTTGTGAAAAATCAGCCTTCCTTCTAGGATCACCACTTTGTTGTGGTGGATCGCATTCAAGTGCTGTCTGGTCACTGTTCTGTCCTTCAGTTGTAGGATCCTGGTTTGTTTCTCTCTGTTATTGTGGGGGATGGAGATTGTCAGTAACCATAATTGGCAGAAACATATCATCTGTGAAAACATGCCTGTCAACAGGAAAAATGCCAGTTTTCTTGAATGAACTGATTTTATTTTCTAGAGTCATTGCACGTACATGGGCTATACCTACACAAGCTGCAACGTTATAGATGGTGAAGGACTGTCCTGGATGTTCACTCAGCCATGTGTCTACAGCAGCATTATAAGCAGCCTGAAATGGCTTCTTAATGCCAACTTCCAGAGGTTGCATTCTATGGGTTGAATGTGGAGGAACAGTTAAGATGTGCACTCCGTTAGCTTTTGCCACATTAATGGCTTCAATGGACATGTGACTTTCATGGTTATCAAAATTAGCAGTGTTTGTCGAGTCATAGAACTCCCAGAATATTTAATAAAATGCTGCATGACACATACAAAGTTAACTGAAGTCATCCAACCTGAGGAATGAGCCAGTCCAAGCATTCCTGTAGGTGCACCATAAAGCATGAACTCTTTAAAATGAACTCGTGGGAAAACCATTAAGGGTGGCATGGTGTTGCCCGCAGCATTGATCACAAGCAGTGTTCTTACTAAAGTCCCCTTTTCTCCGCTGATAACTTTGAATGCTTGTTTGATTCCTTTCTGTGCTATTACCTTTGAAGGCTGCTGTGGGATTCCGGGAGGTGTTGGGAGACTGGGAAGATATGGCACAGGAGATTTGTTTTTGTACAAGGTTGGGAGGATAATTATAGTCTGTGAAGGCTTCAGTGAGACCCTTGGTATATGTCAAGAGGGACTGCTTGTCACTGTAGATGCGACAACCATGGGTAGCTAGGCTGTATGGAAGGCACTTCTTGCTGTGGTACGGGTGGCAGCTGTCGAAGTGGGAATATTGCTGGTGATTAGTAGGTTTGATATGGATGAAGGTACTGATGTAGCCATCTTTGAGGTGGAGGTCTATATCTAGGAAGGTGGCTTGTTGGGTTGAGTAGGACCAGGTGAAGCAAATGGGGGAGAAGTTGTTAAGGTCCTGGAGGAACGTGGATACGATGTCCTCACCCTAGATACAGATCACAAAGATGTCATCAGTGAATATGAACCAGGTGAGGGGTTTAGGATCCTGGGTGTTTAGGAAGGATTCCCCTAAACAGCCCATGAATAAGTTGGCATAGGATGGTGCCATGTGGGTGCCCATAGGTGTGCCCCCGATTTGTTTGTAGGTAATTCCTTCAAAGTAGTAATAGTAGTACCTTGAAATGCTACACAGGGAAGGATTTACCCTTGAAGTGGCCTGTAAGAAAAATTTTATTAGCTGTTTGTTATATTCATGTGCACAATGATGATTTTAATGTTTCATTTGACTAAATGCTAATAAATATCTTTTTTAATGTAGGAAAAGAAATAAGTACCTGAAATAGTGGATAAGGATTATGACTAGGATCTGGTTCAAATTAATGTGATTCAACATTAAAACTCATGGGAGAAGATAAATAAATGCTGCATTTCAGGAAGAAATAAGTGTTTCATTTTAAACTATAATAAAGATGGAACAATTACTTGGCAGACAGTAGCAGCAATTAAACAAACACTGTTCTTCCAAACCACATTTACCATCATCATCAGATAAGAGATTTTTTTCTAATGGAGTTTTTCAGGGATTAACAGCACTGCCATTGCAGGCCCTGGTCTAGAACACTTATGAATGACCTACCTTGGGCTCTCTCTTGCTAGGTGATGGAACCTATGCTTCTAATGTGTAGTATTTGTGTCAATTTTTGTTTGCATATTAGGTGTAGTACCACCTACCAAATAAAAAATTTACCTATCTTTATTTTAGTGCTGTATTTACTAAAATTAAAATATTATCCATACTTTTAAGTGCATATTCACATTTTGTTTTGATACAGTTATCTAAAATCTGTCTCCCTTTAATTACAGGCAAATGTACACAAAGCATTATCACTCTTCCCAGCATATGTGCGGACGCCTAATGTTTGTGAAGCAATACTTGAATTCTTCATGAAAGCATTTGCAGGCTTACAGCAACAATTAGGAGCATCACTTACAGAAACAACTGTCCAAACATTCCTGGATGTTTTCACAAGGTGAGATGTGTTTGAACTTAACTGTAATTTATGTGGTAATAGAAAACTTATTTAAAATTTTATAGTAATTACTTTTCCATCAAATTATTTACTGCATATTGCATAGACAACATTCTCGATAAATATTGTGATGTAGAATATGTCCGGTTAACTCACTTTTAGTTAAATTATATATAGCTACATACAGGCAACTCAGTAGATATTTATTTGAATGTTATTCTATTCAAGAACTGCTCTATGCTGTAGAAAGAACTGGCAATAAAAGCAAACTTTTGTAAACATTTCAACATACGGGAGGAGGACAAAAATGTGGAAAAAACAGAAACACAACTAATTATCATGCCTAATACAGTGTAGGAGAACCATTGGTGTTCAAAATGACTTCCAGTTATCTTGAAATGGATTAACACAGGTCCTGTATGATTTTCAAGGGAATTGTATTCTATTCTTCCTGCCTGCAAAATAACGGCAAGTTCAGGTAACTGTGATAAAGGTGGATAGTGATCACACACCCACCTCTCTGAAGTAGACCACAAAGGCTGAGCTATGGTGACTGTGGTGGCCAGGGAAGGTGTAGTAATTCATCCTCGTGCTCACAAAACAAGTCCTGGACAAAGCAACATGTGTGAACAGGCGCCCTGTCATCTTGGAACAAAACGTCATCCTTGACAGTAATGAAGCCTTACAGAGTAACTGTGGGCCCCTGGAATACCACAATATGGCTGCCCAAATCACCACTGACCCCCACCATATCTCATTATTGGAATGTAAATAGACACAAGTTGGAAAGAGTGTGCAACAAGATTCACCCAGTCAAATGACTTACTTTCATTGCCCCATAGTCCACCACACTTTCCTGTCAAGAATATTTGTATTGGTGAGATAGAGTTTTGGAATTTTAGCTCACCATGCAATTCCCAGATTATGTAGCCCCCTTCTCTTTATTTTGGAGCTGACTTTGCATGCAAGTGTTACATTCAGTTCTGCAGTGACTGTTGCAGCTGTCTTCCTCTTTATTTTTTCATCAGAATACTCTTCAGTAACCATCTGTCATGATCACTCAACACACATACTTTCGTACTTCTTGTGACTGAGCAGTTGATTTTTTTTCTGCTCTATGTCCCCCTGTTAAGCTCCCACCATACCTATTTCGATTGTTCAGTATGTACATCAGCATGTCGTGTTTGCACTTGTTGTTTCATACACATGGTTATCACAAATTAGCAGTGTTTGTCGAGCCATAAAACTCCCAGAATATTTAATAAAATGCTGCAAGACATGTACAAAGTTTTCCCCTTCACAGAATTCTTAACTCCTTAAAAAAGATGAGTGCCTTCCTAGGTAATAACACTTCTGCCATTAAAAAAGAATATATATATAGTGTTCCTTGACCGACCTTGTGTACTGGATACTAGATTTTCTAGCAAAATCTAATGAATGTAAGATGATAATATATCTACGTTTTATAAATTTTTGGTACAGTTCCTCACTTAGCTCTGGCATAATGCAATCACAACTACACAGAACACTGTTCTGCCCATGACTGACACATTTGTTGAGGACATTACACAGGTGTGTTCATAATCAAATACAGCAATGGAACCTTCAGGATTGGCTGGGATCTGCAGTTACATTCAAGAATGCGTCTCTTGTGGGTGTGTCCATATTTTCATCTAACTCCTGTATTTTTGTTTGCTGATTAATTTTTTTACCAATTCTATGTAATTCGGTCTTTTCTCAGCCACAACTGACTTCAGTAGAGAATTATGAATAACATTTACCCCTTCCTATATTTAGAAGTGAATGACACTGTTACCCTGAAGATGGAATTGATCGTTGATAACAAATTTCACAAGTGTTAATGTACTTTAAGCTTGTTATAAGTACATAACATCTTCGCAGCAGGTGTAGTTTACAAGTACAGTATAACCACACTTTTATGTCCTCAGAATTAATGTTTTCCTGCCGTTTACAACATTTTTTATCGGTCCTGTCAAATTTCCTATGGCCTGATTTTGTGCCAGCATGTTTATAATTTTCCTGCAATTTACACATTACGAAAAGATATTTGTGGAGAAAAAATGACGATGGCATGATGTTGGCCATCCATTAGTGCTTACAAATATTATGTGGTTAAGTTTCTTGACACCAGGGCACTCTACTCAGTGGATTTGAACCAGTAAACGTGTAAAAGTTGGAACAATTCATGCCTTATCTCCCGCAGCTGCCAAGCTCTACTTGGCATTGTGGCTGATGGAAGTAACTAGGTTTATTTGAATGAAGATATCATGATCAATCACAACCATTTCCAAACTCTGTCTGCTGCACAAACGCTGTTCCGTGATTGTTGTGATCATCGTGACATATTTGTCAAATCATATTAGGCATGTTTCGGCATATGGCCACTTGGAGCTCTAGTTGACATTGTCATTCACTTGCTCAATGTCATTAGTTTAAACACAACACTGGTTACGAATTTTCTTCTTGCTGAGGAAAACGTATTTTGAGAATTTATTATCTTTGTCGAGTGCATTATTTATGTATGTATTTTTTGTGATGTTACACAAACTAACAATGTGTGTGTGTGTGTGTGTGTGTGTGTGTGTGTGTGTGTGTGTGTGTGTGTGTGTGTGCGCGCGCGCGCGGTTCTCTACGTAACTGATGAGGCACAGTTCCTGGTAACCTCAAAAAGATTACTACAGTGCAAGAGACGCAGAATAACACATTCAAACACCATACAAAATACTTATTTACATATTTGCACTTGACAACAAGAAAAAATTCTTGAAATGTGTCATGCTTAAGATGAAAAAATATGTAACTAGTGTAATATATTGTTATTTAAATAATGAATGACAGCTGTAGGCTTTCAAAAACATTGATTACGACATAAGAATTGAACCAACGTTCTTATTTCCCAGACAGTTATCAGTTTGTTACATCAGCAGTTTTTATTAGATAATATACCTTCATTAGATAATAAAGAAGTCTCTGACAAGTCTTATGATGCCTGTTATGTACATATATCACACATAAAGTGCAAGGGGGTATCCTATTGGACAAATGGCATATATTATTTATTATAGTAGGCAATGACACTGCTAGCTGTCGGTGATCTTCCTACACAGACTCTTTCTATAACATCTCGAGCAATACCTGAGGTGTGCAAATATGGCCAACCACCAAAGAGGCCTTGTAAACATTGAAGGTCTTCCATCAACATTGGAGACAGAAAAAAATGTGAGGAGGATGGAGAATGGAAAAGATCATTCAAGAGCATGGAATTACCTAAAGAGCTGTGAGAAAATTCTTTGCACGTTTTGACACTTGCCCAGCCAAGTCTCGCACAGTTTTTGATCCCCAAATATTTCCATGTCTTTTTGTATGGCCTATGTATAACAAAAGGATTCTTAAGCTGCTAGTAGATAACAATATATCTATTGACAATGATGGAAGATTGTTTTTAAGATACTGTCAATCATCAGTTAAGGTGCGTGAGCAAGGCTGATCACAAAAGAGTCCTGGTTAATGTGGAAAGTCTTCCAGCAATGTTGAAGGCAGAGAAGGTTGTGAGAAGATTCCAGGTTCACGTCCTGGTACAGCACACAGTTTTAATCTGCCAGGACGTTTCAAACCAACACACACCTCCCAGCAAAGTGAAAATTGATTGTGGAAACAGTACCTCAGACTGTGGATAAGATGTGTCTCCACAATATCTTTTCTTCCAGGAGTGATAGGCCCACAAGGCAAGGAGCAGAACTTCTGCGAAGTTTGGAAGGTACAAGATGGGGCACTGGTGGAAGTAAAGCTGGGAGGTTGGGTTGTGAGTCTCGCTTGGATTGTTAGAGCTCTTGTCCACAAAAGGCAAAGGTTGCAGTTTTACATCCCGGTCTAGGACACAGTTCAGACAAATATCCTCTAGCACTCTATAAAATTCTGAGCATTGAACTTTAATCTCATTAACTTATAGTAACAATATAGTGATAAGGAAGGTTCCACTTGGGTTGGGGATGGAAATTGACTAAAGGCATTTCAGGAAATATTTGATGTCTTTCATATAGGACGGGAAGCTCTATGCGATGTTGGTGTACCGGGGTTGATACACTTGCAATTGGGGCTACGGTTATTTTTCTGTATTTTGGCAAGTACATGGAAGGCAGGGATATGTGGTTCAGAAGGAGTACAGGATTCTGTACAGGCACTTGTCAGTCTTTGAGTGCCTTACCTGCACCTCAGACAGAGTGGAAAGAATGGGACATCAGGAATGGTTTGTAGATCAAAGCATTAGAAAGCTAATGTGGCCCCTTTTCCTCATACTCTCCACATTGAAGTACCGAGGTAGTGGATACTTTGTTCACACGGAGGAGTGGTCTGCCTGGCACGTATAGCTCCGGACTCAGCTTGAGTAAAGTTTTTAATTTCAGTGATATTTTTCAGGAAGGGGTATGTTACGTTACAGTTTTTTATGTTACTATGCTTCCAGTTATTCATGTGCTAGAAGAAGCTAACAAAATATATTTGGCACATGAAATCATCAAGATGCTAAAAAAAATACTCAGAACTTTCATTCAGACTCTAGAATCAAGAAATAATATTTGTAAGTATTGGAAAAGAACAGGAGACATACGCATCTAAAATCTCCTATTCCAGTAGAATTAATGGAGTCCAGCAAATATCATATTGTAAAATATATGAACATGGTAAGAAATAATTTCTGCGTCTCTGTTTTTATTTACATCAACTGGACACACACACACACACACACACACACACACACTCTCTCTCTCTCTCTCTCTCTCTCTCTCTCTCTATCCCCTTGATATCATACTGCCAACAGTAACAAAGGTGGTAATTATTCCATTTAAGTCAAATACATTGGCACAATATACTGTTAATAAGACTGTAATTGTCATTTTGTCTTATTATAACAGAGATTCTTAATGAAAGTTTCAAATTTAATTTTTTGTGCATTTAGTTGTCATTTTAATAATATAACAATAAAATGTAATATTGCAATGCATCTTCTGTTTTCCAGAGAACAGTTATCCACATCTATGGGACAGGAAGGTGGTGCTGGAGCTAGAGTAGTTGAAAAATTTCTTCAGCTGCTGCAGCTTGTTATAGCTGAGCCAGCTGCTTCATTTAAGCGCTTTGTGCCCAGCACTATCACACTTTGCCTGGAACACGTGTATCCTCTTGTAAGTTGATAGTGATGTCACAATGGGTATACATAAAATAGTTGTTGTTATGGTTTCTCATGTTTTTTTTTTAAGTAAGTGAATTATTATTGTAGCGTAAAATTATGTATGCCATTGATATTTAAACCTTGATCCTGCCTTTAGCAGACAATGCTCTATTTTGAAATACCTTGTTACTCTTCACTGCTAAGCTCCAGTGAGTCCACGAAGGGCAAAGGATGGGGTTTGACCCATGCTGTAGCATGGAACTTTAATTTGCAGGAAGCTTAATTATTCTTTGTTTTTTGTATAAACAAATAAATGTTCAAGATTAGATTAGATTAGATTAGGTTAGTTTACGTTCCATAGATCCGTGCTAAGGAGATCCTCGTGGATGTGGAACATATAATTTTTTTTTTTTTTTTTTTAAAGCTGAAATAACAATACTAATAGTATGAATATATACAATACATCATTTGTTTCTATTAAAAAAATCGTCAATGGTGTAGAATGAGTTGGCCACTAGTAAGTCTTTCGGGCTCCTTTTAAACTGATCTTTATTTGTAACTAAATTTTGTATGTTTACTGGCAAATTATTGAAGATGAGTGTTCCTGAGTAGTGGACCCCTCTTTGAACTAAAGTAAGTGCTTTTAAGTCCTTGTGCAGATCTTTTTTGTTCCTGGTATTGTATGTATGAACTGGGCTGTTTGTTGGAAAAAGAGATATATTATTTAGGACAAATTTCATTAATGAGTAAATATACTGAGAGGCAGTAGTTAGTATACCCAGTTCTTTGAAGAGGTTTCTACAGGACGTCCATGAATTTACTCCACAAATAATACGTATTACACGCCTTTGGACTCTGAAAACTTTTATTTGACTTGAAGAGTTACCCCAAAATATTATACCGTATGACATTATGGAATGAAAGTAGGCAAAGTATGCAAGCTTTTTCATTTTTATGTTGCCTATGTCTGCTAACACTCGAATTGCAAATACAGATTTGTTAAGGCATTTCTGCAGTTCTGTGGTGTGCTCTTCCCAACTGAATTTATTATCAAGTTGTAATCCCAGGAATTTAAGACTGTCAACCTCTTCTATCTGCTCTTCTTCGTATTTTATGCATATGCTGGGTGGAAACCTCTTACAGGTTCTAAATTGCATATAGTGAGTCTTTTCGAAGTTAAATGTCAGTGAGTTGGCTTTAAACCATTTATTAATATCCATGAAAATATCATTAGCAGATCTTTCTAGAACTATACTTGACATACTATTTATTGCAATACTTGTGTCATCTGCAAACAAAACGAACTCTGCTTCTGGCAGTGTAACTGATGAGAGATCATTAATGTACACAAGAAAAAGCAATGGCCCTAAGATGGATCCTTGTGGGACACCACATGTAATTTCTTCCCATTCTGATGATGACTGATGACTTAATTCACTAGTCCCTTGCACTGACACCCTTTGTTTCCTGTTAGTGAGGTATGACTTGAACCATTTTGCAGCACTGCCCGTGACACCATAGAATTCTAATTTACTTTAAAGGATGTTGTGGTTCACACAATCAAATGCCTTTGACAAATCACAGAAAATACCTGCTGCTTGTAATTTGTTATTTAATGAATTAAGTACATTTTCACTGTAGGTGTAAATAACCTTCTCGATATCAGAACCCTTCAGAAATCCAAACTGTGTTCTTGATAATATGTTATTTGTGGTCAGATGGTTGAGCAGCTGCCTGTACATTACTTTTTCTAAAATTTTTGAGAATGCTGCCAAAAGTGAAATCGGTCTGTAGTTTGATGGTATCTGTTTATCCCCTTTCTTGAATAGAGCCTTAACATCTGCATATTTTAGCCAGTCAGGAAATGTCCCAGTTATAATTGACTGGTTACACAAGTAACTTAGAATTGTACTAAACTCACAAGAACATGCCTTAATTAACTTTGTTGATATTTCATCGTACCCACTAGAATGCTTTGTTTTTAAAGATTTTATTATGGACGTTATTTCTTTTGGTGAAGTGAGTGATATATTCATGTACTTGAAGCTATTTGTGAAGGCTAGTTTCAGATATTCAAGGGCATTATTTACTGATCCTGAAAGTGCCATTCTATCAGTAACGGATATAAAGTACTTGTTAAATAGATTTGCCACACTATGCCCATCAGTTACTAATGTGTCATCTACCCTTAGTGCTATTTGTTCATGTTCCTTTCTGGTTCTACCAGTCTGGTCTTTCACTATATCCCATATTGTTTTTATTTTGTTCCCTGACATTGCTATCTTCTTCTCGTAGTGCATTTGTTTAGACGTCTGAATTACTTTTTTTAATTTAGCTAAATCATCAGCATTTTACAGTTGTAAAATCTGAAGATACTGATCTCAGCTGTGCATCAAAGTCAGTGGAAGCAGCACAAGTACAGAGAACAGCTCCATAGTGCACATGCCACAGTTGTTAATCTCACGGTGAGATACATAGTCTGCACCTCAAACTAAGCTCATGCACTAAAGACTGATATGCTGCCTGTTCACTGAACTTAATTTTCCGTATTGACCTATATTTCTGTCAACAAACTTTTGCCAACACACTTCCACCCCACATCTGCATTTTTCATTAAAGCATAGGTAGATTGGGACTTGTATTCAACTTTTCAACACCGTTCAGGTAACAGATTTGCGAAACCAGAGAGATTTTCTTTTGTTCTGTTTAGATCCTGATCTTTCTTGCTTTTTGTGTGAATTAGCTCCCTCAATGGACCCTTAATTTCGTCTTTTCAAAACATATGTTCTCGTTTCCATAATAAGATCCAGGAAATTGTGTCTCAGCTAAAATTTCAGTATCGAAAGCAACCTAATCAGTCTGATCATTCTACAGTGGCCAATCTTCATGGCTTCTGGCACCATTGCAAACAGTTAAGTACACACGATTCCAGCAGGTGATATCTACAGCAGCGCCATCTCATTCAGGAGGTGCACCTGCAGTGTACATATCACTCCTAATGCAGCCTGTAATGTCTCTGATGCCATGGCCATACCTGCTGGCATCTGAGACCTTCATTGCACCTGTGATATTGCAAATGACCACTTTGGCCCCACATTTCAAAGGCACTTGAGACTCAACTGCACTGCCCAAAGATTTAACATACAACAACATCATGGTTGACCCAGCTGTCAATGCATAGGTGTTAATCATCCTCTACTAACCACTTCAGAGAACACACAAGCTGAAACATTCTTATCTAAGAGGCCTATTTCAGTCTAAGGATATGATATCTGAAGATACTCATGTCAGTGTTACATCCAAAAGTTAACAGCAGAACATGTTGGCAGAGGACACTATAGCAGTGCATTTCCCACCAGTCAGACTCAAGGTAATGCATACAGACTATGCCTCAACCTATCACCATTGCACTCAGGCCTCTTTGCCAGCATTTCAGTTTGCCCATGGTACTGACCTGTATTACTATGAACCCATTGCAAACTTGGATCCTCTGATGACAATCTTCTCTATACTTGATCTTTAGCTATATACTTTGTTTGACAGGCATATGTATGTGCTTAACTTTTTATGTGTCTTCAGACTTTCTTCAGGTCATTATATCACACAGTTTCAGTATTTTGTAATACTGCTTCTACGTGTAACTTCACCTCCAAAAGTTCTAATTGTGTAGTGCTGTATACCTGGGTCCTATGTTCAGCGAACATCTTCCTGTAGCAAACAGAAGTGGCAATATTCAGTCAATTACAATCAAGATAAACAAGCCAATTAGGAAAATTTTGCAAAATATATTCTATGTCATTTGCTTTAGTAGTTATGAAACCCATCTCAAAATCTTATCTACATGTACATCTATATTCTGAAAACCACTGTGAAGTGCTTGACAGAGGATACATTGCACTCTATCAGTTGTTAGGGTTTTCTCTCATTCCATTCACACATGGATTGTGGGAAGAATGGTTGCTTAAATGCCTCTGTATGTGCTGTAAATAGTCTAATCTTGTTTTTGCAGTTTCTATGGGAGTGATATGTAGGGGGTGCTATATATTCCTAGATTCATCACTTAATGTCGGTCCTAGAAACTTTCTAAATGGGTTTTCTCATGATAGTTGGCTTATACCTTCTAGTGCCTACCAGTTCAATTCTTTCACCATCTTTGTGATACTCTCCCATGAGTCAAACAAACCTGTGACCATTCAGTGTTGCTCTTCTTTGTATCCTTTCATCTCCTGTTAGTCCTATCTGGTAAGAGTTGTGCGAGTAGTATTGTAGGATGGGTTTTTTAATACAGTGCCCTTTTTAGAGTGATAGCATTTCCCTAGTATTCTCCCGATCAACCACTGTCTGCCACCTGCTTTACCCATGACTCAAATTATGTGATGGTTCTATTTCATATACCTACAAAATGTTTGCACCCAGGTATCTGTATGAATTGAGCAATTACAAATGTGACCCCCCCCCCCAGATTGGAATATCAAGTCTATGAAAAGATAAATTGCTACTTACCGTAAAGTGACACATTAAGTTGCTGACAGGCACAATTAAAAGATACTTATACATAAGCTTTCGGCTACAGCCTTTGTCAGAGAAACACACACCTTCATTTATACAAGCAAGCACACCTCACACACACGTGACCGCCAACTCCAGCAGCTCAGACCAGAATATTCTTGAACTATTTTTTAGTTGTGCCTGCCAACAACTTAGTCTGTGATGTTTACGTTAAGTAGCAGTCTATCTTCTCCTACATTGTTCATTGATATTATAGTCATAGGATACTACTATGTGTTTTCATTTTGTCAAGTTCACAATTTGACATTTTTGAACACGTAAAGCAACTTGCCAGTCTTAGCACCACTTTGAAATCTTATCAAGATATGACTGAAAATTTATGCAAGTTCT
The DNA here is from genome assembly GCF_023898315.1 of Schistocerca nitens. Lineage (NCBI taxonomy): Eukaryota > Metazoa > Arthropoda > Insecta > Orthoptera > Acrididae > Schistocerca > Schistocerca nitens. The sequence goes on from NC_064614.1 coordinate 394,090,009, forward strand.
TTCAGGTAGTACTGCATTATAGGTAACTGCATTGTTTGCAAAAAGTCTGAGATTACTATTAATATTATCCACAAAGTCATTAATATATTGCATGAACAGCAAGGGTCCCAACACACTTTCTTGGGGCACACCCTAAGTTATTTCTACACCTGTCTTTGAATCCCCATCCCCCTTACCAAAAATTCCTCAATCCAGTCACAAATTTCCCTTGATGCATCTACATGACTGCCTTCATCCATGGCCTTCAGTATGTCATGTGAGAAAAGTGCAAGTTGGGTTTCATTTGATTGATATTTTTCTACTTAATCTTGGTTAACTAGGAGGACATTCTGTTAGAGATACCCAGTTACATTTGCACTCATAATATGCTCTGATATTCTATAACAAATTGATGTCAAGGATATTGAATTGTAGTTTTGTGGAACATTTCGGCTACCCTGCTATGCTGAAATGCATATGATGACAAATGAATTGAAAGGACCTATAAGATTTATGTCCATATAAATTTGCAAGTTACTCATATATAAGAAGATCCCATTGACTTACACAGCCGGCTTGCAGGCTGCTGCAGGTTTCAAGTCTGTTATTACACTAATGGCTGTGAGACAGGCAAAGTGGGTACAACTTGTTCTCAGTGTTTCTTCTTTTCTGTCAGTAGATAGCATGACAGAACGGCTGAGTAATTGATCTACTAAATGGTGTATAACACTTTAGATTTCTTAAGATATTTTGTGAGTTACAAGCAATCGTTTTCAGGGTTTTTCGCCATCTGTGTCGTAGCAAGCACTGCAGTACCATAAAAAGTTTCTCTCCGACAACAAAACTGAAAGTCTGTTGGATAAAAGTGAAAGTAATGTTTTCTGAAAGTGATATTTCTTATAGTTTTGATAATTAAGACAGTGAGGTAAATGACACTAGTGATGACAGTGAGGCAAATGAAACAGAACCGTGGACCTTGCCATTGGTGGGGAGACTTGCGCGCCTCAGCGACACAGATGGCCGTACTGTAGGTGCAACCACAATGGAGGGGTATCTGTTGAGAGGCCAGACAAACATGTGGTTGCTGAAGAGGGGCAGCAGTCGTTTCAGTAGTTGCCGGGGAAAGTCTGGATGATTGACTGATCTGGCCTTGTAACATTAACCAAAACGGCCTTGCTGTGCTGGTACTGCGAATGGCTGGAAGCAAGAGGAAACTCCAGATGTAATTTTTCCCGAGGGCATGCACCTTTACTATATGGTTAAATGATGATGGCGTCCTCTTGGGTAAAATATTCCGGAGGTAAAATAGTCTCCCATTCGGATCTCCGGGCGGGAACTACTCAGAAGCATGTCGTTATCAGGAGAAAGAAAACTGGCATTTTATGGATTGGAGTGTGGAATGTCAGATCCCTTAATTGGGTAGGTAGGTTAGTAAATTTAAGAAAGGAAATGGATAGGTTAAAGTTAGATATAGTGGGAATTGGTGAAGTTCGGTGGCAGGAGGAACAAGACTTTTGGTCAGGTGAATACAGGGTTATAAATACAAAATAAATAGGGGTACTGCATGAGTAGGTTTAATAATGAATAAAAAAATAAGAGCGCAGGTAAACTACTACAAACAGCATATTGAACGCATTGTTGTGGCAAAGATAGACATGAAGCCCATGCCTACCACAGTAGTACAAGTTTATATGCCAACTGGCTCCGCAGATGATAAAGAGATTGATGAAATATGTGATGAGATAAAATAAATTATTCACATAGTGAAGGGAGACAAAAATTTAATAATCGTGGGTGACTGGAATTCAAAGGAAGAAGAAGAGAAAAGGAAGAGGAAAAGGAAGAGAAGGAAAAGTAGTAGGTGAATATTGAATGGCGGTAAGGAATGAAAGAGTAAGCTGCCTGGTAGAATTCTGCACAGTGCATAACTTAATCTTAGCTAGTGTTTGATTCTAGGATCATTAAAGAAGGTTGTATACATTGAAGAGGCCAGGAGACACTGGAAGGTTTCAGATAGATAGAATAATGGTAAGACAGAAATTTAGGAACCAGGTTTTAAATTGTAAGACATTTCCAGGGTCAGATATGAACACTGACCATAATCTATTGGTTATGAACTGTAGATTAAAACTGGAGAAACAGCAAAAAGGTGGAAATTTAAGGCGATGGGACCTGGATAAACTGAAAGAACCAGAGGTTGTAGAGAATTTCAGAGAGAGCATTAGGGAACAATTGACAAGATGGGGGAAAGAAATACAGTAGAAGAAGAATAGGTAACTTTGAGAGATGAAATAGTGAAGGCAGCAGAGGATCAAGTAGGTAAAAAGACGAGGGCTAGTAGAAGTCCTTGGGTCACAGAAGAAATATTGAACTTAATTGATGAAAGGAGAAAATATAAAAACGCTGTAAATTAAACAGGCAAAAAGAAATACAAACGTTTCAAAAATGAGATTGACAGGAAGTGCAAAATGGCTGAGCAGGGATGTCTAGAGGACAAATGTGAGGATGTAGAGGCATATATCACTAGGGGTAAAATAGATGCTGCCTACAGGAAAATTAAAGAGACCTTTGGAGAGAAGAGAACCACTTGTAAGAATATCAAGAGCTCCGATGGAAACCCAGTTCTAAGCAAAGAAGGGAAAGCAGAAAGGTGGAAGGAATATATAGAGGGACTATACAAGGGAGATGCACTTGAGACGATATTATGGAAATGAAAGAGGACGTAGCTGAAGATGAAATGGGAGATCTGATATTGCGTGAAGAGTTTGACAGAGCACTAAAAGACGTAAGTCAAAACAAGGCCCCGGGAGTAGACAACATTCCATTAGAACTACTGACAGCCTTGGGAGAGCCGGGCCGAACAAAACTCTACCATCTATTGAGCAAGATGTATGAGACAGGCGAAATACGCCCAGACTTCAAGAAGAATATAATAATTCCAATCCCAAAGAAAGCAGGTGTTTACAGACGTGAAAATTACCGAACTACCAGTTTAATAAGCCACGGCTGCAAAATACTAACACGAATTCTTTACAGACGAATGGAAAAACTGGTAGAATCCGACCTTGAGAGGATCAGTTTGGATTCCGTAGAAATGTTGGAACACTTGAGGCAATACTGACCGTATGATTTATCTTAGAAAATAAATTAAGGAAAGGCATACCTACGTTTCTAGCCTTTGTAGATTTAGAGAAAGCTTTCGACAATGTTGACTGGAATACTCAATTTCAAATTCTGAAGGTGGCAGAGGTAAAGTACAGGGAGTGAAAGGCTATTTACAATTTGTACAGAAAGCAGATGGCAGTTATAAGAGTCGAGGGACATGAAAGGGAAGCAGTGGTTGGGAAGGGAGTGAGGCAGGGTTGTAGCCTATCCCCGATGTTATTCAATCTTTATATTGAGCAAGCAGTAAAGGAAACAAAAGAAAAATTCGGAGTAGGAGCTAAAATCCATGGAGAAGAAATAAAAACTTTGAGGTTTGCCGATGACATCATAATTCTGTCAGAGACAGCAAAGGACCTGGAAGAGCAGCTGAATGGAATGGACAGTGTCTTGAAAGGAGGATATAAGATGAACATCATCAAAAGCAAAACGAGGATAGTGGAATGTAGTCAAGTTAAATCTGGTGATGCTGAGGTAATTAGATTAGGAAATGAGGCACTTAAAGCAGTAGATGAGTTTTGCTATTTGGGAAGCAAAATAACTGATGATGGTCGAAGTAGAGAAGATATAAAATGTATACTGGCAGTGGTAAGGAAAGTGTTTCTGAAGAAAAGAAATTTGTTAACATTGAGTATAGATTTAAGTGTCAGGAAATCGTTTATGAAAGTATTTGTATGGAGTGTAGCCATGTATGGAATTGAAACGTGGACGAGAAATAGTTTGGACAAGAAGAGAATAGAAGCTTTCGAAGTGTGGTGCTACAGAAGAATGCTGAAGATCATATGGGTAGATCACATAAGTAATGAGGAGGTACTGTATAGAGTTGGGGAGAAGAAAAATTAATGGCACAACTTGACTAGAAGAAGGGATCAATTGGTGTGACATGTTCTGAGGCATCTAAGGATCACCAATTTAGTATTGGAGGGCAGCGTGAAGGGTAAAAATTGTAGAGGGAGACCAAGAGATGAATGCAGTAAGCAGATTCAGAAGGATGTAGGTTGCAGTAGGTAATGGGAGATAAAGAAACTTGCACAGGATAGAGTAGCATGGAGAGCTGCATCAAACCAGTCTCTGAACTGAAGACCACAACAACAGGGACAGTGATGTTGCAGCAACAGGCGCGAGTGTTGCTAAAAACAGAATGTAGAAAAATGGAGAAGGGGAATAAATCAGGAGAAACTTTCCAAAATTTCAATTTCTGGTTCTATTGCCATCAATCCTAGGGTTCTCTAGGGTTCAAAGGCAACTCCCTCCAAATCTAGCTCCCGTAGATACGCACACTACAGCTGATGAAATTCAAACATATTTTGCTTTATGTATTCTTAGGTCCATAAAAAATCAGTTCATATTATTTTCTTTTATGATGTCTTGTGATATAGATGATTCTTACATATTTCTCGGTTCCTTCATTTTGTAAATAATGAAAATGCGGAGCCTTCAAACTGTCTCAACAAGTGGCAGCCTGTTATTGACCATCCCAAACAAAATTTCCAATGTGATTATTATTCTGAAGAAGGTATTGCAGTTGATGAAAGCCTCATGAAATTTGGAGTTTTACTGTCCTACATCCAGTTCAATCCCCAAAAAAAGAGCATATTTCAGAATAAAGTGCTTCAACATTTGTGAGTCAAATAGTGGCTACTGTTCAGGATTTTCTATGTGTACAGGGAAAAAACCTGAGCCAAGCAGTAAAGAAATCCCATATAATTAAGGTTTTGTTATTGATTCATGCAACCATATTTGGGTAGTGGTCATAAAGTATATGTTGAGAACTGGTACACTTCCCTGTCATTTTTGTAAGGCTTACTGAAAGGAGCATAAATTCTATAGGAACAGTTAGATTCACAAGGCAGAATATACAAGACCAGTTCTACAAATCTAACCTAAAAAAGGAGACACTCTTGTCCTATTGTCACATGCTCTCATGGCTTTGAAGTGGATGTCAGTAGTACAGCAACAGTAAAGACTAAAAGGAAAACCAAAACCTCAGCCGGAGAAGCCCCAAGCAGTTATATACAATAATTCAGTGAAAGCAGTTGACTGACATAATCAGCAGTTGTCATCTTTCTGTTTCATGAGAAGAGGTGCCTGATGGATATTGGGGTTTTCAGTTCATATGTTCTACTAAATAAAGTGACAGGGGGAAAAAATCTTGTCTCAGTTAGTTTAGAATTTAGCTGGCTGAGGACATGTACAGCAGGTCACACTACTGTAGGTGTGGACAGGCCCATTCTGGAATTTCCTGCCATTAGACTGCAAGCAGCAAATTGAACATTTTGTTAGGTTTATCCTCCCCCTTCCCTCCCATTTACCCTCCCCCCTCCCTCCCATATATCCCCCCCCCCTCAACCCCATAAAGCAAACATTCTTATAATATTAGTAATATTTTTTTAAAAATCATAAAGCTTTTTTAATCGCTTCTGCTGGTGGCAAAGCTCCTGAAAAGGTAGAATGGCGCATAGAAAATTTTTGCTTGTTTACTTATGAAATTGCATTCTGCCATCCAGCATCATATTCCCATCAGCCCATCATCAACGAGAACGTTGACCGACGGCATTTTTTAGAGGCCAGTGACCGATCTCAAAATCACACAGTTTGCATAATTACATTGCCCGACACTACTAGCATTCAACTGTGGCTACCAAACAATTTGCCGCCAACTCTCCTGCGCTGCAGCCTGAAAAAGTTCTAAAATACAACATAATAAATTGAGATGTGACATTAATGGAAGAGGAAAGTAGGTTTCTTGATTCAAAGATGGCTGTTGTACTTAAATTAACATAATTATTCAACCAAAAGTTACACATACGAGAGCGCCACTTACACTTCATGAAACAGCCATCGAAAACAAATGAGAGAGAGAGAAATACATCCCCTATATTAAATAATGACCTTTCCTCCTTACTCTACAGATTTATTTATGCAGAGAACATTTATTCTTAATTACTTTTCGCTTTAATTAAACGTTTAGGGCATATTCTATTAATTATTCAGAAAGCAACATTTCACCCTCTGGAAATTGTGTAGCGTGCAGAGCAAGGAAGAAGAAATTGACACACAGTATGAGTGATAGAAGTGTGTAGCAATGTTGCACATGCCTGAATGTTTTCAGGTATACCACACCAACAAAAACTGCTAAACCAGTATTATCTTCACTCCTCATCACTTCAATGGATAGTTAGGTAAGATTGATACAGAATTCCTATCAAAAAGTTATGTAATTTTGAGAAAAGTGTGTAAGTTAAAATATAATATGACAATTATTGAACTATATGAAATAAAACCATCATAACTTCTGAACGGTTTGTGTTAGGACATTCAAACGGCTTGGTTGGCTGCAGGGAATGATGGGAATTAGTACATGCTGTATGGTTTGGTTTAGCAATGAAGACCACTTTCATTTAGATTGGTTCGTCAATAACAGGGTGTATCCGACTGAGGACAACTGGGAGATCGGGGAAAAACCTGGGAATTTTTTAGAATTCTGTAAATTTTCATTGTTTTAGTTTTCTGTTAAATTTGTGTAATTTTGGCTGGTAAGAACCGATACTGTAACAAGTGACATTACTGTATCCCGCTACTGCAGAAAAATATGCAGCAATAAAACATGAACAAGAGGGAAAAAAAACGAAAATAAAACTTCAGTTCCAAAGGAAGTGCGCCACATACAGCAACAAAACACAGTGCTCATTCAAGCACCTGCCAACAGCAAAATGTGTCAAAAGGCTTTAGGAAGACTATTCAATGCTTCATAACAACAAATTGCCTCTGATGAGCGTGACGTCACAACTGTTCACATTACATTTGTGCGAACAACTGCGAGCGGGCTAATGTGCATGTGCAGTTGAGTCGCGTATGAGTAGTGCCTTCTCCCGCTTCTGGTTACAGAAGTGTGGCTGTTAGCTGTATAAGCAGTAGCAGCAAATAGCCAGAATCTACCTGGAAAAATTTTACTGGCATGCCCAAGCTGCCAGATTCACGCAAGCGCAGCAGGCCCGGTTCTAGGGATCGGGGAGGTGGGGGGGGTGTCTGCCCCAGGTGACAATTTTGCAGGGGCGCGGGGGGGGGGGGGGGGGAGGCCAAATTCCTATTCTTGAGGGGGGGAAAAACCTTGTTTCACAAAGCGCCTAGCATCCAGCACACATTGGTCTAGCAATTATTCATATGATTTTGAAATGCATACCTGTGAATTTTTTTAACATTTTTGAACACATTCTTTGTTGATTTCTGAATGAGTCATAAGTTGATTTTTGAGTGAGTGCATAGTATACGTGATGTCTGCCAGAGGAATCCCGGTCGTATCTAGAAATAAACTTTGCTGCAGACAAAAAGGGATGGGGCTGTATGTGCTGAGCGGAATAAAGCAAAACGGGTGAATGCCAATCACTGTTTGTTATGTGATTGACTGGGTTTGCGAATGATCAGCTTTTGTTACAATTACTAGCAAAATCCGTGGATTCAGACTATCAGAGTGGAAATAAACGACAAACAGGAATAATAGATAAGAAAGATCTTGTATTGTCTTCTCGATGTCTCCAAGAAAATGAAATTTTGACAGAAAAATTTTGGCCAGGTCACTACACTAGTAAGAGCCAGTTGTACAGTCCCATGGCTAGCAACCGCTTAAGTTCAATTCTGGGAGTAGCGTGGAAAACGCGTTGTACAAACACGTAATAACGCCTATCTGGAGAATAAATGCAGGATAACTAAACCAGTTATTGTGGTAGGATTGGTGAAGATAACCAGAGAATGCATCTTGACACTGGCAGGAATAGTTACAGAATTAGTGACGGCAAGATTGTTTGTTAGAACAAGGAATGAGAAGAAATGGGGACACCACACAAATTATGGAAGAATGTGACGATTCCAAATTTGTACAAAAACTTCATACTACTATTTTTCAATCTCATGCTTGAGAAGCTGGAGTGTGTGAATGAAATGTGAAACTATTTCCTAACATAAAACTTCGTGCTTTTAGTAGGCCAAATAGGCATTTGATATTGGTACTTCGTGAATTATATTTTGCTGTGCTATAAAAATGACCATTTGTGCCAAAACAGTGTCATTTATTTGGTGTGTGTTGCAATTGCTGCAATATTAGACTGCCTATTTCATTTCATCTAGCAGACATTGACAAAACAGATGTAATCAGATCGAGAAATCACACCAGTCTTGGGCACTATTTGTGTTAATGTCTTTTTCAGTATTAGACAACAACATTTCAATTTTTCATGTAGCAAAACGTTTGACGAACTTTGATGAGGTAATAGATTCTTTCACAGAAAGGAAAGCATGTCATATAAAGCTGTAGCAAGATTAGAGAGAAAAAAATGCCCGGACCTCAGGATTGAAGAAATGTATACTGTCTTGCTTGTCTCATGTCTTTATGTATCCTATATTTAATTTTATGTCACACAAAACAGAAAGTTATTAGCTAATAGTCAATAAAGAGTGCAAATTTTCTGAAGAGTTCTAGTTCTCTTGGTTACAAATGATCCCATCCAGTATTAATTGTGAGTGGTTCCCTCCCCCCCCCCCTCGCCCCCGAGAGGCAGGATGTCAAACCAGCCGACTGGGAGCAGAAGAGCCACCACAGGACATTTCAATTTCCACTGTCGTGAATATAATTTGATGGCATCCATTAGAAAATATACACATTTGAATTCCAAAAGCGAAATACAGTGACGCGCAATAGAAGAATGCTGTGTGAAGAGGCGTGGCACTGCACTTTGGCACATTTGACGAAATAACATGTCCTACATTTTCTCGAACATATATGCTTTATGCATCAGACTGTTCAGAAATATGTGCACTACAAAATTAACATTTTTTGTAAACTATCTTTTTTTTTAATTTTTTGCGTCTTATCTCAATTGCTTGGGGGCGGGGGGGGCAGATCTACAGAGCAGTCTGAAATGTAGTGGGGAGATGGGTAATCTCCATGTGACCCATGTTTACGTTTAATGATTTTGCTGTTTCCTCTTTGTTTATTGCTTTCACGTCAAATGAAAACAAAACAGGTTTCTGTGGCCGGAAACTATCACGTGAATTAAATTACATTCACATAACTATGCAGGGCTAAAATGTTATCAGTTTCAGATCTTATTCTATTTCCACCTTTCTGACAGTCAAGCATTAATTGCCTTGCAGAACAGTGAAGTTATTTTTGTCGGTTTGCTAAAGAAATTTGGCTTTTGTTAATCTTTTCCACTGAGACAGTCAATTTATTTGAAACGAAGTGCATTTCAAGTGCATGTTTTCATCGTCTAGCATGTATGGCATTATGCCATAATAAAGAACCGAACATGAGACAATACAGTACTAGTACTCCAAGAAAATTTACATCCCAAAAACCACAATGAAAAGCTTAACATGAGGTTGAGGCCTACTTCATTGTGAATCTGGACATGCGAATGTGCACTATGAGTGGAATTATGCATTTTAGTATGGTTCACGAAATTCCGATGCTCTTGGACTATCCTCTGATGTCTTGTTTTTTTAAGGGCATAATGTAAGATCTTTTAGTGTGTGAACATACGGGCTTCCTACATCATCGTAGCTGTGCAAGCACGGTAACGCCTGTTATCTGGCGCTCTCTGTCAACTGCTGAAATTAACCTATTTCTGACAGGTCGCGGGAAAATATTGCAAATGGTGGTTTGAAAAGCGTTAATCCTAATTTACATGATGACATTGGGTTGCGCCACTATTGCGTGGAATGAGTTGCACGCAATTGGTTTCATATGTGACACCGCAACACAAGTATATATATCAGTTTCATCGATTCCTGAGTTGTGTCCGAAATGAAAGTTTGGCAGGTGCACATCGCACAAGTTGTGATGAAGTTAAAGCTTGTTGCATGGAATCGCTGCATAAGAAAAAAATAAGAAACGTGTTTCGATTCGTGACTGCATGAAGCAAAGACATCAGCTTGGTTGCTCAGCAACAAATTACATATTACATTGCATACATTACAATCAAGAATATTCTGCATGCTGAAAGACTCAGTTTTAGTTGGTGATGACGTTTTTTCATTAACACTAATAGTTATTAACATTAACAGCAATAATTATTCGAAGCAGGCTGCATTACGAAGAGAATGGTTTGCAAACTACTGTTTTGAAGGTAGATCTGTACAGTGGCATTATTTCAAAATTCAAACATATATGATTGGGGAGCACTGCTGCGGCATTTTAAATAGATGATTATTGAATAAATTGATTTGTGTGCCCTTCCCTCCTATCAACAATATTCCTTAAAAAAGTGTTAGCCAACTCTAACAATGGGATTTTAGTCTTGTAGACAAGAGCATTTCCACAGCCAGATTGTACTTGCTTGTATTTTCTTAATTCAATTACATATGTGCTCCTAATTCAATAAATTTTGCCCTGCTGCTCAGATATTGTCAAACCATCTACGAGGGTTGGGTGAAAAGTAATGCCTCCATCTTCATTAATTGGGTTTGGATGGGGCTATTTTAAAAAATCAGATGCAGAAATAATCCTTAGAATGTTATCTTTAATTACCAATATTCACTTTTCCACATAATCACCAGCCAATTGGATACATTTCTGCCAACAATTAGCAAGTTTTCTGAAGCCGTCGTGGAAGAAGTCGACACTCTGTTTCTGCAACCACAGTCTCACTGTTATCTCAACGTTGTCATCAGAAGCATAATGATGTCCCAGTAGATCATCTTTCATTGTCGGGAACAGATGGAAGTCAGACGGTGCTAAATCTGGACTGTATGGAGGATGCCCTACGGTGGCGAGATTCAGTCTCTGAAGTTCTGCTGTGGTGGCACATGGCATTGTCATACTGCAGGAAAACATTTTCATTTTCCTTTCGGACCGTTGTTAGCTGTCGTTTCAGAGTCACAGTGTTTTGATGTAACACTCTGGATTTGTTGTTCCACGATCAAGGAAATCAACATTGATGACACCATCTGCATCCTAGTACACTGTGGCCATGATTTTTCCAGCTGAGGACTGCGTCTTGAATATGCCAGTTGTGCTTGCAATTTCTTTCTGAGTGATACGACGATCGTCCTGAATCAATTGTCAACATTTTGCTTGTGAAACTCGATGGTTGCTGTCAATGGACGTCCAACTGTTTGTCACGCAGGTGTTCCCACCTCAACATCTTTAAACTTACTCGCCCAATGACACACAGTACTCACATCAACACAATCACCATAAACTGCTTTCATTCTCTGATGAATCTCCTTTGGGGTTACACCTTCTGCTGTCAAGAATTCAACAACTGCACGTTGCTTAAATCACATTGACCAACCGTCTGCACAGGGTTCCATACTTTACACTGTAACAATACAACCGTTCAGTGCTAAGGCTTCCTGCCAACTGGAGCTGTAGAGAAGAGGCTACGGAATAAGCCAGTACCTGCCATATACCAATGCTACCAACTGTTGAAGAGTTACCAAGGTGGAAGCATTACTTTTCAGTCGATCCTCGTATGTTCGGATCGCACATGAACGTGTAATATGTTGCTTATTTTTGTAATCAGTGTCACTGAAATCCCACAAACACCCATGCAAAGCATAGATATCCAAAAAGTGAATATTATTATCTGTTCCCCACTTCATATTTCAATTGTTCCACACACTATGAACACATGTAATCTCAAAACTCACGCAACTAGTGTCGCCAAAGTTATAACACGCCAAAAGTGTTTAGTTTCACCAACGAGTTTGGCAAACGCGCGCGCAAATGCAGTGGCCTGTAGCGCAGTTGCCTGCAACCTAATGTCGTCATGTAAACTAGGCTTTACTTTCAAAGTAAATTTCCTTGAACTACGTGCGAGAATCTATGATGAATTTCTTAAATCAAAATTTTTGATACATGACTGAAGCAGCAACTGTTGAAAATCTTCTCAGTAAATGATAACAGCCAAACAGTCGCAGGATAAAGATATATAGAAATCCTTGACCTCGGTTTTGGTATATCTAAATATACCTTTATCAGAAGCAAAACTGCATCTGAACAGGAAGGCACCTGCATTAGCAAAATACTTAGCACCATAACTGAGAAAGAAGTAACAACAATCACTTATTGCTTTAAGTAACCGTGAAAATCACCTAAGTATTACAAGCACAAAAGCTTTTAGTCACTTACTAAAATCATATCCTGCAGTGGAGATACATAAAACAATCATGCCAAAGGCGTCGTCATTAGTTAAAATTAAAATATCACCTCCATCTGTACAGCATAATTATGAAGAGAAGGTCGATGCGAACATGGCACGTAATCAATACTTAGCCTGTGAACTAGTGTGAAGAGGGTGTGGCAGCCCTAGGGCAGACAGTTTCACTGAGAGAGGGCACTTGTGGTATGCGCGAGACACTCGTGCACATTAAAACCCAGGCATACATATAATCTGCATCAAAATTTTAAAGGTTGTGCCAATTCAAACCCTCTGTCTTAATAAATAAAACATATCAGAACCATTTAAAACACTGACATACAATAGAAAATATGAAACCAATTTGACTTTATGCTTGTGTCAAGCAGGTGAAGCTTGCACTATGGAACACATCTAACATGAGAGGGCACTAGTGTTATTAAAGACTAGGATACATACTAGCGAAAACAAACAAAATGTTGTTGTAAATCAAAACCACCTGTCATTGTGAATAAAAAACATAACAGAATCATTTAAACCACACATACACATCGAAAACCGCGAACAGCAAACATCAAAAATACGTAAAATCCCAACCAGACAGGAAAGGAGCATCTCACCAGCATCAGCAGACAAGAAAACTAGCTTCTAGTCAGCCAGACTACATTACATTAGAGCAAGGAGGGGTTTGAAACTATCAAAAAAATTTTTGTTTCCAAGCTGCACCTGTTCGTTAATAATACATCCAAATTTCCAAATAGCACACCAAAAGGATGCTTCACTCATATGAGGAAAGTTTTCCACTTCATCTTTTCCAATACGGCTGCTACTGTTGAAAATTGCTTTTCACATAGATTTCATGTACTGTCCTTCTTAAAACTCCCTTTGTAAACTCATCCTGTGCAGATATCTGTTGCCTGCCAGAACACACATTTTTGTTGATACAAGATATGATATTTCTGTATATTCTCTTGACATTTGCTTCAAATTACTTTCACTGGCCACCTATAATGACCTCAATGTTGACAGGACATAAAACCCTAATCTTCCTTCCTTCCTTCCACTAATATCAAGACATTAAGAATTTCTCCTTACTGGCTGTGATAAGGAGCTGCTTGGGTGCTGTTCTTTTTTAGCCTCAGAGTAAGCGCACACACAAATCGCAGTGGGATTTCCGCAACTCCGTAAATGATGCGCGATTCCACACAAGTACAAAGTGACTATTTATATCATGAAGGCTGTCACACATAAGTACACAACAATGAATGACAGATGCAAATAAATTAAACATGTGATATTAGTGCTTTGTACAGATTTATGTACATAAAAGCGTAACAGTTGTGAAATGCAGCAACAGAGCCAGTGTTTACACTTTTCATGTGTTTCATTTGTATCACCATTAGGCAAATTGCAGCATTCTACATCCACCATTATTATGGTAAAGTGACTAATTGGGAAGCAACAGAAGTCTGCCTGTAAGTAGAAAATGGTTGTATCTTTGGCTGTGCAAAGGAAATTGTCAACATAATTACAGTCTAGCTTCTGTGACTGTCCAAGTAGACACCAAAAAAATGGTCAAAAAGTGTGCCTTCTCTAAAATATTCCTGCATATACATCCCATTTTGAAATAAAATATAATATTTATACACCAAAAAAAAGTAAACATTTCCACAATTCCAGCCAGATGCAACACATTGATGTTTGTTATGAGATGTAATCATAGAAGGGATCAAACATTATGAAATGGATAATACGAGGGCAGTTCAGAAAGTAACCTCCGATTGGTCACAGTGCGGGTTGTGGGGGGAGTAGCGACGCCATCTGTGCGTTCACGCACTCAACAGGTCAGTCGGCATCAAGCCGTGGTCGAGTGAACGTCGTACCTGCGCTAGTTTAGTTTTTGTGGCAGTTTGAAATGTGTGCTGCAATAGAAAACCCCGCCAAATGTGAAGTGCGTGCTGTCATAAGGTTTTTTACAGCCAAAGGATATTCTGCAGCAGCTATTCATCGTGAGCTTTGTGCCGTGTACGGACCAAGAGTTATGAGTGAAGGAGTTGTCCGTGAATGGGTACGTTTATTTAAAAGTGGACGAGAAAACGTTCATGATGAAGAGAGGAGTGGTAGACCATCATTGGTGACTGACGAACTCGTTCAGACAGTTGATGCAAAAGTTCGTGAAAATCGACGTTTCTCAATGTCGGAGTTGTCTACTGGTTTTCCACAGATTTCTAAGACTCTCTTGTACGAGATAGTGACAGCAAGATTGGGATACCGTAAGTTCTGTGCACGATGGGTGCCCAAAATTCTTACCGACCGCCACAAAACTCAAAGAATGGCCTCTGCATTAGACTTTCTGTCACGTTATGAGGACGAAGGAGAACCATTGTTAAACAGAATCGTGACCGGTGACGAAACCTGGATTAAGTACGTGAACCCTGAGACAAAAGAACAATCAAAGATGTGGGCACATTCAAATTCGCCTACCAAACCAAGAAAAGCCTCGCAAGATTTTTCTGCCAGAAAACTGATGGCAACGGTGTTTTGGGATGCCAAAGGGGTGTTGTTGGTTGAATTCATGGAATGTGGTATGACCATTAATCAAGACGTGTACTGTGAAACAATAAAAAAGTTACGACGGGCTATACAGAACAAACGCCGTGGTATGCTGACTTCCGGTATCGTTTTTTTGCACGATAACGCCCGTCCTCACTCTGCTCGCAGAACAACGGCCCTTCTTGAGTCCTTCAAGTGGGACGTTATCAACCATCCACCTTACAGCCCAGACCTGGCGCCAAGTGATTATCACCTCTTCATGCATTTGAAGAAATGGCTCGGGTCACAGCGGTTTGATGACGACGAAGAGCTCAAAGATGCGGTCACAGGCTGGCTCCAGGCACAAGCGGGTGATTTTTATGCAGAAGGAATTTCAAAGCTTGTGAAGAGATACGATAAGTGCCTCAATCGCTATGGAGACTATGTAGAAAAATAGTGCAAAGATGTAGTTGTAAGATGTATATATTAAAATATTTTTATTTAACTTGGTGTATTTTTTTAAATCAACCGGAGGTTACTTTCTGAACGGCCCTCGTAGTTCCCAGGAACTCCGGAAACATGGAACCCCACACAGTATTTCATTCTGCCGCCCTATTACACATTCTTCATTTCTCTCCTTTCTTCCCATTCCCTCGTTTCTCCCTTATTTTTTCCCTTTTTATCTTTGTTTTTACTTTTTTACTCTCTCTCTCTCTCTCTCTCTCAGACACACACACACACACACACACACACACACACACACAGGGTAAGGGAGTGGGGGGGGGGGGGGTGCTATGCAGTCCATCCTCAACTGTCCTCTTCTTTAAATTTGATACCAACCCAATTTTTGTTAAATAAACATGCTGCTTATTTTTCCAAATACTAGCATTTGTCAGCAGTTGACTTGGGGTGAATACTAACCTCCTTTGATTGGTGACATACCAACCCAGTGGTTGTTAAATAAACCTGCTGCTTGTTCCTCCAAATACAGCATTTGTCAGCTGTTGACATAAAATGAATACTAACCTTCTTTCATTGGTGACACAGGCATCAATGTCTATTTTCTTCACGCACATCAAAAGAACTCACGTTTGTGGCATCACTTAATGTAAGTATAAAAGCCTTAAAATAAGTCCAGAATGTCATAAGTATTCTACACTTACTGCATACTCTGCAAACCACTGTGAATTACTTGGAGAAAGGGCCCTTCCTACTTATTAGTGCTTCTTTACTTTCCTTTCTCATATGGTGTGTGGGAAGAATGGTTTCTTAAGTGGCTCTGTGTCTGCAGTAATTGGTGAAATCTTGTCTGTGGTGTCCTTATAACATTGATACATAGATGGCTTTAGGGTATTAACAGATTCCTCACTTAATGCTGGTTCTCAAAACTTTTTCAGAAGGCTTTTGCAGGGTTGTTGGTGTGTGTCTTCAAGCATATGTCATTTCAAATTCTTCAGCCTCTCTGTGATGCTCTCTTACGAGTCAACAAATCTGAGACAATACCATTTCCCTTCTTTGTATGCATTCAATATCTCCTGATGGTGCTCGTTGTTTGGGTCCTACACCCTTCAGAAATATTCTATGATAGGTTTCACGTGTGTTTTGTAAGCAGTCCCCTCTCTAGATGTATTGAATTTTCCCAGTATGCAACAAGTTTATTGCAGTCTACCACCTGCTTCACCCCTGACTGAGACTATGTGGTCATCATTTTGTATCCTTACAAATTTACTTCCTGGTAGTTGTAGGAGTTGAATGATTCCAATTGTAACTCATTAATACCACAGTCATAGGATACTAAATTTATTTATTTAATTAAGTCCATATTTTCAAATATGTGAACTTTTGAAAGCGAGTCGCAAACTTTGCATCACTTTGAAATCTTATCAGGACATAACTGAACATTTGTGCAGCTTCTTCAGAAAGTATTTCATTACAGATAACTGCATCAACTGGGAAATGTCTGATGGTACTGTTAAAATTGTGTGCCAGGTCATTAATATGGAACATGGAAAGTGTGGATCACATCATACTTCCTGGAGGGCACGTCTGAAGTTACTTCTACATTTGCCAGTGAATATCTTTCCAAGTTAACGTGCCACTTCATCCCTACCAATAAGTTCATGCAGGAAAAGTACTTCATACAATCAGGCACATGTGATTATACACAGTGCCATTAAATTTATGTTTGAATGGGCAAAAAAAGGAAGCAGATGCATCATAAAAAGAATAAAGGTGGAGCGGAAAAATGATAACAAGTACTTTACAAGTCTTCAATTCATCAGGAAAGATGTGGATGAAGAAGAAGGAAAATTTTGTATTTAGGTAACACCAGCAACATGCCCCAGCTTCGCACAAGTAAAACGAAGTATGTACAGCCGGATGACTTGTCCCACGTAGTATTAATAAATGATATACATGCAAATGTTCCTTACGAATCAGTCTTATCTGTTATTAAAAATGATATCAAAATCCTTACAGTAGATCCCAAGATTAGCCTTTACGTGCAGACAGAAAATTGCAGTGGAGGGCTTTAACTTATAATACGTAAAGATATGTGTAGGTTCGGTCAAGTTTCGCTGTTCACATCATCTGTTTACTTGAATGCTTTTCATGCCTGATACCGCCACTTCTGGCAAGTGTTAGCTCCCATTATTGCCATGAGACGTCATTCCCAACATTAATTAAATATGGAACAGATAACAATACATATATTACACACTCATCAGTACTATAATTATAAATTATATATACAAACCTTACTCGTGAATCAGTGTATCTATTATTGAAAACCATATCAAAATTCCCAAAGTAGTTCCCAAGACTAGCTTTCATGTATAGATACAAAAATGAGGCAGGGTACTTAAATTTAATAGTGTGTATAGATTGACAAACAATTTATCAGAGAACTAACACCAAATTATCATGTGGCACTTATTCTTTATTTCACATTGTCAGTTTTTCAGCAAGTGACATCCACTACGCTACATTTTTTTATCCATTTTTTGTTTAATGAGATTTCCTTCTGGCAACATGTGGTCAGACTTTTTTTTGCTTGGGTTGATATTTTTTTATGCAACTACTTCCTTCTTGTTACTCTAGTGAGAAACTGTTGACTTCAAAGATCTGTATTTGTCAAATTATTGATCGTACCGACCTAATAAGTTAATACAGTTGTTTGAGATATAGATTTGTGTGCAGATCTCAGATGTTGAACAGCACTCCCCCTATTTCATGGTGGCTGTTCACAGTGAAGCTGCCACCATTCCCCTACTGCTGCATCTGCACAGGTGTGACCAAGTTCTTTTGTGTGCACTCTACCCCGTATTATCAGTAAGCGTTGGTGTGCTACCAAGTCAAATTATTTTCAGAAGTTAATAAATACTGCATCTACCTGACAGCCATGGTCCTTGGCTTTCAGGATGTCAAATGAAAAATGTATAAGTCTGTTTTTGCTTGACCTGTTTTTGGTATAGCTTGCTGGTTGGTGTGGAGGATGCATTGTGTTCAAAGTATCTCATTATATTTGGACTGAGAATATGTGCTCAGAAGCTACAGCAAATGGATGTCAAAGACATTGGATGGAACTTTTGTAATTCACTTCTGCTGGCCTTCTTGTGGAGGAGTCTGACCAATGCTTTCTTCAACTTCTGGGCACTTTTTTTTCAGTGATCTACAGTATATTGTGATTAAAAGAGAGGCTAAGTTTGCAGAAAATTCTATATAGATTCTGAGGGGGATTCCCATAGGCCTTAGAGATATTTTCAATTTTAACAAATTTATCCATTTTTCAGTGCCAATCACTTACACTAATATCTATGTTACTCATCTTTACAGTGGTGTGAGAATTAAACTGGAGCAATACTTTTGGACTTACCTTTGCAAAACAGTATTTGAAAATCATAGTGAGCATTTCTGATGTTACTTTGTTACTCACAATTTCAGTTCCTGTGTCATCTGTGAGTTCCAAGACACTAATTTTAGTGCTGTTGACAGACTTGACGTATGACCAGAATTTATTTAAGATTTTTAAAAGGTCATTTGATAAGATTGTTCTTTCGTAGATATTATAGGCTACACACATTTCATTCTGGGTTTTTCTCATTTAATCCAGGTATTCTATTGCTTGCGTCCATTAGGGGCATACTGCACACACATTCATTATGAATACACCAATAGTTCACTTAATAAAATTAGTTTCTCTTGCTGATATTCATATTGCTGTCTCACAAGATCCATTATACTTGTTTCATTAAAATAATTATATTAATTAAAATTTTAAATATCTGTAGGCCATTTGTTAATGTTGTTCTGACATAATTTGTTTTGCAGTTATATTTTTACTATTAAACAGGAATTTTTCACAGGTTGCAGAATCTCCCTCACCAGAAATAAAGCCTGCTTTGTTCGGGCTGCTGCATGCTGTAATGATGCACAAATGGCAATATTTCTATAACACGCCTCTTCTTCAAGCACTTAATCAAAATGCTGGGTCAGAACATATTGACAACAGAGAACAATTGATTTCTATTCTTAGAGCATATGGGCAGTCATTGCTGCAACCAGATATTAATATTTTTGGCCAGAACCTGAAAAGTCTTGAGCAAATAAACATCAAATGGAAACTTTACCATAGAGTGAGTACAATATTTTCTACAAAACATAATTTATATATAAATTAACAGTAAATCCCCACTCACAATGTAGAAGAGTCATTGAGAGAGAGAGAGAGAGAGAGTTGTAGTTGTTGCTGCTGTAGTAGTAGTAGTAGTAGTAGTAGTAATTTCTGTGTATTTGTTTGCTGCTAAAGGCTACTCTATGAGTAGAGCTCTATCCTCGTATAGTTGTTTCCATGTATGTAAAGTGAAAAATTATACTGGTGTGAATTAGGTATATTTTAATACAAGCTGTTAGTATGTTTTCAATAAACGATACACTCGGTAGATAACATCAGCAGGAGATACTTTTTAGTTGCCCTTTCGTGTGTGTGATTTTTTTTTTTTTTTAAGACCAAAAAGTGCAGTATTTGTGCATGCTTTTGGTCACAGCATCCTGCATTTATGGACTAGTAGCAAGTTGTGTAGCTTTCTACTAATTTCTGTAACTTTTTTGAAGACTTGCAAATTTATTTTAATAATTAATCTGTATTTAGGGAATACACTTCATCCTCATGTCATGTTTTCTTATGCTGTCATCACAGACTCTGTAACATGTCAGAAGTGCGCATACATCGATGTAATTGTTACACATTCTCTGAATAGTCATTAAATATTAAAATAAATTTACAGCAGTCTTTGAAAAAGTTTTATACAGACACATATACATACCTTATATGAGGGGCAGTCAAACAAGAACAAGACAAATGCAAAAAAGTAAGTAAATTGTTTATTATTTCAAAAGCAATCCCCAAAACTTTTAATAAATTTATACCATTGTGAGGCAAAATGGTCAATGCCTTATTGGAAAAATGTTTCCAGTTGCCTGTGGAACCATGATTGTACCCAGGCACACACTTCTTTATTTGAAGCAAACTGATGACCGTCACTGTCTTTCTTCAGGGTTCCAAAAATATTCAAATCACTTGGGGAGAGATCGGAATGGTATGGAGGATGTGTGAGGGCTTCCCAGTGAAACTTCTGCAGTGTGGTCAGAACAACACGTGGA
The DNA here is from genome assembly GCF_023898315.1 of Schistocerca nitens. Taxonomy (NCBI): domain Eukaryota; kingdom Metazoa; phylum Arthropoda; class Insecta; order Orthoptera; family Acrididae; genus Schistocerca; species Schistocerca nitens. The sequence continues at coordinate 394,110,480 of NC_064614.1, forward strand.
CAGTTCCAGATAAAATTTTGTTTTGCACCATGATATATTAACACTATAACAGAGGAAAATGTGATACCCCTATAACAGTGGGAAAAATTCATCTGACCCGTAATGAGATTTCTCTTAAATTCCCAGTGCACTTGAAGTGAGACCTATATTTTTCCATTAATGTACACATTTCAATCAGAGCCTTACTTCAGAGTTCAGAGACATTCACGTTACCGTTATGGTTACAAAACATTGCATGTCTATCCAGAAATGTGATCTGTTTCCAACATTTCTTCACTTATTTAACTTGTTTGTTTCTAAAAACTGAAGTCTCACATAGAGCATATTATTGGTACTTTTCATACACATCATTCACATTTCTCACAATTGTTCATTTCAAAAATCAAACAATGGAAAACCCAGGATGGAATGTAACAATATTGTGAGAAGGAAAGTTGCTACTCTGCATATAGCAGAGTTGCTGAGTTGGAGACAGCTCATTTCCTCCTCCCCCACACTCTGTCAATCCCCCCCCTCCCCCCACCCCATATCCACTCAACCTGCCCCCAGCCATGCTCATTGGCACGTGTCGCCCCATCAATAAACTTAAATAAAGCAGGCCGATACTACTCCCACAACATTGCTGTCATGCAGGGTAGGCTACACATTAGGCACTTAAAAATCATTTACTTGCCCCTGGCGTACAGCCCACCATGTAGAGTAGGGTGATAAAGCAGGCTGGTACACTGCGACACATCATGCCAATTGGGGGCGTAAAAGCTGTTTCTTGTCCCTGACATGTAGGCTGCCTACAAAGCAGGTTGATGTGGCAGGCTGATACTGTTCCCACACAACATGTCTGTCGTACAGGGCAGCCGATACACTGGTGGCTGGGATAAACATCTTTTGGCTGGTACCTCCACTCTGTTGGAGCTAGGTAGAAACTCTACAATGCTGATAATCAGGAGGCCTGCTGTTTCTGTGCCAAATTTTGTTGGGGCCACTCCAGAGGTTTTATCAGGTATCTCCCACAAGAGGTCATAGTTGAATACTTATGAATCATTTGAATAACGACGATCATACCACACTTTGTGCCGTTACGGAAGGTAACTGTTTCTGTTTTCCTCTTCCCTATTCTTCACTCTCTTCTTCTTTATGATGCAGTGTGATGAGAATAATGACATTCTACTTTACATGGTACACTGTTAAGGTGCACTGTGGCTTATCAGTCTTTTCCAGCATGATGGTGGAATGTAAGTTTTTATTGGTCTTCATCATGCAATTGTGGATTTTTCAGTATGTCTTGTTCATTGTAACCACTAATAGCATTTTCTCCTGATGAAGTTCCTTGGCAAGCTTGAAGGGATGTGAAGTAGTTTTCTGTTGTCACATTCCTTCCTCGGTGTAGAGACGTTCCAGTGAGGAGAGGGGATGTTGACAGACCCCCAGTGGCTGCTTATCTGTTTGGCCTGCCTCCTTACCAAGGTTCACCTTCCTCCTTACCAAGGTATGGTAAGACATTGCAAATGTACTGGTATGCTACACCTGCAGCTATCTAAAACTTGAGTCTGTGTTGGTCAGATTTGTTTAGCATAAACTAGGTAAACCTGGACCTTGCTTTGCTTCAAAGTAAGTGTTCATAATAGTAATATTTCCACCAGGGCAGTAACGGCAGCTTTGTATGAACTTCTCATGAAAGCTAAGGAATCTGACTAGTACATGGAATCTTTTTTAATCCTGATAAAATTAGGTGCCCAAGAACTCAAGTAATGGTAATCCAAGAAATCATGTTTAACACAAAGAGCATCTCTAACTATGTGATACCAATCACTGCATCCAGTTTCTGTATGATACAATCGAATTGGTGTTTTTTAGTTGATTCTGAGCATTTGTAAAAAAGTTGGAAGGCACTCATGACTGATCCATCCACTTGGACGCATGAATATTCAGTGGGCCGTCCTCTCTCCTTCAGGACATTCAAAGCAGCCCTTATTCCGGATGACAGCATTTCAACAACATTCCATTTCATTCTGTCTTTAGCTGCCATCTTCGCTGTTGTGCCAGTTTATTCCTGAGATTAATGTGGAAAAAAAAGAGATGGAGAGGCATCTACATTCAGTAATTTCTCCTTAGTCTTGCTGTCTCCATTACCAGCTGTCTCTGGCAAAGAGTCCCATCGGAATCCAATGTATCACTTTTTGATTAAGTATCAGAGATCTCCAGAATATGCAAAATATCTTCATTTGTATGGCCACACAGACACAAAGTAATGGAAAAGACCTACCACATACAAAACACACTATCTACCTGAATAGGCGAATAACAGCAGCAACTCATGGAATATGACTGAGATGTTACAATGTCCAGCGCTGAATGTCTCCATCGTAGCACATACCGTCATTTGAGACAACAATATTTGAATGGAGCAAAATGCAGCAATAATAATACCTTTTTAGTTACGAAAATCGATGTTCTAAAAAAAGTGTGGCACCAGGAGTCAATTGACCCCCTCTGCTAGATATACTCTATGATATTTCCATGAAATCATGAAAATTCAGGAAATTGAAGTCCGATATAGTCAAAAATAGAAGACGTGAGGGAAAGTCATGAAGGGTAGGAGAGAACAGAAACAGTATTGATATTTAAAAAATTTCGCATTTATTCTTCAGTCTCAGTTGCACTTTTTTAACTGTAAGACAAGTTTTGATCTCCCTGGATCATAGTCAGATGTGTATAATTTCATTAGCAACTTCTCATATTTGTGTCAGAATCTCTGTGAGTACTCTGAGAAGAGGTTCTGACATACACATGGTGGGTTGCTGACACAACTAAAGGTCACCCAGAGATATAAAAACATCTCATGTATTTAAAAATGTGAACTGAGACTGAGGAATAAATGAAAATTGTTTTAAATATATTAAACTCTGAATTCTTTGTTGTGGAGAAAAGGGTTGAGAGATGATATTGACCCTTTTTGTTGTTTGTAAAGGTTAGTTCTACATCTGTGTTATTAATAAACTATACATCTGCTATGTAGTAGTCGTCGAACTCTCAACTAGATGAAATCATTTTAAATCTTGATTAAATGCCAACATCTACTAAATCAGTATTCTGATAACTTGGAGTTAGACTCGGACTGTATTCCTCATTGACCATACATTGGACAATAGATTAATCATTTTATTATGATGATCGTTCCTCCTAAGGACAAAGTTGGTGACAGAAATTTAATGAGAAAATCCTGCCACAGCAAAAACCGCCTTTGCTTTTATGATTGCCAGTCCAATTCACGTATCACATCCATAACACTCTCTCCCGTACTTTGTGATAATACAAAATGAGTTGCCCTTCTTTGAACTTTTTTGATGTCCGTGATCAATCCTATCTCATGCGGATCCCACACTGCACAGCAATACTTGAGAAAAGGGCAGACAAGCGTAGTGTAAGCAGTCTCTTTTGTAGACCTGTTGTGTTTTCTAAGTATTCTGCTAAGAAATCACATTCTTTGGTTTGCTTTCCACACAACAGTATCTATGTGGCTGTTTCAATTTAAGTTACTTGTAATTTTAAAACCTAGGTATTTAGCTGAATTTACAGCCTTTAGATTTGTGTGATTTATCACGTAACTGACATTTCTTGGATTCCTTGTAGTACTGATGTGGGTGGCTTCACACATTTCATTATTTAGAGTCAATTGCCACTTTTCACACCATACAGATATCTTGTCTAAATTGTTTAGCAATTTGTTTTGATCATCTAATGGTCAATAACAGCAATCTACTTAGGGCTGCTCAGATTGTCCTCTAAATCATTTATACAGATTAGCAACAGCAGACGCCAGCCGAAGTGGCCGTGCGGTTAAAGGCGCTGCAGTCTGGAGCCGCAAGACCGCTGCGGTCGCAGGTTCGAATCCTGCCTCGGGCATGGATGTTTGTGATGTCCTTAGGTTAGTTAGGTTTAACTAGTTCTAAGTTCTAGGGGACTAATGACCTCAACAGTTGAGTCCCATAGTGCTCAGAACCAACCAGCAACAGCAGAAGGCCTATAACACTTCCTTGGTGAATGTCAGATATCACTTCTGTTTTACTTTTTTATTATTTATTTTATTTTACATTTCTAGTTCTATAGGACCAAATTGAGGAGCAAATCTCCCTGGCTATGGAATGTGTCTGTACATAAAATTACAACAGAAAAGTAATAATAGAAAAAATAAAATGTTTATAAATCGTAAAAAGACAAAAAAAAACTATAGGTTCATGTATATAGAATTGACAAAGTAATGTGGGAATTAGCTTACTTTTCAAGGAACTCCTTGATAGGAGTGACCAATAGGGAAATTCTTTACTTCATACTCGAAATCACTTGGATTAACTGCTAAGATATTTGAATTCTTGTGGTGGCTTATTGAAAATGGATGCAGCAGAATACTACACATCTTTCTGTACAACAGTCAAGAAGGTGTGATCCAAAAGCAGACTGGAATTCTGCATACTATTAACTGAATGAAAGCTGCTAATTCTTGGAAATAAGCTGATGTTGTTAACAAGAAATGACATTAAAGAATGTATTTATTGAGAGCCCAGTGTCAGAATACCTGCCTGTTTCTGAGCTAGAAATACCCTTTGAGAATGGGAAGATTTACCATAAAATATAATGCCATATGTCATAAGCAAATGAAAATAAGCAAAGTAGACCACTTTTCATGTCAAACTATTGCTTCTCCTCAGCAGACATGCATGCCATTTGTCAGCCACGTGAGGCCAGCCCATCCTAAGCCTTCTTCTTCAGTGACTCCTTTGACCACTAGCATGGGGTGCGTCCCTCTTCTCTGCTACAAAGAGCTGTTTCCTAAGGAAACTAATCCAGATTCGATCTATCATTGTAAGTTTCCCAATCTTTGCATGGAACTTTGCAATAGTGCCCTTGCGTACACTGATGGCTCTTGGACTGACTGTGGTATTGAGTGTGGCTTCATTATTGGCACCGAGGATTTTCAGTATCGGCTTCCAGGACACTACTCGGTGTTTACAGGAGAACTCTTCGCCCTGTATCAGGCCAAGCAGTACATCCGGTGACATAGGCTTTTCAATTGTGTCATCTGTTCCAAATCTCTTAGTGCCCTTCAGTGCATCTGTGTGCTATACGCAGTCCATCCCTTAGTGCAATGGGTCCTAGAAAGTGTCCACTTGCTCACTCTTGAGGGAGCCACGGTGATGTCCATTCCATTTGATGATCTCCGTGTAGCTGTCAGTCAGCAGGTGGTGTCACTTTTGCATCACCACTGGTCTTCTCTTCATGGGAACAAGTTCCGTGGAATTAAACCTCTCCCAGCTGCTTGGCCGACATCGTCTTGACTCTCTCACTGTGAGGAGATCGTTTTAGCTAGGTTGCGTATTGGGCACTCTTGCTTTAGCCATCAGAATTTGTTAAGTGGTGATCCCCCATCACTTTGTGCTCATTGTTATCAACTTTTGATGGTTCACCATTTTCTTCTCAAATGCCCTTTTTTTTAACCACTTACATTCTAATGCACATTTGCCTTCTGAGTTACAGGTCGTTTTAGCAAACTACAGGGTGCTGTCGACAGCATTTTTATTTTTATCTATTGTAGTAACATGGCAAAGGACATGTAATCTAAAGTTTGTGGACCTTCCTCAAAGAGGTAGTCCTTGTTTTTAGCTCTCTTTCCTTTCATTGACTGGGCTTAATGTGTAGTCACTTTTAACCCCTTACTTGTATTTGTGTTCTAAGGTTCTGATGTGGACGCATATGGACTTAGTTGTTTTTGCTCCCCAGAACAAAACAAATGACAGTTTACTATCTATCTGAACACCTTGAAATCTGAACTGTTCAATCTCACTAGTCATATGCCCATTCTTTGTAATTATAACGTCAGGTTTTGTTGAATTGTGTATTAGAAAGTGTAAAAATTGAATCTTATTGTGATTTAGTATTACTTTATTTTCTACAATCCATGAACTTATGTCTTGAACTGCACTATTTGAAAAAATACCAATGCTGCACGCAACATCTTTTACTACCAAGCTAGTGTCATCAGCAAGCAGATATTTTAGAATCACCTGTAATACTAGAAGGCATATCATTTATATAAATAAAATACAGGAGTGGCCCCAGCACTTATCCCTGGGGCACCCCACATCTAACTGTCCCCACTCGGACATCACATCATAGCCTTATCAATACGGTTGAGAATGACCTTTTGCTGTCTGTTCTTAAAGTAAGAGGTGAACCAGTTGTAAGCTACTCCCTGTATTCTATAATGGTCCATCTTCCGGAACAATATTTTGTGATCAACACATTCAAACGCCTTAGTTAAATTAAAAGGATGCCTAGCATTTGACATCTTTTATTTAATCCATCCAATACCTCACTGAGAAAAGAGAATATAGCATTGTTATTTGTTACACCACTTCTAAAACCAAACTGTACATTTGACAGCAAATTATGTGATATGAAATGATCAATTATCCTTACATACATAGCCTTTCAATAACTTTAGCAAACATTGATGACATAGAAATAGGTCTAAAATTGTCTACATTATCCCTTTCTGCCTTTTTATAAAGTGGCTTTACTACTGAGTGCTTGAATTGTTCAGGAAACTGACCATTCTTAAAGTAAAAATTACAAATATGGCTAAGTACAGGGCTAAAATGTGCAGCACAGTACTTCAGTATTGTGCTGGATACTCCATCACATCTATGAGTCCTTAGTCTTCAGTGATTTAACCATCAACTCATTCTCCCCCTTGTCAGTACCACAGAAGTGTATTTCGGATATCAGTCTCAGACAGCCATTTTTCAAGAAAGAGTTATATGATTTCCTGTAGAAACTAAGTTATTATTTAATTTACCAGCTATGTTCAGAAACCGATTATTAGATACTTCACAGATATCTGACTTATCAGTAACAGAAACATTTTTACTGCATACTGACTTTATATCCTCAACCTTGTGCTGCTGACCAGACACTTCCTTCATCACTGACCATATAGTTATAATTTTATCCTGTGAATGAGCTGTCCTATGACTTTCTGTCAGTTACTACGAACTGTGATCTTTCTGACAGGAAATTGTGAATCTAGTCACACAACCGAGCTGATACTCAGTACACATACTGGTTGATTAGAAGGTGCTTGTGAGGAATGGTGTTAAAAGCCTTCTGAAAGTCTATAAACATGGAACTAGTTTGATATCCCGTGTTGATAACACTCATTACTTCATGAGAAAAGGCGCTAGTTTCTTCTTCATCTGATGCGTTTTCTTCCATGGAAGACTTGTTCCTGCAAGTTCTAATGCTTTGCCTTGTCAGGACTGTTAAATATGCAACAGTGTACAGTGCTACAGATTTCAACAACTTTTCCATTTCCTCATCAGGATCAATGAAATTCATGCTGATAACGAGCCTTAAATCCTTTTTTGAGGCACTAACACATTGACTGAGTTAATACTGATGTGGTTTTTGAGCAAAGAAGGTTTTTGAGCAAAGACAATGTTTTTATTATTTCATCTTTTGACTGCAACATATCATTGGTTGTATGGCCCAGACAGTGACCAAGGATTAGTTCAGTTCCTTCAGCTTGATAAGTGATTGCAGGTGCTTTCACTGATGAAACACAAAGCCACTTTATGGTGATTTCAACATGTCATCCAAGATGTGAACTGTAATGATTGCATGTTAAATGTGCTCAAAACATCTGAGGCTTTTATTTTTACCTATACAAAGAGGTTCAGTTTATGACTATGTGATTTATTTGTGGCAAGGAGGAAGATAATTCTGTCGCTCTTCATTTTGAATTGCAGCGTACTTCTTGAGTTTTTTTTACATTTAGAGTTATGGCTGGAAGCAGGCAAGAATAAATTGTTGTTGCATCACAGTTGAACTCTTGATTATAACTTAAATGTTCATCAATTATCACACTGTAAAATTTCAAGAAATTGTGAAGAATATTAACCATTGGAAGGCCCTGCTTCTCCTCCTATTTTCATTTGGCTCATTCTGTACTGACATTCCCACTTTAATACTATCTGTCAGAGGTAATAAAGTCTTTGTTGCCATGTAAATCAATGTGAAATTTTGTGACTTGAACTTTAATCATTGTTACTGCTACATCATAACAATTGCAGAAAAATATAGATGCTGAATGAATGAAGCATGATCATCATTATGATTTTGCTCATTTCAACTGTTGTCAACCGTTTTTTCATAGTCATTTTGTTGACTGCTTCACAATGTTAAACATGACACATGTATTCAGGTTTCTGTCTAGCAACCATTCTCGATAATAAGAAAGACCAATGGTTGAGATTATTTGCCCATATTCCTCACGGTTATTGTTTTCAAGGCTTGAAGGTTGCAGCAGTAAATGATATTACAGAGACCTGCAAACTATAATTAGATCCTTACACCACGTTATATCTGAATCCGCAGTGTATTGGACTACGGCATATCAGGGTTTAACTGAATAATTTTTGTTGTTTCATATTTTCAATTTGTGTGTTACTTGTGTAATTTTAGTTAGATGATATGTGTTTCATTAGTGAATTGAATGTGTTTTGCACCTGTGTTTCTGACATTAACACAGTTAGGTTGCACTAATGCCTGTTGTAAATGTCTTTCTGCAGAGTATCTTCCAGGAAGAGTTGCTGGGGCAGTTTTTGACAGTATTATTTCATTCACTTATACACAAATCTCATGCATTGCTGGAAGAAGAAATTACAACAGCAATGTACAACATGGCATCTGTAAATTTTACTGCCTTCTACAGTGAATATCTCCCCAGGTTTCTGCAGTCTACCGAGGGTTTGGATAATGATCAAAAGGAGATTTTACAAAGAAATTTCAGGCAAGAAGTGGTAAGCATAGAATTATGAAAGTTCCATATTCTCCCTCTTTCCATCCTCCTACACCATCTCGTCTTTCTCCTCCTCAGGCTCTTCTGCAGCCTCTCAATTCATTCGTTCTCACTCATCTAACACTCCTACCATTCACCTCCCTAAGACCTCTCATCACCCCCTACCCACACTCGCCGCCTACCCCCTCTCAGCAACCTTCTCCCTACATCCCTACTCCTCCTCCCATTTCACTACCGCTCTCACCAACCTACAACCCCTACTGCCTCCCACCTTCCTATGCCCTGCCCCCTACTCCCTGTCACCCATGCCAACTCTCACCCCCTGCCGCCCACCCATGCGCACCCCCCCCCCCCCCCGCTGCCCCGCCACCCCTCTCGCCCCACGTCCTTCGCCCACCCCTCATCACTGTATCTCACACAACCCCGTCTCTGTATGCACCACACTCGCATTGCTGTATCCCCACCTCATCCCGATGTGCTACATCCCCTTAGCATACCCTATCCCTCTTTCCTCTGCATATGTGCAACATTCTTACTTTATTTGGGTTAAAAACCTGTTCATCATGTATAAGGATAAATTGATTAGTCCCTATTAGGCTGCTGTTGTAAGAGCTATTCAAGTTGTTGTATTTTATTTTCATGCAGGACCTTCCATCGTTTACCCAGAACGTGCAGAGATTGGTAAATGATCTACGATGTTATAGGCTGTGTAATAGCAGTCTTCCTGGGGGCAGTGTAAAACTCTGAACTTTATAGTGTACAGTCATATAAATGGCTTTAGCTTTGCAGTGTAAAGTGGACCAATATATGTAACTTTTTATATTCTTCATAAGGCTTTTGTGAATTTTTATATTGCTAATGATGATTAGGATGAAAGTCCTGAATCAAAAAGATTGTCTTATTACATATTTTGCTGTTATTAAACTTCTTATAGAAGAAGAATGGTGCAAATTTTCTCATTTTGTATAGTTGTGTATTGTTCACAGTTATAAAATAGAAATCTGAAAGTAGCAATGAGTTTTAATTGTTACTCTGGCACCGTTCTCTGGTGTGTGTGTGTGTGTGTGTGTGTGTGTGTGTGTGTGTGTGTGTGTGTGTGTGTGTGTGTGTGTGTGTGTTTGTTTGTTTGTTTTATGGATTTCCTGAAGATAATGAAGGTTTTACAACCAAGCTCTACTACAATTAATTCATTTCTGTTTGTATCATATATCTATTGCAAGTTGCTGTTGTAACTCCAAACGTAGTGGTGTTGGAGATTCAGATCTTCATTATATTTTCAGGAGCTACTCTGTTTTAACGACCTGAGAGAGGTAAGTTGCTTGATAGTCATGTAAACAACTCGTTATGATAAACAACATGGACATGGATATAAGCCTCTGATACCCATGTAAATGGAAGCATAAAGGATGTGAGACATGGCATTGTGACACAAAAGCTTCTGATCTCTTGCAGCCCTGTATTGACTCATTGATTGTAGTCTATGATTACGTTTAATGATTTCCTTTATATTGTCTCTCTTGAACCAAGGTTTGGAGTCAGTTTCTCTTCCCTGCTCGACTCATAGCAATACTATACAGTGTGTCTACAACAAGAAGAGATATGTTGGCAACTGTTAGGACCACAAGGTAAAAGTACCTGTGAATTGAACATTCAGACTGAAACTCTCCCAAGTGGTTTAGATGTTATTGATAACCCAAACACCGAATAGCAGCCTAATAAATGAGTTACACTGACTGTGTCCTAAGGATAAGGGGCTGATCAGCTAATACTGTTGTGGGTGTTTTCTGTATCAGTCTTTCAGCTGCTGAATAATGAATTAACACAGTCAATAATGTTCTAGTGTAACAATAATCACTATGGTGTTCCATTGTAATTAAGTGTTACATTCTTGATTTTACACAAATGTGATGTAGGTACTCCCTTCACCCTTCAATTTAATGATGGTTATACTGCTCACAGGTCTCTATTTGATATCTTCACACGCTGTAGCATTAATTAGCAAAACGACACCACAGTCCTTGCTGAAGACCAATTGTAGGTGGCCGACACGGTTGACACGAAATGCATAATCATGGTACAATGTAGATACTTATTTAAACACTTCAAAGTAAACTCTTATGTCACGATCAGTAAATTGCTGAAGGTCAACCTGTGGCATCGGGGACACACTCAATTGACAGGATGTATTACAGACTCTCTTACAGCTCACTTTGCGACTTCTTCCTGCATGCTGCCTGCAGTCCACTTACTAGCAATTGCTGTATCTCTCTGGCACTCAGCTGTCAATATCTAGCTTACCTCGACCTTTGTGAAATCAATCTACATTTACCTGTCCAAAAAGGCTTCTTTGTAGCTGGAGGCAAAAATGAATATAGGAAAAGTTTGTACATATTCAAAAAGAGTTAAGACATTAAATCCAAGAAATCATTAAAATTATAAAATGTTGAGTAAATTCCCTCTGACTCCAGTCGTAAACTGCCTCTACAGTAAACGTTATACAAAATACAAAATATATAACATACCGTATTGGAAAATTAGGAAACAGTTTACACAAATTCTTTACGTAATGTACAATAAATTTCTCTCTTGAACAGTTAGTGTGTCCCATGAAATGCTAGATATATATTATGAAACACAGCACAAAAACACTTTTTAACTTTGTTTCCATTACCCCTTGGCCTTGCCATCTTTTCAGTAGGGCTTGCCATCCAAAACACTATCACCTCAGTTCAACACCTCACAAGGAGGAGTGGAACTACCTCGAAGCAGTGACTATTCTGTATCTCTAACACACTAGTAACACAAAAGATATTAAACAATGTATTATAAATAATACAAATAATTGGCAATCCTTTACTCCTTACTAGATTATGCAAATGTAAGTCTATCACTAATGTGGTTGTCTGTGAACCAGTTTCCAAAGAGATAGCTATATTACTCTGCCCTAGCCTATTTTTACTGAATTTGAACAGTCATTATTAATATCACAGATAGGATGGTAAATACCTTTTGTTATATAGATTCAAAATTTGAAATATCAGTTCTCATTATTTTACCACATAGTGCCAGCATTCCGCCTTCACCCTCAATCCAATAACCTAAGATATCAACCTCAACAGCTAATTAGATTATTTAATCATTATTTCTCTACTCTTTAAGAGTTACTCTCCACTTATCATCATCATCATCATCATCATCATCATCATCATACATCTTTCATCATTACAACATGTAAATACATTCTGATATAAATAGGACAACTTGTGCACACACGAATGACATTCACGCGTCAGCTGTTACGTGTTTCATAGAACTTACACCTTATATATAATGTTTACCATCAAGTCTGGCACTACTATTTTTGTAATTTAACTTCCAAACAATTACGTAAGATATGACTTCTTTGATATTTTGTATATATCTCCTGTTATCATAATGAAATATACCATAGGTTACTAATTGGTTTTTATTGGAATTTCTGGACAACCATATGGCTATGACAACAAAATAACTTAAACAATAACCCCTACTACATTCTAGATGTTGTCTGAATAACCACCATTTAATCTATTTATTGACATAATTAATAAACCCTTCTATTTTCTTAACTCCTTCTTAGTATCTGCCAGGATTTGCTAATCATCCAATGAATTTATGCCTAAAGACCTCTTAAATCTATGGGCAGGAAAGATGGTAGAGGAGCGAGACTTGAAAAAGAAAGAAAAGTCTCACCCAGCTGGAAGCATACCAATTACCACTCTGTACACAGACAAAAATGCTGCCTGTTACCTATGCTTTAACTGTCTTGCTCATTCCTTTCATCCGGGTTACCCCTACCTTCATGCGGGTAATATTTCTTTATGTTCCTTGCCATGTACTCATTTGGTTTGAGCATAGTCCAGCTCTGCGGTGTTGGGATGCTGTATCCTAACAGTTCTATATTGGTCCTTTATACACATGATTAATTATATGCATCTCTGAATCTATTTTCTTTGACTTTGCATGTACTTACACCAGCATTAAGTCTCCTACTCAATAGATTACCGATTTCTCTAATTTATCATGTCTCTCTTGTCTCGACAACTTTTGCCTCATATTCAGTTCAACAAGCTCTAGCTTCGTCTCCCAGGTTATATTACTTCCAGGTGGGTGTTCCACTAACTCACAAAAGACACTGTCAGGCTCCTGATTAAGTAATATCTCGCATGGCACGAATCCTGTTGAATCGTGCAGTAAGTGGCTTCTGATATGTTCAAACCCTTCCAGGTACTCCTTCCGTGAACCATGCTTCTGATGGCAATATGTCCTACATAACCCGTTCAGTTCTTTCATTGTCCATTCGGCTGGTTTTGAGGTCGGCAATCTGTTCTATTTGATGTCTTCTGAGCATCTCCCTCCATTCCTTGGATCTGAACAGGGATCTGTTGTCACTTAAGATTCATTTTGGTGTACACACCTGACAAGAAAAATTGTTCTTTCCAAATTTACTAATAATGGCTTTGCTGGTAGCTTTCTTCAATGGATAGAACTTTCAAATGTGGATACTAATTCATTTGCAACCATAATTTGGGTGTTTTCCTCAAGCTCAGGCAACGGTCTGAACAGGTCAGTTGCTAATATGTCTTTGATGGATTCTGGTATAATTGAGTGTAGGTAACCTTTAGATTGCATGGTGGTCATTTTTGTTTTCTGGCAAGTATAATACTTGCTCAGTCTAACTTCAGCTTTTCCAGGCATTTCCCAGGTCCATAATGTGAATTACTATAATGAGTGTGCCAGATTAATTTGTGTATTGTGTGTTTTGTTACTTAACTTCCAATTCTCTTCCTCCTCTCCATTGTATAGTATTCCTTGATGGAGGAAATAATATGTCCGAATCTTCCCTTCACCAGCGCACTGATATTTATTTTTAGCTCCAGCTTTTCATCTTCATTCTGTACTCTATGTATGTTTGTTAAGAATCTCTCTTCATGTTGTACCCCTTTCATTAAATTCATTTGGATTTCTTCTCTTTGTGGCTTATTCACTGCAGTCCCCTTGTATCAAATGGCAGCTTTGATAATGCATCTGGTATTATACGATTTTTACCTGGTTTGTATATCACCTCAAAGTCACAGTCTTGAAGTGCCACAGCCCACCTTAACAAACAAGCCTGCCTCATCTTACTGGTGGTTGAGAATGTCAGTGTTTTGTGGTCAGTGGCCAAATAATACCAGAAATGTTTGAAACCCCACACAATAGCCAGTGCCTCTCTTTCTGTAATACAATATCTCCTTTCCCAAACATTTAGACTTCTGCTGCCAAACACTGTGGTCTTAACTACCTTGGTACTCTTGTCTTTCTCTTCTTGGTATAAGTGTGCACCTCATCCATTATCTGAGCTGTCTGCACCCAGACAAAAGTGTTTTAAAACACCTGAATGGTATATTACACTGAAGTGCCAAAGAAACTGGTACAAGCATTTGTATTCAAATACAGAGATATATAAACAGGCAGAATACAGCGCTGCGGTCAGTAATGCCTATATAAGACACAAGTGTCCAGCAGAGTTGTTAGATTGGTTACTGCTGCTACAACAGCAGGTTATCAAGATTTAAGCGAGTTTGAATGAGATGTTATAGTCACCACACAAGCGATGCGACACCACACCTCCAAGGTAGCGATGAAGTGCGGATTTTCTTGCATGACCATTTCACGAGTGTACTGTGAATATCAGGAATCTGGTAAAACATCAAATCTCTGACATCGTTGTGGCCGAAAAAAGATCCTGCAAGAACAGGACCAGTGACAACTGAAGAGCATCGTTCAGTGTGACAAAAGTGCAACCCTTCCGCAAGTTGCTGGAGATTTCAATGGTGGGCCATCAACGAGTGTCAGCATGTGAACCATTCAACGAAACATCATCGATATAGGCTTTCGGAGCCGAAGGCCCACTCATGTACCCTTGATGACTGCCTGACACAAAGCTTTATGCATCGCCTGGGCCCGTCAACACCGACATTGGACTGTTGATGACTGGAAATGTGTTGCTTCGTCGGACGAGTCTCATTTCAAATTGTTGGAATGTTATGGGACCCCTGATATGTCTAGGTATAAGTCTGACAGGTGACATGTACATAAGCACCCTGTTTGATCATCTGCAGGCATTCATGTCCATTTTGCATTCCAACGGACTTTGGCAATTCCAGTAGGACAGTGCGACACCCCACATGTTCAGAATTGCTACTGAGTGGCTCCAGGAACACTCTTCTGAGTTTAAACACTTCTGCTGGCCACCAAACTCCCCAGACATGAACATTATTGAGCATGTCTGGGATGCCTTGTGACGTGCTGTTCAGAAGAGATCTCCACCTCTTGTACTCTTGTGGATTTATGGACAGCTCTACCGGATTCATGATGTCATTTCCGTCCAGCACTACTTCAGACATTATTCGAGTCCATGCCACGTCATGTTGTGGCACTACGTAATATTAGACAGGTGTGCCAGTTTATTTGGCTCTTCAGTGTATTTCAGCACTATACAACGCTTCTGTAATCCTTTCGAACTCTTCCTGGAATTCCTCAATCCAGAGCCACGACATCTGTACCTGTGTAAGTTTTCTCAAATATTGTGCACTGAGTACAGATTCTTTAAGGAATTTTCAATAGAACTCAGAGATGCTAAAAAATGTTCTCAGTTGTTTCTTAGTGCTTGGAACTGGGAACTGCCTGATCACTTCCAGCTTGCTAGGATCTGGGCAAATGCCTTCTTCTGAGATTATATGCCCTAGAAACTGTATCTGGGATTTACCAAATTCTGATTTGTCTGGGTTTGCTGGTACAGCAGCTTTCTCAAATTCCTCAAATATTCCCCCCCAGTTTATCAAATTATTCTTCCCATGTTGCACTCACATTTAATACATCATCTACATAACCAGTTACATTTTTAAGTAATTCTTCGCCCAAAATGTTATGCGTTGCTCTGATAAACTCAGAAAGTGATACGTTAAGTCCAAATGGTAATACTCTAAAATGATAGCATCTGGCAGCGTATTGGCGAGATTCTGGGGGTAGGGGTATCTCCCGGTAACCAGCTGTCAAGTTGATGAAACTAAATATTTTCGCCCCTTTAAAATTTTTGAATCAGTTTTATGATTTCTGGCTTGTCTCATTCTGGTTCAATGATCTGGTTCACAGTATGTGCATCCAAAACTGCCCTCACTTTTCCATCCTCCTCGTCTACCACAAATAGTATTGTACTGACTAATGGTTCTTTCAGTAACTCCCAAGATCCACCATTCTCTGTATTTTTCTCCTACTGCTTTCCTTCTAGCTTGAGCTATTTAATACTAATATTAAATTCTACCCATTTCAGGATGCCTGGCTGTCAACAGAAGATGTGTAGGTACATGGTGAAAGACCCCCCCGGGATATTGTAAAGTTAAAATTTTTTAAAAACAAACAAGTGAAACAGCAATCAACCAAAACCATTGGCAAAGACATTAATTATGAATGCACAGTAAGGTGCATGCAAATGGGGTGGGGGGACATTCATTTTTTTTTTATATGATTTTGTTTCACTCTCTCGCATGTAGAAGTTTCTGTTAAAATGTGCAGTTCAGAGTATGGTGGGCTACAAGTGTTTTGTACCATATATATTGCAAAAAAAGGATGATTTGATATCAGTATTAAATATTTTTTATAGAAGTGAAGTGAAACCTAATGAGGAGGACTTCATATTTCTGACACGCACTGGTGTACTTGAAGTCCGCTGCCTGCATCTACAGTTGAAATGTGAGAGAGGAAGTCCGATTAGCCAAAAATCATACAAGCACAAAATTTCTAATAATGCAATTGCAATATACTTTTAAAATTAATTTTTTTCCATGGATATATGTATTATTATAGTCTTTTAACTATAACACAAAGACTTTGCGGTGTTTATATACTATTGCAACTAATTTCCTCCAAACCCCTTCATCCAGCTGTGGCTGTTCTTCCAGCTTATTGCCTACTATGTCCTCCCCATGTTGATCCTCTTGCACCAATCCCTTATAAAGTATCAGGACTTTTCCCCCGTCTAATTCCATAACTTCTTGGTCTGCTGTAGGCTCCTCTTCATAGCATAAGTTCACCCAATTAAATCCCTCTTCCTGTTCTACATCATTATCCTCTATAAAGGTCAACCTTTTCTTTTCTCCTCTCCTCCCTGTTTCACACTCACAGTGCCTTCATCAAAACTTACTACTGCCTCCACTTCATTCAGCCAATCAATCCTCAATATAATTGATGTATTGAGTCTTGGTACAACCAGAAATGTGGCTTCATATTATTCTCACTCTATTTTAATGTTAATTAACTCTTGCTCCATAATGGGTTTACTTTTAGCACTCACAGTATTTACAACCTTACACCCTGTACTGGGAAACTAGGTAAAACAACATTTGTATTCAGTATCTGTTTATATAACTTCTGAGATATAGCACATGCTTCGCTTCCTGGATCAACAAGGGCACCAACATTTAATCCACAAGTTTCTGTTGTAATACAAGTTCTTCAGACTTTTTTTCATTTTCCTTGATAAGGTCTCCTCTCAGGTCACCACCATTGCCATGCCTAATCAGGTTAATATTGGTCTTCCTATGTCTCATGCCCAACAGGCCCTATGCAGTGTAGTTTACCGAACATCCTACCTCCTGAATTTGTATGTCACTGTTCCTCCATCTATCATCTCACCTCTCATAATTCCTTGAATCCTCATCTCTGCTGGAATTATTGTAAAATTGATGACCATGTCCTTGGTTCCTGTACCCATGACCAGCTCCTCTTACTCAGTGGGATGATTTTTGTTATTTCATTGGTAATTGTCTCCTCCTCAGTTTTGCTC
Organism: Schistocerca nitens; assembly: GCF_023898315.1. Classification (NCBI taxonomy): domain Eukaryota; kingdom Metazoa; phylum Arthropoda; class Insecta; order Orthoptera; family Acrididae; genus Schistocerca; species Schistocerca nitens. The sequence continues at coordinate 394,128,200 of NC_064614.1, forward strand.
ATCCATCTGAATATCTTCCTGCACATGTGTTGATAGTAACTGCTCAAGTACCTTCATTAGTGCATTTTTGTCCTTGATTAGGTGTACTGCTAAGTTCTCTTTCATTCTTCTACTCAGTCTTCTCTTAAAGGTTGATATCATTGTACCCTCATTTAACGGTTGCTCTAAAGTTTCATTTAGTCCCTGCAAATGTTCAGCAAACTCCCTCAGATACTTCTCCAGTTGTTAAGTGATTTTCAGTGTAGTAAGTCTTCCAGCATTGCACACTGATAATTGCTCGACCAGTACTTCTTTAGAAATTCTCCTTCATATTGATCATAACTGAAACTTCACCCTTCATTCTATCTGTCGCAAATTGAATCTTGTCTTTATCTTGAAATGTGCAAAGAAAATGCCCTTCAAACATTTCATGAATATCATTGGGTGCAAGGTTCGCTTAAGTTTATTTCTTTGTCCTACATGAGCTTGTTTGTACCTGTTATCACCAATGTAACAACGTTATTCTCCCCCACTGCTAATGCTATATGGCATCTTCTTGTCTGTAAATGCTGCATATCCTACAAAATCTGCTGCTTACTTTGTCTACTTTGCAGTGCTATAGCGTCGTTTATATTTACAGCCAGTTCAGTTTACTTAGCCCCTAGTCCTTGGCCAAATTGTGTCGCAGCTTCTTGGATCTTATCATTTACTTCTTCCTTGACTTCCTTAACATCTTCCTCGATTTTACTTCTCCCCATCTCTTCCATCTTGGCCATATCTTGTCAGAGCTGTTTCAGGTTTTGCTACACTTTATTATCTCTTGCTGCTTGTTGTTCTTTGGCATGGCTTCTGAGTGTATCTGCATGATACTGATAAGGAAACCTGTGGGTATCACCACTTACTTGTCGGTCATGCAGTGAGCCAACTTTACTGCTGCACCCATGCACTTTGTTGAGGATGTAGGCTATGGTGATGGTGTGGTAACGGGGAATGTACTGTTCAAAATATATTGTTTCTTCTCTCGATTTTTAATCTTGCAGACTACATTGTAGCAAACTGTTCAAAGTTTGATACGTTTTGTTATTAAGTTCATTCACAGATTCTAGCCACAGTATTGATGATAAAATATTGTGAACCGAAATATTGTTCTTGGCTCAAAATTTTGCAATTATTTTCACCCGTGCACGCTTAAATCAAGAAATTTATGTATTTTAGTTCCCTTTGTCCGAAAACTGCAAACGTCCTTTCATGGAAAGCCACGTTGAAACACTCCCAGCATGTTTGGATATTGTCAATCACCAAATAGCAACCTAATACATTATTTGTACAGACCATGCCTTAGGGATAAGGGACTGATTGGCTAATACTGCTATGGGAGTTGTCTCATAAGTGTTTCGGCTGCTAAATAATGAATTAACACAACCAATAATGTTCTGTTGAGCAATAGTCACTACAGTGTTCCATTGTAATTAAATATTATATTCTTGATTTTACATAAATGTGAGGCAGTTACTCCCTTTGTCTTACAGTTTAGTGATGGTTATACTTATCATAGGTCACTCTTTGATATCTTCGCATGCTATAGCATTAATTGTCACAGACACACCATAGTCCTCGCTGCAATCCCATTGTAGGTGACCAGTGCGGTTGATGTGGAATGCCTAATAATTGTACAATGTAGGTAATTAAAACCTTCAAAGTAAACCCATGTATCACGATCAGTAAATTGCTAAGGATCAGTTCATGGCATCAGCAAAACTCTGTCAACAACAGTCAGCCTTCCGCTGTTACACCATGTTCTGCTCCCTTAGAGCTCCCTAAGCAACTTCTTCCTGCACATTGCCTGCTCTCCACTTACTAACAACTGCTATATCTTTCCGTCAATCAACTACCAATATCTAGCCTAGCTTGGTCTGAGTGAGGCCAAACTACATTTATCTTTACATAAGAGGCTGTGGACCTCTTACAAGATGCAGAGAACTGAATTTTTGTCACCAATCTAAATTTCTTCCAAAGTCACAAGACTGGTGCAGCATAAGGTTTCTCCAGAAGAACTCTGCAGGTTTTAGCTGTACCGTGTCACAGGTCACAGCTTGATGTCACTAGGACCAACTGTGGAGTAACAGTATTCATCCACAATATATGCTATTCTGTACCTGTTATACTCACCACTCCACATTCACTTTCAAGATGTAGCTGTTTAGATTTACACACTATTAACAATAACTGTATATTTCCTATATCTCTAACGACATGTAGATAATGAAGCTTTTGAGGACCTCATCCCCATAGAGTTCACCAAGCACCACATGCAATGGGACTCTGAGTTCACTTTTCTCAGGGGCTGAGTAGTAGAGAGCTTCCTCCTGTTGAAAGATTTTTTTCTCCACAATATAGGGAAAATGACACTTCCATCACAGCAAACAGATCATCCACAGCCATTTATGTCACTTTGCTCTTACATCAGCACCTGCCACCAATTCTTTTAAGTGAATGTTAAACATAGCCAACTGGACACATTATAGTTAACTTTTTGTATTATAATATCAGTCCAATATTCAAGATATGGCAGAACATGTAACTGACGTCACTCACAGAGCTGCTGATGTCTCTATCCTGAAATCATCTGTCAAACTTGGGATATGACTGATCCATGATGTAGTGAGGAGTGCCATTTAGCCATCATGGACAGGTAGGTGGTGCTGTAATAGTTTCTTCGTAATCCATCTCCTGACTATCTTTCAGGCATTTGTGTTGTTCAGACAAAGGCTTGGCACGTTATCAAATGGAGCAAAAAACAACCATGGTAAAAATTTTTACAGTCAATTAACCGTTTCACATCATAAGCAAAGTTGTGGGAGTTACGAGAAGGATCTTGGAGAAGATAAGACATGCTGTATCAGCCATGCTTTAAGTATTTCACCAGAAGGTGTAACCTAGATAGTGGCAAAATACTTAGAACAAGTTACAGAGAAAGCCAATAAAGATGTCACATGCCAGTGCAGATGGGCATTAGCTAAGAGGACATGTTTGGACTTCAGCTCTGTAACACTGAAGAGTAAAAGCACATCTTTCGTATGGAGGAGTTACAGCATATGCTATGTGTGGTTCGCGATCCAACACCAGGGTCAGAAAAAATGCATTATAACATATTGCAAAAATTGAATATTGTCTAAAACCTATCTTATCATACTTTTTGACAGAATCTGATTTGATGGACAATACTCTGATTCTTGAAGGGAAACTATTGTGCTCCATCTTCTGAAACTTGAGAAGGATAGTACTAGCCCAATTAGTTATCACAGTGTAACACTTACCATTTCTAGAGGAAAGGCAAATGATCAACAGCCACTTAGTATGGGTTCCATAAATCAGAAAACTCCTCATTTACCTTTGTGTGGTTTCTGTAGAGACCACGCCACACTTGACAATCAAATATTTTTCAAGACAGCAATACAAGAGCATGTTTTAATATGCAGCAGTGGATGGGAATATTTTTTTATATTGAAATGGTGTGTGACACTATATAGAGACAAAGTATCATAATTATGCATCTGAGTATGTTGAATATTTTCATGTGGCAAGGCATTTAATTACCTTTTAAATGAAAAAATGTTTAATTTTTTTCCCCATTCATGATGATCATCTCACTTGGGATCAGTGGAAGGTACATTAGCATATTTGTTTTTCTTTATAAATATTTATTGTGTATTTTTGTTTTTCTGACATGTTCTACATCCTGGAGGGCCTCCTCACTATGGATCTGTTGGAACAAAAGTACTTCTTATCTTATCTAACAACTTTAGGAATGAAGCTTCCAGGGTTGTCTTCCCAGCAGTGTACTCTAAGAGCGACATACACAAGAGAATGGGGTACTTCGGTGGAGTGTGTTCAGTGGTGATCTTGCAGTTGACAGTAACAGTCAGGATCTCTATCTGGGCTCTCTTTTGTGGATGATCTGTTCAATCTTTTGTTTGTCGTCTAGTCTCGAGACGACTTCTCAACAACTGCAGCTGACATTAAGAAGACTAGAATTACAGGCTAAAACAATGGCTTTCCTGATAAATGTCTGTGTCTCAATTTCAACCTTGTACATCAAGTTTTTAATAACTGAAATTGTAACTACAATGTCGAGGGAAGGAAGTATCATTCTGCTTGGTCCCAGGCCATGACAGAATCCTGGGAGTGAGCAAGCTGCCACAAAAGCAAGGGATGCATGGAGAAAAAGTAATGTACTACCCGATGTAATCCTGTTGAAAGCAGTTACCTCATTGAGGAGGAGAGTTGTGTGTCAGAGGGAGACTGTATGGTCGGAGGTACAAAATAGCTAAGTATTCTGAAGCCTACAGTTTTGCATGCCATCTGTTGTACCAGATACATGATGGAAATAAGTGACTAAAAGCAGCACTCTGTCCTCTGACATACAGGTAACTCTCTGGCAGGACAACTCACCAGTGTTTGGTGCTTGCAGCAACCATTGTTTTAAATAACAATGCATGAGTGTGGAAAAGATATTAAGGTTTTGTAAATTGCCTGAACTCTTTCCCAAATTTTTGGATAGAGTATTGAAAGGTACCCCAGAGTGGCTAGTTCATCCATTTGTAGTCATCAGTGAAGCTAGCCATGATTATCTGAATCATTTTTACAATTTTGACTGAATGCCTATTTCTCTTTCATTATATGTTTTAAGACTGAGACTCACCTTTTTTAAAGCATTTTTAACATCTGTGTGTAGAACTGATAAGCAAAATTCTCTTATTTTCCCAGTGGCTTGGTCTTCCCCCCCCCCCCCCCCCCCCCCCCTCTTTTTTTTTTTTTGGTCAGGTTGTCATACATAACAGAATAACCTTTTAGCGCTGTTATTTTACTGAATATGTTGTGTCGTAACTGTATAACAGTTTTATTCAAGAATTAAGAAAGAGCATGAACATTTGTCTAGAGATGCATGCTCCAATTCACGATTTTATATGAGGGTTCTCCAGAAAGTAAGTTCCGATCGGTTGCGAAATGGAAACCACGGGTGAAATGCGGTGAAGCTTTGCACAGATGTGTTGGGTAGTGTCTCTAGTGTCGCTCTTTTCAGTTTTGAGTGAAAAGTGAGCACGTAAAGATGCATAGGGAATAGCGTCTCCCACCAGATATGAGGGACTGGTTAGAGATTCTGCCTGTGTCATGCAGCCCACATAACACAACTGTCGAATTCATGCCAATTCTCGGCCGCAACCGCAGAGGCAATGAAGACGCTCCTGCAGCATTTCCTGTGAGAACTGTTTGATCACCCACAATACAGTTTGTAATTGGCTCCTCCTGAGTCTCATCTCTGCTCACAAGTACCGCTGGCTATGAAGACAATTTTTCCACAGACAACGAGCCACAGACCAGTGCAGATAACTGGCCAAAAGCATGGGCAGCTACTTCCTATGACAAGGATATTGGAAAGTTGATACAACACTACAACAACACTCAAAGTTGGAGTGGCGACTATGTAGAGAAGTAGGTGGAAGGTGTACCTAACTGTTGCAAACATTTCTGGTTTTCACTGTAGTTTCCATTTCGCAACTGATCAGAACTTACTTTCTGGACAACCCTCGTATATTGATCAGTGCTCACTGTCTTTGTTGTCATTGCTTGGCAGTCATTAGAGTCTAATGGCCATTCTTCAAAGAAGACAGCTCCGGAAGAAAGATCTTATTCTCAATAAACATGTAGTTCATATTCTGCTAGGGTGGTGCTAACAATGCCATTGAGCTTTCTGGAGCCAGTATCACTGTCATCAAATGTCACTACCTCTCTTCTTTCTTTTTATTATCTATCTGTTACCATTAACTGATTTTACTTCATTCATTTTTATCTTTATTACAGGGCAGCCCACAGTAATAGTTTATGTTTAACAATGTTTATTTGGCTCATTTTATTTAAAAGTGCCCACTACATTATGGAATGAATGTGACACCAAAAAGAGGGCAACTAATATAGTATTTGCACATAATCATTTATGTATTACCGTCCTTTGTAATCCATGTTGTCATGAGAGATTTTAAAAATTCTTTTACGGGGGTGGGGGGTGCTAGTGGACATGTTAGAAAAATATTTCCATACCATAGGTACTAATGAGGTGTATCTTCGTATTGTGACTCTCTTAAAATAAGCACAATGGTTTGAAAATATGTGTCTTATGTAGAAAATGTATCAGACTGTACTATATAAATTGTACCTGCAATTGACCATTGCTCAAATGTGTGTACATTCAGTGGACTGGCAGGTAGCATTTTCACACACTTCAGAATTTACCTGACTTGTGTCTCAAAAATAAAAGTACTGACATTCACATAAATTACACACACAATACTCTCTATTGCTCTGTGTCTTGATATTTTTCAACAAATAAAGCACCTCTTACTAGTGTAATAACTGTAATTAGACCTTTGTAATACTTATCTGTGAAAAGTTTCTTCTTAATTAAAAGTAATGTTGCAAATGTTGAAATATTGCACTTCTTGTGTATTCTGCTCCACAAAAATAATTCTTATCAGTGAATATAACAGAGGGAAACATTCCACGTGGAAAAAATATATCTAAAAAGAAAGAAAGTGATGGGACTTACCAAACAAAAGCACTGGCAGGTCGATAGACACACAAACAAACACAAACATACACACAAAATTCTAGCTTTCGCAACAAACGGTTGCTTCGTCAGGAAAGAGGGAAGGAGAGGGAAAGATGAAAGGAAGTGAGTTTTAAGGGAGAGGGTAAGGAGTCATTCCAATCCCGGGAGCGGAAAGACTTACCTTAGGGGGAAAAAAGGACGGGTATACACTCGCACACACACACACACACATATCCATCCGCATATACACAGACACAAGCAGACATTTGTAAAGTGACTAAGACACTGAGGCACAGGGTTCAAATGCCTCTCTGTTCCCCTTGATTTAGACTTCAAGATTTTCCTGAATAATTATGAGCAATGTCAGTGTGTTTCCTTAAACAAAAATATATTTTTTCACATCTACACTAGTGTCCTATCATTAATGACTGAAACATTACCAGGATGTCCAGCTTAAAAATTTCCTGGAACACGTTTTAAACTTGCTTATTTTGATGTCATTTTTCCACTACTTGTAATAAGTCTGTAGACAGTTCTGATTTACTATATGTCTCCCCCATTTAAAACTTCATATTATAAGTCTTGTTGAATACTGTGCATCTCCCTCATTTGAAGCTTCCTGTTAGAAGTCTTGTTAAATACTCTTTAGGCAACAAAGAACTGCTGCAGCTTTGAATATAAAAAAGGAAATGTTCAATAAAAAAGAGAGAGCTGAAAAATTATTGAAGCTTGAAAAACGGAAAAAGTATGGATAACTAACACAGATGGATTTGCTTAAGATTCAATATATTTCATGTTTATGATTATTATTGCAGAAAAAGACACCCAATACTCAGCAAATTATTGGTTATCCATAAGGAGGCAGATCTTCTTCAAGGAAGTCGTGCAACATTATTTGCAGATATGCAGGACCTGGGTTTTCATTATGAGCATTTACTGGTATGTAGCCATAAGCTGCTGATGCAGAGAGAAAATATAGCTGTGTGAGAATGTCAATTTTTAAAGCACATTCATGGGATGAATATCTAAGAAATGATTTGGCTTCATGAAACTTGGACCAATTGTGGCTACATACTGAAACAGGGCTGGAAAAGAACACAACTTAAGGAACACTGTTGTGGAAGGCAGCCTTATTTTTCCTCATACTGGCACCTTGCAGTGTTTTATTCCAAACTGTCTCATGATTTTTAAACCTAATATGACAGGAGACTTTTGTGAAGAAATGAAGCATGGTACATTTACCAAGTTGTTATCGAATGAAACAAGTTAACTGTTATGACTACCAGTCACAATTTATGTATTCGTATGACACGTTTCCCCCCCATGAACCATGGACCTTGCCGTCGGTGGGGAGGCTTGCGTGCCTCAGCGATACAGATGGCCGTACTGTAGGTGCAACCACAACGGAGGGGTATCTGTTGAGAGGCCAGACAAACATGTGGTTCCTGAAGAGGGGCAGCAGCCTTTTCAGTAGTTGCAGGGGCAACAGTCTGGATGATTGACTGATCTGGCCTTGTAACAGTCTGGATGATTGACTGATCTGGCCTTGTAACATTAACCAAAACGGCCTTGCTGTGCTGGTACTGCGAATGGCTGAAAGCAAGGGGAAACTACAGCCATAATTTTTCCCGACGACATACAGCTTTACTGTATGATTAAATGATGATGGTGTCCTCTTGGGTAAAATATTCCGGAGGTAAAATAGTCCCCCATTCGGATCTCCGGGCAGGGACTACTCAAGGGGACGTCATTATCAGGAGAAAGAAAACTGGCGTTCTACGGATCGGAGTGTGGAATGTCAGAGCCTTTAATCGGGCAGGTAGGTTAGAACATTTAAAAAGGAAAATGGATAGGTTAAAGTTAGATATAGTGGGGATTAGTGAAGTTCAGTGGCAGGAGGAACAAGACTTTTGGTCAGGTGATTACAGGGTTATAAATACAAAATCAAATAGGGGTAATGCAGGAGTAGGTTTAATAATGAATAAACAAATAGGAGTGCGGGTTAGCTACTATAAACAGCATAGTGAACACATTATTGTGGCCAAGATAGACATAAAGCCCATGCCTACTACAGTAGTGCAAGTTTATATGCCAACTAGCTCTGCAGATGAAGAAGAAATTGAAGAAATGTATGACGAGATAAAAGAAATTGTTCAGGTAGTGAAGGGAGACGAAAATTTGATAGTCATGGGTGACTGGAATTCGTCAGTAGGAAAAGGGAGAGAAGGAAACATAGTAGGTGAATATGGATTGGGGGGAAGAAATGAAAGAGGAAGCCGCCTGGTAGAATTTTGCACAGAGCATAACTTAATCATAGCTAACACTTGGTTCAAGAATCATAAAAGAAGGTTGTATACCTGGAAGAATCCTGGAGATCCTAAAAGGTATCAGATAGATTATATAATGGTAAGACAGAGATTTAGGAACCAGGTTTTAAATTGTAAGACATTTCCAGGGGCAGATGTGGATTCTGACCACAATCTATTGGTTATAAACTGCAGATTGAAACTGAAGAAACTGCAAAAAGGTGGGAATTTAAGGAGATGGGACCTGGATAAATTGAAAGAACCAGAGGTTGTAGAGAGTTTCAGGGAGAGCATAAGGGAACAATTGACAGGAATGGGGGAAAGAAATACAGTAGAAGAAGAATGGGTAGCTCTGAGGGATGAAGTAGTGAAGGCAGTAGACGATCAAGTAGGTAAAAAGGCAAGGGGTAATAGAAATCCTTGGGTAACAGAAGAAATATTGAATTTAATTGATGAAAGGAGAAAATATAAAAATGCAGTGAATGAAGCAGGCAAAAAGGAATACAAACGTCTCAAAAATGAGATCAACAGGAAGTACAAAATGGCTAAGCAGGGATGGCTAGAGGACAAATGTAAGGATATAGAGGCTTGTCTCACTAGGGGTAAGATAGATACTGCCTACAGGAAAAGTGAAGAGACCTTTGGAGAGAAGAGAACCACTTGTATGAATATCAAGAGCTCAGATGGCAACCCAGTTCTAAGCAAAGAAGGGAAGGCAGAAAGGTGGAAGGAGTATATAGAGGGTTTATACAAGGGCGATGTACTTGAGGACAATATTATGGAAATGGAAGAGGATGTAGACGAAGACGAAATGGGAGATACGATACTGCGTGAAGAGTTTGACAGAGCACTGAAAGACCTGAGTCGAAACAAGGCCCCGGGAGTAGACAACATTCCATTAGAACTACTGATGGCCTTGGGAGAGCCAGTCATGACAAAACTCTACCATCTGGTGAGCAAGATGTATGAGACAGGCGAAATACCCTCAGACTTCAAGAAGAATATAATAATTCCAATCCCAAAGAAAGCAGGTGTTGACAGATGTGAAAATGACCAAACTATCAGTTTAATAAGTCACAGCTGCAAAATACTAACGCGAATTCTTTACAGACGAATGGAAAAACTGGTAGAAGCGGACCTCGGGGAAGATCAGTTTGGATTCCGTAGAAAAGTTGGAACACGTGAGCCAATACTAACCTTACGACCTATCTTAGAAGAAAGATAGAGGAAAGGCAAACCTACGTTTCTAGCATTTGTAGACTTAGAGAAAGCTTTTGACAATGTTAACTGGAATACTCTCTTTCAAATTCTGAAGGTGGCAGGGGTAAAATACAGGGAGCGAAAGGCTATTTACAATTTGTACAGAAACCAGATGGCAGTTGTAAGAGTCGAGGGGCATGAAAGGGAAGCAGTAGTTGGGAAAGGAGTGAGACAGGGTTGTAGCCTCTCCCCGATGTTATTCAATCTGTATATTGAGCAAGCAGTAAAGGAAACAAAAGAAAAATTCGGAGTAGGTATTAAAATTCATGGAGAAGAAGTAAAAACTTTGAGGTTTGCCGATGACATTGTAATTCTGTCAGAGACAGCAAAGGACGTGGAAGAGCAGTTGAACGGAATGGACAGTGTCTTGAAAGGAGGATATAAGGTGAACATCAACAAAAGCAAAACGAGGATAATGGAATGTAGTCAAATTAAATTGGGTGATGCTGAGGGAATTAGATTAGGAAATGAGACACTTAAAGTAGTAAAGGAGTTTTGCTATTTAGGGAGTAATATAACTGATGATGGTCGAAGTAGAGAGGATATAAAGTGTAGACTGGCAATGGCAAGGAAATCGTTTCTGAAGAAGAGAAATTTGTTAACATCGAGTATAGATTTAAGTGTCAGGAAGTTGTTTCTGAAAGTATTTGTATGGAGTGTAGCCATGTATGGAAGTGAAACATGGATGATAACTAGTTTGGACAAGAAGGGAATAGAAGCTTTCGAAATGTGGTGCTACAGAAGAATACTGAAGATAAGGTGGGTAGATCACGTAACTAATGAGGAGGTATTGAATAGGATTGGGGAGAAGAGAAGTTTGTGGCACAACTTGACTAGAAGAAGGGATCGGTTGGTAGGACATGTTTTGAGGCATCAAGGGATCACAATTTAGCATTGGAGGGCAGCGTGGAGGGTAAAAATCATAGAGGGAGACCAAGAGATGAATACACTAAGCAGATTCAGAAGGATGTAGGCTGCAGTAGGTACTGGGAGATGAAAAAGATTGCACAGGATAGAGTAGCATGGAGAGCTGCATCAAACCAGTCTCAGGACTGAAGACCACAACAACAACATGACACGTTTCAAGGTTTATACCACCATCATCAGATTTATGTTGATTAATATGACGTGTATGTTGTATTACAAATCTGGACTCCTTGTTCTGTGTTACATCACATAGACCATAACACTTTATACTATGAAGTATTTACAAAGAATTATGGTGCATGTGACAGAAAAAGGAACCTGTGACCACTTGAAATAGTGCCACGGGTTACCCCAGAGTCTTAGCACAGTTCATACATGTCATATTAATCCACATAAATCTATCTGATGATGGAGATTTAAACCTATGTAATGTGTCATATAAATAAATAAATTGTGATTGAGAACAGTTAATTTGTTGTTTCATTTAATATCAATAACAATAACCGCCAAAGTAAAGCCTAACCAAAAATGTCTGGAAAAAAAGTTGTCTGTTGACTCACTAAAACCAGATCTGAGAAAACCATCAACAAATGTTCTCAATAATGCTCCTTTCCATACTGTTGTTGAAAAGGCACTTACCATGGGAAAGTGAAAAGAAAAAGGTGGAGTTTATAAAACTACTATCCTTTCCCAAAGCACAAGACCTAATATAAGAAAACGATTAGCTGGCAAAAACATATGAACATACTGTCATTAGGCAAGCACCTATCATTTCCTTTTATCCCAGTGTTGTCAATATGGACCCGAATTAAAAATTATATTTCCTGGAATAACAATAAATTTACTTTATCTGCAATCAATGCTCCCACCAATGAAGCTGTTAAGAAGGTTACCTCTGAAGACATGAAGAAAGCTAGTTAAGCTATTTTGGTAAATTCAGTGGAGGAAATTATCATTTCATTAAATAACAACAGTGGCAGTGAACACTTCCGGGATCTGTAATAGCAAAGAGGATCATGTGAGAGCAATATTTCCATTGTCCCAATAGAAATCATGCTCAAGCAGATTCAGATAAATATTTGGAGTGCACAATTTGCAATATAAGAGAATTATATTTTTATAGGTTTTGACATTTTTAAGAAGGCCACTAAGTGCAAATGATATTTATCGTGGAATTCAGTCTTTACCACACAAAAAACATACTTTTTGCATTATGACTGCTGCCAAGGTACTATTTTTTTGTATAGGTATTCTTCTTTCTTCCAATACTGATTGGTTACCTCAACTTTTTCCATCTTAGAAATAAATAGTTATAAATCTAGCAGTCTGTTTCTCCTAACAAAACCAAACTGGCAGCCTCTTAGCTCTTGTGTGTGGGTGGAGCATTGTGCATTGTATTCAACTCAAATTATCTGATGTTACAGATCTCTGACAGAGTTTCACTTTGGACCAAATGAAAATACGAGTTATTTTAAAGATTTTGTTTACATAATGTGTTCACCCAATGTCAACAAAAGACAAGTATACCACGTGACAAAAATTTGGTAATGGCATCAGCGATGCACATAGTTTCTGTTAAATTTCCTTATGTTCTTGTAATAGTTTATTGTCAAATGAAGTAGTTGTGCAGCTCTTCCAGAACACACTTATGTCTGTTCCATATTTATCCAATTAACAGTTTGCAAGTTTGAGCAAATTGAATGAATATTGTGTGTGAGTTCAGAGTGGGATGTGGTAGTTACTGTGCACATTACTGATTTCAGACAGTACTTTATATTAATTCCATTCATTCTTTTTTAACCAGTGTCCATTCCAGCTCTTCAGATGCGAGCAACTGTGTTGATTCCAAGTCTGAAATTTTTACAGTTACTGGTTTACAGGCATACAACTTGCACATTGGCTCCTCACTGATTTCTTTTATTTTGTAATACAGTTGTTCAGTTCATACATCATAAAGTTATATAAGCCCAGCAGACAGCTGCCTGTCGTGCACTACTTAACTGTGGGGCTGTTAATGTAGGTATTCATAACTAATCTGAATAGATGGTAAATTAAGGATGGAACATAACTGTGTGTAGATCTTACTAATCACCAAATAAAAGAGGTACTGAGCATCAGACAGACTCATAAAAAGGTCAGTAAACTGCAGAGCTTTCTGACAAAGTACTTCTTCAGTGTCAAGAAACACAATACAGTGGTTTTACCGCTGTCTAGGAAATGTAGCTTGGTATTCTGTCTGTATAGTATGTATGTACAGAATATTACTCCATCCCGTATTATCCTTGTACGGAAAATTAGTTACTTTGAAAAAATGCGCTCATTGACCAATATAAAAAGAGATATTGTGCTTGCCAGTGGAGAATGACAAAAATGCAAAGAGGGCAGCTGGGTTCTATCTTGACAGATAGTACTCAACAACAATGAAAATTCAGCTGATGTGCAAAACCTTGTTGGGGTGGTTCTGGAGTGCTATGCAGATGGTAAGCTTACATTGAGTAGAGTGACTGAAATAGATATTATGGCAGCTGTTTCTTATGACACACACATATGCTCTAATATAAGTCAGTCCAATACTGTTCGCATTTGCATGCAAAGAACTTCCATTCAAATCACATAACTTCACCAGAAAAATAATCAATTAGACAGCAGAAAACGGCATATTGTAACTTGAGTTTACTGCAAAATAATTTCTTTGTTTCAAACAACTGTCTACGCTGTTCAAGTAATATGTATAAATCATGGGAAACTGAATGTAAGAAGTGTGCATTATTGGGCCATTGAGAATCGACATGGGTGAACTCACAGTAGGCTGAACACAAGGAAGTGAATATTTTGGTGGGATTATTGCAGTCTACGTGTATCAGTGAAAAAAGCATAAAGTGTGTAAAGATATTTATAATTTCTTATTGAAGTTTCACTCAGTTTTATACAGAAAGTACCACCTGTAACGCATAAATTTATTTATTTGGTACCAGTAGGATGGGTGCTTGGCTTGTACACACACACACACACACACACTCTCTCTCTCTCTCTCTCTCTCTCTCTCTCTCTCTCTGATAAAATGCCACTGGGCCTTCTTCTCTGACGTAAGTACAAAAATGAAGTTTATACATACTAGTCAAAGAAATTTCTTCAGTCTATCCAGAAGTTCTTGCATTGTTGTTGTTGTTGTTGTTGTGGTCTTCAGTCCTGAGACTGGTTTGATGCAGCTCTCCATGCTACTCTATCCTGTACATGCTTCTTCATCTCCCAGTACCTACTGCAACCTACATCCTTCTGAAACTGCTTAGTGTATTCATCTCTTGGTCTCCCTGTACAATTTCTACCATCCACACTGCCCTCCAATACTAAATTGGTGATCCCTTGATGCCTCAGAACATGCCCTACCAACCAATCCCTTCTTCTTGTCAAGTTGTGCCACAAACTCCTCTTCTCTCCAATTCTATTCAATACCTCCTCATTAGTTATGTGATCTACCCATCTAATCTTCAGCATTCTTCTGTAGCAGCACAACATTTCTAAAGCTTCCATTCTCTTCTTGTCCAAACTATTTATCGTCCACATTTCACTTCCATACATGGCTACACTCCTGACACTTAAATCTATACTCGATGTAAACAAATGTCTCTTCTTCAGAAACGCTTTCCTTGTCATTGCCAGTCTACATTTTATATCCTCTCTACTTCGACCACCATCAGTTATTTTGCTCCCCAAATAGCAAAACTCATCTACTACTTTAAGTGGGATCTGCCTCGGGAGATAACTTCAAGGGATGCCAGATTCATATCCTTGAAGAAAAAAACCTTGTTTCACAAAGCGCCTTGCATCCAGTGTACGTTGGTCTCTCGATTATTCATATAATTCAGAAACACATCTCTGTTAGTTTGTAACATGATTGAATACATTGTAAGTTTATTTCTGAATGAATCATAAGTTGATTTTTGAATGCGTGCACAGTATATGTGATGTCTCTGTTAGGGAAATCACCATCGCGTCTAGAAATAAAAAACTTTGCCGGCCGGGGTGGCTGAGCGGTTATAGGCGCTACAGTCTGGAACCGTGCGACCGCTACGTCGCATGTTCGAATCCTTCCTCGGGCATGTATGTGTGTGATGTCCTTAGGTTAGGTAGGTTTAAGTAGTTCTAGGGGACTGATGACCTCAGAAGTTCAGTACCATAGTGCTCAGAGCCATTTGAACCATTTTTTAAAAAATTTTCCCGCAGACAAAAGGGGACAGGGCTATTCGCGCTGAGCTGAATAAACCTGAACAGGTGAATGCCAATCGCTGCTTGTTTATGTGGTTGACTGGGTATGTGGGTATGCAAATGATCAGTATTGTTGTAATTATTAGCGAAATACTTAGATTCGGACTCCCAGATAAAAGATAAGGAACATTACATATTACCTTTTCGGTGTATCCAAGAAGATGAAACTTATATTTTTGCCAGATCGCCACACAACTAAGGGTGAGTTGTGCAGTCCTCGGTTAGTGCTCGTTTAAATTCTATTCTCGGAATAGCGCGGAAAACGCGTTGTACAAACAAGTCAAACAAGTAATAACGCCTAACCGGACAATAAAAGTTGGATAACTGAACCACTTATACTGGCAGGATTAGTGAAGTTAACTGCAGAGTAAGTTTCAACAATGGTAAAAATAGTTACAGAATTAGTGATGACAAGATTGGTTGTTAGAACGACGGAGGAGAAGAACCGGAGACATCACACAAATTGTATGGGAGAATATAACGATTCCAAATTTATATAAAAATTTTGTACTACTATTTTTCGATCTCATGCTTGTAAATTAATGAAATGTGAAACTATTTCATAACATAAAACTTTTTGCTTGTAGTGGGCCTAACAGGCATCTGATATTGGTACTTTGTGAATTATATTCTGTTGTGTTATTTATGTAAATGAAGTACATAAATATGACCATTTATGCCACAACAATCTCGCTTATTTAGCGTATGATACAACTGCTGCCATATTACAAAGCCCCGTTTCGTTTTATCTACCGGAGAGTGGCAAAATAGAGTAATCAGATCGAGAAACCGCACCAGCCTTGGATACTAAACGTATTAACAGCATTTCCAGTACTAGACAACGAGATTTCGAGTCTTCGTGTAGCAACACGTTTGCCGAACTTTGATGAGATAGTAGAATCTTTCGTAGAAAGGGAAGCACGTCGTGTATAGCTGTAGCAAGATTAGAGAGCAAGAAATGCTGGGACCTAAGGATTGAAGAAATGTGTACTGTCTTGTTTGTCCCTTGCCTTTGCTAGTTTTATGTTTCCTATATTTAATTTTATGTCACACAAAAGAGAAAATTATTACCTAATAGGCAATAAGTAGTGCAAATTTTCTGAAGAGTTCTTATTCTCTCGGTCACAAATAATCCCAGCCAGCCGGCCGGAGTGGCCGTGCGGTTCTGGGCGCTACTGTCCGGAGCCGAGCGACCGCTACGGTCGCAGGTTCGAATCCTGCCTCGGTCATAGATGTGTATGATGTCCTTAGGTTAGTTAGGTTTAATTAGTTCTAAGTTCTAGGCGACTGATGACCTCAGAAGTTAAGTCGCATAGTGCTCAGAGCCATTTGAACCATTTTTGAATCCCAGCCAGTATTAATAGCGAGTTTTTCATAAGGAGTTTAGGATGTAAAAACAGACGACTGAGAGCAGGAGAGGCACCAGAGGACATCTTAATTTCCTCTGTCCTGAATATAGGTTTGATGGCTTCCATTAAAATGTATGCAAGTTTGTATCCCACAGAGCGAAATACAGGGTGATTCAAAAAGAATACCACAACTTTAGGAATTTAAAACTCTGCAACGACAAAAGGCAGAGCTAAGCACTATCTGTCGGCGAATTAAGGGAGCTATAAAGTTTCATTTAGTTGTACATTTGTTCGCTTGAGGCGCTGTTGACTAGGCGTCAGTGTCAGTTGATGCTAGGATGGCGACCGCTCTACAGAAAGCTTTTTGTGTTATTGAGTACGGCAGAAGTGAATCGACGACAGTTGTTCAGCGTGCATTTCGAACAAAGTATGGTGTTAAACCTCCTGATAGGTGGTGTATTAAACGTTGGTATAAACAGTTTACAGAGAATGGGTGTTTGTGCAAAGGGAAAAGTTCTGGACGCCCAAGAACGAGTGATGAAAATGTAGCACGCATCCAGCAAGCATTTGTTCGCAGCCCAGGAAAATCGACTCGCAGAGCTAGCAGAGAGCTGCAAATTCCACAATCAACTGTATGGAGAGTCCTACGAAAAAGGTTAGTTATGAAACCTGAACGTCAACTACCCGAGGCGATGGATCGGCCGCCAGGCAGCCCGTGACAGAGCACTTCATCACTGGCCTCCAAGAAGCCCTGATCTTACCCCCTGCGATTTTTTCTTATGGGGGTATGTTAAGGATATGGTGTTTCGGCCACCTCTCCCAGCCACCATTGATGATTTGAAACGAGAAATAACATCAGCTATCCAAACTGTTACGCCTGATATGCTACAGAGAGTGTGGAACGAGTTGGAGTATCGGGTTGATATTGCTCGTGTGTCTGGAGGGGGCCATATTGAACATCTCTGAACTTGTTTTTGAGTGAAAAAAAACCTTTTTAAATACTCTTTGTAATGATGTATAACAGAAGGTTATATTATGTTTCTTTCATTAAATACACATTTTTAAAGTTGTGGTATTCTTTTTGAATCACCCTGTACAGTGACGTGCGATAGAAGAATGTTGTGTGAAGAGGTGTAGCGTGGCAAAGCATTTTTGTAAACTTGTGACCGAATAACATGTCTTACATTTCCTCGAACATGTTTTATGTAGCAAACTCTTCAAAAAGATGTGAGCTACATGCTTTGGAAAAATCTATTTTTAATTTTTTACGTCCTGTCTCAAAAGCTCGAGGGAGAGGGCTTTTTGCGGGACTGTACTTTCGATATACGCTTTAAATATCCCTTACTTCGATCACGGATGTTAAACCTGACCTATACCAGCAAACTCAAGACAAAAAAATCAGTTTCAGCGGTAAAAGCGAACTGTAACTTCTCGCTTTTGCTATGTGAGCTGACGCGACACCGACCGATGAGCAGTCCTGGTTTGAACTGGTGTACAGTTTATACACAAGCAGATTCCAAAAGAAAGAATAGTGTAAGAAGAAAAATGAGAGCAAATAAAAAAGTCAGTATGATGAAGAAAAGATTCAACAAAAGTTTAAATATAAAAAACTAGATGAAATAAATTAATTTAAAATAATAATAACCAGAGAAATTTTGCTAAGGATTTTAAAAAAAAAGAAAAAAATTATCACCTGGAGATAACCGAACTCACTAAAGATCGGAATTGTGTATTAGTAGTACCACACCAGGCTTCACCAATCATACTATGAGAAAGCAACATGTGGAGAATCAGTAGCTACCCAACATGACGGAACCTCCATGCGCATCGGCCAATCAGCCCTCGAGGGAAATGCAGCAGGCAGCTTCACCCACAAATCCTAACTACAGCCATTCTGCACTCGCTGAGTGGCAGTGAAGAGTTGATCGTCACTCCTCTTACTCGCGCACTGTCACCCATAGGTCCCCGCTTGTACGGGTGTACAACCAGGAGTGTTTCCGGCTTTGTTTTCATCAAAACACTGACGGGCACTTGCACCGAGGTCTCGCAGCTTAGCAAAACGGCACTTGGTAAGTTTTGCATGGCGTCGCCTGACGGCAGAATTGTCGTGTCTTCTCGTCGAGGTGGTATGTCGAGCTTGGGTGGTGCCTTGGGGTCGCGGCGGTCTCTTTCCGCTGACGACACGAGGCGTGTTTTCTTGTTGCCGCGGACCACGCCACCGGCCGTTTCGACCACTTCGGCTGCCGCAGAGCTAGCCTCTTCCTCCGCCCCACTCCCCCAAGAATAGGGAAAAAGTAGGCAAGGACCTGGAAGCAGGCTGTGGAACCACAGAAAGGTTTTCCGCCGCCTCCGTCCAGAATTCCGCGTCTGCCATCGTTCTCTTAGGTCAGCAATGCAAGCGGAAAACCCAACGGTGACAAGAAAAGTTGCAACTGGCAATCCCATGGCAGCAACCCCCCTTTCCGCTCCAGACATGGCATCGGGTACACATAAGGAAAACACGAAAATCACAACAAACATTTACATTGTCAGTATCTGCGATGCCCTCCCTCCCTCCCCTCTCCGTAGCCCACTCCTGCTTGCCAACTTCCAAAATCGTATCGCCGGACACATTCTCGACCTAAATGGCTAGCAGAAGTCCCGTCAACTGACCAAAATCCTTCCCAAATCCGCAGCTGCTACTCAACCCCCAACCCGATCTCAGTTCCTCAAATCCCCCCCACTCAAGAGCACATCCACGAAGCAGTGGCATACAAAGAAGGATAGGAAAGAGAAACATAAAAAGAGCAGGAATCCCACCCACCCAGAACCCAAATCCCCCCCCCCCTTCCCCTGAGGAACCCGCGGTTCCTGAGCCACCGACAGCACCTGTCGTCGCCCTGGAAGGGAACCGTGAAACCGGGCAGGACTTGGAGGGCTTTGTGCTGCCGAGAAAAACCTTTCGCTAGCCGAGACTTCCACTGGCTCGGGGAGTGTAACCCACCCCAAACAGGTTTCAGGCTGTGGCTGATGTGTCAGACGACACACGAGAAACAACAGCACAGAAACACACAACACACCTCCTCCCAACGATCGTCGCGGAGTTTCCCCACAACTACAAGGAACTCCACTACATGCTCAAAACACAACTCAAAAGGGACAACTTTACAGCAAAACCAACTGGGGGAGACAAAATAAAGATCACTCTACACAACATAAAAAACTACAACACAATCAAAAAGGTCCACACAGATAAAAATATACCCCATTACACGTTCCCCACCACCAAGACAAGGAACAAACACATTGTCATTAGGGACTTCCCCAGACGGCTCTCGGCCCAGGCAGTCAAGACAGACCTGACAGCCCAGGGATCTGTAGTAACAACAGTAGACCAGATGGGTAAAAATGGGGCAGAGAGAAAGTGGTCACTATTCCAGGTTACTCTGCCGGACATACCGCAGAACAGGTGCAAAATAAAAGATGTTCTGGCAGTCCCTGTCACCACAGAGCCGCTCCGCCGCAAGGACAAGGTGCTGCATTGCTTCAGGTGTCAGGGACCGGATCACATTGCCGCCCACTGCCAGATGCCCGTGTGCTGTAGAAAATGCGCCGAACCCCACGACACTAGGACTTGCACAGTAAAACACATGGACCCGAAGGTAAGGTGCACGCTGTGTGGGAAGAACCACACAGCACGGTACCAAGGCTGTGAGGTCCACAAAAACACACACACAGAAAGCAAAGGGTGCGAAGGCCGCCGCCCCCCCCCCCCCCACACACACACACGAAGACAAGACACAGCCTCCCCGTCAAACCACACAGAAAGACAAAACAGGACAACACACACAGACAAAACGTGGGTAAAACCAAGCCCTGACGCTCCAAGGGCAACATATGCAGAAGTGGTCTCTCCATCAAACAGCCACGAAAACGTCGAGAAATCGTTGAAAGCCCTGTCGCCACAACACCAGACACACACGCAAGAACAACACCGGGACAGACACAACAACGACCAGGTCCACCAAGACAGAGGGAACTCTAGGGAACCTCACACACACTCCAACCCCTCGGATCAGGCATTATGATCCAGACCATGAACCTCGTGATGGAAATGATGAAGGAAATCAGGGAGGCCCAGAAGTAGAACACTCAGATCCTCGTTGCCCTTCAGGCAACAGTCCGGCAGTCGCTCCCCTCGTCGACTTCCTCAGTAGTCACAAAACCCCATCATGGATAGACGACCAAATATCCAAGGCTTGACACTGTGCGTCTTCAATGCAGATGGCATTGTTAATCAAGAGGTCGAGTTCAGAGAACTCATGGAGTTCTACATCGATATATGTATGATGGGGGAAACCCACCTAAAACCGGGAATAAAAGCAACAGTTCCCAACTATGTTAGCTACCGTAAAGACAGGACAACCCAAGGCAGAGGAGTGGCCATATATATAAAAAGAGGAATCCCCCACCGCCAGGTATTCATTCCAGCTACCAATAAAATCGAAGCAGTGGCCATGGAAGTAACCACTGCCACCGGACCCCTAACAATCGTTGCAATTTACTGACCCCCACAAGACGAGATAGACAAGGGAGACATAGCTGCTCTAAGGCAAATTGAAGGCAAACTCATAATAGGGGGCGACTTCAATGCCAAACACCCCGATTTTAAATCTAGAGTAACGTCCAGAGGAGGCGCCAAACTGCAACGACTAGCGCGCGACCACCGCTTTGAAACATGGGGTCCGGTCGAGCCCACACATTTTCCAAAAAATGGAGGTAGGCCCGACGTGTTAGACATAGCCCTCACTAGGAGGATTGCGGGGTTTGTGGCCACAAGGACAATCAACAGAATGTGCTCTGATTACAACCCAGTGATTCTAGAGGTCGATGTGGGAGAATGGATAGCACTCCCACGGTAACAGACGTCATACAAACGTACTGGCTCGGAGCGATACCGAGAAACTGTCGCCTCTGATATCGCTTGTGCTCCGCCATCTACTGCCGAAACAGTAGAACAAGCGCTACAAGACCTGACAGGAACCATCTTGCAGGCCGCGGAAGATGCCACTCCCCCACAAAGGGATGGCCCGCCCCCGCAAGTACAACTCTCGGAACATCTACTAGCCCAAATCTGTCAAAGCTGAGGAAGACCTAGAGGACGAACCCCCACTTTTCGCCCCCGAAGACGTGGCACAAGTAATTAGGTCCCTCCCAACAAAAAAGGCGCCAGGACACGACAGTGTCACCAACCAGCTAGTTAAAAACCTCCCACCCTCAGCTATCGAACACCTTGAGAACGTCTTCAATGAGATTACTCTTACCTGCGAGTTCCCAGTATACTGGAAACACGCAGAAGTGGTTGCGATGCACAAACCAGGGAAAGACCCTTTATTCCCACAGCACTACAGCCCGATTAGTCTCTTGCCAACTCTCAGCAAGATCTATGAGCGCCTCTTGCTTATCCCATACGAGACCACATCACCAATGCTGGATTTCCAATTCGGATTCCGACAGAAGCGCTCCGCTCCACAACAGATCATGAGACTAGTGGAAGCAGCCACAGAAGGCTTCAACTACAGAGGCTACTGCGGGATAGTGCTACTTGATGTAGCCAAAGCCTTCGATTCAGTATAGCATAAAGGGCTACTATACAAGTTATACACACAAGGGTTCCCCGGGAGCATAGTCAGGTTAATCCAAAGCTATCTCACAAATAGAACCCTCTCTGTCAAGGTAGAAACAGCCACCTCCACCAAAAGGCGTATTCGTGCTGGGGTGCCACAGGGATCGGTCCTGGGGCTCGTTTTGTACAGTCTGTACACTGCGGACACTCCAACGGCCCCCCTGGTGCAAACCACACAGTACGCTGACGATACCGCCTTTTAAACTCGTAATGTGAATAAGGACCTGGTCATTCGTAGGCTACAAAGGGTTTTAGATAACACAGAAACCTGGGCCCGTCGCTGGCGCATCACCATCAATCCTGAAAAGACATAAGCTATGCTGATCACCCGGAGACTAGGGAGACGCGGACCCCCCTTCACCTGCACCTACATGGATCGCGACTCCCCTGGCGCAGATCCGCCAAGTATCTCGGCATAACCTTGGACTCGAGACTTACATGGAAACCCCATATAGACGAGATCCACAGGAAGGTCTGCGCCAGAATGTCCATCTTATACCCAATCCTCAACACAACCAGCTCCCTTCCCTGCTCTGTACGACTAAACGTCTATCAGACCCTCATACGGTCAGTAGTGGAGTATGCATGCCCTGTCTGGGGATATGCGGCAAAGCAGCACCAGGACAAACTCCAGAGGCTGCAGAACCACGCCCTCAGGAGGGCACTGCACCTACCCATGGGATTATCCACGGCTGTTCTGCACACCGCTGCCGAAATCCCACTCCTCAAAGAAAGATTCCAAGATCTGGCAAGGGCTTTCTATGAGAGCTCTTCCAGATCTCGAAATAACCTTATCCCATCCCTAGGTCGGTATGACATGTCCCGCGACAAGCAAAAACGCCCCATGACGATCTTCGACGACCAAGTCGAAGAGAAAATCCCAAAAATCCCTAAATCCTAACCCCAATCCTTAATCCTTAAAACACCAAACATCTCACCAACCTCAGGCAAGTTGTAGACACCACCAGAACACCAACACAACACACAGACAGATAAAACAGTCAAAGACAATAACACACTCAAAACACACACAGTGGAGTAAAAGCCAACAGGCTACACACTCCTCAAAACACTTCCCCAAGGAGGGGAAAGTTAAAAGGTGAGAGAGATTCTGCAACGACAGACAATGTGAGTAGCAGCAGCAACGGTCAGCTTATAAATAATCGCCATGTAAACTTACATGAGCCCTTTTGTTGTGCGTATGGGGAACACAGATAACATGTGCGCTGGAACACACAGCATTAATGTATGTCCGAAAGAAGCATTTTACGTCATGGACTTTGACGTTACCACTGCGATACAGTATAGCTACAGGTTGCAACTTTATATTTTCTTTAATATGAAACCAGTTGCAACTATGAATTTCTGCCTTCAAACTCGATTTTACACCATGTCGTATGCAGTTTACGTTGTGTACGCTGATTTCTGTGATGCCAATTCGTTGTGTGTGTTTTATAATGTGTGGTGAAATTTGAAATAAAGGGACCGGGCTGCACCAAGGAAAAGAAAAGAAAAAGAAAAAAAGCCAGACAAGGAACTGGACGATAACTGGCCGTTTCTTGTGGCAGTTTGGTAACGGCGTTGAGCGCTCTGATTGGAGGAAGACATCTGCAACGTGTGAAGTGTCAACTATCAAGTAATTTTAATCAGTCTATAGTTGCACTTTTTTAGCACAAACACCCAACATCTGACAAGGGAAACTCCCTATCGCATCCCCTCCCCCTCAAATTTAGTGGTGAGATGGCCCAGTGGACAGCCAGTCAAAAGCTGAACACAAATCAAGCATGGAAACAGGAAGATGGTGTACTGAACTGTGAAAAAAGGCAAAATAGAAACAGTGAATGGTCCAAGAACAACAAGTGTAACAAAAAGCAGACTAAGACAGCAGTGGCGTTGTGTGTAAGTGTTTGCCGGCACGGCAGCTCAGCCTGTTTGGTCCGAGAGTTAGCTGCCCTCTGTAATAAAAAAAAGCTGACTGAATTTATCAACAACGAACGTCAACGGATGTCATAGGATATTCGTCCCGATGTGCAACGAGCAACAGCGAATAAAATAAGATTTAAAAAAAAGTGGTCCTGGTGCTGGGCTGCCAGAAGGCTAGCTTTGTTCGAAACTCCCTCGCGCTGTTTTTTTTTTTTTCCGCTACGTTATGAACTGTCCGTCCGCCCACTAACATGTTTGTTCTCTTTCTGTAGTTTTGGTCATACATTGGATATGGAACATGTGTCTTGTGGTAAGAACACGTTATCGTCGCAAGTAAATGTGATGAATAGTGAGAGCAGGCGAGATACACACATAGACGTCTCACAAAAATGAAGACAACAGATAAACGGGCGTGAACTATGTTAAAACAAAGGAATTCAAGAGTCAAGACTTCCAAAACAGAACGCAACTTCACTAACGTTAAAAACATATGTTTACAGAGCACAGAGAACTGTGTGATTGTGAAACTGTTGCGTTCATAGTTTTTAAATCGCGCGCCACCCATTCGGAACGCAGCTACACACACACACACACACACACACACACACACACACACACCACTGCCACTGCCACCTGCCCACCTGATACAAGTGTGCGGTTTCCGAGTGCGCGCACTGCGCTGCTGTACACAAGGGGCATTTTTTATGTTTGTCGAATCAGACACAATAGAATGCGCTGTTCAAGTGGTGTTTAATTGTAATCAAGCCGTGCTTTTTTGGTATTTGACAGAGTTTCAAAAAAATGACATCGAAAAGGAAGAAAGAGATGGTAGAATCGAGTGAAAATGAACCAGTATTACCTGGAGACAATGCTTTATCATTGTCGACTCAACGTTCAGCAGGTACATCTTTCTGATTATTTTGTATGTACTTAGTGAAATTCATGCAAACACGTTTAGTCGAGTTTGTGACTTTTTATTGGGTTGAGTTCGTTGATCTTTTGGTCGATGTGGTGTGGGTGGCTGTGGTCTGGGCTCTGGATCAGTATTGCGAAGTTAGTGATTTTTCCCACTAAATTTGGTGGTTTAGGGTACCTGTCTAGTTTGCAGATTTTGAATCTACTGGCTGGTGTGAATTATGGTGGATTATAAAAAGATTTGGTAAAATTACTTTTTAAATTCACTTGATCCATTCTACATACAGCAAACAGCACTATTTAATTTGCTAACATTTGGTAGCTCTTAAATTTATATCACTTAAACATTTATAACACATGGTATTTTGTCTTCGTTTACGTGTTGTTTTGCGGCCGTATTGTTATGCACCCATTTTGTTACGCGTATTAATAAAAAATGCAATTGCATGTACAGTGCATATCTGTAGTGCCGGTGGAAACGTGGTGTTTCTTAAATCACTTTCTGTTGTTTTAGTGCTAAACGTGTAAAGTAAAAGGACAGTATACCCACAAATTTCGTGCAGAATCGCTACGAGATAGCATATTTACAGACTGGCTAGAAATCATTCACGGCGATGACACGAGAGCATATTATAAATTTTGCAATAATATTTTGTTAGCGTTTTTGTCTGAATAAGAAGCCACAATGACGTAAAAAAATGGGGTCTAGTGTAGCAGGGGATCTGGGGAGGTGGGTGGGTGTGAGTCGGAACTCCCGCACCCATTAGAAGATACAGATGCTTCAGTAGCTGATAAGTGTTTTTTGGCTTTAAAAAAAAATATCACGAGATTGAATAAACTGATCCTACTTACGAATAGGTGGAAATACACATACGTTACATTTGCAACCTGTTTCATTTTATGTTTTGATTGTTTATTTAACCTTTGTGTTTCACTTGTCTTTTACTGTTATGTTTTAGTTTAGTTTTTTTATTGATTGCTTAATAAAGTAGGATCAGTTTATTCTATCTCGTGAGATTTTTTAAAAAAAAGCCAAAAAACACTTATCAGCTACTGAAGCATCTGTATCTTAGGATCAGTTTATTCTATCTCGTGAGATTTTTTTTTTTTTAAAGCCAAAAAACACTTATCAGCTACTGAAGC
This sequence comes from Schistocerca nitens, assembly GCF_023898315.1. Lineage (NCBI taxonomy): Eukaryota > Metazoa > Arthropoda > Insecta > Orthoptera > Acrididae > Schistocerca > Schistocerca nitens. Next base: position 394,154,540 of record NC_064614.1, read on the forward strand.
ATCTTATCTAATATCAAGCGATCGCTTTTAGATTCACATTCAATTATTTTAATGAAAGCGCTTATTAGAACACAGAACTGCTTTATTATCTATGCCTCGAAGTGAAGACATTACTATCTATGACTAAGGAATGACGTCATTGTTCAAAGCCGACGGGTTGCATCCCCTGCTACACTAGACCCAAAAAATGACAGCGGCAGCACCATTGTCAGCAAACTGAAATACCTTTAAGAACCATGAGAGAGTATTCAGAAGTGAATCAAGGTGAGGTTTCCCTTGCATTATTTGCTTCCACTCATTGTCCGATCATGTCATGTCATCATCACTTAATTGATTTGTGCAAGAGTAAATTCGCAGGCAACAGTTGCCAGGAAACTTAAAAATACATAAACAAAATGTAGTGCAGCTATAAAACATGAAATAAGGCGGTATTTTGTCGAAAATGTGCGGCAAAATATCGGTGACAGCATTATAATTAATGAATCAACAGACATTAGCGTGACCAAATTTTTAGGAATACCGGTAACAATAATTATTATAGTGGTGCAACCAATGTGATCATTTCAACATTTTTAAAATTAGCCGATCTCAAACATTATAATGCACAGTCTAGTGTAACAGCAATTAAAGACACGCCTCAAGAATTGAAAGTAGATTCCAGACAACAATGAAATTTTGAGGAGAATTTCACTTCTTTCCGTGTCCAAAGTTCTTCGTGTCGTTAAAGAGTCATTGATTCCTCTCCTTGAATCGTGTAATATTGATCCTAGCGCAATAACAAAAACTGTTTTTCAATGACAAAATTCAGCTCTTGTGAAATGGTCCGAAACAGACGCCGTTAACTTCTGGTGTGAATTGTTTCAACACTGAGATGCAAATGACGCCAACCCATTTCACGAATTCAAAACTTCTGTGCCGTCACTACTAATGTTACCCTGGTCGAATGCGGAAGAGGGAAGACTTTTTAGCCAGATGAACATTATTAAAACTAAAGCGAGAAATAAAATGAAATCCGAGATGATGAATTCGCATTTGTCGATTCGAGCAGGAATCGGAGGGAAGAAGCAGTGTTGCCACAATAATGAACAGTCAACACAAGTGCTGACGCAGGTAGGAAAAACTTTCTAACCTGGGCAGCCTCAGCCGTTGAAATTCATGGCGACTTGGAACTGAGTGAAACCGCAGACAACTTTTAAGTGATGGTTTATTGACCCGACCAGTTTCGCTGCGTTAAAGCAGCGTATTCGGGTGTAAGTGGTGTCACATAAATTAGTACATGGAGATGCTCCCAACGTTCGTAGCCAGAGAATCCACTAGTCCTTTACACTTACACTACTGACTACAGTTGCCACATCCCCTGCACTATTCGCCCCAATGTTTCGCCGATTTTTATTCGTTGAGCACTTCCCCCCTTCATGGGGTTGAATTCTCTGACTACGAACGTTGGGGTGCCTCCATGTGCTAATTTATGTGACACCACTTACACCTGAAGATTTGCTTTAACGCAGCGAAAGCGATCGTGTTAATACAAATACAAATGTTTTATTCCACCGTTGAGCATATTTACATGCAATGGTGTCGTCAGTGTTTACACAAAAATAATAATAATAAATATTAACTTCGACATAACAAATGTTATTAACTACAATATAATAATCCAGGATGGATGCAATACATATTTGTGCAAATGTAAATAACAACAAGAAGTTTACTAATAGATCAATTACAAGATAAATGAACTACATAGTTCAGTGAATGACAAATAAGTAATCAAACAGATAATTAACAATAAGTACATGAAACAGTAATAAAATAGTTGCACAATGTGGCATATGTATAGTTTGCAGTTAATGTACAGTTCATTCTCATAAGGGAAGTGGTTCATTTGTCACATAATCAAGGAACTCTTGAGCAGAGTAAATTACTTTACTTTTAATCCACCTCAAAAGACTAGTTTTAAATTTATTTACTGGCACTGTGTAGGCATTTTTAGGTAATTTATTGAAGTAGACCGGACCAAGATATTTGTAACTGTTATGTGTCTTTGCATATGGCATATTAATTGCATGTCCACTTCTTATGTCATGGTCATGAACTGTTCTCCTTAAGTCAAATTTATTCAGATTCTCTTTAACGAAGACAAGGCAGTTGTAAATATACAGGCTAGGCATTGTCATTATATTTAGTTTCTTAAAATAATCTTGGCATGATTCATATGGGCTAAGTTCTGCCATGCACCTTATGGCTTTCTTTTGCCCTTTTGAACATTAATTTTGAGCCTATGGAATTTCCCCATAATAGTTTTCCATAACTCAGGTGCGAATGGAAGAATGCAAAATACGCATACAACAGAAGTTCTTTACTGACATTACTACTCAGCTTGTACAGCAGATACACTCCTGGAAATTGAAATAAGAACACATTGACACCGGTGTGTCAGACCCACCATACTTGCTCCGGACACTGCGAGAGGGCTGTACAAGCAATGATCACACGCACGGCACAGCGGACACACCAGGAACCGCGGTGTTGGCCGTCGAATGGCGCTAGCTGCGCAGCATTTGTGCACCGCCGCCGTCAGTGTCAGCCAGTTTGCCGTGGCATACGGAGCTCCATCGCAGTCTTTAACACTGGTAGCATGCCGCGACAGCGTGGACGTGAACCGTATGTGCAGTTGACGGACTTTGAGCGAGGGTGTATAGTGGGCATGCGGGAGGCCGGGTGGACGTACCGCCGAATTGCTCAACACGTGGGGCGTGAGGTCTCCACAGTACATCGATGTTGTCGCCAGTGGTCGGCGGAAGGTGCACGTGCCCATCGACCTGGGACCGGACCGCAGCGACGCACGGATGCACGCCAAGACCGTAGGATCCTACGCAGTGCCGTAGGGGACCGCACCGCCACTTCCCAGCAAATTATGGACACTGTTGCTCCTGGGGTATCGGCGAGGACCATTCGCAACCGTCTCCATGAAGCTGGGCTACGGTCCCGCACACCGTTAGGCCGTCTTCCGCTCACGCCCCAACATCGTGCAGCCCGCCTCCAGTGGTGTCGCGACAGGCGTGAATGGAGGGACGAATGGAGACGTGTCGTCTTCAGCGATGAGAGTCGCTTCTGCCTTGGTGCCAATGATGGTCGTATGCGTGTTTGGCGCCGTGCAGGTGAGCGCCACAATCAGGACTGCATACGACCGAGGCACACAGGGCCAACACCCGGCATCATGGTGTGGGGAGCGATCTCCTACACTGGCCGTACACCACTGGTGATCGTCGAGGGGACACTGAATAGTGCACGGTACATCCAAACCGTCATCGAACCCATCGTTCTACCATTCCTAGACCGGCAAGGGAACTTGCTGTTCCAACAGGACAATGCACGTCCGCATGTATCCTGTGCCACCCAAAGTGCTCTAGAAGGTGTAAGTCAACTACCCTGGCCAGCAAGATCTCCGGATCTGCCCCCCATTGAGCATGTTTGGGACTGGATGAAGCGTCGTCTCACGCGGTCTGCACGTCCAGCACGAACGCTGGTCCAACTGAGGCGCCAGGTGGAAATGGCATGGCAAGCCGTTCCACAGGACTACATCCAGCATCTCTACGATCGTCTCCATGGGAGAATAGCAGCCTGCATTGCTGCGAAAGGTGGATATACACTGTACTAGTGCCGACATTGTGCATGCTCTGTTGCCTGTGTCTATGTGCCTGTGGTTCTGTCAGTGTGATCATGTGATGTATCTGACCCCAGGAATGTGTCAATAAAGTTTCCCCTTCCTGGGACAATGAATTCACGATGTTCTTATTTCAATTTCCAGGAGTGTATGTATCATTTGCTTTGCACTTAGCTGCCTTGATTTCAGACCTGTAAATCTTTTTCACTTTCATGTACATTTCATTGTCAGTATTATTGTGCTTGTACCTATCATGATAGAGTAGCATTATGATTCTTATTGTACTTAGATGTGGGGTGTAACAGCTTTTTAGATTTTGTGGTTTGGTGTAACGATTTTGCTTTGATATTTTCTTGCAGTGTTTGGGACAAAATTCTGCAGTCAACAGTTCTAGAAATTTGTTGGTAGATTCATTTGCACCTGCAGTGGTTATTATTTTACCCCATTTTATTAAATTCAATTTACTTATCAACTTGTTTATCTTTGATTCGTTAATTGGTCTTATAATTTTTCTACAGTCTGTGGAAGTTTCAGTTGCTTTACTGTTAAGAGTTTGTCTGAGCCATAGTCCCTCATGATCTGAAATGCCTAGCTTGATTGTGTTGAATTCTGTTTTGTATAGATGAAAATTACAAATAATGTTATCTAGACATGCTTCCTGTCTTGTGGGTTTGGCATTTACGCAACTGAAGTTAAGGGACCTTAATGTATTTAGCAAGTGATCAACCTTTCTATTCTTAAACCTAATGTTTATATTGATATCACCAAATATTAGTGCTTCGTAGTTTTTGTATTTGAGTAGCAAGAGTATCACATGGTTCACATGGCTCTGAGCACTATGGGACTCAACATCTTAGGTCATAAGTCCCCTAGAACTTAGAACTACTTAAACCTAACTAACCTAAGGACATCACACACACCCATGCCCGAGGCAGGATTCGAACCTGCGACCGTAGCAGTCCCGCGGTTCCGGACTGCAGCGCCAGAACCGCACGGCCACCGCGGCCGGCGCAAGAGTATCAGCTTCTGTATTTGAGTAGCAAGAGTCTCAGCTTCTCCAGAGGCTCCACAAACAGGTCTTCATTGTGTTTTGGGGGGCAGTATACTGAAGCTATTATAACTTCCTGGTTTGGCAACATTATGGCTGCAGATTCAAATTTTGTTTATATGCACAGTCCACTTACATCTATAGCTCCATAGATTAGGTTCACACTGTTTTTAACATTATCAGATGCACCACCATGTTTAATACTTGTTCTACAGTAGCTGGTTGCCAAATCATAGCCAAACGGTACACTTCATTTTAGTTCCTCATTGCTAAGCCAATGTTCATTTATTGAAATAACAGTGCAATTTAAGTTTTCCAGCCAATACTGAAGTTCACCAAGTTTTGTTTTTAAAAAACTGCACATTAATATCTAAGAACATTGCACTTGTACTTATATTACCGTGGTGTTTCTGTAGTCCTTCAGCAAAAAATCATTGAGATGAGATGGGACTGCTGCTTTCCTCTTCCTCAGTGTATGACCATTTGATGGATTTTCTAATGTTGACTGCTCATTCAGATGGCATGGTGATGAAGTTGTTATGGGGATGAGTGGTTGAATATAAAAAATGTTGGATTTGCTTTCTGTTGCATGTAGGGCGGGCAACAGTTTCTGCTACATGTGTTGATGTTTCAGCTGTTGGCCCTGCCTCTGAGATTCTCCTGCTTTTGACGATGCTGCTTGTCCTGCTGCTGAGACTGGTCCCATACCAGTACATGGAATTTTGCTGTCCGCTCTCTCCCTGTTCGCAATGACTTCATTTATCATTTTACACACCAAGTTTTTTCCTTCGTAATTTAGATGCATTCCGTGTTTTGTATGCTGACATCTGTCCAATTCACCCATATCTATGACGCTACATTTTCCAAACAAATAACACATTTTTTATTTTAACATTAGTTTTTCGCATTTCTTTATTGACACGTAGACAATCAATTAAAATAGCAATCTAACGGTTTTGTTAAAGGCACGGTGAAAAATGTAGTGGTTTATAGCGGTCTTGAAAGTTCTTTTAGCGCGAAATCTCATTTCACTGTTGGCAACAAAAATGTTCTGAGCACTCGATCCTCTCTGCCTGCCCTAGGACAGCGTGAAGTAATATTTAGCGTAAATGATGTAATGTAAAATCAATAATCGATTTTGAATTCTTTTTAAACCAGCTTTCTTTGCGCGCATGCCGGTGTTCCTATGAATTTCATACTTTTATACCGCGTTATTTACTTATAAACGGTAAATAATCTTTTAATGGGTTAAAGTACTCATCAATAAGAACAACTTTTACTGTGGAACCAACTTCAAAATCGCAAAAAATCAGCTTTTTCTTGCATTTTGGTCGAGTATGTTAGTTTGTATGTAACTTTTACAGGGACTAGCTGATTTCAAGTTTGTCTCATAATAAAAGAAAAGCTTCATATAAATGAGCATTATTTCAAACCCTGTAATGTAGTTCCGAAGATTTATTTTAGCTGTCAGTAAGTTGTTGATTTGCTTATATATGATCCTTTAATTCGTGTACAAGTTGTAGTTTTTGTTTGCTGTTGTTACAAAACCGGAACCACTGTCAGTGGGAGTGGCTAGTACACCGACTACTCGTGCTGAAAATCCTTTTGATATGTCTTATGTGGTAGGTAAAATACTCAGTGACGAGGAGAAGTATAAACATCTGGCGGATTCTTCAGAACAACCTCGTAATTATGAATATCCGCAGCAGACAGAGGGTGGACAAAAAAGAAAGCTCCGTTCTGATTGGCTAAGGAATACTCTTGGCTAGTCTGTAGCCAACAACAGAACGGTGCATATTGTTTCTGGTCCAGAAACTGGGGACAAGCATTCTGTGGCTCTAAATCTTCAGTCACTCGTCCACTTTGCAAATGTAAAAAAGGACTAGAAATTTTCAGGAACCATTGTGCTACAGATTATCACAAAATGGCAGTTTTAGAAAGCAAACATTTCAAAAGTTCATACGAAAACCCTGAAAAAGCTGTAAATAATGTAATCGAAATTGAGAAACTGAAAATGATTAAATCAAACAGAGAGTGGCTTATTTCTATAGTAAAGACGATCATGTTATGTGGTCGAGAGAACATACCGTTAAGGGGCCACCGAGATAACCGAGATATACTGAGTGATGAAATCAGCCAAGGAAAATTTCTAGCACTTTTAAAATTTCGCATTGACTCAGGTGATTCGTCTCTCCAAAAACATTTAGAGACAGCGGCAAAATTGCTACATATCTGAGCAAAACAACTCAGAATCAGCTGATTGCTTGTTGCCATTCTGTCATTATGAAAAAGGTCCTCGACAAAGTCAAAGAAGCAAAATATTACTCTGTCCTTGGCGACAAAACAACGGATGCAAATGATACGATACACGAAGACTTAATATGCTTCCTATCTGCAACTGACATAACTGGTACTGCATTAAGCGATCAAATCGTTCAAGAATTAAATCAAGTCGGCCTACAAGTTAAGAATTTTAGAGATCAAGGTTATGATGGAAGTGCCAATATGTCTAGAAAATTCAGTGGCCTGCAATCCCGAATAAAGCAGCTCCAGCTGTTAGCGACCTACATGCATTGTGCAGCACATAAGCTAAACCTAGCTAACGTGAGGGCATGCAGCTTGTCTAGTATTCGCAATATGATGGGAGTATGTCGCGTTACCAATTTTGGGCGCGAGTCAGCAAAAAGGTTGGAACTGATAAAGCGAGCTATCCTTGAAAAACACCCAGAGGCGAAAAGAGTCTTAGTGATAAACACTGGCTTGAAAGGCATGATGCGCTCCTTCAATTCAAAGAGGTCTTTGAGTCTATCGTACAGTTCCTTGAAGAACTTCTGACATCTATTCGACGATATGACTTTGTCTTAACTTTGACGGTAACCGCCGCTGTATTTGAAATTACTGTTTCGCTTTCACGGCAACTTGAGGCTATTGCATTAGATCTCAGCCTTTGCTATGAGATGGTACACAGAGTAATAAGAACACTAGAACGATACAGAAAAAGGAAATTTTCCAAGAGGTGTGTCATATTGTAGAACCTTCGGACATCCTAGTGCAGGCACCCAGAATCGCCAAACGTTCTGCTCATCGCTCAAATATAGAAGCACCTGATGCTAAGGAATACTACAGGTAAAATAAACCTTTAATACATACACAACGCTTTTTGCCTGATGCAGCATTTCTTTCTTTTCTGTTATTTCGATTTCGAGAATAATGTCCTCTCGTGTTTTGTTCCAGATTGAATGTATTCCTTTCTTTCATCAATTTTGTATTGGGACAGTTGAGGAGTCGCTTTTCGAGAGCAGAGCACACTTCATTTCTCGACCTGTTGTGTTATAATAATAATAAAGAACAGGAAAAATTAATTTCAAGTATATTACAATTGCATTATTAGAAATGTTCTGCGTGTACGAATTTAGGCTGTTCGGACTTCCACTCTTACATTTCAATTGTAGATGCAGGTAGCCGACTCCAAGGACACCAGTGCATGTCAAAAAATGAAGAAAATTCTCCTTACTTGGTTCCACTACACTTCAATAAAAATTACATAATACTGGCGTTAAGTATTATCTTATTCATACACACTTACAATACAGAACACTCGTTATACTTAGTATCTTAAGCACTACATCTTAATCGTCCTTCTACATACGAGAGAGTGAAAAACAAAATCATGTACAAAGGAAAAATGAATGATGGGTTTCTTTTTTTCATTTGTCGGCGTCTTACCGCGCATTCATAATTAATGTCTTTGCCGACGCTTATGGTCGATCGCCTTTTCATTTTTTGTTTTTAGTAAATTTTAACTTTACGATATCATGAGGATCTTTCACCATGTACCTACACACTCTTCAGCTTTATACCAAGTGCCATCGTAAAAACAGAAAATCTGAACTCTTCAGTGGCAGCTGCACATGTTTACAGCACCGACTTGCCTCATCGTCTCTCGTTATCGGGAGAAATAACTCTTTGGAAGGAGCTCTGGAGAGATAGGGAACATCCTCCCAAACAACAGCAGAGGCACATCAAGACGCAAATGAACTTTTCCCTAATATAAAAATTCTTTTACAAATTCTCGCAACATTACCAGTATCTACTTGTAGTGTGGAGCGTAGCTTCTCTTCGCGTAAACTGATAAAAGTGACGGATGACAGGTTGAATGCTTTGCTGCCATATTGTTGTTGATGTGGTCTTCAGTCCAGAGACTGGTTTGATGTAGCTCTCCATGCTACTGTATCCTGTGCAAGCTTCTTCATCACCCAGTACCTACCGCAACCCACATTCTTCTGAATCTGCTTAGTGTATTCATCTCTTGGTCTCCTTCCCGCGCCCGGGTTCGATTCCCGGCGGGGTCAGGGATTTTCTCTGCCTCGTGATGACTGGGTGTTGTGTGATGTCCTTAGGTTAAAGTAGTTCTAAGTTCTAGGGAACTGATGACCATAGACGTTAAGTCCCATAGTGCTCAGAGCCATTTGAACCATTTTTTTCTTGGTCTCCCTCTACAATTTTTACCCTCCACGGTGCCCTCCAATACTAAATTGGTGATCCCTTGATGCCTCAGAACATGTCCTACCAACCGATCCCTTCTTCTAGTCAAATTGTGCCACAAACTCCTCCCCATTTGTTATGTGATCTACCCATCTAATCTTCAGCATTCTTCTGTAGCACCACATTTCGAAAGCTTCATGGCTTCATGGCTACACTCCAGCAAAACTCCTTTACTACTTTAAGTGTCTCATTTCCTAATCTAATACCCTCAGCATCGCCCGATTTAATTCGACTACATTCCATTATCCATGTTTAGCTTTTGTTGATGTTCGTCTTATATCCTCCTTTCAAGACACTGTCCATTCCGTTCAACTGCTCTTCCAGGTCCTTTGCTGTCTCTGACCGGATTACAATGTCATTGGCGAACCTCTAAAGTTTTTATTTCTTCTCCATGGATTTTAATTCCTACTCCGAATTTTTCTTTTGTTTCCTTTACTGCTTGCTCAATACACAGATTGAATAACATCAGGGATAGGCTACAACCCTGTCTCACTCTCTTCTCAACCACTGCTTTCCTTTCATGCCCCTCGACTCTTATAACTGCCATCTGGTTTCTGTACAAATTGTAAATAGCCTTTCGCTCCCTGTATTTTACCCCTGCCACCTTCAGAATTTGAAAGAGACTATTCCAGTCAACATTGTCAAAAGCTTTCTCTATGTCTACAAATGCTAGAAACGCGTGTTTACCTTTCCTTAATCTATTTTCTATTCACCAATATATATCTGGCAGCTTACAATCTGTCGAAGTAATTGAAGAAATTGCAAAACGTTGTCCGAGGAGACTCGCTATGCGTTAAATGAGCAAAATAAAATTATGTGTGCTTGTTTGTATATTAATGTTTACCTTTAGAAAACCTACGCCCAAAACAAAATCCTGGATCCGCCACTGGGCAAGGAGGTATATCTCATTTACTTACCAGTCGTACAAATTAGGTGCATTTGTATAAGGTTCCTGCCATACGACACACGTACTGTCACTAATGCCGGGTATGACACACCAGGTATGTTTTCCGGTGGAAGATCGGTTGACTCGTCGCCCAGTCATCAAACGTTTGCGGTTGCCATTCGAAAGCCACTTCCTTTCGGTTGCTAATAGCGTAGTTGTGCAGAACCAACTGTTGGAAACGACGTTACATCACGACACAGAATCAAATTAGAATAAAGGGAACAGTGAGGAGGAAAAAAAAAAAATCGGTACGAGGGAGGCTTCAACACGGATCGCCCGCATGGTAGTCCAATATCGTAGCCACTTAATCACGACGCCGTATCTGTTACAGACTAGTCTTATTTGGACTTTCCGTCCTTGGACTGTTCACTGTTTCTATTTTGCTTTTTTCACAGTCTAGTAGACCTCCTTCCTGTTTTCATGCTTGATCTGTGTTCAGTTTTTGACGGGCTTACCACTAAATCTGAGGTGTGTGCAATGGGGGGTTTTCCTTGTGAGGATGAGCTTTTAATGTCTCGTAAGCTATCGAGAAATACAAGTATTTTTGTAGTTGATTTTTGGCTACAGTTACATTAGAAATGATACGCTATTTTAACAGTCGTAGGTTCAATGTCATGATGGTTAACATAAATTCGGAAGAAGCGTTGAATTCAAGAACTCGTAGAAATAACAGTGGTACAAATTTTGACAAACGGAATGCTTGCGAACACGATAACAAAGCCGTTGTCAGGAGCTAGGCATCGTCAACTATCACAAGAATTTTGACTCCGATAATGGTTCCAATGAAATTGTTGGAAAATACGAATTAGAATCCATATCCGTAAGAGAAAAGTAAATCTTGCCGCTGTTGCTACTGCTGTTTCTATCGACGGTTTTTGTGTACGTTCTGTGCTTTTTATTACGTAGTAGATCACATTTCATTCTTTCTGTGTAAAAATAAACATTTAGTGTCAATCCATAATCGTGTTGTATTGAGAGAAAAAAACTAAATTTTAATTTATTGCCGTTATTATTATAACTTCGCAGCAACCGACTGGTGTAGTTGCTTTTTTTTTTTTTTTTTTTTTAATTCCCTCCCCCTGCCCCTGCCCCCCCCCCCCCCCCCGAAGGGGGCGGACTGGCAGCAGCTTAGTATGCCGCTCTTCAGCCTACAGACTTTGTTAGAAAGATGAAGAGAATATATAATAAAAACAGGCGATAAAATCGGAGACTTAAAGAGTAACATGGCGAAAAGAAATCGTGGAACTTAAAACAAAGAACAGAGGGATGATGACGCTAAGAAAATACATACAAAGCAGACAGGTAAAACAATAGACAGACAATTAAAAAAACACGGCGACAGTCTGGTTTCTGTTCGCAAAAGACATAAAATTCACACCCAGCGACAGCATGGTTTCTGTTCGCAACACGAGAAAGACGAACACCACTAAACAGTCACTGGAACACTTCACTAAAAAGTTGGCAAATGTGACATACCACAGCCGAGAGCAGGTGGGGGGAAACTGGACAGATGATGGGAAATAAAAAAGAGTGGTCGACTGTTGTAGCATACATACAATTATTTGTTAAGAGTACTTTATCTATCCATACGTGGATTGATTGTACCGATCTATATCATTTTACTAAGGTGTAAGTCATATCAAGAGCCTCTGACAAAATTGGCCACTGGCGCTAACAAAATTAAGATAATATAACTTCAAAGGATGTCTGGAAATCCAAAAATATGATGTATTGTCTTGATAGTAAGTGTTCTCTCTCGCGTGTATTCAGAGCCCTGCAGTGCATCGGTCTTGATTAAGCTCCCCTTTCCGCCGCTATGTGCCGCCACAAGTAAACTAGTGTAATATCGTGACAAAAATTGATTTTACAAGCACAATAGGGAACAGCAGACACAATATTTAACAAATTGTATCTCAAACTATTGAAGGTTTAAGTGATCAGCATTTGACAGTTAACATTTTACTTTAAGGAAATGTACACAACTTGTACCCACTAGATCCGCGTAACAGCTTGTCAATAAAATCTGGCTAGCAAGGAGCTTAGGCGTCATTGGGCGACACCCAATGCGGAATCCTGGCTAAGGGTCGCCATATGTAACATTTTTTGGAGGGGCGTAGGCGTATGCCCCAAATATTTAATTCAAAATACGATTAACTGCAGTATGAGGTGTAATGAATGGGTGTGAATTTACAATGGCTGGTACGCCAACTTTTGGTACTTGGTGAAGTATAGGAAGCAAAGTGGAAGGTTCATACAGCAGCGTCGCAAACGCACTGCACACTCGTCGAGTTTCGCGTTCGCATCGTTTTGGAAGTTTCAGGACGGTATGCGAAGTGTTGGGAGCGTAATACGAAAAGAGTGTGGCTCGTTGTAGTTGTTGCATTTACACTGTAGTGAAGAAATGGAAACATAGATTACATGCAAGTGAGTAACTCGCATGGAGAGTCGTCGTTCTGGATTTAACCTATTTCTTGAAACTGTTTTGATTCGTCATTATTCTTTTAGATCAAATATTTAGCACAAAATGTGTACGTACCTTACGTATACACTCAAATAATAAATGCAGTATTTCCTTAACACTTTGCATGAACCCTAATGTAGAACCGTAGAAAGAGGCTAAATACTGTCATTGGTTACGAAAAACGGGCTTTGTTGTCGAATACACAGCACATATTAGGAAAAAAATACAATATACTTTTAAGATGATGGTCATGGTAAGGTCATTCATCTTTGCTTACAGGGGACCATGGTTCCTTTGTAGTTATAATGAAATATTGGTTTACTAAGAGCTGTTACTTGTGTTTTGCAGTTTTATATCTGAGAGGAAGTTGAGCAATTCCTTTTGCAGTTTTCTCAATGAACTACTAAACTACTTTTCTGAAGGAGCAGCCTTTATTATAAATTTAAGGGATGGATGTTTGGCTACTACACGCAGAACAGCTTCTTTTTATATTGTATATTAATAATGGTTTCTGTGGTCATGCGGATGGATTTTAATCATGCAAAACGGCTTCCAAACATTATGAAAGAAACGCACCGTAAAATTCTCCAAGAAACTATGTTCTTCCCAAGCTCATTCTATCACAGTCAAATTGGTAAGATTACGTGCCCGTTATAACTGAGCAATTACATGCAGTGTTGTCACACAAAAACTATAAATAGGTTTTTGAAGAATGGCTAAATATCTTGACACCACAAGCTACAAGGCAGTTTTCTATTGAGTGCGCAGATCTCTCTCAGCAGGAGAATAAAGAGTAAACGACACGAACTGCATTACAAAGACTTTTAACCATTCTTACTGCAAGATTCCTGCAAATTTTATTTCTCCACTCTGCATTGTAATGGCACATCCACAATTTTCACCACATAATGCTAAGTCACTTTAGATTTGATTCAAAAGTTCAAAAAGGAGAGATAAGTATGTGATCGCCCAAGAACCCTTAATCTGTAGGGTATTTATTGTCATACAGAGTGTTGATTACCAACAGTCAGTTATCTGCAGGTAAACACTTGTTTTTCTTGTTTCAGATGTATATAATACTGTTATTAATTATGCAGTATCCTGTAAATAATGATAAAATAGGATGCACTATTGTCTGGCAAGATGACCAAATGTAAAAGAATACAGACCTGAGTTATGTTACATTAACATTGATTAATCTTCAAAATATATGTAATGAACTGTCTTGAGCTACAGACAAGTGTCTTACATATGACCAAGCAGTATAAATACATTTTGAAGCATCAGAGCTGATGAAGATGGCACTCAAGGGTCATTAATTTTCATTGAATTTGTGTGCCATTACTTTAATATTGCCATTCCCATCAAAAGATTAGTAATACAAAGCACAGGAAGGACTGTATACAAAGCAATTAGCTCCTGTGTAAGAAAAACAAGGCTAAATGTGGAAAAACAGCCCTTTGAACCTAGATACCGTATTCAGGCCATGGTTTTGGTCTCAACAACAGTGGCCACCCCCACCCCCTCTGCCCACTTCCATGTCGCCCGCCTCCATGTCTCACTTCCTTCTCAATTACAGCATGCCTTACATGTCTTTACACATAACTGTATTTCATTTATGTGCAAATTTTGCATATAATTTTGGTCATCTTATTTAATTCTTGCTACCTTAAGAATTTCAGTGTATAGTCCAATCGAGATTGTCAATAGGTTGCTCTATTTCCACTAATTGCACAAATGTATGTTTTCCTTTCTTTAATCTATCTTGTAAGATAAGTCATAGGGTCAGTACAACCTCAGGTGTTCTTAATTTTGTCCAGATTCCAGAGTGACCTTTCCTGAGGTCTGCGGCCTCTTCCAGTTTTTCCACTCTTCTGAAGTTAATTTGTGTCAACACTTTGCATCCATGGCTTGCCAAACTGATAATTTTGTAATACTCACAACTTTCAGGACCAGTCTTTTTTTGGAATAAGTATTATTACTTCTTCCCGAATTGTGAGGGTATTTCGCTATCTCGTAGTCTTGCATACAAGACGGAATATTTTGTCTTGGATGGCTGTCTGAATGAGCTGGGAGATTCCATGGTGACTCATTTTACATGTTGAAATCAGTGTTTTATTGTGTTGACTTTATGAATGTGTAAACCTATATTTTCTTTTGTAAGTCATCATTACATATTGTGTTATTCGAACAAAGATCTGGAATTAATATTTAAGCAGGGAAGAACATTAAAATTAAAGAACAAGAATGTACATTTTAGGTCAAAAGTGTTCTCAAACTATCAGAAATGTGGATATAGTTTTTATCACAGAAAATGCATATTGAAATAAGCACGTGACTTATTGTTGCGTTAGTCATGTTACTTGCAACTTATTACTGGAAAAACTTTTTCCTGTGAGCAGAGAAATGATAATATGACATTATTCACCAAATAAAATAAACTTATCATTAACATTTCAGTTTTTAAACACTGTGAAAAATTATAAGAACATGACACATGGGAAAATAAACTGTAAACTCAATGAAAAGCCGGATAACTGAAAATATCCTGTTGCATTGCAACATCAGGTGGAGTAATTTTCTTTATAATTTTGTCCTGTGTGCACATAATTTCATTGCATTTTGCAGGCCATTTCCAATAGTGACTAGCACGCTCCATTTCACTGATTAGGTAAGAATTTCCAAAACTTGCATGTACCTCTCCAGTGTAGAATTTACCATCATATTATACTTTGTACCACTCTCAAATTTTCACGCTATCTATAGTTTCTTCAGCATGATGATCTGCATCAGGGAAATTCTTTGGAAACAGCAGAATTGTTTGTAGTACTACTTTCTTGTAGCGAAAGCAGTGAATGCTTTTTATATTTGGAGCTCATGATGTTGAAGAAAATATTTGAGCCAAATTAAGTTTCACGTTGATTCCTTGAATTTCATCAGTGGACACATGAAAACCTGCATAGTTGTGATACTTTCCAGCTGCCTGAGCAAAAGCTTATGCGTGAGCTACTATAAATGTTCACTTTTTTAATGTACTCCACACTTGCCATTTTGCAACTGCATCAGTTCCATATATGGCTCCTTTACTGTAGGGTGTAGATTTCCACATTGTGGAAAGATTGAAGTTGAGGTGTAATGGCAGCAATATATTTGTTTTTAAATTGTGAGGCAGGTCCATCTGACCAGGTTGAAATTACCTTTACATTTTCAGGTGTACTTGACAGTACCTTGTGAATGTATGCAATCACAGTATCTTTGGAATGGGTTAAGCTGTCTGAAACAACAATTGTGGGATTAGAACCTTAATGAAGCAGTAAAAATACTAAATTGTGCTTGTGTTCAATATGCACTTGGCACCTCACATTGATAAACAGAAGTATAATTTTCAGCAAATTCAATATGCAGCATTGTAAACTCCTTAGAATCTTGGCTCAGAACCATTTCCTCTTTCTGATAATGAGATTCAGACTTAGCTCTCTTTGTATAGCAGTTAAGAAGAAGTGAAGGAATTATGGAAATTATGTATTTCACTATATCAGCTATAGAGCCTATTTCTTTGACTTTAATAATTTTAGAGTAGTTTTCTTCCATCTTCCAAACATACCATGATAAATTCGCAATTTACAGTTCATAAATTTTATGGTTTTTGTTGAAACCTCTACCATTTTGACATGTGTTACATTCATTTTGCCAACAAAGCTTACTGGGTTGCTGGTGTATGATGGTTGTTGCAAATGTGTTGCTTTAGGCTGGAATATTATCATGTTTCTTATGAAGGCTGCAGAAAGTTTCAAGACATTTACAAAAACATGCGTTATGAGGTAGTTTGCTGCTTAATTGAACATGTGGTGGCCATACTTGTGCAAACTTAGATTTCCCAACTTGAACTTCAGAGTGTTCCTGTTTGAACGCCTCATATGACCAGGTGACAGTTATGAACTGTCTTTTACTCATTATTTTCGCTAATCACTATTGTGTGCTCCCTGCCCAGTGACTGGTGACAGACATTTCCGCAACAGTCGAAACAAGTTACCAGGTCCCTAGTTTCAGAACTAAGGCCTCTATTTTGTAGGCTACTACCATGACTATGTCTTTCAGACTTTCTATCTGATAAATTTCCACAAAATTCCAGAATGAGATTTCACTCTGCAGCAGAGCGTGCGCTAATATGAAGCTTCCTGGCAGATTAAAACTTTGTGCAGGACCAAGACTCGAACTCGGGACCTTTGCCTTTTGCGGGCAAGTGCTCTAACATCTGAGTTACCCAAGCACGACTCACAGCCCATCCTCACAGCTTCAATTCTGCCAGTACTTCATCTCCTACCTTCCCAACTTCACAGATGCTCTCCGCGAACCTTGCAGAACTAGCACTCCTGGAAGAAAGGATATTGTGGAGACATGGCTTAGCCACAGCCTGGTGAATATTTCCAGTTAGAGCACTTTCCTGTAAAAGGCAAAGGTCCTGAGTTCGAACCTTGGTCCTGCACACAGTTTTAATCTGCCAGGAAGCTTCATATCAGTGCTCACCTCACCGCAGAGTGAAAATCTCATTCTAGAAACATCCCCCAGGCTATGGCTAAGCCATGTCTCTGCAATATCCTTTCTTCCAGGAGTGCTAGTTCTGCAAGGTTCGCGGAAGAGCTTCAGTGAAGTTTGGAGGGTAGGAGATGAGGTACTGGCAGAATTGAAGCTGTGAGGATGGGTCATGAGTTGTGCTTGGGCACCTCAGATGTTAGAATACTTGCCCACAAAAGGCAAAGGTCCAAAGTTAGAGTCTCAGTCCAGCACACAGTTTTAATCTACCAGGAAGTTTCCACACATTTCACTGAACACCTTACAAACAACTAAGACTTTACATCGTGGTGAAAATGTCAAGAAATGATTTGCTCGAGCCATGGCTTTATGTAGAGTGCCATGTGACTTGTACGGTGACAAAACAGTTTTACTAGGTTGCTGATCTTGCAACTTACGTTGCACTACCCCTAGTTTTAGTTCTTTCTTCTAATAACAGTCATTGCTTATGTGGACTCAACTGTAGAAACTTCTGTTTCCGCTTCTGATGACATTTTCTAGCTTCTTCTAGATGCTGCTTCTTAAATTCTTCATATTTTCCTTCACTCTTTAACTTTCCCTACCTCCTTTTCTGTGTTTCTGCTGCTGTTAAGGGCATCCTATTCTTTTGACATTAAAAAAATATAAATGTGACGCAGATTATGTGACTCACGTTACACATTTAATTTTCTGTTTTTAAAGTATTGGTTGAAATTGGGAAATTTTTAATTGTGATACTTGTTACCCATTCACACAAAGAAGTAAGTTATTGAACCAGATGAATTTAGCTTTTACATTCTTCTTAATATACACATCAAAAAAAGTTTTGAGTCACCTCGGTTCCGAGAGTTCTGGAACCTGTACAAAAAATTGGAATAGAGATCAACATAAACCTTATTTCCGCCCTTTTTATTGCTCATGAAAACCACACATTGCATGTTGTACCACCATACAGCGAGATCTTCAGAGGTGGTGGTCCAGATTGCTGTACACATCTATACCTCTAATACCCAGTAGCACATCGTCTTGCATTGATGCATGCCTGTACTTGTTGTGGCATAGTATCCACAAGTTCATCAAGGCACTGTTGGTCCAGATTGTCCCACTCCTCAACAGTGATTCAGCTTAGATCCCTCGCAGTGGTTGGTGGGTCACGTCGTCCATAAACAGCCCTTTTCTATCTATCCCAGGCATGTTTGATAGGGTTCATGCCTGGAGAATATGCTGGCCACGCCAGTCGAGCGATGTCGTTGTCCTGAAGGAAGTCATTCACAAGATATGCACAATGGGGGCGCATATTGTCATCCATGAAGATGAATGCCTCGTCAATATGCTGCAGATATGGTTCCACTATCGGTCAGAGGATGGTATTCATGTATCATACAGCCGTTACGGCGCCTTCTATGACCACCAGCACCATACGTCGGCCCCACATAATGCCACCCCAAAACAGCAGGGAGCATCCACCTTACTGCACTCGCTGGATAGTGTGTCTAAGGTGTTCAGCCTGATCACGTTGCCTCCAAACACAAGGATTGTCTGGTTGAAGGCATATTCGATATTCATCGGTGAAGAGAACGTGATGCCAATCCTGAGCAATCCATTCAGCATGTTGTTGGGCCCATCTGTACTGCGCTGCATCGAGTCGTGGCTGCAAAGATGGACCTTGCCATGGATGTCGGGAGTGAAGTTGCTCATCATGCAGCCTATTGCGCACAGTTTGACTTGTAACACAATGTCCTGTGGCTGCACGAAAAGCATTATTCAACATGGTGGCATTGCTATCAGGTTTCCTCCAAGCCATAATCTATTGGTAGCAGTCATCCACTGGAGTAGTAGCCCTTGGGCGGGCTGAGCGAGGCACGTCATCGAAAGTTCCTCTCTCTCTGTATCTCCTCATATCCGAACAACATCACTTTGCTTCACCCCGAGACACCTGGACACTTCCCATGTCGAGAGTCCTTCCTGGTACAACGTAACAATGCAGATGTGATCAAACCACGGTATTGACCATCTAGGCATGGATGAACTACAGACAACACCAGCCGTGTACCTGCTTCCTGGTGGAAAGAATGGAACTGATCGGCTGTTGGAACCCCTCCGTCTAATAGGCGCTGCTCATGCATCATTGTTTACATCTTTAGGCGGGTTTAATGACATCTCTGAATAGTCAAAGGGACTGTGTCTGTGATACAATATCCAGAGTCAACATCTATCTTCAGGAGGTCTGGGAACTGGGGTAATGCTAAACTTTTTTTGATGTGTGTATAAAAACTTAATTACATGAAAGTTTGTGCTGTATTATTAAATTATTTATCCTAACATGTCATTTACCGATTTCAATTTTGTGTTGTTAATGCAATACATTAGGGTACATAATTGTAATATAAATAATGATATACTAATACATACCTGCAAAATAGTTGAAATGAGGGTCCAAAATCACCAGTAATTCACATTCTCATCACATGAAAAAAGTATGGCCATATAAAAATGGCTACAAATTATGGAGGGGAAGAGGTAATGGCCAACAAAACCATTGTTGCCATACAGTAAAAAGTCCAGCCTTTTCAAACAACTTATAAAAAGTACTAGGTTTTGTTGTTGTTGTGGTCTTCAGTCCAGAGAATGGTGTGATGCAGCTCTCCATGCTACTCTATCCTGTGGAAGCTTCTTCATCTCCCAGTACCTCCTGCAACCTACATCCTTCTGAATCTGTTTAGTGTATTCATCTCTTGGTCACCCTCTACGATTTTCACCCTCCACGCTGCCCTCCAATACTAAATTGGTGATCCCTTGATGCCTCAGAATATGCCCTACCAACCGATCCCTTCTTCTAGTCAAGTTGTGCCACAAACTCCTCCCCAATTCTATTCAATACCTCCTCATTAGTTATGTGATCTACCCATCTAATCTTCAGCATTCTTCTGTAGCACCACATTTCAAAAGCTTCTATTCTCTTCTTGTCCAAACTATTTACGTCCATGTTTCACTTCCATACATGGCTACACTCCATACAAATACTTTCAGAAACGACTTCCTGACACTTAAATCTATACTCAATGTTAACAAATTTCTCTTCTTCAGAAACGCTTTCCTTCCCATTGCCAGTCTACAGATCCTCTCTACTTCGACCATCATCAGTTATTTTGCTCCCCAAATAGCAAAACTCCTTTACTACTTTAAGTGTCTCATTTCCTAATCTAATCCCGCAGCATCACCCGATTTAATTCAACTACATTCCATTATTCACATTTTGCTTTTGTTGACGTTCATCTTATATCCTCCTTTCAAGACACTGTCCATTCCGTTCAACTCCTCTTCCAAGTCCTTTGCTGTCTCTGACAGAATTACAATGTCATCGGCAAACCTCAAAGTTTTTATTTCTTCTTCATGGATTTTAATACCTACCCCAAATTTTTCTTTTGTTTCCTTTATTGTTTGCTCAATATACAGATTGAATAACATCAGGAATAGGCTATAACCCTGTCTCACTCCCTTCCCAACCACTGCTTCCCTTTCATGCCCCTTGACTCATAACTGCCATCTGGTTTGTGTACGAATTGTAAATAGCCTTTTGCTCCCTGTATTTTACCCCTGCCACCTTCTGAATTTGAAAGAGAGTATTCCAGTCAACATTGTCAAAAGCTTTCTCTAAGTTTACAAATGCTAGAAACTTAGATTTGCCTTTCCTTAATCTATTTTCTTAGATAAGTAGTAGAGTCAGTATTGCCTCACGTGTTCCAACATTTCTACGGAATCCAGACTGATCTTCTCTGAGGTCGGCTTCTACCAGTTTTTCTAATCATCTGTAAAGAATTGGTGTTAGTATTTTACAGCACCTCTTATTAAACTGATAGTTCGACAATTTTCACATCTGTCAACACCTGCTTTCTTTGGGATTGGAATTATTATATTCTTCATGATGTCTGAGGGTATTTCGCCTGTCTCATACATCTTGCTCACTAGATGGTAAAGTTTTGTTAGGCCTGACTCTCCCTAGGCTGTCATTAGTTGTAATGAGATGTTGTCTACTCCCGGGGCCTTGTTTCGGTTTAGGTCTTTCAGTGCTCCGTCAAACTCTTCACGCAGTATCATATCTCCTATTTCAACTACATTCTCTTCCATTTCTATAATATTGTCCTCAAGAACATCGCCCTTGTATAGACCCTCAGTATACTCCTTCCACCTTTCTGGTTTCCCTTTTTTGCTTAGAACTGGGCTTCCACCTGAGGTCTTAATATTCATGCAAGTGGTTCTCTTTTCTCCAAAGGTCTCTTTAATTTTCCTGTAGGCAGTTTCTGTCTTACCCCTAGTGATATGCGCCTCTACATCCTTACAGTTGTTCCCTAGCCATCCCTGCTTAGCCATTTTGCACTTCCTGTCGAACTCATTTTTGAGATGTTTGTATTCCTTTTTGCCTACTTCATTTACTGCATTTTTGTATTTTCTCCTTTCATCAATTAAATTCAATATCTCCTCTGTTACCCAAGGATTTCTATTAGCCCTCGTCTTTTTACCTACTTGATCCTCTGCTACCTTCACTATTTCATCTCTCAAAGCTACTCATTCTTCTTCTACTGTATCTTTCCCCCATTCTTGGCAATCATTCCCTTATACTCTCCCTGAAGCTCTCTACAACTTCTGGTTCTTTCAATTTATCCAGGTCCCATCTTCTCAATTTACCACCTTTTTGCAGTTTCTTCAGTTTTAATCCACAGTTCATAACCAATAGATTGTGCTCAGAGTCCACATCTGCCCCTGGAAATGTCTTACAATTTAAAACTTGGTTCCTGAATTTCTGTCTTACCATTATTCTATCTATCTGACAACTTCCAGTATCTCCAAGCTTCTTACACATATACAACCTTCTTTCATGATTCTTGAACCAAGTGTTAGCTATGATTAAGTTATGCTCTGTGCAGAGTTCTACCAGGCGGCTTCCTCTTTCATTCCTTACTCCCATTCCATATTCGTATACTACGTTTCCTTGTCTTCCTTTTCCTACTATCGAATTCCATTCACCCATGAGTATTAAATTTTTGTATCCCTTCACTATCTGAATAATTTCTTTTATCTCATCATACATTTCATCAATCTCTTCGTCATTGGTGGAGTTAGTTGGCATATAAGCTTGTACTACTGTGGTAGGCGTGGGCTTTGTATCCATCTTGGCCACAATAATGCATTGACTATGCTGTTTGTAGTAGCTTACCCGCATTCCTATTTTTTTATTCATTATTAAACCTACTCCTGCATTACCCCTATTTGATTTTGTATTTATAACCCTGTATTCACCTGACCAAAAGTCTTTTTCCTCCTGCCACCGAACTTCAATAATTCCCACTATATCTAACTTTAACCTATCCATTTCCCTTTTTAAATTTTCTAACCTACCTGCCCAATTAAAGGATCTGACATTCCACGCTCCGATCCGTAGAATGCCAGTTTTCTTTCTCCTGATAACAACGTCCTACTGAGTAGTCCCCACCCAGAGATCCGAATGGGGGACTATTTTACCTCTGGAATATTTTACCCCAGAGGACGCCATCATCATTTATCCATACAGTAAAGCTGCATGTCCTCAGGAAAAATTACAGCTGTAGTTTCCCCTTGCTTTCAGCCGTTCGCAGTACCAGCACAGCAAGGCTGTATCTTTTAAAAATCATAAGTGTATCCTACTTTACGTGGAATATCCCACCTCCACAAATGTGAGGTAATGTTGTCCACTCCAGGTACCTTGTTTTGTCCTACATCTTTCATTGCCATGTGAAATTATTCTCATAGTATATCTTCCACCTGATCTTCATCTGCTTCCTATAATATTGTTTTCAAATTAATCTCCCTTGTAATAGTTATCAGGTGAAGCATGAAGTCTTATTCAACAGTTCATTGGTCTACATGATATATATAATCTGTAACATACCTTAGGGTAAAGATAAGGTAAATAATTGCCATTCTCCCTGCTATGTTAAAAATGTTCTGAAAGATAGTGTGCAATCTTAATGCCATTACACAAAGTGTAAGTTTTGGAAATTGGTTCATCAACAAAGGTAGTTACTGAGAACAGATCTTTAGTGCATTTAATAAAAAGTTTGTTTCTGGTCTGGCCATATAACAAATTAATGTTTCTCATATAGTCTACCACACTTTGATGTTACACAAATTGGATTCATGATAGAGGCACTTGCAACCAGGCATTTGTCGTATCACTACAGTAGGATGCAGCTGGCTGAAATCTCCAGGAAAGATGTGAAAAGAGCTTAATCCAATAAAAGTGATTATTTAGGCCTTAGGGCATCTCTTTGTACTATAGGAACTGTGCCTCCTTTTTCAATAATTTGTAAATGATGTGTTTCTTAATTTGCCTTATGGTAGTTATTGTTTGGAGTAACAAATCTACTCTTCCATGGTAAAAAGTTAATAGCAACCACAGGGCGAAATTAAGATATGAAGTTGTGGTAAGTAAACAGTATCAGTCACATATGGAAACTATGTGAATTACTGAATTACTAAAGTTTTTAACATATGCCTCTTCCAACAATGTAATGAATCTGAATGGAAAGCTTAAGGGTGGATAACATGCAGCAGAGTGCAAAATTACATGAAACTCAAGGCCAAAAGACATAGGTTCCTTAGTCGTATGTGAACATATACATTGATGAAAATACTTTTCTCCTGCTAAACTAAACTATTTAGAAATCTCAAGGAGTGTGTCTGCCTTACTAAGGCATCAGCTTAATGTAGTACTATTGAATGCATCCTGTTTTGTACATTTGGTAACCAATCTTTAGTAAAGCTCTTACTAATTTACATACATCCATACACAATTTGTGATCTGTTATTGCTTTATTTTTAATAAAATGGTAATACCTTATAACTCAAGTCACCAAGCTGCAGAATTATTATATAGAAACAAAAAAATAAGATGAACATCAATAAAAACAAAACGAGGATAATGAAATGTAGTTGAATTAAATTGGGTGATGCTGAGGGAATTAGATTAGGAAATGAGACGCTTAGTTTTGCTATTTGGGGAGCAAAATAACTGATGATAATTGAAGTAGAGAGGATATAAAATGTAGACTGGCAATGGCAATGAAAGTGTTTCTGAAGAAGAGGAATTTGTTAACATTGAGTATATATATAAGGGTCAGGAAGTCGTTTCTGAAAGTATTTGTATGGAGTGCAGCCATGTATGGAAGTGAAACGTGGACAATAAATAGTTTGGACAAGAAGAGAATAGAAGCTTTTGAAATGTGGTGCTACAAAAGAATGCTGAAGATTAGATGGGTAGATCACGTAACTAATGAGGAGGTATTGAATAGAATTGGGGAGAAGAGAAATTTGTGGCACAACTTGACTAGAAGAAGGGATCGGTTGGTAGGACATATTCTGAGGCATCAAGGGATCACCAATTTAGTATTGGAGGGCACCGTGGAGAGTAAAAATCGTAGAGGGAGACCAAGAGATGAATACACTAAACAGATTCAAAAGGATGTAGGTTGCAGTAGGTGCTGGGAGATGAAGAAGCTTGCACAGGATAGAGTAGCATGGAGAGCTGCATCAAACCAGTCTCTGGACTGAAGACCACAACAACAACAACATGAAAATCAGTTACTTTTTAGTGCACAGTTACATATGTTTGCACATTACCACAATCACAGTTAAAAATATCAGATGAACATTAAATATTTACTACTAAAAATTGATCATATGTGTATCAAATAATAAGTGTAAATGGATAAATCACACTTTTAACATTTGTCTGATACACAATAGTCTTCAAACATTGAACTGTATCAAGTGTTGGCAGCAAAGCACTAGACATAACTAGGATCGAAAAGGTAGCTGAATGATTTTATCTGTTTACTTCTTCAGCAGAGCAACACACACATTCATATTCTTATGAAAGCTTATGAAGGATATACAAGTTTGGGTGCATAATGGAATGACATCATATAGTCATAACATTGGCTCTAGATATGTTTGCTGATAACTTTCTCTCTCTCTCTCTCTCTCTCTCTCACACACACACACACACACACACACACACCAGGTAAAATGAATACTACATACTACAAATTAATACTACATTTTACCTCACTGAGAAAGCAGTGTATACTTACATGTATCAGACAACAAATAATACATGGATTTGAGTAGACTGCAGAATCGAGGTAATGGGTGGCAAAATGAATCATGTAGTTACAGGATATTTTTCAGACCCTTTACAGATGCTTATGGAGCTGTGAAGCCGTTACTTTTTTGCTGTCATAAATTTTGGCAAAGATATATTTTAAAGTAGTATGGGGATAGTTATTTGTTAAACACAACTTACAAAACAACAATGTATGATATTCCTTATTTTTTGTAGCTGTTATGAATAATGTGAATTGTTTAGTTTCCTTTTTTCCCATTCAGACAGAGAAAGCAAGACCCACTCGTGAAGAACCAGACATTTTCAAGAACTGGAACAAGGATTTGAATCCCACCTACAGAATTACTGATATATCACAGTCTGAGATAAATGCAATTGAACGGAGTTCACACACGAGGGTTGCGAACACATGAGGTTTCTCAGAGGAACCCACGGGCCAATGGGAAATTAGTATGTGAGAACATCACAGGTGGATGAAAGGTTACGAGGACAAGGGCAAATTCAACACTAATAACATTACAAATGGAGTTCACGCCATGAACAAAATGGTATTCCCCCCCCCCCCAAGCACTACAGAGGGGAGAGGGGACGTTAATGAGGATTACCGAGGTTTTCTCCCAGCCTTAGCAGAAAGTACTGTGTGCAAAATTCTGTCACAAACTGTGTAACAAAGATACTCCACTGTGTTTACATACAGAAACAAACAAGTTTGTGAAGCACATCATGCAGAAATATGCATCAGAAAAAGTTGAGATTACTGAAAGATCACAGAATATGATAACTGTTTAGTGTCATGTGCAAAATGTCCAAAGACTAATTGTGTTGTAAACTTTGCTGAACCAAAATGCACATGTGAAGATTTACAGGTGTATAACTACCCATGCAAGTATTTCTGTGCAGTCATCATTTTCTACCTCAGGTGGGGTTTTGATGAAGTAAAAGGAAATTATAAGAATAGCCCATTAATTTGTGGTGAAATGTGTGGGACTTGGCTTTAACAGAAGTGGCTCTGCAATAATTTCACATGAAGTCTGTAGCAATGAGGATGCAGTTTAGGAAACACATGTAGAGCATCACATTGAAACCTTAACCTTTCCTTTGCAGCACTTCGAGGTGAGGGAGTTGTGTAAACAGGTCTATAATCGTATGTACAACTTGAACAACAATGAAACATTACAGAAAGTATTCTGATTGCTCAAAAACTGTGGGCAATAATTACAGGTGGCAAACCCTGATGTTGAAGGTCTCCCCAAATCTGAGTCATCAGATTTCCAACAATAACATGAAGTAAGATGCCAGTAATTGTACAGTGTCAGGCATAAAGGCCTTTCTTATTATAATGTTTATACATTTGTGCCTTCAAGGGTAATTAACTCCTAAGGTATATATCAAGTGGAGGTCATAGCATTCCATTTGAAGGGTCAGAAATGAAGAGCTACATAAAATACGAATAAGGGAGGTCTTTATGCCAGATTCCATTATTTAAACTTTGTTCCATTTGTGAATTTTAAAGTAGTAGTACTTAGAGAAAATACGTTTTCCTGTGGAAAGTCAATAAGGTTGTTGCATTG
The DNA here is from genome assembly GCF_023898315.1 of Schistocerca nitens. Classification (NCBI taxonomy): domain Eukaryota; kingdom Metazoa; phylum Arthropoda; class Insecta; order Orthoptera; family Acrididae; genus Schistocerca; species Schistocerca nitens. The sequence continues at coordinate 394,181,490 of NC_064614.1, forward strand.
AACATTATTTGTATTACCTTTATCCAAGTAACAATGTGTACTCCTCATAACAAGAAGTTCTTGGGTTGCTGAAAAACTGTATGCACAAATCACAATCATTTGCAAACATTAATGTGCCACTACAAATTAGGATTTGATAAATATGTGAAACACCATATACTCGTGGTTTTTCTTTAGTTATACAATCCATCTTGCAAGGTGTCAGTGGAATAGAACAGTCTTGATGCAGTCAGGTGTTAAGTTTCCCTTGGATTGATGGCACAAAAATCTTTCACAACTGACCTATTAAATAAGTTAAGAATATTAGAACCAAGTAATTAGTTATGCAACATGAAGTAATTGATACATATGGGGTTTTCAAAACATGATTTAAAAAACAAATATTCACTTATTTTGGTCCCCAATGACATTGCCTACCAGATACCATATCCAGGAATTACTATATACTTCTGTCAGTGTGAAGTTGGGCAATCTAATGTGTTCACTACCAGTGTAACCTTTATCTTTGTATTTTTTCACATGAAACACTAGAAATGTACTGAAGCAAATGGGAGCAAGTACGTTCTTATTTGGGTAGAAGAAAGGCAAAACCTTCCCGACATCAGTCATAAAGGCATCTTTCTATTGTTTGGAACTTGATAGCACTGCTAACAGGGGACCACCAACTAAAGGGTGTGCTGACTACAAATGTTGCACACAGTTGCTGAGTGATTCACACACTTTTTTTCCCCCTGTTGTTTGAGGTTTCAGAATGATGTTTTATATTCGTTCTTCAACTACTTCAAATGCTTCGTCATTGTTATTGTCTTCGTGCGAAATTACTGCAGGGCCACTTCTGAAGCCAACCCCATACATCCCCCATCAAGACAGATTAATTGGCTGTTCCTGTAACTTTCTGGCATTTTATCAAAACCCCACTCTGGGTAAAAAGGACTGCTTAGAAATACTTGCATAGGTATTTATACCTCTGCAAATCTTCACATGTGCAGTCTTGTAGAGCAAAGCTTACATCATAATTATGGTCTTTGGACATTGTACTCTCCACACAAAACAAACTGTTCGATCTCATATTCACTGACCATCCAGTCAACTTTTGCAAATCCAAGAAAGAGTACTGTAGTTTTATCAGAGAAACTAAAGCATAATTCATCAAGATGTCTATAGATAAGGGAACGAACTACTCAAAAGGTTTATGGTCGTTCATTAATGAAGAAAGAGGAAAAGTAACAAATCGGGCAGAGGACATCTGCCCACTGATGAGTGGGAAAAGCAATGCAAACCCTCTAGAAATAGCCAATACTTTTAACAGATATTATATTACTGTAGCAGACGAATTAATAAGACAAAATAAAACAAATGCAGTAAGTAAATTGTTAAACCCCTCATATACAAATCATACTATGGTTTTCATACCTACAACAGATACAGAAGTGTCAAACCCAATAAAACAACTTAAAATTAAACATTCATCCGGCTTGGATGGTGTCACATCACATCTCATAAAGGAATGCAGAGAATGTATATTAAAACCATTGACACATATGCTGAATGCTGCGAGAGAAGAAGGTACATTTCCAGATTCACTGAAAGTAAGTAAAGTGAAACCAATATTTAAGAAAGGGAACAGGTATGAATTAGGAAATTACAGGCCAATATCATTGATCTCAACATTTGCTAAAATCTATGAAATGATGATAAAGAATAGAATTGTAAGTTTTATAACAAAGTACAGTATACTGCATTCATCACAACATGGTTTCAGAGAAGGGAAGTAAACAAAAACAGCATCAACAGATATAATTGAGCACATTCTTAATTTACTTGACAGGCAACAAAAGACTTGTGGGATTTTTATGGACCTATCTAAGGCATTTGATTGTGTGAACCACTCAAAACTAATGATGAAATTATACCAGTATGGAATTATAGGAAAATGCTATGACATACTTAAATCATACATTACAAATAGGAAACAATGCACAGAAATCAGACATACTAGTGGGGGAAATATAACAAACTACAGATCAGAATTACAAACAGTTAAACAAGGTGTGCCACAAGGGTCTGTGCTTGGGCCAATACTGTATATACTCTATGTAAATGACTTTCCTAGCTATATAAATCAGAAACTTATTATGTATGCTGATGACACAACAATCATTTGCACAGCTGACACAAAGGAGGAGCTTGAGAAGGAAGCACTCTTGACTATTGAAAATGCAAATAAACATTTAACACAAAACAACCTGTTTATGAATCAGTCTAAAACAATGAATGTAGTATTTCAGACCAAGCATAGTGAAAATTATAATATAAATGTTAATATAAATGGAAAGACTATTAAAGAAGTAACCAGCACAAATTTTCTAGGAACTATAATAGACAAACATTTGGCATGGGGAGAGCACACAGATGCACTGTGTAAAAAGATAAACAAACAGATCTTCATCATGCATAAAACAGCTAAGACTGTGGATGATAAAGTCCTCAGATCAATGTACTATGGACTTGTCTTCCCACATTTGTCTTATTCAGTTCATATATGGGGAAGTGCACAAGCTGGCTACCTAAAAAGAATATTCACAATTCAGAAAAGGGCAGTGAGATGCATTGCAAAAATACCACCAAGACAGATCTGTAGGCAAGCTTTTGTACACTATAATATTATGACAGTATATTCACTGTACATATACCAAAGCATAATGGCGGTAAGGTCAAGCGATAAACACCTCCTAAATAAAGATGTACACAAACACGGTACAAGAGGAAATGAAAATTACTACATGATAAACAGAAATCTAAAACTGTCTATGACTGCCCCAGAAGAAGCAGGCAAAAGGCTTTTTAATAAACTCCCCAAAATCATTAAAAAAGAAACAGACCTAAAATGTTTTAAAAATTGTTTGAAACTATATCTCACAGAGAAATGTATGCACAGTTTGAGTGAATACTAAGATGGTGTTTAAATATGTTATATCATTACTGAAACGTACCTTTAAAAATTATCATTTCTGTTTGTTGTTTGGATTTGTGTGTATATATAATGTGAAACATGTAATACCTTTGTATGATTATGGACTATTTCTGTTTAATTATTTGTTTCATTTATATATAATGAAATCAAGTTTGATGTTAATAGCCTATTGTATGACGCACCTAATACTCTCAGCTGGATTTTCAGCTGGAGTCCATGGGCAAAGAATAAATAAATAAATATTGTGGCATGACATTTCATAAACTTATTTGTTTTTGTATGCAGAAGTAGTGGAACACCTTTGTTATTTGATTTTATGGCAGAATTTTGCAGTCAATGCCTTCTAATATGGCTTGGAGGGAAATGATTTATTGTAATTTTAGTAGTACCCATTAATGCATTGTGTTTTAGGAAAAACCATTCTACTGTCTTGTTCATAGAATCAACTCCATTAGTAGTGTCAGTGGTGTCAAAATTGGCCCTGTCCTCATAAGCTTTCACCCATTTTTCATGTATTGATAGCTACTGCTGTCCAAAGTACAGCTATGCATTTTCGTTTCTCTGAGGAAACTCATATGTTCACAAGTCTTTTGTATGATCTCTAAATTCTCTCAGTTGGTGATTCAGAAATTTCTTGCGAAACATTCTGAAATGTTTTCATATAATTTGGTGCACGCTATTCATTCGTTTCTTTTGTCAGTTGACTCAACTGAATCGAGTAGTTGTGCTTTCCTATGTAGCACACGCGTCCGTGTCATCATATTTTATACATTTCTGTCTGGCATGTCGATAGCTAAAGTGTGTGTCATTTATGACGGCGGCCGAGTTTAGGTTCGTTCTGCGCATCTGACGTCACAAAACACAGTCAGCCAATGAACAGAGAACGATGTTGCCAGAGCTCGACTGCAGTGAAGAGTACGGATGAGTGTCTTCAGTTTTAGAAACTTTCAGTAATAAATAAAGTAATTGAACAAAATCAATGTCTTGATAGCAAACTTTCTTTTATAGAAAGTTTGGAAACGCATTCTTTATACCAATTGCTTCATATTCTATTAATTAATTAAACCAAAGAAGCAATAAGCCTCCTAATTCAGGCGATAGCAAGGAAAGGTGTTTGTATCATTCTCACTAACCGCTTTTTCGTAATAAAGAACAGCGGTAATTGTTTATTTCCTATTGTACTTCAACGAAACGTGAGTAATTCATAATCATACCAACAGTGTTTGTCGGTATTTTGCGTGATCTTTTAAAGTCCTCTGGGAATCATATTGAATGACGAACTGCGTTAGCATAATGGTTAAAGTGTATGGCTGCTAAGCGAAAGGTTCTGAGTTCAAACCTTGATCAGTGCTTTATATTTTCTTTATTTTAAAAACAATATTGAAGTGTCTTACTTCATGAATTTTATTCGTTTGAATGTAATTTTTTGAAATTTCTAGTGGCAACTAAAATCGACCATACGGAAAATATACGCTATGGACTTTTACCTCTGCAAACTCTTCAAAATTTCGTGCAATGGTTTACTACATCTAATGCTGCACAATAACTGCATTGAACATCGAAACAAAATTAAGTCATTTATGGGGGGAAGGTATCAGTCAAGATGATGTGTAAAAATCAAATTTTTGGGCCAAATAGTTTTTGTGAAATCGAATGATAAAGTGTGTCAAAGCAGTCGAAACACCATGTGTCTGCACAGTCGAGCAGTGCAATGATGACAAAATCGCACACATCGCGGAATGCGGGGAGCATGTCCCTGTAGCAGCGAAAGGGTTAATGCGGCCGTGGTGGCTTTACTTCATAAACTGCGCCCTCCCCCCTAAACGTAAGTTTGCGAACTATGCTATGGCGCTGCTTCTCTTGGCGCGTACAACTGGCAACGCAGAAATCTCCCGCGTCTGGGCGGGCATGCACGAACCGCCAAGATAAAAGAATTGAACTATAACTCATACCTATGAGACAGGTCGCGGCCATTCTAGTGACCTCAATACGTTATTCTGTCTGGCATTTGTTTGAGAAAAGTCACGGATATTCTACTATTTTCTTGTACAGAGAACCTTCAATATGTAGCATTATAAATATGGACTATTCACCGAATAGGAAGCTAGTTTTCATTCAGAATCAGAAATATTAAGACTGAAGATTGAATAAGTCCTAGTTGTAGCAAGTGCAAGTGTGAAGATTAATCAAGAGTGAGAGTGATCAGTCAATTTTGAAGTATTAATAATAGTAATTCATCGTAGTTTCTCAGTAAAAATTGTGTTACAAGACTCATATCAATATTTTTACTAATAATGTAACAATAGTTTCCTGTACCTAACTCGTAATACAAGTTAGGTATGGATAACTATTAACGCGTATATCTCCGGTAATTGTAACTTTTTTATATCATAAGATGGCATTGTTTTGTATATGTGTATAATCAGTTTAAATACATCTTTCTTAAACTTTGCATGTGACTTGATTATTTGTTATTAGATAAAAGTAAAGGTAGCTCAAGATATCTTTAGCACCCCTTCCCTGATGTTTTTCTGTATCCACCATTGCTGAATACTCATTTTTGCCTTTGCATCCCTATGTTCTTTTGCTGACTGCATAGTATAATCAGGTAACATCCTTACACTTGTCCTATATGAGGCAGTTGAGAAAGAAGTAGTAAAAAATTTATTTAACAAACTTCTCTTGTTACTAACTCGTTTAATGGGCGGTAAATATATCTTAACACAGCTTTATGTCAATACCAAGCACTCAGGCACACAAGTCTCTCTACTTTTATAATAATTCAGTCCCAGAATGCAGTGCCTGCACCATACACCCTCAACAGCAAATGCGGAACTGGAGAAAGGTAGGAAACATGTCCTGATTTTGGATTGTTTGGGGGAGGAGACCAGACAGCGAGGTCATCGGTCTCATCGGATTAGGGAAGGATGGGGAAGGAAGCCAGCCATGCACTTTCAAAGGAACCATCCCGGCATTTACCTGGAGCGATTTAGGGAAATCATGGAAAACCTAAATCAGGATGGCCGGACGCAGGATTGAACCGTCATCCTCCCAAATGCGAGTCCAGTGTGCTATTTGTCCTGATTTTGCTTGATTAAATACTTGTTTTATCCAGAACTGTCAATAATAATATGTTTCTCACAAAGCCAAAATCACCAACATTGTTATTGATAATTACTAAAATTCAATGTGAGAAAAACATATTATACAGTTCAAAGATATATATCAAATAACAAGAAGTTCTGAATTGATGGAACCAGGTTGTCTAAATATTTGGCATAGTGCTGGAGCAAAATTCCCTGCATGTCACACCTATGGTACCTAGTAAAGAAATGGAACTGTCTGCCACATGCAGTGAGAATAACACACTGCTTCCAGACGAGTGAAGTGATTTATCATGGTTCCAATAAATGTCAAACTATTCTCCTTTGTAAAGACAGTATATGTGAAGAATACTTACGCTGAAGAATCTAATTACTGTTAATTTGGATTTGCAAAAAATAAACTTAACTGGTAAGACATAATTATACTAAACATGCCCTGTCAGTATGTTCACTTGCTGACTGTTCTTTTCCACAGCAACACAACCATTATTGGAAACCATTTTGAACATGTACACAGAGATATAGCCTAATTAAAATTACTTGTTAGTTGACATTTGTCACTTGTTGATACATTGTTGCCACATCGCTAGCTGCTGGGTTATAGGCAACACACAAACAGGGTGGGTCACTTCATAAGTGATGTTCAATTTAATTTTCATATAAAAAAATTAATTTTCATATAAAAAAAGGCAGGGTTTAACATCCAATCAACAGTACTCTCATTAGAGGCAGAGCACAGATTGGGAGAACATATGCATGTAACTCTAAGCAATGTCTGAAGTGGCCACCTTGACATGCGACGGGAACACAAGATGCTCTGCTGACAATTGATCTTAAATGACCAATGACTTAACTATGGAAGAGAGTACATTTTACAACCTTAAATTTAAACTCATTTTCTAACCTAACCACAAACTCATAATGTGCAATATATCCAAGAAAATAGTATCAGCATTCTACAATAGAACTGTTGATCACGCTCACTTTGTTCACAACAATTAAAACATCGAATACCATGTGGCACAAGCAGCAACAGCAGAGCCTCACATCTGTGACATGTGCCTGGCATGGCTTCATGGTGAAACATCCAGAGTTAAGCATGCAGCAGACAACATGTTATTTAGGTAACATCTATGAGCAAACTCAAGAGAGAAAAGTTTCTGTTTAAGTGCTGAAAGCAAACTGCAATTTCTTGCTTTCATTGATTATGGCACCAGAAACGATCCTCACACTGGCTACATGAGCTACCACATTACCAACCAATGAGCAGTCCTGGTTGGCATTTGGTTACAGCAGGGGTGGCCCAGAATTTGGCTTGCAGGCCGTGACCTGGGATGACTGCCATAGTGCTCAGCCTGGTCACTGCCGTGCTACATTGTCTCAGCATGAGTGGGAAACTGCAGATGTGCCGCATTTACATTGCAGTGCAGCAGCACTGCGTATGACTTGGTTTTATATGTCACATTTCTCAGCAACACGGATCACAAACAAAACAAATTTTCAATATTATTGAATTATTATTTTTGGCACATTGAAGAAATACATACTGCCAGAAAAAAATAGTACATCCTTTTAGAGATTTCCAATTCACTCAAGATTTATTGCCGCAACAGTGCATACAGAGTAAATGAAATGATTACTTTTACAGATCAATATCACAGGTGATTCTGAGATACCAGGTATTGACCCATGCTGAAACACCCATAGTAGTAAGTGGTGTTTCCTCCATGGATGGCAATGTAGACGCTGCCTCTGGCATCCAGTTGATTATACAGATGGCAAATACTGTCCTGGGAATGTTATGCCATGCCTGCTCAACCTGTTAACATAGTCCTGCAAGACTTGTTGGTAGACAAGTCACTTCTCATCCCATCATATCCCACACATGCTCGATTGGAGACAAGTGTGGAGACTGTGCTGGCCAGGGAAGCCGCTGCACATCTTGCAGAGCCTGTTGAGTTTTATGGGTAGGGTGTAGGTGAGCATTATCGTGTTGGAACAGCACATGACTTTCCTGTTGTAGGAACGTCAAAAGAATAGGTCTAAAAACATTCTGCAGGTAGCAAGTGCTGGTTAGTGTCCCCTCCAGAAACACCAAAGGTGAATGAGAGTTGTAGCTTATCACACTGCAGACCATAAGGCCTAGGGAGAAACCAGTGTATCTCAGACGAATGCACTCTACGATACGGGGTTCACCGGATCTGTGTCGTATGCGTAAATGACAATTACTCGTATGCAGGCATAATTTACTTTCAACGCTAAAGACCATGGTGTGCCATTCCATCTTCCGAGTGATGGCACAAGTCAAGCCATGTACATCAGTGCTGTAGTGTGAGTGGAAGATGAGCTAGAGGTGTGCATGCCCATACTCACACTGCTAATAACCGGTTTGCAATAGTTTGTGTTGACAAGTCTGGGCTCACAAGCCCTCTTATCTGTGCTGTGGTACCAGCACGATCTGTCACTGCTGCCCATACAATATGATGATACTGGTGGGTATCTTTGCTGTGTGGATATCCAGAACCTTGTCTATGGGTGGGAGAATGTTCATGCGTCCACTGATACCAGCAGCATTGTACAACTTGTATGGCGATTCTCCAAAAGGTCCATCCCACCACATTGAAGGCCACGATTTCACCACTTTCAAACTAGCTCTTCTGGCTGTAGGAAGCACATGTTTGCACCACACTAAGCCTTATGGCTACGAGAACTCCCTATTAAAGGGCAGACACAGGTGGCACTCTCGTAGGTATGCTACAAGACTATCTGTTGGTGGACAATGTTTAAACCATTATTAATGCATCTACGAACACCCCCCCCCCCTCACCCAAGTGGCATATGCTGTCATCAGATCAAACCATTATTATTACATCTACTAATCCCCCAAGCGGCATGTGCCATCATCAGATCAAAATTGATGTTGTCTTTCCAGATGTGCTAATTTTGTTTTTCTAGCAGTGTAGTTTTTATCTGGTAAAAGCTGTCAGCATTTGGACAGACGTAGATAGTGTCACAGATTTTTGCGCTATGGTTGACTTATTTAGTTTCATAATAGAAGAAAACATCTTTCACACACATATGTTCACGACATAGTGTAGCACTTTTACAACCTCATTATGGAGACGTGCAAACTACCTGAGGAAAGGAATTTAGAACACCTTGCAATGTCTTACTGCGGGCAGTGTGCAGTCAAATCCACGTAAAACGAGATCTGCAGTGCAGTCTGGATGTTCTAATTTTTGTTCCTACACTCCTTTTTCTGTCACAATTTCAATAATAGCAAGCTTAACATAAAAAAATCATTCCAGCACACTTTGCAATAATAAGGTCTCCATACTCTTCCTTAAGTTCCACTGAGGACTATTGCAATTCATAACCTGCAACTTCAGGAATTTTACTGTTCATATCACCAGTTTTTACACGTGCATCATGGCTGAAAAATTAACAACAACGTGCTTTTAATGTACAAAACAATGAATTTTGTCTGTCAATCACTGTATGTTTTTGCTCTTTCATTGTCAATTAAATCTTTAAATTCTTTCGCCATAGTATTGTAATGTTGCTTCCTAGCAAATTTCCTGCACCTGTCACTTATGCAAGTGCTTATTATATATTGAAAATTCTCATTGCTCTCTTCTGTCATTTCCATGCATTGTTAAAGGCTTGTGATAATAGATTGCAGGGCTGTCTCTTTTTGTGCAAACAGTCACCGGTCCTGTGAAAGTCCTTCATATCACGAACAAATAGCAAAGGGTAAACAGTGCTGACACCACAATTCCACCAGACTGAAGAGAATTGTGCCGACTGAAAAATGCCACACCACAATATTAAATGAAATGTCACACTGTTCTGGGTATTTCTGGAAGGAATTATCAAAGCCGCGCATTGGCCCTCCTGCGGCCCACACAACCCACATGTGTGAAATTTGGCACGCTGTAGCCTGCGCTGATTCCAAATGAAAAAGGAATCATAAGAAGAAAAAATATGTGCAATTTAAAACAGTCAATATGATGATGAAAATGACACAGCAAATATTAGAAACAGAACTGCATCCAATCCAATTAATTGAATAAAAATAATAAAGTAATTTTGATAAGATTTAGAAACATTAATGTATCACAGAATCTGACAAGACCAAATTCATGACCTTGTACACACCAGGAATGTTTTTTTACCCATTATGCTATGCTACTACTTTACATAATACTCCTATTGTTCGCAACCATCATTTGCTGCCTTTAAAAAGATCGGCCTCTTATGAAGCTCTCTCTCTCTCTCTCTCTCTCTCTCTCTCTCTCTCCCCCCCTCTCTCTCTCTTGTGTGTGTGTGTGTGTTTTCACATGCTTTACCAAATGCAAGGTGTGTAAAAATTACTGAAAATATATGGATGTGAAAACTGGCAACAAATGACAAAAACATCAACAACATATAGGAAAAATAAATAATACAATTCTGCTCTGCTGTCACAACAGCTGTTAACAATAAAAAAATAGCCAATTTTATGAATTACTAATGCCAGATTACAAAACAAAGTCCATCGAAAGTATCTATACTACCCCTAATCCACCAAACTAAGTTCTTCCTTCAAGCATAAATAAGAACCAAAATGGTAAACCACATAGAGTAATTAAAACAGTTCACTTACACTTTGTGTAACATCTGAAGATAGCTCTTATGTCAATTACTTCTCACATAATATGAAAAACTCACATATTTCAATTGATCCAGAAGTTTTTCAGTCTCTAGAAAATTTAGTTATGTAATTTAGGCACCTTTCATGACATCTCATGTTTTGACAACTAAAATATGTAACTGTCATATTATTAACCACTGCTGAGATAACAAGATTTGAAGTAAATTCTTTGCTCTTTTGTTTCCGTTCTATTGTTACTCACTGACTATGAATTATGTTTTTGACAACTACAGTCAGAATTACGTTTGTAAAAGTTTCATTACATATGCCATTTTAAAATGTTCTTTCAGTTGTGGTTATGCTGCTGCGAAATATATTTCACGAGTACATATGGGGTTAAGTGACCCACTAGTTTTGAGGTTAACTGGTCAGTGTTCAGTTAACCCCACTAGAAGCATGCATTGTCTGTTATATGTCAACCAAAGCTTTATTAAGCATAATAATTAGCCATACTATGAATTACAGATTTAATGTACTACCAGTAAGATGGAACCACCAGTCATTGAAATTATCCAGTAGAATTGCTGAAAGATGAAATTGGCTAATATATCCATGAAAATATTTTTACAGAAATTACAAAGAATCACAGGACATTCTACATCAGTTTGTCGCATCCTGGCACAGGTCCAGGTTACCTATTAGTGGTGGCATGGTGCAACCAGCATGTTAACAATACTCTGAGTCTGTGATTACCTCAATGAACCTTCACAATGGAGACGAGAGGTAGTTTTCTCCCTATCTACTTGAGGTGGTGTAGGTACAGCTGACAAATTCTTGTTTAAGGGAGATAAAACGGGATTTAGGCATCGCAGGTCTGTCGAAGTAGTAAGGTACAACTTCTCTCTTAAACCAGTTTATTGGACTATTGACATAGAAGAATGTGATATGTCAGGTCCTTTACCCTTTACTCTGTGTACAGATTCCTACAAGTCCCTACAGGTTCAGCCAGAAAATGTCTTCTCAGAGTGTTCCTCATACTTTATCACTACTGACAGAGATTGGTTCAAATGGCTCTGAGAACTATGGGACTTAACATCTACTGACATTCTTTAAAATTGAACATGAACAGTCACAACTAAATTAAACTTCTTTTTTCTAACATGTGGTTACCAGTCCTGTTGGTTTTAGGCCAGAATTCACACCAGGCACTAGAACTCCACAAACACTAACTGCTCAGTTAGCATTCATTGAGTCATAGTGCTTGCTCGCTGTACTCCAAGAGAAATGTTCTCAAAAGTTACAAGTGTCTTTGCTGCAACTTTTTCTTCTAACTACTGAACCACTGGCCCCTTGCCCTAACTATTCAACCACTAGCCCCATGGCATAATTAACACTAACTAGGAGACAAGTACTAAACAGTAACTTGTTCGTACTAACACCCAGTAAAACTCTATAACACAACTTGAGACAGAGACAGGCTGTCTCCATTCAGTACTATTCAGATGAAAAGGTAAAGTTATCTAAAAGTTGCAGTTGTGTGCACCCAAGTACCACCATCCTCTCATAGCTGAAGTCATTATCGTTCCATCCGTAGTGGCTGCTGCTCTCTCTCAGGTGGTCAATGTTGCACCCACTTGTGCTTTCTTCAACTTCTGCATCGACTCTGCCTTTTGCTGCTCCTGGATGCCTTTTATATACGCACTTTGAAGGCGTGCCTTGCTCGGGCACAGTACCTTGCATCCACTTTCCCCTAGCTTGTTTTTCCGTCTTCCAGAATATTCCATCACTCTGGGCCTACACTAGTTTCCTCTCTCATGTAAAGATCTGGGGTGGAATATTCCTACTCACCCTACAAGTTCCGGAAGCTTTGCCGCTTGTGGCCACCCAGGCGTTTATCCGTTCATGCTGTTTACCACTGGCTACACTTTCCTTTACCATGCACTCACTCGACCATGATGTGCTGCCAGAGAATTACTGGCTGGTCCTTTAAAACATGCTTTATTACATCTTTGTGATACTTAAATATTCTGGGACCTTGACAAACCAGCCCTGACAAACTGTTAAACAAGATTTGTCCTTCTGGAATTGATTATATCAGTTTTAAGCTCAAATGAGCTCTGAACAAAAGTGGAAGAAAAAACTTCTTAGTATATTAATTATTAATAAAATATCCTTTATAGCTTAACCACAAACTCTGCAACGATTCTGGCACATTAATTTGTCTAGGGAAATGAAAATATGTAACAAAGACTTGGCAAAGAGAACATAGCAGGATGGGAATGGCTCAGGGAATTCATGAAATTTCCATTACACACATCAGGCACGTCTATGAAGGACCACTAACTTCACAGCAGCCGAAGTGAAAGTGTTCTTTCACAATCTAGTATATCCGAAACTCATGATCAATCATGATCTGGATCGTTTGGCACAGAATTCCTCCTTCCCTTCACCAATGGAAATAGTACTGCAATTTTAAAGCTTATTTGACTGAATTTTAGTGACAAAATGTAATCTTAACAATAATTTTCCATCTGTTTCTACTATTGATGTTTCTGACAGGATTATAGCTGCAGATCTCAACATTCCTCTGCCTTCTTAAGAAGTCAATACTAGTGGTAGAAGAACTGAGGTATGTTGTAAAAAGGAAACACACTAAGAAAATTAAATCAATGATTTAATTACCCATCAAAATATGCCTCGGGTAAAAGCTAGATTAACAGAAAGAAAATGAAGAAACTTAGCAGAGCCAATAAAATAAGAAAGCTAGATGTGACAGGAATAAAAACCTTTAAGAGAAGTTTATTTCACCTGGAAGACGCCAAAGGGCCGAAGGCTTTGTTCCCTACAAAAACCCTTCTTCGGCAGTGAGCATTTCTAAAGATGAAGACAGCTTACACTGTCCTCAAAATTTTGGTGTGGTGCTGAGAACTTTTAGAGCCTGCTGAACAATTTGTTGGACCTCTGTCTACCAACGTGGTCAAGCAATCTCCAAACAGTTTCAAAATTATGCATACATACTTTAGAAGCCTACAAAATGAGCATAACGATTAGGATATCACAGCATTTATTAATTTATGTGATGATTAATTATTACTTAGCAATGGTATCCTGAACAAATAGTTATCACTAAGCACCCATTAACACTAAATCTTTGCTCCATTTCAGTAGGTAGGCCAAACATGATGTAACATTTGCAAAAAGTGGCATAATTTCAGTGCTATAGATGTAAGTTCTTTCATAGTTGAAGGCATCATTGGACTTAAAAGGAGGTGAGCAACTCATGGTAATATACTCGATTGAGTACATGAAACCCCATGTCCCAGCAGACATTTTTCTAGCTAATCTCTATACTCACAAGGATGGAACAGTAACAGCGTCACGGTTAAGTGGTAATGAAAAAGGATTGTAAAGCAGGCGAGCCATGTTAGAAGCTCCTTCATCCAAATATTGTTTCGCTGTATTCTGGTATGTCAAACGCGGCATTAGTGACAGTACGTGTCATATGATAGGAATCTTTTATCGACGCACCTAACTTGTACGTCTGGTGAGTGAGTGAGATATGCCTCGTTGCGCTGTTTAGGTACTCGTATGAAATGATGAAAACATTGTGTCACAAAAGCTGAAACAAATGAACGCAACAGTTTCACAGTCACACAGTTTTTCGGGTGCTCCGACAAAACACGTTTTTATCGTTTTCAAAGTTGGGTTCTATTTTGGACTTTTTGACTCTTGAATTCCTTTGTTGTAACATAATTCACTCTCAGATAGTGGTGGGCAGGAAATCGCGTATGTTAGAAATCACAGTGACTGAGAGGTCACAGATATCACAGTAGCAACTTTACAGAATCTAACTGCGATTTCAGTCACAGTTAGCAGTCGCAAGTAGTATTTCACATTGAAAGACGTGAGCCATCTATTGGTCGAATTTAGCACTGCTTTATGCGATTTCAGTGACAAGTCGCAACTAAGAGTCGCAAGTAGCATCTAAAAAGCGCGGTTAACAGTGGCATCTGTTGGCCAAAGTTCGTACTACGTCCATCTCTGCGGTACGCTATGGACTATGGAGTCCAACTGCGATTTCCGTGACAAGTCGCAACTAAGAGTCGCAAGTAGCAACTAAAAAGCGCAGTTAGCACTTCCATCTGTTGAGCAAAGTTCATACTACGCTATTCGCTACCGAGTCAAACTGCGATTTCTGTGACACATCGCAACTAAGAGTCGCAAGTAGCAACTAAAAAGCGCAGTTAACATACTTTTCCTAGTGCCATCTGTTGACCGACGGATGTACTTCGTAATGAGAGCCTTGTGCCTCACGAGATCGATGTGCTATGTGTGCATATGAAGGGCTTATTTCAATAGTGGTACAAGTCCATTTTTGTTCATTTTGAGATACAGAGTCGTAAAGTTAAATGAGCGCTGAAAAATCTGCAGTTGAGATACCAGAAATATTCAAGCATATGGCTTCTTGCTAGAGAGTGTTGTTTGCTTGGATCATTAATTTCAGAAGCATTATAGACAGACAAGTGGAGGTAATGGACTTGTACCACTATTGAAATAAGCCTTTCATATTATATGACGACATGCACATTCAGCATCAGTTATGGTTGGTCAAATACTGCTGTGACTCTGGATGTATTATATTAATAAGAAGCAACATTGCCTTTTTCTCCTGAAAATATCAAGTAACGTAACAAATGTGTTTGATTCTGCTTCCAATGACAGTTTTGGTTAATACTCCACATGCCTACAGGACTTTGCAATGTTAACAGCAGAACTCAGACATCTGTATAAGTGTAGTGAAATGAAAACAGTCATATGAATGCCTCACTTTTGTTCCGACACAGTTCAAGACTCGGGAGAAAAGTTTTGCACCTGGTGTTCTACATGGCAACTTCAGACACAAGAACTTTTTGCCGACACTACTACCACCTACATAAGTAAGCTTTTCCTGTGTTACTTTCAAGTAATGCACTTAAGCTATTCCCGATTTAACTGGAAGATCTGTACTTCCCACTTTCACATCAAAAGCCTCAAAATGCATATTGTAGACTTCGGGGTATGTTACAGGTCAGTGTCACACCAAGTTTGTGGAGAAGGGGGGGGGGGGGGGCATGTCACTCTCCAACAAGTGTTTACCAATAAGTAAGTGGCGGAAAATTACGGGTATTGGACGGCTTAATATGTGGAAAGTGAGATTTTTATTATTCACTCACTGTATTTAACATTTATTATGCCTTTAAAATCGCACAACAACTTCAATAAAACACAGTTTAATCATTCACACACTTATTTCACAATTATTTCACTTTTAAACAGCAAATCCTCTAAGAGCTGTCTTGAATCTTCACGAATCTCTCTCAACAGCCTTGATGTGGATAGATACGTACAGCAACCAGTAATCAGAGTCAGAACTGCGTCTGCAAAAACACAAGGATTATTAAACAATTTTTGCTGTCACTAATTACTAGCAATATAATTGACAGAGTAGATTGCTAATATTTGCTATAATGAATGTCACATTTTCAAGAACGATCTCACTGAAGTAATTAAGTCCATCGAAACGCTTAGAAACTAACCTCTCGTCTGACGAAAACGGTCTAAAGACACAGTGGCAAATTTCTTCAGATCTGCTGACAATGATATTTTGAGTTATCACTTTACTGAGTGACTGAAATGTAGTTCAAGTGCCTGTGAACATAACAATATGTTAGAATTCATTTTCTAAACACGAACTATTACGGTACTGTACGGCTACTTACATATTAATTACACTATTAATATTTTCACAGTTGTTTCTTTAACACAAAATTAAAGCCAACGGAAGAAAAAACGTAAAACATACTTGCCAATGACAGGTTTGTTGCGATGCAATTTTCTGTGTTGACAGATGTAACTTTTTCATATGGTGGTAAGTCGCAGAAATCGCAGAAGTAGCAGAAATCGCAGAAGTAGCAGAAATAGCAGTGGCGGAGGGATACACGACCAATGTTCCTTAACTGCGACTCTTAACTGCGACAAATCGCAGTTAAGAATAACAGATACTAAAAAGTAGCATTCACTGAAATCACTGATATCGGAAAATCGCAGTTTAGCCCATCACTACTCTCAGTAATTAAAACTTCCGGGCTAAGAGGCCGTCGTCCAATAGTAGAAATACTTCTCCCTGACGTTTCGTTGCCAGCTGCGGGCAATATCATCTGAGGTGAGTCTACGACTGGCTGCTAGGCCGTTTATGTTGTTTATGTTGCCCGCAGCTGGCAACGAAACGTCAGGGAGAAGTATTTCTACTATTGGACCACGGCCTCTTAGCCCGGAAGTTTTAATTACTGAAGACGCCGGCCGTGAAAGCCTACACGCTATGATAATCCACTCTCATTTATTTGTTGTTTTCATTTCCGTAAGATGTCTATTTGGTGTCTCGCCGCCTCTCACTATTCAGCACATTTACTTGCGAAGGTAATGTATTCTTACCACAGACTCATATTCTATAACCAATGTATAATATGACAGCTGCCCAGACTACAGACAGAGAACAAACATTTCAATAACCGGACGGACAGTTCATAATTTTGTGAAAAAAATTAAGTAAAAATTATTTGTACGAAAGAATTTTGGACCCGGGTCATCTGCGTAGCTGTCTGAACCAACGCTACCTAGGTGGCGTTGTCTGAACCATGATCGCTTAACAACGACACCATATAAGGCTCGTTTACGCTGGGGCATCATCTTGCAACATTGTGGCATGCTACGGAAATGTGACGTGCGTCGTCTTTCAGTATGCTACAAAAGGCAACATCTTGCTGCCTATGTTGCATGCAGCAGGTTAATTTATATTAAAGCAACTGAATTTGTGCCACAGTGAGTCGGTCTTGCAAGAGAATGGGTGATAAAGTGATTGCGGTTGCTGCTTACTTGGTCATCGCATATGCCGCTATCAATGGAAATGAAAATAAATGATGGTGGAAGAGAAGAATATTCAAAGAAAGATCACGAACGAGTATACTAGGAGATCTAGCAACAGATGATTGTGCATTATTTAGTAATTTTGCGAGAATGTCCAGTGAAGACTTCAATTATTTACTTCAGTTTACTACACCTCTTATTCTAAAAAAAGATACCAATTGCTAAGACAGTATTTCACCAAGAATTCGACTGGCCATCGCATTGCGCTTTTTAGCCACTGGGGATTCGTACAAGTCACTAATGCACTTATTCGAAGTTTCATATTCTGCTATTTCCCTCATAATGCCAGAAGCATGTGAAGCTATTTCATCAGTGTTGAAGAATTACATAAAGGTAAGTACGCAAGATCATTACTCACTTTATTAAAATAATTTTTATTTTCATTTTTAAGTAAGTTATACGCAAAATTAAATAAATAGTACAAAGTATTTCACTTATTCTTTAAATTGCAAAAATTGATGGAGCTCTGCTGATGTATCTGATACTTCAATGAATTCTTCACTCTCACCAGTATCATTGTTGTTGTTGTTGTGGTCTTCAGTCCTGAGACTGGTTTGGTGCAGCTCTCCATGCTACTCTATCCTGTGCAAGCTTCTTCATCTCCCAGTACCTACTGCAACCTACATCCTTCTGAATCTGCTTAGTGTATTCATCTCTTGGTCTCCCTCTGCGATTTTTACCGTCCACGCTGCCCTGCAATACTAAATTGGTGATCCCTTCATGCCTCAACACATGTCCTACCAACCGATCCCCTCTTCTTGTCAAGTTGTGCCACAAAGTTCTATTCTCCCCAATCCTATTCAATACTTCCTCATTAGTTACGTGATCTACCCATCTAATCTTCAGCATTCTTCTGTAGCACCACATTTCAAAAGCTTCTATACTCTTCTTGTCCAAACTATTTATCGACCTTGTTTCACTTCCATACATGGATACACTCCATACAAATACTTTCAGAAATGACTTCCTGACAAATTTATACTCGATGTTAACAAATTTCTCTTCTTCAGAAACGCTTTCCTTCCCATTGCCAGTCTACATTTTATATCCTCTCTACTTCGACCATCATTAGTTATTTTGCTCCCCAAATAGCAAAATTCCTTTACTACTTTAAGTATCTCATTTCCTAATCTAATTCCCTCAGCATCACCTGACTTAATTCGACTACATTCCATTATCCTCGTTTTGCTTTTGTTCGTGTTCATCTTATACCCTCCTTTCAAGACACTATCCATTCCATTCAACTGCTCTTCCAAGTCCTTTTCTGTCTCTGACATAATTACAATGTCATCGGCAAACCTCAAAGTTTTTATTTCTTCTCCATGGATTTTAATACCTACTCCGAATTTTTCTTTTGTTTCCTTCACTGCTTGCTCAATATACAGATTGAATAACATCGGGGAGAGACTACAACCGTGTCTCACTCCATTCCCAACCACTGCTTCCCTTTCATGTCCCTTGAATCATAACTGCCATCTGGTTTCTGTACAAATTGTAAATAGCCTTACGCTCCCTGTATTTTACCCCTGCCACCATCAGAATTTGAAAGAGAGTATTCCAGTAAACATTGTCAAAAGCTTTCTCTAAGTCTAAAAATCCTAGAAACGTAGGTTTTCCTTTCCTTAATCTAGCTTCTAAGATAAGTCGTAGGGTCAGTATTGCCTCACGTGTCCCAACATTTCTACGGAATCCAAACTGATCTCCCCTGAGGTCAGTTTCTACTAGTTTTTCTATTCGTCTGTAAAGAATCCGCATTAGTATTTTGCAGCCATGACTTATTAAACTGATAGTTCGCTAATTTTCACATCTGTCAACACCTGCTTTCTTTGGGATTCGAATTATTATATTCTTCTTGAAGTCTGAGGATATTTCGCCTGTCTCTTACATCTTGCTCACCAGATGGTAGAGTTTTGTCAGGACTGGCTCTCCCAAGGCTGTCAGTAGTTCTAATGGAAGGTTGTCTACTCCGGAGGCCTTGTTTCGACTCAGGTCTTTCAGTGCTCTGTCAAACTCTTCACGTAGTATTATATCTCCTATTTCATCTTCATCTACATCCTCTTCCATTTCCATAAAATTGTCCTCAAGTACATCGCCCTTGTATAGACCCTCTATATACTCCTTCCATCTTTCTGCTTTCCCTTCTTTGCTTAGAACTGGGTTTCCATCTGAACTTTTGATATTCATACAAGTGGTTCTCTTTTCTCTGAAGTTCTCTTTAATTTTCCTGTAGGCAGTATCTATCTTACCCCTATTGAGAAAAGCCTCTACATCCTTACATTTGTCCTCTAGCCATGCCTGCTTAGCCATCGCATTTTTGAGACGTTTGTATTCCTTTTTGCCTACTTCATTTACTGCATTTTTATATTTTCTCTTTCATCAATTAAATTCAGTATTTCTTCTGTCCCCCAAGGATTTCTACCAGCCCTCGTCTTTTTACCTACTTGATCCTCTGCTGCCTTCACTACTTCATCCCTCAAAGCTACCCATTCTTCTTCTACTGTATTTGTTTCCCCCCTTCCTGTCAATTGTTCCCTTATGCTCTCCCTGTTCTGTACAACCTCTGGTTTAGTCAGTTTATCCAGGTCCCATCTCCTTAAATTCCCACCTTTTTGCAGTTTCTTCAGTTTTAATCTACAGGTCATAACCAATAGATAGTGGTCAGAATCCACATCTGCCCCTGGAAATGTCTTACAATTTAAAACCTGGTTTCTAAATCTCTGTCTTACCATTATATAATCTACGTGAAACCTGTCAGTATCTCCAGGCTTCTTTCATGATTCTTGAACCAAGTGTTAGCTATGATTAGGTTGTGCTCTGTGCAAAATTCTACCAGGCGGCTTCCTCTTTCATTTCTCTCCCCCGATCCATATTCACCTACTACATTTTCTTCTCTCACTTTTCCTACTGCCGAATTCCAGTCACCTATGACTATTACATTTTCGTCTCCCTTCACAATCTGAATAATTTCTTTTATTTCATCATACATTTCTTCAATTTCTTCGTCATCTGCAGAGCTAGTTGGCATATAAACTTGTACTGCTGTGGTAGGCGTGGGCTTCATATCTATCTTGGCCACAATAATGCATTCACTATGCTGTTTGTAGTAGCTTACCAGCATTCCTATTTTTTTATTCATTATTAAACCTACTCCTGCATTACCCCTATTTGATTTTGTGTTTATAACCCTGTAGTCACCTGACCAGAAGTCTTGTTCCTCCTTCCACCGAACTTCACTAATTCCCACTATATCTAACTTTAACCTATCCATTTCCCTTTTTGAATTTTCTAACCTACCTGCCCTATTAAGGGATCTGACATTCCATGCTCCGATCTGTAGAACACCAGTTTTCTTTCTCTTGATAACGACATCCTCTTGAGTAGTCCCCACCCGGAGATCCGAATGGGGGACTATTTTACCTCTGAAATATTTTACACAAGAGGACACCATCATCATTTAATCATACAGTAAAGCTGCATGCCCTCGGGAAAAATTAAGGCCGTAGTTTCCCCTTGCTTTCAGCCGTTCGCAGTACCAGCACAGCAAGGCCATTTTGGTTAGTGTTACAAGGCCAGATCAGTCAATCATCCAGACTGTTGCCCTTGCAACTACTGAAAAGGCTGCTGCCCCTCTTCAGGAACCACACGTTTGTCTGGCCTCTCAACAGATACCCCTCCATTGTGGTTGCACCTACGGTACGGCTATCTGTATCGCTGAGGCACGCAAGCCTCCCCACCATCGGCAAGGTCCATGGTTCATGGGGGGGGGGGGGGGACCAGTATCATTATCAACATATATATTTTCGCAGTTAGCTTCTGGGCAGCTTATTTCTGCACTGTTTTCCGATACGATAACGGGTAATGACGTGATGCTGGGAGTTCACTTCGCATACTCACCCAAAGCTGCTTTGAATATTATATTTCCAATGACTTTCTTCACATCCATTTGTGTAGTTGGGGGAAATATTCTCATCTCATTGGCGATGAACTCTCCATACACACGCCATTCATCTCTGTTGTTAACAGTTTTTAAAATCTGGTAAGTTTCCTCAACTCAAGCATCTCTCTCCATTTTCTGAGCTGTCCTTTTTTTAGGTTTAGTAATTCTTTTTCTCTGTGTTTCCTCATGCGACGTAGTTGGTGTTTGAGCCACATTTTCTTCAAAAGGATGACTTGCATCTTCATCTTTTGTTTCGGTGTCCTCTGTGTCCTCGTTCTGAAAAAAATAGAGAAATTAATGATAATATTTTACTTTTCAGATTCCAAAGGACACTGAAGACTGGAAGAATGTTGCCAGAAATTTAGATGTGAAGTGGAACGTCCCTCACTGTGTAAGAGCCATAGATGGCAAACATCTGCAAATTATATGTCCTGCCCATAATGTCAGTGAATATATTAACAACAAAAAAGCATATAGTATCGTCTTTATGGTAATTGCAGACGCAAATTACTGCTTTCAGTAAATACACGTTGGTCGTCAGGGCCACATATCAGATGGGAGAGTTTTTAAGAACACTTCGTTTCATAAAGCGTTAATGGAAAATAAATTAAACATTCCTCCCTCAGAATCTCTTCCAGGGGGAGAAAATTTGACGCCATATGATTTAGTAGCGGACGAGGCATTTCCATTGACCACAAATATAATGAAACCGTATGCTAGCCAGTTACATAGGTCAGAGGAAAGAATATGTAATTACCGACTTTCTCGCGCATGACGAACTGTCGGAAACGCTTTCGGAATAGTGTCCTCTTTTTTTCGAGTGTTTAGGAAGCCATTGTTACTTAAAGTTGAGAACGCTGAAATAGTAAAAAAAAAGCTTGCACGTATCTCCATAATTTTTTAAGGCAAAGTGCAACGTCCAGAACTATTTATTCACCTCCAAATAGTTTGAATACAGAAGACGTAGACAGTGGTGTAATAACTCTTGGAGAATGGAGAGAAGCTACTCGCAACTATACAGGCTTAACGAATTTATCAAAAGTACCTCGAAGACCTTCCTGTGATGCACAGGCAGTACGAGAGGAATCCAAAGAATATTTTATGACACCAAATGGAAAGGTGGAATGGCAAGAGAGATACGTATAGTATTACCATCCTGCACCAATGTATATAATTATGTTCGTACTACAATGTGTATTCATTTATGTAAATAAATAGAATTATCTAGATGAACTCAAACTTTTTAGTTACTTTCTTCCTACGAACTTGTTTATGCGGTCCACTGTAGTAAAATGTATTTTGAAACTACTGTTTACATCTGTCGATTACATACTTATTCGAAAGCGTTTGGTAGAAGGTACCATATTATGTGGCCTATTCATGACAGCATTTTCAAAAAATGGGACTTTCTAAGAACAGAATAAAACTTCTTACTTTAAAAATATACTTATTCATAATTTTGTTGCCATGGATTGGTATACTACAGCACTCACAGTTGAGAAATATGAGACCTTGGTAGGAACATTCACAACCGTTTTAAAGCTAATGCTAAGAGACAGACAGAGCTGCATAAATTTTAAAAGTTTTTGATATCAAAATTCACAAATTTCTGCATCCATCATATACACGATAGCTATCTTTGTAGGCCATTGCAGTAAGAATTTAGAACAGTGGAAAGCTCTCTGTCTCTATTTTGATTCTAAATACCTAGAGGAGAGGCTGGTTGCGGCAGAAAAAATTCACCAATTTCTCAATAACAGTTTCTTTTTTAAATTATATTATTTTACCGAAATTCGCAGAGTTAATAAGTAATTCGGATTGGTAAAGTGATAATTATTGACTTATATCAAAAGATGATGGAAGGGTATAAGGAAATGTTGGTTTGCTACATGGACTGGCAGAATCTTGTAACTAATAAACAAACTGACGTTGATTCCAAAAACAGCTCAAAATTTCTTCGTGACAGCCAAATGTATGTAGGAGTTGACGTTCTGATGACAATTCAGGAAGCAGAAATATATATTGATTAAGATGCCATGAAAGATATGCACTGCAGATGTAGGGATTTCATGCAGATGGAATGTTCAGAACTGAAGAAGAGATATAACTCTGATGATGATTTATTACCCTATTGCTTGCAATATTGACGCCTAAAACGACTATTTATAACAAATGTGTTAGTTCTGTGGGTTCGATTCCCGGCAGGGTCAGGGATTTTCTCTGCTCGTGATGGCTGGGTGTTGTGTGATGTCCTTAGGTTAGTTAGGTTTAAGTAGTTCTAAGTTCTAGGGGACTGATGACCATAGCTGTTAAGCCCCATAGTGCTCAGAGCCATTTGTTAGTTCTGTTGGTTGATTTTGGAATAACTGTGCTGGGAAGCAGGCCAACAGTGAATACAAAGAGTATGAATCGGGATGAAATTTACGTAATAAGAGATAATTAATACTTACACTACTAGATTTAAAGCATGAATTCTTGTTGAAACTTAATTTGGTGCCATGAACAGTCTTCCTCGTAGCGCAGGAAAAATATAACCAATACTGAAGTCATACAAACCGTATTTTGCAGCATACTTGGTGCTTAATAAAAAGTCAATTGTTCGATTATCACACACACACACACACACACACACACATACATACGGGGTGTTTCACTAAATGTAAGTTACAAAGTAATAGGCAACGGAAATATTTATTGTGGTAGGTCACCATAAGAAATGGTATACTGTCTGCGGAGCTATGAACATAGTTTATTGTGTTATTATCCAAAGCATTACAGCGAAAGATACAATTTTTTAAATGGAACAATAGCTGTTTCTATCATGCACTGGAATCAGTAACACCAACTGTTTATACATCAATTTAAATTACATTCCTATCACTTTTGTTTTGGGAGCCACAACCCTTCAAAGTTTCAGGGGCAGTTTCCACAGACACTGCGCATAACGCAATGCGCCTTCTAAATGTGGTGCGGCCGAGTTGTAACGTCGCCGGTGTCGCAGAGCGAGAAGCTTCCTCGATGCGCTTTTAGACTGACAACTGTCGCCGCACACGGCAGTATACCCGACAGTTCAAGCCACACAAACAAACGGGGCTCAATATACCACAGCTACTGACATCAGATGAAGATGGCATATACGAACAATGAGTATGTTGACATGTTGCTGATGCTCGACGGGTGCCGACACAAAGCCACTGACGCATCCATGGCGTACGCCTTAGATATCCTAGGCGAAGAGCTCTGGCAGTAATTACGTTCTTAAATTCCGAACAACGACTTCGGGGAACATGCAGCCTGGTAATGCGCCGCAGTAACAGACGAAGAACTGCAAGAAGTGAGGAGACAGTGGTGTTTGTTTTACCTGCAGTACACCACGATCCTCATGTCAGCTTACGAGCCATTGCTGCAGTCGCTGGTGTCAGTTACATCTGTGTGGCGTATAGTACTCGGCCACAAGTTTCACCTGTAACGCCTGACACTGACCCAGGAGCTGCATGGGAATGATTTCCGTGCGAGAGTTATATTCTGTGAATGGGCCATGCATAATTTCACGCTGGAGTCTTTACAAGGTGTTATTTTCTCTGATGAGTCCACGTTCACAAATTATGGTGCAGTGAATCGCCATAATGTGCACTACTAGGACACAGACAGTCCTTGGTGGGTACAACCTGTCAACCGTCATTGTAGTTGGTCGATTAATGTATGGTGTGGAATCCTTGGAGATGAAATCATCGGTCCACACTACTTCCCAGGTACACTGACAGGTGAGTTATATCGCACGTTTATAGTCATCAGTTTGGGTGGTCTCCTTGAACAGTGTGTCTACACACAAGAGTCCATATGTGGATGGTCACTCAGCCCATTCTGTGTGTGCTGTTGTGGAAGAACTAAACAATAGGTTTGCAGGAAGGTGGTTGGGGCGCCATGGTCCTCATTATTGGCCCACAGGGTCGCCCGATTTAACACGATTAGATTCCTTTTTGTGGGGATATCTAAAGGATAGTGTTTATGTCACTGAGCCCACATCCCTACATGATCAAAAATGGCGCATCGAGGACGCATGTTGCTCCGTGACATCGGTGATGTTACATCTCGTCCGCATATAGTTTAGAAGGTGCTTTGCATTGTGCATTCAGGAACATGGACACACATTTGAACATCTCATTTAAATCAACTTCCCACCGGCAGAACATCCATCACCCACCACACAGCCGTATATTATGTACAGTGTGTGGTATCTGCCCCTGAAACTTTGAAGGGTTGTAGCTCCCAAACTAAAAGTGATAGGAATGTAATTTAAATTGATGTATACACAACTGATGTTACTGATTCCAGTGCATGATAAAAACAACTATTGTTCCATTTAAAAAATTGTATCTTTTTGCTGTAGCTCTTTGGATAATAACACAATAAACTATGTTCATAACCCTGCTGACAGTGTTATGTTTCTTATGGTGACCTACTGCAATAAATATTTCCTTCGCCTATTACTTCGTAACTTACAGAGGCAAACACATTTAGTGAAACGCCCTGTATATTTACAGGGTGGTCCATTGAATGTGACCAGGCCAAATATCTCAAGAAATAAGCATCAAACGAAAAAACTACAAAGAACGAAACTCATCTAGCTTGAAGGGTGAAACCAGATGACGCTATGGTTGGCCCGCTAGATGAAGCTGCCATAGGTCAAACGGATATCAACTGCGTTTTTTTAAATAGGAACCCCCATTTTTTACTACATATTCGTGTAGTAAGTACAGAAATATGAATGTTTTAGTTGGACCACTTTTTCGCTTTGTGATAGATGGCGCTGTAATAGTCAAAAACATATGGCTCACAATTTTAGACGAACAGTTGTTAACAGGTAGGTTTTTTAAATTAAAATATAGAACATAGGTACGTTTGAACATTTCATTTCGGTTGTTACAATGTGATAGATGTACCTTTGTGAACTTATCATTTCTGAGAACGCGTGCTGTTAAGCGTAATTACCTGTAAATGCCACATTAATGCAATAAATGCTCAAAATGATGTCTGTCAACCTCAATGCATTTGGCAATACGTGTAACAACATTCCTCTCAACAGCGGGTAGTTCGCCTTCCGTAATGTTCGCACATGCATTGACAATGTGCTGATGCATGTTGTCAGGCGTTTTCGGTGGATCACGATAGCAAATATCCTTCAACTTTCCCCACAGAAAGAAATCCGGGGACGTCAGATCCGGTGAACGTGCGGATCGTGGTATGGTGCTTCGACGACCAATCCACCTGTCGTGAAATATGCTAATCAATAACGCTTCAACCATACGTGAGCAATGTGCCGGACATCCATCACGTTGGAGGTACATCGCCATTCTGTCATGCAGTGAAACATCATGTAGTAACATCGGTAGAACATTATGTAGGAAATCAGTGTACATTGCACCATTTAGATTGCCATCGATAAAATGGGGGCCAATTATCCTTCCTCCCATAATGCCGCATCATACATTAACCCGCCAAGGTCGCTGATGTTCCACGCTTCGTCGCTAAATAGAACGCGTGCAAAAAAATCTGTCATCGTCCCATAATTTCTCTTGTGGCCAGTGACAGAACTGTACACGACGTTCAAAGTCGTAGCCATGCAATTCCTGGTGCATAGAAATATGGTACAGGTGCAATCGATGTTGATGTAGCATTCTCAACACCGACGTTTTTGAGATTCCCGATTCTCGCACAGTTTGTCTGCTACTGATGTGCGGATTAGCCGCAACAGCAGCTAAAACACCTAACTGGGCATAATCATTTGTTGCAGGTCGTGGTTGACGTTTCACATGTGGCTGAACACTTCCTGTTTCCTTAAATATCATAACTATCCGACGAACGGTCCGGACGCTTGGATGATGTCGTCCAGGATACCGAGCAGCATACATAGCGCACGCCCATTGGTCATTTTGATCACAATAGCCATACATCAACACGATATCGACCTTTTCCGCAATTGGTATACGGTCCATTTTAACACGGGTGATTTATCACGAAGCAAAACCGTCCGCACTGGTGGAATGTTACGTGATACCACGTACTTCTACGTTTGTGACTATTACAGCGCCATCTATCACAAAACGAAAAAAGTGGTCCAACTAAAACTTTCATATTTCTTTACTTACAACACGAATATGTAATAAAAATGGGAGTTCCTGTTGAAAAAAACGCAGTTGATATCCGTTTGACCTATATATATATATCTAGTGGGCCAACCATAGCGTCATCTGGTTTCCCCCTTCAAGCTAGACGAGTTTCGTTCTTTGTAGTTTTTTCGTTTGATACTTATTTCGTGAGATATTTGGCCTGGTCACATTCAATGGACCAGTAGATTGAAAAGCATAGACTACAATTCTACGGACACCTATACAGAATGCCATCACACAGACTGACGAAACAGATCTTTGACTGGGTAACCACTAGAAACAACAAATGGGTGGCAGAGGTAAAAAACGACTTGAAGACGTGAACCAACTAAACATAACAGCAGACACAATAAATGACAGAATAAAATTCAGAAACATCATTAAGAAAAGTAAACTACATAAGATACACCGTGACAAACGAACAGGCGTAAAATGCACCGAAGAATGCAAGCAAGGTCACAGCTGGAAGATGAAGGAAATATGGGCTACCAAAAAGGCAATCAAGATGAAGCCGAAGACACGAAGCTGACAGGAAGCATGGACAGAGGACTGGAAACAGAAACACAGCGAGCGAATGAGGGAAGTTTGGGCACCAAGGAAGGCAGCAAAAAGAATTGGCCATGTAGTTTAGTCCAACTGCGCTCTTTATGGGCAAAACACCAATAATAATAATAATATATAGTATTACGTATATATTGTATTTCTTACAACTAAATTTTATTCGCTTGAGGTTCAGCCCGTTAAACATCTATGGTACCATGGCACTCTCGAAGGTTATCATCTCTTCTTTCATGCCATGTCGGTGAAAAGCAAAAACATAAAACAAAATGTATAGTAGTTCAGTGGCCATTGATTCAGTCGTTATTTTACTTCAGCATGCAGCCATTTTATTCGCCTGTTCTGCCCAGTACATCACCCACTTCACTTACCTTTACACTGTAAAGAAAAGTATTTATAAAATTCTATGAAGCGTGAGATACTTGTGCTGCTATCTCCGTATCATGCTTTGTTCTTAGCTGTCATCGTTCATATCCTTAAATGTATGTCACACGTCCTATAGTTTACTTTCTGTAAACACCCATATACGAGGGTTGCCCAGTAAATAATGCCCCATATTTTTTTTCTCCAGAAGTATTTATTTCACAACAATCAAATTTACATATGTGAAAGACTGATGTTTTGTCTACTTGCTTTATTTTTCCACATAATCTCCTTCAAGTTCGACGGCCTTTTTCCAGCGAGACACAAGAGCGTGTATTCCCTGCCGGTAAAAATCTTTACTCTGCCTATGGAGCCAGGTTGTCACTTCGTGAATCACTTCTTCGTCATCGGCAAAACGTCTTCCACGAATGAAATTCTTCATTGGCCCAAACAAGTGAAAGTCTGAAGGAGCCAAATCGGGGCTGTAGGGTGGATGGGGTAACACTATCCAACCCAGTTTCGCGATGTGTTCACAAGTCCTCAAACTTGTGTGAGGACGAGCGTTATCATGCTGAATCAAAACATCCTGTGGGTTAACATGACGCCCAAGGCGCCGGAAGCGCTGCTTAAGTTTGTCTAATGTTTTGACATAAGCCTCTGAATTAATGGTACTGCCTTTTGGCATCACATCAATGAGAATTACGCCCTCGCAATCCCAAAACACAGTCATCATGACTTTTCCGGCTGAAGGACCTGTTTTGAATTTTTTCTTCTGTGGAGAATAAGCATGACGCCATTCCATCGATTGTCTTTTTGTTTCGGGCTCAAAATGATGCACCCAAGTTTCATCACCTGTCACAATCCGTGACAAAAAGGCCTCCCCGTCAACGTGAAAGCGTCGCAACAAATCGAAAGAAATGTCTTTTCTTTGGGATTTGTGATCGACAGTAAGACACCGAGGAACCCATCTTGCACACACTTTTGAGTATCCAAGCTGATTGATAATCACATCCACACTTCCTTTGCTTACTGACAACTCCAGTGCCAATTGTCGAGTCGTAATGCGTCGATCCCGTCGAATGAGAACATCAGCCCGCTGCAACATGTCAGGCGTGACAGCCGTGGGAGGCCTTCCCGACCGCGGCAAATCTCGGAGCTCCGCAGCACCGCCCTCTGATGCTTTCACCATCTGTGCCCAGCGACCAACAGTACTCCTATCGACTGCAGATGTTCCGTAGACGTTGCACAAGCGTTTATGGATATTGCCCACGGTTTCTTCCTCTGCTACGAGAAATTCAATCACTGCACGTTGTTTCTGACGGATGTCACTTGCAGACGCCATTTTAGAACATTCCTACACCACCGCTCTCTGTCGGAGGAAATTGAAACTTTGCGTACACACGCGGGAAACTTCAAATAACTCGCACCTAAAGTTTCACATTTCTAATATTTTTTATTTCGGAGAAAAAAAATATGGGGCATTATTTACTGGGCAACCCTCGTATATCAGTATAGCATAGGTTAACATAATCATTTTATATTTTGTGTAGATATTACTCTTAGTCTCTTGTACAGTTTCTTAGTTCAACATTGCACACACACACACATATATATATATATATATATATATATATATATATATATATATATATATATATATATATATATATATACACGCATTGGGAGGTCCCCATGCCTGGGCGCAAAAACTCTTGTCAAGTTAGAGGTTTTTTTTAATGTTTTTTTTTTTTTTGACAGTCATTTCAAGTATAGCATTTATTTGTTGCAAGTAGATTAGTGAAAAAGCTGAATTATCTCACCATTTGGTTCAGTTCACATTCTGACAACTGATTAATAATGTTTCTGGCATCATGATGTAGAACATCGTAATCGATGTGTCGGAGCTAAGCTCGATGGGCAGCAATAGCTTCTTGATGACATTTAATTCATGCAACAAATCCCTTGCATGTAACCAACACCACACAGCACAACAATTAGAAATCTAAAACCACAGGAGTGTTGATGTTGGTAACAGCGATTCAAAAAGGGCAGTTGACACAACTCTTGAGAGGTAGAAACACGCAACAGTTGGTGCTTGGAGGCGAATCGTCAACTTCTTTTGCAAAGTAGAAGACTACTAAGTGGATGACATCGATTTTATTTGTTGATTACAGAAGTTGCTGACTGAAAAGAGGGGCCACTGAAGCATAAGGTAAGGTCCTTGATTGTTCATATATACCGCGTAGTTTAAACAATAAAAAAGTATGTTGGTTCTCGGTATGTAACTATGTCGGAATCAGCCATTTGTGTTTGATATCATCATAAAACGCTGTAGTTTTTATCTGGATGATTTCGAATACAGTAGGCATTTATTCAGCGCTCAGAATTTGTTGACCCTTACTACTGGTATATACTTAAGAGTTTTTAATAACACATTGCAACGTCATCGACTTTAATTTATATTTTAAAGAGGAAAACCGAACACTGGTGAAATAACAACCTTGCGATCGATTTTGCGTCAAAATTTGAGCAGTAATTTGGGGTACATTTTAAACATTAGGTTGTTGCAGTACCCCACCCCACTGCATCCTCTTAATGGTAAAGCGTGAAGCGCGAACACAGCTAATTGGTTAAACGATCATTTTATTAACAGGTTAATAATTTTCAATTTACAAATCTGTAGCGTTGAAGAATAGTGTAGCTCTTGACCTGTACTTCACATTAATGTTGTCAGCTTTACAGTTCAAAGGAAGTGTTAACGGTACCTCTAACAATTTGATGGTCCACCCAACTACTAGTGGCAGCGAAAATCGTTAAATATTGGACATAGCTTTGCTGCTACTCTTCAAATGATACGCTCAGTGGTTTCCACTGCATTGTGAATTAAACACATACAGTGAAATTGTAACTTGAAGACGTGTGTACATAGGAGATATTTGAGAAAACTGAATATGAGGGTGTTTATTATAACAGTTATCGAAGCGACAAAAATTATTTTTCGAATTTTTGTGTGTATGTCTGTATGCGCACCACTCAAAAACAAATGCACAGAATTGGATGCGATTTTCAGTTGCATTTCTGCAGATCTAACTCAACCTTTAACTCACTAGCTGTGGTCTCTCTGACCACGCCAGAGTTTATAAGTCGCTCTGGTAGGTCAGTTACAGCAGAATGGTATTATACACCACCTATCCTCCTTTAATCACGAACCATACAAATTATTATTGTCAGTTGTGTTATCACCTTGTTTGATTGTTACTGATGTGTGTTCTTGACAAGTCAAGGGGTCTCCTAGACTGCACCTCATGAGCTACGCATCTGTTTTCGTTAGTACAGTACAAAATGTGTTCGCAAGAATGTGACAATTTTACGCACTCTAAGTTCGATGAAATTTTGAGTCAGTGGGTGGAGAATGATGTCAATGACATAGAATAAGAAGTAGACAAAGAAAATAATGATTTTTCAATAGCCTGTGATCAGAATTCTGCTAGTGAACAAAAGGACCATTCAGAGGAAGAACTTCATGACAATGGTGATGAGCACCTTTCTGTTTCTCCAACAAAATACCGGTGATCAAAAAGTCAGTATAAATTTGAAAACTTAATAAACCACGGAATAATGTAGATAGAGAGGTAAAAATTGACACACATCCTTGAAATGACTTAGGGTTTTATTAGAACAAAAAAAAAGCACCAAAATTCACAAAATGTCCGACAGATTGCGCAGGACAGCAAAACGTCAGTGACTGCGCATGACAATCGTGTATAAAAGGAGCTGTAATGAGAGAGAGAATCAGATGCGCCAGCAGTCGCACCATGTTGACGTTACCTGAAAAGGCGCTTTTAGTGAAACTGTATTATCAGAATGGGGAATGTGCTAATTCAGCGTTACGATCCTATCGCTAGGAAGGGGATTCGAACGGGTAAAGGTCCGTTGACAAATGCAGCTGTGGCGAGAATGATTTCGAAGTTCGAAGCCACGGGTCGTTTAGACGATAGACCCCGTAGTGGCCGACCGAGCACAAGGCGTAATGCTGCTGAGACAGTTCAGGAAGAAATGGAGACTGTAGCGGGTTCGTCTATGCACAGGGAAGTCAGCGCTCGTGCAGTCGCACCGGCATTCCATACACTACTGTTTGGTTGGCAGTTAGGCGTACCCTCCGATGCTATCCGTACAAAATCCATCGGCATCATGAACTGTTACCCGGTGATTTAGTGAAGCGGACGGCATTTGCGGTCTAGGCGTTTCAAAAAATGGCGGAAGATGACGATTGCTTGAGTAACGTGTTGTGGACCGACGAAGCTCATTTCACGCTCCGAGGGTCTGTCAACGCCCACAACTGCAGAATTTGGGTTACCAAAAATCCTAGAACTGTCGTGGAAATTCCATTGCACGACGAGAAAGTCACGGTATGGGTTGGATTTACCACATCTACCGTTATCGGGCCTTTTTTCTTCGAGGAAATGCGTAATTCTGGTTTTGTAACTGCTACCGTGACGGGTGAGAGGTACGCCGATATGTTACAGAATCGCTTGATCCCCAGCCTGGCTGATAAACACCTGCTGGAACGTACGATGTTTATGCAGGATGGGGCTCCACCCCACATTGCTAGACGCGTGAAAGATCTCTTGCGCGCGTCGTTTGGTGATGATTGTGCGCTCAGCCGCCAGTTTCGTCATGCTTGGCCTCCCAGGTCCCCAGACCTCAGTCCGTGCGATTATTGGCTTTGAGGTTACCTGAAGTCGCAAGTGTATCGTGATCGACCGATATCTCTAGGGATGCTGAAAGACAACATCCGACGCCAATGCCTCACCATAACTCCGGACATGCTTTACAGTGCTGTTCACAACATTATTCCTCGACTACAGCTATTGTTGAGGGATGATGGTGGACATATTGAGCATTTCCTGTAAAGAACATCATCTTTGCTTTGTCTTACTTTGTTATGCTAATTATTGCTATTCTACATCTACATTCATACTCCGCAAGCCACCCAACGGTGTGTGGCGGAGGGCACTTTACGTGCCACTGTCATTACCTCCCTTTCCTGTTCCAGTCGCGTATGGTTCGCGGGAATAACGACTGTCTGAAAGCCTCCGTCCGCGCTCTAATCTCTCTAATTTTACATTCGTGATCTCCTCGGGAGGTATAAGTAGGGGGAAGCAATATACTCGATACCTCATCCAGAAACGCACCCTCTCGAAACCTGGCGAGCAAGCTACACCGCGATGCAGAGCGCCTCTCTTGCAGAGTCTGCCACTTGAGTTTATTAAACATCTCCGTAACGCTACCACGCTTACCAAATAACCCTGTGACGAAACGCGCCGCTCTTCTTTGGATCTTCTCTATCTCCTCCGTCAACCCGATCTGGTACGGATCCCACACTGATCAGATGAAGCGGCATCTGTCGGCCATTTTTTGAACTTTTGTATTTTTTTGGTTCTAATAAAACCCCATGTCATTCCAAGCATGTGTGTCAATTTGTACCTCTCTAACCACATTATTCCGTGATTTATTCAGTTTTCAAATTTATACTGACTTTTTTATCACTGGGTACTTAAAATTTTAGTTAAAATTAAATGTGTTCTAAGTGGTGGTAAAGAAAGATGTAGAACTGAGTACTGAATATTAATGTTGCAACCTTTCTTTTCCTCGATATCGAGTTCAGTTTTCATATGCAAGTTCAAACCTTGGAAATTAGTTTTATGTGAATATTTGCTTTCTACAGAGATCCCATAATTTTTCAGAACGTAAAATTCAGTTCTCTAACAGTTCGTTTATGTGTACTATTGAAAAAGCTATCCCACCCCTGGTCAGGCGCCACAGCTGCCTGTGTTAGATGCAACACAGCTAATGCAGATGTTTCAGTTCCAGACGCAGCAAACCTCTACCCTGCTCAACACGGTGCAGCGGCTACTGGCCAACGATGTGCGCGCGAAGGAACAAGCATCACCTACTACAGCTGCTATACCGCCTTTTCGCCAGTTTCGTGAACAACTCTATTATCCAAGGTAGGGAGTGCAGTGTTCCATTTAACTCAGAAGTTGTTTCCTAACGCCACTCCAAGTGAACTTTTGTATGAACAGGTTCTGGATTCGCTAACTAACTATTATGACCAACAAGTGAATGTGGCAGCAGCTAGGTATCAATTTTTTAATTGTAAAAAACGGTCAGAACAGACTTATCACAAGTGGGTAACAGATTTGCACGATATGATAAGGAAATGCAAATTCAAATGTGCTTGTAGTGCTTTCTATTCAGATTGATCGTATACAAAGTACCTGATGTCAAACTCGGAGAACAGATACTGGAACAAAAAAAAAAAAAAAAAAAAAAAAAAAAAAAATGGTTCAAATGGCTCTGAGTACTATGGGACTTAACACCTAGAACTTAGAACTACTTAAACCTAACTAACATAAGGACATCACACACATCCATGCACGAGGCAGGATTCGAACCTGCGACCGTAGCGATCGCGCGGTTTCAGACTGAAGCGCCTAGAACCGCTTGGCCACATCGGCCGGTAGATACTGGAACAGTCCAATCCATCATTTCAGCAGTTAGTGCAAATACTATATCAGTATGATACAGGTGCCCTGTCAGCCGTTAAATTTAAGCAGCCAGCAATTTGTCAGGTTGTGTCCCTTGTTCGCGACTGGCCCATTCAGTGACAGCTTGCGCTCGCCACACCAAGTAAACAACCCTCCACGGCATATAATCAGCCCGCTAAACAGGCGGCTACACAGAATTACGTCTTGCCCTCGGTGTTATTGATGGCACAAATGCCAAGACCGTCCTTCCCGACAAGCTCAGTGTTACGCCTGTGGTAGCAAAGGACACGTACAATCCGTATGTTTGCAATAAAACAAACATAAGAATTCGGCCCACTCACAAAAATCTAGTCACAAGGCCCATGTCGTTAATGCAGTATATTCAAAGCTGCAACGGGCATTTGCAAAACTGGCACACAAGCAGTATCTTCAGTGATACGCCAGTCCAACAAACTTTTTGTTCATAACACTTCATTGTGGGAAAGGAGGGGAAATTTCAGTTGGACACGGATGCCTCTGTCACATTGCTAAATCGTCACACATATGAACTGTTAGGCTCCCCACACCTGTCTAAAACTAACATGTAACTGACAGCTTATAATGGACAAGACATTCCCATTTTCGGAAACTGTACGTTGCTTGCCATGTATCGCTCGCATACTAGAACAGTGATTTTTACAGTGCTACAATCACGCGATTGTGAGAACATATTTGGTCTTGATTCATTTGATTTGTTTTGGCTTTAACATTCAGGCCAATGTGTTGTCAGTGTTGCATTCAATGCACA
The DNA here is from genome assembly GCF_023898315.1 of Schistocerca nitens. Taxonomy (NCBI): domain Eukaryota; kingdom Metazoa; phylum Arthropoda; class Insecta; order Orthoptera; family Acrididae; genus Schistocerca; species Schistocerca nitens. The sequence continues at coordinate 394,217,530 of NC_064614.1, forward strand.
AGACAGTGTAGCTAACTTGCTAAAAGAATTCCCGGAATTCTTTTCTTAAGTTTTAGGGAAAGGCTAATAATTTTGTTGCACATATTACTCTGACGGACAATGCTCAGCCAAAATTTTGCTGGGATAGAATTGTTCCCATTGAATTATGGGACAAGGACGAGGCTGACCTTAAAGAATTGCAAGATAGCGGAGCTATTGCGACCATGCAAGCTAGTCAGTGGGCAAGTCCACCGGTTTTGCCCCCCAAACATTCAGACCGTGTTCGCCTCTGTGTTGAGTTTAAGTCTTCAGTCAACCCACAAACTGTGATTGATGCTTATCCATTGCCACACCCAGAGGATCTCCTGGACAGATTAGGCGCTGGTTGTTACTTTTCAAAAATTGATTTGCGCGATGCGTATCTTTAAATACCACTTGATGAAGAATCTAAAATAGTGTGTGTCGTAAATACTTATTTGGACTTTTTTTAAATATTTGCGTTTGCCTTTTGGCAGTGCTTCCGCACTTGCCAGTTTACAATGGTATTTGGAACAGCTGACTGCACAAGTGCCAAACTGTTCTACTTTGACGATATTGTCTTAGCAGGTCGTACACCTGAAGAACATATTGCAAATTTACATTCCTTGTTTCGTGTGTTGTCTGATGCAGGACTAAAGTGTAGACTGGACAAGTAAGATTTATTTAATCCTGAGTTGCAGTATCTTGGTCATGTCATAAACAGTCAGAGTGCACACCATCTTCAGTCGCATTTGTTAGTCATACGTGATTTGCCAGTTCCTTGCAATGTCACAGAATTGCTGTCAGTTTTAGGGCAAATAAACCATCATATTCGGTTCATACCAAATGCTGCACAAATCGCGGTTCCATTGCATGGCTTGTGTCGAAAGAATGTCTCCTTTGTTTGTAGCTTTTCAAAATCTTAAAGATGCATTGCTTAGTGATCGATGCTTAGTTCACTTTGATTCTGTCAAACCAGTTGTATTGCAAGTTGATGCTTCCTCTTACGGAATTGGTGCAGTGCTTTCGCACAGAGTTGGTGCTAAAGACAGACCTATTGCTTTCGCATCAAAAGTGTTGCCCAAAGTGCAGTTAACTATTCACAAATTGAGAGAGATTTTGACTACTGTGTATGGAGACACCAAATTCCACCACTATTTGTATGGCAGAAAATTCTACTTAGTAACGGATCACAAGCCTTTGCAGTCCTTGTTTCATCCGACAAAATCGGTTTCTGTACGAACTGCCCAAAAATTGCAAAGATGGGCTTTATTGTTGTCTCAATACCACTATGAGATTGTGTATTGTCCGACGGCTCAACGTGGTAATGCGGACGCACTTTCACGTCTTCCGATTGGCCCTGGTACAGACATAGACGCATCTGCTGCATCTTGTTGTCACATCGATTCTCAGGATTCTGAATTGCTTCAATCCTTTCCGCTGAACTATAGTAAAATTGCACAGGCCATGGAAGCTGATTCAGAGTTGAACATTTTGCTAACATACATTCGCACATCTTGGCCTCGTTCCTTGCATAGCATAAACAACTCTGTAGTGCGCCGATACTTTACACGTCGGCAACGCCTCGCTACACAGAATGGTGTGATTCTTGTTCAGAATGACAGTGGACAGTCACGTGTGTTGATACCTAAAGCTTTGCAAAAAGAAGTGTTGCAGTTGCTTCACCAAGGACACTGGGGGGGGGGGGGGGGTTTGTTCGTACAAAACAGTGCATCGACACTGTACTTCACAGGGTATGGACGCCCAAATATAGTGGATGATGAAAATCAGTCCGCTTCGCCACAAAAATTCTCTGCTTGGCCTAAGTTGCAAGTACCAAAGCAACGTGTGTACACAGACTTTGCAGGACCTTTTTGGAACAATCGTTTGTTGATTGTGGTTAGCTCGTATTGCAAGATTCCTTCTGCTGTGCCATTGAACTCGACAACGTCACATAGCACAATTCAGGTGTTGTCCTCTATTTTTTGCCTCAGAGATTTACCTGAAGTCATAGTGTCGGACAATAGGCCTCGGATCACGTTAAATCAATCTGAAACATTCTGTGAACGCAATGGCATACAGCATCTAACTAATGCTCCATTCCATCCACAGCCAAACTTCGCTCCGCACACACCAGGGATCAAGCGTTGCAACTGTTTCTCGCCTCCTACCGTTCGCACCCACGAGACGGACCATCGCCGACGGAATTGCTTCGCAGCCGCCACCGTTGGACACTGCTCCATCTGCTCCACCCACCTCAGCATCTGGCGCCGAAGGAAGGCCGCAAGTATCAATTCATGTCGCATTATATTGTCTTTTACAGGGTTTTTAATGGCAGCAGACTATGGGCGCGAGGCGAGATTGTCCATCAACTTGGCGCTTGCATTTATCTTATTTCAGGTCGAGATAGCTTGCAGCACCGACATCAAAATCAGCTTCATCTCTGGCACATGCATGATGCTCTTGCAGTGTCTCTTCTCCCAGATTCATGGATCCTGAGGACAGCACAGCCACAGCATCCGTCAGAGGGTGTCATCACAACACTGTGGGACGACCGCATGGAGACGGAGCCTTCACCTGCTCCGCCTTCTCGTCCTACCGATGGAGCTGGACCCGCCCACACCACAGCAGTCACCGCCTTCTTCAACTGGTTCATGGCATCAGGAGGGTACGACTAAAAACTTGACGTCCCCTGTAGCCACAGCTTCCGGTCCAGCACAGCACCCACATTCCTGCCTCTCCTGCCATTGTCGCACTCCCTACACGATGACGCTCCGTCGCTTTGGGGGTGAGGGGAGGAATGTTCTGGCGAAACGACAAGCGCCTGCACGAAGATCAAGAATGATACAGCAGAGAGGGCTGTGAGATGATGTCAGCCAATCGCATGCTGACTAGGACATCATCACGACAGGAGCGGCCTCTTCACGAAGAGAATAAAAGTGACGCACCACATAGCTTCGCCTGCACTAGAAGAGAGGATTAGAAGAGTCACACTAGAAGAGCCGCACTAGAGGAGCTCTGACTTATGATCCATGTAAATTACTTGCATTGAAATTGTGTATTTCGAAGGACACTGATTATTTGCATGTAGCCAATTGCTTGCGACCCCACCTTGTACATAATGCAAGTTAAGTATTGCCAATTCAATTACTGTAATAAACTGCATTAATATGATTTGCTTGTATGTTGTCTAGCTGTCCTAGAAAACAGATTTCTAGGCACCCTATAAGAGACAAGTGCGCAGGATCCCACAACTTCGTGCTGGAAAATTGTTCGCTAGTTATGTTTGTTCTGTTGGTTGATTTTGGAATAACTATGCTGGGATGCAGCCCAACAGCTAACAAAGATTATGAGTCGGTATGAAATTTACATAATAAGAGATAATTAATACTCCAAGTACTGGAATTAAGACATGAATTCTTGTTGAAATTCAATTTGGTGCCATGAACAGTCTTCCTCGTAGTGTAGGAAAAATGTAATGCAATGTACCAATACTGAAATACCAACCGTATTTTACGGCATACTTGGTGTTTTTAAAAAAATTCAATTGTTCGATTATTACACACATACACAAACACACACACACACACACACACACACACACACACACACACACACACACATATATATATATATATATATATATATATATATATATATATATATATTATGTGTGTGTGTGTGTGTGTACTATTATGTTTATGGATACTATTAAGTTACGCTGACTTTACCTCTGATTTTCTGTGGTTGCCAGTCTACAATACGTCCATTAAATCTTGATGATTAGCGTAAATATATATATTCTAAGGTGTCTTGCAGTGTGGAAGAAATTATTGCTTCTTTTTATGATTACAGGTGAAAGTCATGCTTGGGAGTAAATCTTTGCGTACTAAATGAAAATATTCTTGAGTTAATGATAACTCTTAATATACATATATTTTTTAATTCTTTATCACACATAGCATTCACAACACTCAGTGTTGATTCAGGAGTAAAATTACACGCCCTTCTTGTGTGATATCTAAAACGTAAGTACTTTCAACCGAAATAGAAACAATGTAATACTCTCCGGACATCGTTCTGCGGCGATGTACCAATTTATTACTAATCAGGAAAAGAAAACATTCGTATTGCGAGAAAAAATAAAAAGTTATTACACACCTCTCTTATACCTCTTATGTCAAAATTACCAGGGAGAATTTCTTTAGACGATGATAAGCAACTACAACAAATCGATGATGACTAGAGGAATCTTCCTACCGTAAAATAGACGAAAATGTTACGAACTGTTCAGACTTACCAGAGTTTGTACTCCCATATTTATCCCTTCCATGTTCAATTGCTGACTGCAAAAGAGGTTTTTAGTAAGTTGAATCTTATAAAAGTGAAAAATAGAAATAGGCTCGTTACTTCCACTGTAAATAGATGTTTGCTTGCCAGCCAGTGTGTGATGAGCAGTGGATCATGCAAAAAAAAAAAAAAAAAAAAAAAATTCCTACTGAAAATACACTCCTGGAAATTGAAATAAGAACACCGTGAATTCATTGTCCCAGGAAGGGGAAACTTTATTGACACATTCCTGGGGTCAGATACATCACATGATCACACTGACAGAACCACAGGCACATAGACACAGGCAACAGAGCATGCACAATGTCGGCACTAGTACAGTGTATATCCACCTTTCGCAGCAATGCAGGCTGCTATTCTCCCATGGAGACGATCGTAGAGATGCTGGATGTAGTCCTGTGGAATGGCTTGCCATGCCATTTCCACCTGGCGCCTCAGTTGGACCAGCGTTCGTGCTGGACGTGCAGACCGCGTGAGACGACGCTTCATCCAGTCCCAAACATGCTCAATGGGGGACAGATCCAGAGATCTTGCTGGCCAGGGTAGTTGACTTACACCTTCTAGAGCACGTTGGGTGGCACGGGATACATGCGGACGTGCATTGTCCTGTTGGAACAGCAAGTTCCCTTGCCGGTCTAGGAATGGTAGAACGATGGGTTCGATGACGGTTTGGATGTACCGTGCACTATTCAGTGTCCCCTCGACGATCACCAGTGGTGTACGGCCAGTGTAGGAGATCGCTCCCCACACCATGATGCCGGGTGTTGGCCCTGTGTGCCTCGGTCGTATGCAGTCCTGATTGTGGCGCTCACCTGCACGGCGCCAAACACGCATACGACCATCATTGGCACCAAGGCAGAAGCGACTCTCATCGCTGAAGACGACACGTCTCCATTCGTCCCTCCATTCACGCCTGTCGCGACACCACTGGAGGCGGGCTGCACGATGTTGGGGCGTGAGCGGAAGACGGCCTAACGGTGTGCGGGACCGTAGCCCAGCTTCATGGAGACGGTTGCGAATGGTCCTCGCCGATACCCCAGGAGCAACAGTGTCCCTAATTTGCTGGGAAGTGGCGGTGCGGTCCCCTACGGCACTGCGTAGGATCCTACGGTCTTGGCGTGCATCCGTGCGTCGCTGCGGTCCGGTCCCAGGTCGACGGGCACGTGCACCTTCCGCCGACCACTGGCGACAACATCGATGTACTGTGGAGACCTCACACCCCACGTGTTGAGCAATTCGGCGGTACGTCCACCCGGCCTCCCGCATGCCCACTATACGCCCTCGCTCAAAGTCCGTCAACTGCACATACGGTTCACGTCCACGCTGTCGCGGCATGCTACCAGTGTTAAAGACTGCGATGGAGCTCCGTATGCCACGACAAACTGGCTGACACTGACGGCGGCGGTGCACAAATGCTGCGCAGCTAGCGCCATTCGACGGCCAACACCGCGGTTCCTGGTGTGTCCGCTGTGCCGTGCGTGTGATCATTGCTTGTACAGCCCTCTCGCAGTGTCCGGAGCAAGTATGGTGGGTCTGACACACCGGTGTCAATGTGTTCTTTTTTCCATTTCCAGGAGTGTATGTCAGTAGCATGAAGAAAAAAAAAACGGTTATATTCACAGCCATCCACTTACAGTTTTTCTGTTCCTGAGCATCCAGATGATGATGATGAACATGCATTCCATGTTTTAGGTCTTCTTCCAACATAAGAAAATATCGAAGTAACATTTTTAGATAATCTTATGAACATTTCTAATTTTTATAAATTGTTTCCTAATAAAAAAGAATTAAAAATCACTTTATTAAAATTGGAGAAGTTAACGTGAAATAATCGGACATACCAATTTTGATATGGTACCTGCATAAAGCCCTGGTCGAAGCTGGCTACCACTTCTTCCCAACGCACTGTAACAATCATACTAGCGCTCTAACTGCGTTAGTCTTGACGATAAGGATGTAAGTGAGAAAAAGTGTGGAAAGGAATTGAAACTATGGTTAAAGTTTGTTGGAAGTCGCTAAGTGGTTTCATGATAAAACATTAGATGATTTGCGCTCCATTTTCAGCAGAAGCGCGTTTTTGATGCGTCTCATTATTTCTGACATCAAATCTCCTGAACTAGTTGCTGTGCAGTGATATTATGTTGCAGGTGCATTCAGTGATATATGTAGATACTATATGCACATTGTGTTGCGAATGGCATTGGTAGTAACGAGGTGATAAATTAAAACCTCACGTCCGATGTTGAAGTTTTACTATAAGCCAGTGTAAGCAGAAGATAGTATTTGACACGTCCAAGTGTCTGTCACGTCATACCCTCCCTGAAATATGTGCCGTACCATAATATAATTTTGTTGGTGCATTTAGTGATATATGCAGATACTGTCTCCAAAATGTGTTGCGGAATAGCATTAGTAGTAAAGAAGTAAAAAATTAAAACGTCTTGTCAGATGCTGAAGTTGGAGCACATGAACAGCCAAAATGCAGTAAACGATAAACTCTTTTCCTTCCACCATATTGTGGGGGCTGTCAGTGATGAGGGTTTTTTAAAGGTTTCAAGTTATATGCGAGTTTGTTGGAAGTCGCTAAGTGTTATCATTTTTGAGTAATGGATGAACAAAGTATTTGAGCGCCATCAGCTTCAAGATAAATACTTATTTTCTAATTGTAGCACTTGTTGTGTTAAACTCAACTTACTCTTAATGAGTAGTTTACGGTAGCATGTTAAATTTTTAAATTCGGTCAATAATTACGTGAAGTACTGAAAATAAAATTTTTGTTGCCCCCGGAAGCCGTTAGATAGGCTACATGAACAAACAATTTCAGGACGTACACTCAAAAACGGATTTTATATTGCAGACTGTAGATATGTACGTTCCCTTAACGATAATTTCGATGCAGTTATGCGATCCAGTAATGCTGAAAGGTGGGCAACGCTGTATCCACCCACCAACCAAACTACAGAACAAGAAAAAAGAGATACGCAACTCCCATGTTAAAAGTGGGAAAAACAGACCGACAGCAGCGCCTCAAGTGGGATGGAGATGAACTAAAATATGAAAACTTTGCGGGTTGCTTCCCCCCCCCCTAATTTACTTATGTTGTAGGTTTTTATTTTTCTCTTAATTCTATTACTTTTTTTCTGGGCGTTCTATGTAATTATTTTGGCTGGCATCATAATAAAATAATTGAAACACAACTACAGCAAAGAGAAGCCTATTCAGTAATATTTTCAGTCTATTTTTGACGTTTGTGTCTGACAGACAAGAAAACATGATAGGAGCAGCAACTGTCAGGGACTTTTAAATTGACATGCTTGTATTGTTATCTATCAACATGTAAAAGGTCCAGCATGTTTTATGGCTCATAACAACTAGATGCAACACTTGAACCTGAGAGTAAGTCGAAACAAGCTTGTAGTGTAAGTAATTGAAGCAAAAGATTAATAACATTGTAGCAGCTAAACTGGACTACAAATATTCCCGAATAATCTCATAATTTTTACGTCATACAAGCTGCTGGATCAATGGAGGCAAAAAGGCCTATTATTAAGAGAATAAGCAGAAGTTAAAGAGGTTCAATTAAGAAATATTTATCACAGTATTAATTAATGAAGAATTCTAAAATTTATTACAACTATGTTTCAGGATTATAAGTTCTGAGTAACTGCCCAGCAAACTTGCACTACTGACCATTAATTTCTTAAAAAGGTTCCTACATCTTACTACTGTAAGTGCTTCAACACAAAAAAGAAAACATCAATACCAAGTAACAAAAGCAAGAAAGGTGGATAAAAACATTGAAATGAAAACAGTGGTATGAAAACAAAACTTACTTTTTATTTCTCAAGCACACAAGAAAAATTTTCTTTTAACTGTAATAAAGCTTTAAACCGTGTACTGAATTTGTCTTTAACAATATCAAGTCTTTTATTACGATGGTGTGATTCCAATCTTTCACATACTTGTAAATCAATAGAGGTACACATTGTCTTAAAATATACTGTTCAGAAAAATGGGCCTTGCAAAATGTTACTTCCTCTGGAAACTTAAACAGTGAATAGAATGTATTCTCCAATTGTGCCTGGTGTCCTCATTTATCTAAGAATGCATACAACTGACTATGAACATTTGCTACAAAGGACATTAAGATGTCACTAGCATACAATAATTTTGGGTTTAAAGCATCATATTCTTTGAAACTTGTAAATAAATGATGCTCTGTGGGTGTTGGTGAGAACAGAGTTTTTTACAGTCACTACAGTTGGTTTCAGGTGTTGCACCCATATTTCGTAGAATGTAACCAGCTACATATGTTAGTGCTTGTCTGTAATTTCTTACATTAGCCCCACCACTACCAGCAGCAGCTTCATTATCAGCAAGGGTACAATAGAAAGCACTTTGATCCATAATGGAATGGTCTGTTGTGGAGTCAAGAAAGTTGTCATCACTAGCTCCCAAAAATTGCCTTAAATAGCTTAATGGCATGCATCCATTATCCTCACAATTACCTAGTGACTTTGTAGGTAAGGACATGATATTGACTATAACTGCTTTCAATGGTGCTTTGAACTGAAAGCAAGTTGGGTTGGTGTTTGCAACACCATGCTGCCTCACACAACAAAATAATTTCTCCACTGGGTATTGATTGACAGCCCTCAAGCTTAAAAAAATTAAAGCCATTTTTTTAAAATCTCTGCCAAATGAACATCAGTGATCTTATTGTAGTCTGCCACCCACTTATGAAACTGAACATATTTTTCTTATCTCTCCCTGTGCCTAGCTCCAACACTCTTCAATTTTCCATTTCCTTTAACAGACTGTACCACATTTCAATATGTGGGGACTCTGCAGAGAGGGCACACTTCCAAGACTTGCCATCTTGTGGATAACAATAGGAACTGTTCAGTGAATCAAATAAACAATCCATCTTTTCAACAAATTCTGCAGTGTATATTGACTCAGCAGGTAAGATATTAAATGCCACATAAGTTTCAATAACTGCAGCAACTGTATGACTAAGCTGGGCTGCAGCTACCTTGACTTTCATTTTCGTAAAAGAATCCTTTAATTCAAAATGATTCCTATGTAGTTTTGGCAATGTCTTTAAACATCTTCTGGTGATCTAGAAGAAAAGCCCTGTGAATATATGGAAAACTGGCCTCTTTTTTAAACCCAAACTGTATTATATTTCCTAGCAGAGCATTTCTAGTATTTTTAATAGATGTGGGACGTCATAAATGACTGCAATAGGTTCATCTCTGACTACAAAATGAAATGGACTGGACTCAGTAGATTTCTCACAGCAGAGTTCCTTCAGTGCTCTCTGGTCACAAACTGTACAAACTACCTTTAGCCCTATTTCTTGCAATTGCCTTATGACATAGGTAATAAGACTTTTTAAAGTGATACTTGAAACTGAGTTGTGAGTGAAATAATAAGCAACAACCTGCATCCAGCTTTTATGTATGCCTCTAACCATGAAAACTAATGAATGAGTTGCATGAACATGTGACCTCCCTGCCGCCGTTGGATAAGCAGCTGCAGCAGCAAGTCGTATACTCCTAGCTCACTCATTTGTTACATAGTTTAATTCTTAATTTCTTTGCGTGTTTTTGGTACTTGCATTGTTTAATTCATAAATTTCGGGCGTATTATAGTATTTGAGAGTTATAGCTTCGCGTTTTAGTACCTGAATAGTGTAAAATCGCGTAGTCTCCTTCCGCCGCCGAGCAGTGTGTCAGCAGTGCGCAAGTAGCAGCAGTACTGCATTTAATAGGCAATCTTGTATTTTAATAACCGTTTAAATTTTGTCGATTTGTTTGCGCTCTCTGTAGATTAGTTCAGACGTTCTTTGCACAACAGTTTTTAGCATGGATAGGGACTGCAACTGCCGTGTTCGGATGCAGGCTGAGTTGGCATCCCTTCGCTCCCAGCTTCAGGCAGTGTTGGCTTCGGTCACACAGCTTGAGGCTGTTGCCAATGGGCATCACTGTGGGGGTCCGGATGGGGGTTGGTCGGGGACGGCCAGCTCGTCCCACGCATCCCCCGATCGGACTAGGACTGTGGTTGCCCGGGATACTGCCCGCATTGAGGCTGATCCCTCACATGTGATAGAGTGGGAGGTCGTCTCAAGGTGTGGCAGGGGGCGAAAGACATTCCGGAGGGCTGAACGGAAGGCCTCTCCAGTTTGTCTGACGAACCGGTTTCAGGCTCTGTCTTTGGCTGATACTGATCTTCGGCCTGACATGGCTGCTTGTCCTTTTCCAGAGGTTGCCCCTCAGTCTGCAAGATCTGGGTGGTCACAGAGGGTGGGCTCACTGGTAGTTGGGAGCTCCAATGTCAGGCGCGTAATGGGGCCCCTTAGGGAAATGGCAGCAAGAGAGGGGAAGAAAACCAATGTGCACTCCGTGTGCACACCGGAAGGAGTCATTCCAGATGTGGAAAGGGTCCTTCCGAATGCCATGAAGGGTACAGGGTGCACCCATCTGCAGGTGGTCGCTCATGTCGGCACCAATGATATGTGTCGCTCTGGATTGGAGGAAATCCTCTCTGGCTTCCGGCGGCTATCTGATTTGGTGAAGACTGCCAGTCTCGCTAGCGGGATGAAAGCAGAGCTCACCATCTGCAGCATTGTCGACAGGACTGACTGCGGACCTTTGGTACAGAGCCGAGTGGAGGGTCTGAATCAGAGGCTGAGACGGTTCTGCGACCATGTGGGCTGCAGATTCCTCGACTTGCGCCATAGGGTGGTGGGGTTTCGGGTTCCGCTGGATAGGTCAGGAGTCCACTACACGCAACAAGCGGCTACACGGGTACCAGGGGTTGTGTGGCATGGGCTGGGCGGTTTTTTAGGTTAGATGGCCTTGGGCAAGTGCAGAAAGGGCAACAGCCTCAACAGGTGTGGGGCAAAGTCAGGACATGCGGGGACCAAGCAGCAATCGGTATTGTAATTGTCAACTGTCGAAGCTGCGTTGGTAAAGTACCGGAACTTCAAGCGCTGATAGAAAGCACCGAAGCTGAAATCGCTATCGGTACAGAAAGCTGGCTGAAGCCAGAGATAAATTCTGCCGAAATTTTTACAAAGGTACAGACTGTTTAGAAAGGATAGATTGCATGCAACCGGTGGTGGAGTGTTTGTCGCTGTTAGTAGTAGTTTATCCTGTAGTGAAGTAGAAGTGGATAGTTCCTGTGAATTATTATGGGTGGAGGTTACATTCAACAACCGAGCTAGGTTAATAGTTGGCTCCTTTTACCGACCTCCCGACTCAGCAGCATTAGTGGCAGAACAACTGAGAGAAAATTTGGAATACATTTCACATAAATTTTCTCAGCATGTTATAGTCTTAGGTGGAGATTTCAATTTACCTAGATATAGACTTGAACACTCAGATGTTTAAGACGGGTGGTAGGGACAGAGCATCGAGTGACATTATACTGAGTGCACTATCCGAAAATTACCTCGAGCAATTAAACAGAGAACCGACTCGTGGAGATAACATCTTGGACCTACTGATAACAAACAGACCCGAACTTTTCGACTCTGTATGTGCAGAACAGGGAATCAGTGATCACAAGGACGTTGCAGCATCCCTGAATATGGAAGTTAATAGGAATATAAAAAAGGGAGGAGGGTTTATCTGTTTAGCAAGAGTAATAGAAGGCAGATTTCAGACTACTTAACAGATCAAAACGAAAATTTCTGGTCCGACACTGACAATATTGAGTGTTTATGGAAAAAGTTCAAGGCAATCGTAAAATGCGTTTTAGACAGGTACATGCCGACTGAAACTGTGAGGGACGGGAAAAACCCACCGTGGTACAACAACAAAGTTAGGGAACTACTGCGAAAGAAAAGAGAGCTTCACTCCAAGTTTAAACGCAGCCAAAACCTCTCAGACAAACAGAAGCTAAACGATGTCAAAGTTAGCGTAAGGAGGGCTATGCGTGAAGCGTTCAGTGAATTCTAAAGTAAAATTCTATGTACCGACTTGACAGAAAATCCTAGGAAGTTCTGGTCTTACGTTAAATCAGTAAGTGGCTCGAAATAGCATATCCAGACACTCCGGGATGATGATGGCATTGAAACAGAGGATGACACGCGTAAAGCTGAAATACTAAACACCTTTTTCCAAAGCTGTTTCACAGAGGAAGACCGCACTGCAGTTCCTTCTCTAAATCCTCGCACAAACGAAAAAATGGCTGACATCGAAATAAGTGTCCAAGAAAGGCGTTCCGGAAGGCGTTAGATACAGTTCCGCAATGTCGCCTGATAAACAAAGTAAGAGCCTATGGAATATCAGACCAGCTGTGTGGCTGGGTTGAAGAGTTTTCAGCAAACAGAACACATCATGTTGTTATCAATGGAGAGACGTCTAAGTAACCTATGGCGTACCACAGGGGAGTGTTATGGGACCATTGCTTTTCACAATATATATAAAGGACCTAGTAGATAGTGTCGGAAGTTCGATGCGGCTTTTCGCAGATGATGCTGTAGTATACAGAGAAGTTGCAGCATTACAAAATTGTAGCGAAATGCAGGAAGATCTGCAGCGGATAGGCACTTGGTGCAGGGAGTGGCAACTGACCCTTAACATAGACAAATGTAATGTATTGCGAATACATAGAAAGAAGGATCCTTTATTGTATGATTATATGATAGCGGAGCAAACACTGGTAGCAGTTACTTCTGTAAAATATCTGGGAGTAAGCGTGCGGAACGATTTGAAGTGGAATGATCATATAAAATTAATTGTTGGTAAGGCGGGTGCCAGGTTGAGATTCATTGGGAGAGTCCTTAGAAAATGTAGTCCATCAACAAAGGAAGTGGCTTACAAAACACTCGTTCGACCTATACTTTAGTATTGCTCATCAGTGTGCGATCCGTACCAGATCGGGTTGACGGAGGAGATAGAGAAGATCCAAAGAAGAGCGGCGCGTTTCGTCACAGGGTTATTTGGTAACCGTGATAGCGTTACGGAGATGTTTAGCAAACTCAAGTGGCAGACTCTGCAAGAGAGGCGCTCTGCATCGCGGTGTAGCTTGCTCGCCAGGTTTCGAGAGGGTGTGTTTCTGGATGAGGTATCGAATATATTGCTTCCCCCTACTTATACCTCACGAGGAGATCACGAATGTAAAATTAGAGAGATTAGAGCGCGCACGGAGGCTTTCAGACAGTCGTTCTTCCCGCGAACCATACGCAACTGGAATAGGAAAGGGAGGTAATGACAGTGGCACGTAAAGTGCCCTCCGCCACATACCGTTGGGTGGCTTGCGGAGTATAAATGTAGATGTAGATGTAAATGCCCTAAATCTTGAAACCCTGAAATTTCTTGTTTGCCTGCATTATAATACAACCCTCTTTCTAAAGACATTTCATCAAACAACAAAGCACAATATTTGTCACTGTTGTTCATTACTTCAAGTTCTGCTTTCATTACATTCATGACCTTAGTATTCATTCCTGGTTCAAAAGGTATAGAAGACAACAGAAGGAACATAAAAACGAACTGACAAATATGTATAAGGATAAAGCAAATACTTTGTCCTCGGGTGTCCATTGCCTTGCATTTGCTGATCGATGAGCATTTCGTAATTGGCTGTTTATGAAATCTTTGGCAACAGAGTTTAAATTAGATTCTATGACAGAGAAAGTATTGCTGTCATATAAATCTTTTAATTGCTTTCAGTTCTGATTTTTCATGATGTAGCTTTGCTTTCAGTTTTGATGGCCTTGTTAGAGTATTCCTATGAGTCTTGTACATTTTTTATTTTGTTGGAGCTATGGCTAAGCAGGCATGGCTGGACGACAAATGTAAGGATATAGAGGCTTATTTTACTAGGAGTAAGATAGATACTGCCTACAGGAAAATTAAGAGACCTTTGGAGAAAAGAGAACCACTTGTATGAATATCAAGAGCTCACATGGAAACCCAGTTCTAAGCAAAGAAGGGAAAGCAGAAAGGTGGAAGGAGTATACAGAGGGTCTATACAAGGGCGATGTACTTGAGGACAATATTATGGGAATGGAAGAGGATGTAGATGAAGATGAAATGGGAGATACGATACTGCGTGAAGCGTTTGACAGAGCACTGAAAGACCTGAGTCGAAACAAGGCCCTGGGAGTAGACAACATTCCATTGGAACTACTGACGGCCTTGTGAGAGCCAGTCCTGACAAAACTCTACCATCTGGTGAGCAAGATATATGAGACAGGCGAAATACCCTCAGACTTCAAGAAGAATATAATAATTCCAATCCCAAAGAAAGCAGGCGTTGACAGATGTGAAAATTACCGAACTATCGGTTTAATAAGTCACGGCTGCAAAATACTAACACGAATTCTTTACAGGCGAATGGGAAAACTGGTAGAAGCCGACCTCGGGGAAGATCAGTTTGGATTCCGTAGAAATATGGGAACACGTGAGGCAATACTGACCTTACTACTTATCTTAGAAGCTAGGTTAAGAAAAGGCAAACCTACGTTTCTAACATTTGTAGACTTGGAGAAAGCTTTTGACAGTGTTGACTGGAATACTCTCTTTCAAATTCTGAAGGTGGCAGGGGTAAACCGCAGGGAACGAAAGGCTATTTACAATTTGTACAGAAACCAGATGGCAGTTATAAGAGTAGAGGGACATGAAAGGGAAGCAGTCGTTGGGAAGGGAATGAGACAGGGATGTAGCCTCTTCCCGATGTTATTCAATCTGTATATTGAGCAAGCAGTAAAGGAAACAAAAGAAAAATTCGGAATAGGTATTAAAATCCACGGAGAAGAAATAAAAACTTTGAGGTTCGCCGATGACATTGTAATTCTGTCAGAGACAGCAAAGGACTTGGAAGAGGAGTTGAACACAATGGACAGTGTCTTGAAAGGAGGATATAAGATGAACATCAACAAAAGCAAAACGAGGATAATGGAGTGTAGTCGAATTAAATCAGGTGATGCTGAGGGAATTAGATTAGGAAATGAGACACTTAAAGTAGTAAAGGAGTTTTGCTATTTGGGGAGCAAAATAACTGATGGTGGTCGAAGTAGAGAGGATATAAAATGTAGACTGGCAATGGGAAGGAAAGCGCTTCTGAAGAAGAGAAATTTGTTAACATCGAGTATAGATTGAAGTGTCAGGAAGTCGTTTCTGAAAGTATTTGTATGGAGTGTAACCATGTATGGAAGTGAAACATGGATGATAAATAGTTTGGACAAGAAGAGAATAGAAGCTTTTGAAATGTGGTGCTACAGAAGAATGCTGAACATTAGATGGGTAGATCACATAACGAATGAGGAGGTATTGAATAGGATTGGGGAGGAGTTTGAGGCACAACTTGATAAGAAGAAGGGATCGTTTGGTAGGACATGTGTTGAAGCATCAAGGGATCACCAATTTAGTATTGGAGGGCAGCGTGGAGGGTAAAAATCGTAGAGGGAGACCAAGAGATGAATACACTAAACAGATTCAGAAGGATGTAGGCTGCAGTACGTACTGGGAGATGAAGCAGCTTGCACAGGATAGAGTAGCATGGAGAGCTGCATCAAACCAGTCTCAGTACTGAAGACCACAACAACAACAAGTACAACAGTTAATTCAGTGTCTTTAAACCAGATACTATAAGTTTTTAGATTGTCTTTGCTTCATTCCTTCAGGACCTTTTTGTGATTTCCAGCTCAATGAAAATTGTATCATTAGTGTACAGTACAGATATAAACGGCATGGTACTAGATACGTGGTTAATATAAACAATAAGGGTCCCAGTATGGAACCCTGATGCACACTTCTTAACACATCTAGGAATCCATAGCTCGTACTACTAAAGTGTACCTTCTGCTTCCTGTTATGATGATGATGATGATGATTGGTTTGTGGGCCCCTCAACTGTGCAGTCATCAGCACCCATACTAAGTCCCCTTCCTGTTGTCAAGATAAGATTCTGTAATAGTGAGTTTTGTATCTCGGGGGGGAGGGGGGCGGTGGGGTCTAGCTGCATCATCACCACGCCGTGTGTGCTCTTACCAAACCAAGCGCCCAATGAAAATTCAGAACTAGAAAGCTAATCGAAACTCTATATTTCACCCCTGTACATGTTTATATTCGTTTCCAGTGACGTCATAGGTGACAAACATTCGAGGGTAACACTCATCTCACAACACTTACTGCAAACTTGATGTCATTTTGCCGTCATGCGCAATATCGATGACAGCAGGAACTGCTATTGAAATTCATTAGTGTTCGATGTGGGCCTATCTCGCATGGGTAAAAGATAGGCGTTGTGAGATGATTGTTATCCGCGAAATATTTGTGACAAAGAAGAATGTGAATATTATCGCTCATCGTTTTATATGCAAGTTAAACTCTTCTCTTAGGTTCCTGCCTAACCACACGCCCAGAAATCGCCAAATATTCGCAAATAAAGAGCCAACATCTGTCAGAAGGAAGAACGTGAATTTTAGTGCTGCTCGTTTCATTTGCACAAATTTAAGCTGTCCTCTTATGAGCGTTGTCAGTAAAATAAAAGGATCTGAAGTAGTGAGGAATGTTGTTGCGCGGAATCTGGCCACACTAGCGTGTAGCTTAGTTCTCAGTCTCCCGTTTCTCGACATGGCGAACTGTCTGCGAGGCTAGGTCTTGCCTTGGCACCCATTAAGAGGGAATTCCCACTCACGTCTCACACCAGGTTCGAATTACGCTCTGCAATTGGTTGTTTGTGTACATAAAAGAATGCGCCAGTGGATACTCACTCCCAACTGCGTTAATTCTACGTGTATGAGCGTACGACATGTGCGAAAATGGTGCAAGGAATTCAAAGACAGACGTCCATGATGAACAGCATCCTGGATGGCAATCGATTTCGGACGATTGCTAAAGTGGAAGAAGAAATGCTGATAGAGTGAAGGCTGACGATTCGAGAGCTCTGCTATATCATCCCTGATGTCATAAAGACCATCACTGATAAAATTTTGACAAGATTTGTGCAAGGTGGGCGTGAATGCTTACGGAAGATCATAAATGGAAACATGTGGAAGGGTCAAGCGAAGTTCCTGAGGCTTACATAACTGATGCCAAGGAATTCTTGGATTCTGTTGTCACAAGGGACGAGACTGGGGTCAACTACACAACTGCAGAAACGAAACAACAATTCTTTTAGCGGAAACATCCAGAATCGTCGAAGCTCTGTAAGTTTAAACAAACACTGTCTGCCCGGAAGGTTATGGCGAGCATGTTTTCTGGAACAGGAAGGTGCTATTGTTGTGCGAATTCCTGCATGTCATATCATAAACAGTGCAGACTGCCACTGTGAAACACTGAAGAACCTTTACTGTGCAAAAGGAGAGGAATGTTCATGAAGGACATGAATTTTCATCAGGACAACACTCGTCCTCACATTAACCATGTCACATCCAATCTCATCAACAAATTCGTATGGGATACTGTCACACATGCCCAACAGCCAGACATAGCCTCAAGTGAATTCATTTCCTCCCTCAATTGAAGAAACACCTGGGTGGAACGCATTTCACAACTGGAGAGGGCCTGAAAGAAGAGGTTTTAAGCGACCATCCTAGTACAGGGGGCGAGTTTATGATACAGGCACACAGAAGATGATACACTGCGTGCAAAAATGAATTGATCTCGGTAATTATGATGTCGAAAAAAAGGTTAAAGTCTAAGCTTTCCACACATACTGTATATTATTCAGTGCCATTAAACATGTTTTTCTCTATGAAAAATAACTGGGAATCTTATTTTATGGACAACCCTCATAGGTCATCTCGTAATTTTAAATGATAATAAATGATTGACTGAATATTGTATGAAATAGCTTTGAAAAATAGAAATAATGGATCTTTTCTCTTTTATGTATGTTAAAAGTCACAGCTGATTTTTCTCAGGGCGCTATCACCAGCAATAGCATACATATCCAAACATGAAGACATCCATCCTACTCATGATTGATTAAAATTCTTTTTAACTATTATGCAATAATACATTTAAACAATTCTTAATTGTTTTTTTCTGAGGGGCTGGATGTTCTAGGATAGCTGCCCATGTGCAATGGCGCCGTAAGCATTTATTGATATTCTAATTAATAAAACCGGTACCTCTGGCCTAATATGAATTGAAAAATATTGCAGGACGCCATTTTCAGATTATTAAAATTATTCTTTTCATACTTTTAGTATTATATGACTGTTGGAAGAACTTATATAACTTTTGTCATTAATGGTGTGGCTACAGCAATGAACCTACACAGAAATGGCCAGGGCAACATTTAATTATTACATACTGAATCATATACAGGATAGCTACTAGCTAATCACAAAAATCGGGCTACAATTATTAATCACATATGTACTCAACAAAATTATATTCCTACTACAAATAATTGTATCAGTCAGTTACAGTCCATTAGAATTTAACGTAAATCAGTGATGACCGCGGAATGGACAAGACAATGAAACAAAACCCACTCATACTTCCTCTTAAAAAAAACAACAGATAATAATATTTGTAATTCTGATAGCACAGATAACTCTTCTCCATTGTTAAGTCCCTGCAATTTATTTCTGCTATTTTTTACCTGAGGCTATTCTATAAGGTTCCTGCCCAACTAGACACATATTTGGAAATAAACAGTGAAACAAGTAAGAATATGATTATAGTGCTGCTCGTTTGATTCGCAGAAATTTAAGCTCGCCTCTTAGGTTCCTGCCTAATCGCACACTCAGCAATCGCCACATATTTATAAAGAAACAGAAAAATATTTATTTCATCTTCCGCTCTCTAATCAGACGGAAATCTTAAATAAAATCAACTTGTATTACTTTCATAAGAAAGTTTCAACAACACTAAGAGGAAAAAAAATGGTATAGTATTTAGTGATATGCAAACTTACGACCTTCAGCTTCATAAAAATCAGCATCGTCCATACCACAGTTTTTTAAACTTTTTAAAAACACAATGAATTACAATGTCATACAAGAGTTAAAACATACCAAATCACTATTAAACCATTCTTAAACCAGTTACACTAATGAAAGAATTAATTGTGGAAATATAAAATAAACAAAACAATATAATAAGGGTGTTGTGTGATGTCCTTAGGTTAGTTAGGTTTAAGTAGTTCTAAGTTCTAGGGGACTGATGACCATAGCTGTTAAGTCCCATAGTGCTCAGAGCCATTTGAACCATTTTGAATAAAATAAGGGGCAATGTTGAACAATATTTATATCTACAGGATGAACTGATTTGAAATTTCTTTTTCCAGAACACATCCACTCTTCTATATTGGTGTGCTGCTTGATCTACTTTTACATCTAAATTAGGGAACAGAATTTTAAAAAGGTTGTTCGTATTAGCCTATGTGATTCTTTCAAAGACAATATTAAGCACGTTTCAATAGTTCTTTTTGTGGTCTGAGTACTTATATAATTATTGTGTAATTTGCACATCATATACATGTCGAATTCAATTACATAGTCATCTTCCAGATCATTAATGATATAGCCCACATACTTCCCATTAACCAATAAAAGGCATTTGTTTTTAAAAATGGAAAGTATCGAGCTTATGGCCTGTAGAGCATTGTAGGTGCAAAAAAGGTCTGGTCAAGATATTGTAAGAAAAACTAGCTGATCTCTGAGCCATTTTCAGTTTTCTATATTACCTGCACATGCAAATCTATGTCTACTGTATCCACAAGATTACATTTCTAACGTTTGTTTGGCTAATCCCAAATCATTCAACCTTTCATTAATGGTGACTATATTATTTGCAGTTTTATACCGTGCTGTACGTATTTCATATGAAAGTCCATCCATGTTGATACTTTTCTATACTGCATTCCATTCTACATTTGAGTATTTCGTTTCTATTTTGTTTTTCCCTTCACGCTTCTTTCTGTAAAGTATAACATCTCTGGCTATTACCTGTTGCAAAGTAGTGATCCCAGTGTTGAGATAACTTATTTCCACAAAATATGTCGTTACATGCTGGCACCCCTAGGTTTATTTTTTGGACATCTACCTGTGCTTGGACACTTTTGGGCCTGAGAATTTCAAATAATTTAGATGTATCGCTGTTTACATCTTCTTTTAAAATAGCAGTGATCCCTCTTACAATCCTTCTTAGCTGAGTGGTAACGTGCTTGCCTCCCACGCGGCGGGCCCCGCTTCGATTCCTGGTCGGGTTGGAGATTTTCTCCGACTGTGGACTGGGTGTTTTGTTGTCCTCATCATCATCTCAAGCTCATCAATGCACAAGTTGCCCGATGTGGCGTCACATGAAATCAGACTTGCAACACGGCACCCAAACTTCCCCGGATGGGGCCTCCCGGCCAACAATACCATACGATCTCTTTTTTTTTAAGTGTAAAAGCCTTGTTTTTTATGTCAGCTAATCCTAAAT
This sequence comes from Schistocerca nitens, assembly GCF_023898315.1. NCBI lineage: Eukaryota > Metazoa > Arthropoda > Insecta > Orthoptera > Acrididae > Schistocerca > Schistocerca nitens. The sequence goes on from NC_064614.1 coordinate 394,238,277, forward strand.
CTTCATTCCTGAGATCTAGTGTGGCTTTTCTTGTGTCTACTCTTTTTTTCTTTTCTTTATTTATTTGCCTGTAGACAACTGTTGTGTTCTATAGGTATCGTCAGATGGTTATACAAATGATTATACATAAGGTCAGTAGTTACATAGTTATACAGATTGTGGTACAAATGATTACACCAAAGTTAACATACGTTATATGATTATACAAAAGGTCAGTACGATTGTATGACATAAATTACAGTTTCTTTGATCACAATCACATTTATAATAATAGAGAATCATTTTTTTCATTATGTAGGAATTCACTTATGCTATAGAATGCTTTCTCTTTCAACCATGTCTCTACCACCATTTTAAATCTATTCTCATGCAATTCCCTTGTTCCATGTGATGTATTGTTGTAAAATGATTTGCCAGCATGTAAGAAATTATTTTGGATTTTACTCAAACGTGTCCAAGGAATGTCTAATAAGTTCCTATTTATGGTTTCATATGAGTGCACAACTGACCTGCTTTCATACATGTGGGCATTCTCTTTCGCATGTATAAGTGCTTTAAGTATATATAGACTGGGAACTGTAAGAATTTTGTGCTCAATGAAGTACCGTCTCCAAGAAGTTAAAATGCTCGCACCAAAAATACATCTAAGGGCTTTCTTCGGCCAGAGGAAAACTTCTTTTGCCCCAGCAGAATTTCCCCAAAGGTAGTTGGTGATAGCTGACATAATCTACCTGGCTATGGTTTTGGGCAATGAAAACATCTGCATCTTGTAGTAAGCTTTCGATAGAATGCAGTTGTTAATTAATTTTACTGTGTGCACTTGGTTTGTATTACTTATAGATACTCCCTTGTGACTCCTTGAATTTATCCTGGCGTATTTTTCCATCATCTTCATTCTACAAGTGCTCAGAGTTGTTCTAAAAGCTTTGCTTTGACTTACTACTCTGATATTCCCACCCAGTTTGGTATGACCTGTCCTTACCTCTTGTCGCACAAGGATAGCTTTGACAAGTTTAAAGTGCCTGTGGAAGCAGGCCTGTCATGTAAAGAGATCACAGACACAGTGATATTTAGAAATCAGAATAATAGCTATTATACATAACGTAACATATGTCAGTGAGGTAGGGGTAACCCTCTACTTTAGATCAAACAGACGAACTAATACAAGTATTACATAATTTTTATATAATAATTGCTACACACAACGGGTGCAGGTTGCGAATTGGCGATGAAAACACAGCAAAAATCTTAATGAATCTAACATCAAACAAGATAAACACATCATAATTTATGAAAACAATTCTTACACTAGCGTAATCTCAATAAAAAAACATATACCAACGCAACTTCAAGTACACTGAACATACGAAAAGTACCCCAAAATTATCACACTAGAATTTAAGCCCCAAGAAGACATGTGCAATATCTGGCTGACATAGACTTGATGGAATGAGACAAAACTACTCAAATCAGCTGCAATCGAAAGAAGATCTGAAGTGAACATACTCATCGCCTGAGTAATGTGGTATTTACCGTGTGCAGACTGCGGCGATAAAGGTGGCTGTGGTCTGTTGTGGCGTATGTCGGCAGCAGATCTACATCTACATCTACATTTATACTCCGCAAGCCACCCAACGGTGTGTGGCAGAGGGCACTTTACGTGCCACGGTCATTACCTCCGTTTTCTGTTCCAGTCGCGTATGGTTCGCAGAAAGAACGACTGTCTGAAAGCCTCCGTGCGCGCTCGAATCTCTCTAATTTTACATTCGTGATCTCCTCGGGAGGTATAAGTAGGGGGGAGCAACATATTCGATACCTCATCCAGAAACGCAACCTTTCGAAACCTGGCGAGCAAGCTACACCGCGATGCAAAGCGCCTCTCTTGCAGAGTCTGCCACTTGAGTTTGCTAAACATCTCCGTAACGCTATCACGGTTACCAAATAACCCTGTAACGAAACGCGCCGCTCTTCTTTGGATCTTCTCTATCTCCTCCGTCAACCCGATCTGGTTCGGATCCCACACTGATGAGCAATACTAAAGTATAAGTCGAACGAGTGTTTTGTTAGCCACCTCCTTTGTTGATGGACTACATTTTCTAAGGACTCTCCCAATGAATCTCAACCTGGCACCCGCCTTACCAACAATTAATTTTATATGATCATTCCACTTCAAATCGTTCTGCACGCATACTCCCAGATATTTTACAGAAGTAACTGCTACCAGTGTTTGTTCCACTATCATATAATCATACAATAAAGGATCCTTCTTTCTATGTATTCGCAATACATTACATTTGTCTATGTTAAGGGTCAGTTGCCACTCCCTGCACCAAGTGCCTATCCGCTGCAGATCTTCCTGCATTTCGCTACAATTTTGTAATGCTGCAACTTCTCTGTATACTACAGCATCATCCGCGAATAGCCGCCAGGGGTTACTTTAACGTCTGTAGACGTCTCTCCATTGATAACAACATGCTGTGTTCTGTTTGCTTAAAACTCTTCAATCCAGCCACACAGCTGGTCTGATATTCCGTAGGCTCTTACTTTGTTTATCAGGCGACAGTGTGGAACTGTATCGAACGCCTTCCGGAAGTCAAGGAAAATAGCATCTACCTGGGAGCCCGTATCTAATATTTTCTGGGTCTCATGAACAAATAAAACGAGTTGGGTCTCACACGATCGCTGTTTCCGGAATCCACGTTGATTCCTACAGAGTAGATTCTGGGTTTCCAAAAACGACGTGATATGCGAGCAAAAAACATGTTCTAAAATTCTACAACAGATCGACGTCAGAGATATAGGTCTATAGTTTTGCGCATCTGCTCGACGACCCTTCTTGAAGACTGGGACTACCTGTGTTCTTTTCCAATCACTTGGAACCTTCCGTTCCTCTAGAGACTTGCGGTACACGGCTGTTAGAAGGGGTGCACGTTCTTTCGCGTACTCTGTGTAGAATCGAATTGGTATCCCATCAGGTCCAGTTTTTCCCGTCCCTCACAGTTTTACTCGGCATGTACCTGCCTAAAACGCATTTTACGATTGCCTTGAACTTTTTCCATAAACACTCAATATTGTCAGTGTCGGACCAGAAATTTTCGTTTTGATCTGTTAAGTAGTCTGAAATCTGCCTTCTATTACTCTTGCTAAACAGATAAACCTTCCTCCCTTTTTTTATATTCCTGTTAACTTCCATATTCAGGGATGCTGCAACGGCCTTGTGATCACTGCTTTCCTGTTCTGCACTTACAGAGTCGAAAAGTTCGAGTCTGTTTGTTATCAGTAGGTCCAAGATGTTATCTCCACGAGTCAGTTCTCTGTTTAATTGCTCGAGGTAATTTTCAGATAGTGCACTCAGTATAATGTCACTTGATGCTCTGTCCCTACCACCCGTCCTAAACATTTGAGTGTCCCAGTCTATATCTGGTAAATTGAAATCTCCACCTAAGGCTATAACATGCTGAGAAAATTTATGTGAACTGTATTCCAAATTTTCTCTCAGTTGTTCTGCCACTAATGCCGCTGAGTCGGGAGGTCGGTAAAAGGAGCCAACTATTAACCTAGCTCGGTTGTTGAGTGTAACCTCCACCCATAATAATTCACAGGAACTATCCACTTCTACTTCACTACAGGATAAACTAGTACTAACAGCGACAAACACACCACCACCGGTTGCATGCAATCTATCCTTTCTACACAGTCTGTGCCTTTGTAAAAATTTCGGCAGAATTTATCTCTGGCTTCAACCAGCTTTCTGTACCGATAACGATTTCAGCTTCGGTGCTTTCTATCAGCGCTTGAAGTTCCGGTACTTTACCAATGCAGCTTCGACAGTTTACAATTACAATACCGATTGCTGGTTGGCCCCCGCATGACCTGACTTTGCCCCGCACCCTTTGAGGCTGCTGCCCTTTCTGTACTTGCCTGAGGCCATCTAACCTAAAAAAACCGCCCAGCCCATGCCACACAACCCCTGCTACCCATGTAGCCGCTTGCTGCGTGTAGTGGACTCCTGACCTATCCAGCGGAACCCGAAACCCCACCACCCTATGGCGCAAGTCGAGGAATCTGCAGCCGACACCGTTGCAGAACCGTCTCAGCCTCTGACTCAGACCCTCCACTCGGCTCTGTACCAAAGGTCCGCAGTCAGTCCTGTCGACAATGCTGCAGATGGTGAGCTCTGCTTTCATCCCGCTAGCGAGACTGGCAGTCTTCACTAAATCAGTTAGCCGCCGGAAGCCAGAGAGGATTTCCTCCGATCCATAGCGACACACATCATTGGTGGCGACATGAGCGACCGCCTGCAGATGGGTGCACCCTGTACCCTTCATGGCATCTGGAAGGACCCTTTCCACATCTGGAATGACTCCCCCCGGTATGGACATGGAGTGCACATTGGTTTTCTTCCCCTCTCTTGCTGCCATATCCCTAAGGGGCCCCATTACGCGCCTGACGTTGGAGCTCCCAACTGCCAGTGAGCCCACCCTCTGTGACCACCCAGATCTTGCAGACTGAGGGGCAACCTCTGGAACAGGACAAGCAGCCATGTCTGGCCGAAGATCAATATCAGCCTGAGACAGAGCCTGAAACCGGTTCGTCAGACAAACTGGAGAGGCCTTCCGTTCAGCCCTCCGGAATGTCTTTCGCCCCCTGCCACACCTCGAGACAACCTCCCACTCTACCACAGGTGAGGGATCAGCCTCAATGTGGGCAGTATACCGGGCAGCCACAGTCGTAGTCCGATTGGGGTATGCGTGGGACGAGCTGGCCGTCCCCGACAAACCCCCATCCGGACCCCCACAGTGATGCCCATTGGCAACAGCCTCAAGCTGTGTGACCGAAGCCAACACTGCCTGAAGCTGGGAGTGAAGGGATGCCAACTCAGCCTGCATCCGAACACGGCAGTTGCAGTCCCTATCCATGCTAAAAACTGTTGTGCAAAGAACGTCTGAACTAATCTACAGAGAGCACAAACAATTCCACACAAAACGGTTATTAAAATACAAAATGCGTTGATGCCCTGCTAACCTGTAGCCCTGACAGCTCTACTGTGGCCCTGACTGGATGTACAGTCGTAAACTGCTGTTTTTCCCTGGCCAAATTAACAGGCTGTCTCCACTCGTTAAGGCTGAGCAACGTGTACACAGTTGCCTTCAAATGGTCTGCATAACTTAACAGCACATTCGTAGCTCGTAGTCTCCAATCTGGAAAACCTCGTGGGCACAGACAGGTGTTCACAACAAAATGTCTCTTCCGTAGCCACGACAGAGTGGGATGCAGTCCGTCTAGCGCACAGCCCCTCTGGGAAGAGAGTGCCTCCTAATTACTCAATCGTAATTGCTGTATTGTGACAGCTGTCCCCACAATTAGTGTCGGCGAATGAGTGCTTTTGCTACAACTGTCGTCGTTTCTTTGCCCAGTGGCATTGCAGAACTGAGGCGCATGATAGTTTTTCAGTCCAATTTAGTAATAAGCTCCGCCCAAACAGGATCTGTTCACGTGAACATCATGCGTCGTTCTGTCCAGTATCACGTGATTTTCGAATGTTTACAAAAAATACCGGTGACTCACACTGTTGTCCTCTATTCTGGATCTCAAAAATGGCCTCCCGGTGCATTCTTGCGCGATTTCTAAGTTAAATGCTTGAGCAGAGCAGGTGAGAGTCTCACACCCTATGCATATGAGTGTCACGTGAATTTTGTTTATTTTTAAGCTGCTGCAGCAGTTTCTGTGTTCTTACTATTCCGTTTGAATGAAGAACTGTATTCTCCTTTGAGACCACTTCAAAATGAATCCCCTACTGCGTGAAAATGTATACTTCAGTATACAAGCAGTAGACGAAGATGTTGTCAGTTTCGAAGTATGGTGGGTGTTTGTGGGGAACTGCGACATGTACTGCAACTGCCGGAAATGGCGCGGCGTACACATGGTACTTTCATTCCGAAACGTGTGACTTAGGGGCTTGTGGTCGGTGAAAATCACAAAGAGGTGGGCTTCTACTGATGGTCGGAATTGTTTTACTGCCTCGAATACTGCAAGCAATTCACTATCATACTCTCTTCAGGTGTGTGCGACTCTCTCAGTTTCCGTGAGAAGAAACTAAGTGGTTACCAGCTACTGCCAATGCGTTGTTGAAGCACTGAACTGTCTGGTTAGTATCAACGACCACAGTCAGTACAGCGTCGCGCATACAGCGAGTGAGCAGTGTCGCAAGGCTACGTTTGGACACAATAAAGCTTCTCTTCACTGCGTCCATCCAGTTAACAGGAGTCCTTCCCTTCGAGGTAGGACCGCGTGCCGCTGGAGTTAGGGGTTCTAGTACTGTGACAGCATTGCACAGATAGCAGTGATAAAAGTTTTTCATGCTAAGATAGCGGCATAAGTCTCTTCATGTCTCTGGGTGTGGCATGTTCAAGATCGCCTGTACTTTGTGCAGTAGTGATTAAATGCTCTAGAAACTCAGTTTCTGCAATCCTGAATATACTTTTCCAGAGGTTAATGACGATGTCGCTCTTGATCAGGCGCCAAAAGATGGTAGTCAGGTGGCAGCAATGGAGTTCGGGCGAATTCAAATAGACCAGGATGTCGTTGAAGTACGCGAAACACCATGGTAAGCCTCATAAGATGCCATCGAGGTAACGGTGCCAGGTCTGGGCAGCATTCCCAAGACCGTAAGATATGTATATGCTGTGGAAAAGCCCAATGGATGTGATAATTGCTGTTTTGTGTATTTCTCCAGGCACTAGGGGAATCTGCATGAATACCTTCACTTTGCTAAGGATAATTGAGCCCACAAAGGCATGGCTAAAATCCTGTAGGCGCTGGGCCGATATCAGACTGTCACCATTCATGTATTTAAGGCACGATATTGTCTGCATGGCCACCACAAATTGTCTTTTTCGGGGACTAAGTGCAAAGAAGAGGACTATAGGCTGCCTGATGGACGAACAATGCCCTGCTGCAGCATGGTCTCGAATTCAGCCTTTGCTACAGCGAGTAAATTAGATTAGAGATTTGATTAGATTAGTACTTATTCCATAGACCATGAACACGATACTTCGTAATGATGTGGAACGTGTCGGTTAATAAAAGGTGCCTATACAAGATATTACATTACACAAAATATTACATGACAATACTTTTAATATTTTGTGGGGGTTGGGGAAATTACCCACTTACTATATCCAAAAATTCATCTAATGAGTAGAAGGAGTTGCCATTAAGAAATTCTTTTAATTTCCTTTTAAATGCTATATGGCTATCTGTCAGACTTTTGATGCTATTAGGTAAGTGACCAAGGACTTTAGTGGCAGCATAATTTACCCCTTTCTGAGCCAAAGTTAGATTTAACCTTCAGTAGTGAAGATCATCCTTTCTCCTAGTGTTGTAGCCATGTACACTGCTATTACTTTTGAATTCGTTCGGATTGTTGATAACAAATTTCATAAGTGAATATATATATATATATATATTGTGAGGCTACAGTGAAGATCTCTAGCTCTTTAAATAAGTGTCTGCAGGATGATCTTGGATGGGCTCCAGCAATTATTCTGTTAACAAGCTTTTGTGCAATGAACACTCTTTTACTCAATGATGAGTTACCCTAGAATGTGATGCCATACGAAAGCAGAGAATGAAAATAGGCATTACGATTGCCTTGAACTTTTTCCATAAACACTCAACATTGTCAGTGTTGGAACAGAAATTTTCGTTTTGATCTGTTAGGTAGTCTGAAATCTGCCTTCTATTACTCTTGCTAAACAGATAAACCTTCCTCCCTTTTTTTATATTCCTATTAACTTCCATATTCATGGATGCTGCAACGGCCTTATGATCACTGATTCCCTGTGCTGCACTTACAGGGTCGAAAAGTTCGGGTCTGTACAGTTTTATTCCTTGTATAAAATGCTATTTTGAGTTTTGTGTTTATTTTTTCTTGGTAAAAGTAAGTTGAGTCTATCTCTTGTTGCACAGTCATGGGCAGAGCTGTTTGTGCAGTAATTACCAATGTTATTTTTGAGAATGCTGAAAGCAGGGAAACAGGCTGTTTATTTTCTATGTCTTCTGCATTACAAGCAAAGGTACAACTCTTGCCTGTTTTAACTGCTCTGGAAATGTCCCTGATGTGAAGGATTCATTTATTATATTTGTTAAGGGGCCTTGTATAATCCCTATGCATTGTTTCTGTACACACATTGATACTTCATCTAAGCCTACTGACTTTATTTTTTAGTTTTTGAACAGTTTTATTGACTTTATTCTCTGTCGTTGGAAGTAACATAATTGAATGTAGTGCAACATTATTTGCAGGTGTTATATTTGTTTTGGGGAATTTTTGCTGTAACTTCTCTGCAACAGTTTGCTAAGTGTTGTGGATCATTTATTACCTTATCCCCCTCCCTTAGCAGTATGCTATTCTGCGATTATTTGCCTCTCCCCGTTTCCTCTTTTATAACATCCCAGACTGCTTTGCTTATATTCTCTGCATTATATTTTATTTTGACATTAAATTACTTTTTTGCAGCAATCACACCTTCCTATAGATCTTTTTGTGTCTGTATCATTGCAAATATCTTTCATGGAACTGAGGTGTTTAAATGTTTGGGAGGACTTCATAATACCTGCTGTTATCCATCTGTTTTTGTGAGATGTTGATACAGATACTTTTGGAAATGCATTTTCAAAGTTCAATTTAAACAATGTGGAAAATTTAGAGAATTTCATATTCACATTGGTTTCCTTATACACTTCATCCCAGCTTTGTTTTTCTAGTTATTTTAAAAAATCTTTTATTTTGATTTCTGTTAGATGTCATTGGTAAGCTTATAGTTTAGAGAATGATTCAATGCCTGGTTTTACTGTTGTTTTTTTGCAGAGATGGTCTGATAGTCAGAGATCTATTACAGCTACACCACATTTTTCCCTGTCCATATTTGTGGGCACATGGTCAATTACTGATGCAGTCATTGTAGTAACCCTTGTTACACTATTGACCAATAGGGACATGCCAAAACTTTGAAGGATGTTTATGAAGGTGCTGCTGGATTCATTTATGATCTTAGTGTTGATGTAAATGTTCCCACACTGAATTAAGTTGACATTTGTACTTGAGACTTTATCTAGAACTTCTTGTAATTTATTGAAAAAAGTGTCCACATTACCACTGGGAGATGTCTACACACATAATGCTTAATTTCTTTGTGATATCAAGCCCTGTTAATTCAATAGCTGATATTTCGAAGTTATTGTCTTCACTTATTGTACTGAGATCATGTCTTGATTTGAACTATGTTCCTTTTTTCTGATATAAATGTATGACCCTCCATCCCTTGATGTAGTTCTGTAACAAGAGTTTGCCCTTTCATATAGTGATAATACTACATGTTGGATTTCTGTGTCTCTACACCAGTGCTCAGTAATACAAAGTACTGTGCAATTCAAAGACTGGAACTCAACTTCTAATAGTTGTATTTCATTATTTAATGATTGTATGTTTTGATGGAGGATTGTTAAGTCTGCGAAATGCCCCATGTTACTCTTTCCAATGGTTTGTTTTTCTTTGTGACATCTGGTATGTGTGATATTTAATGTGTTACAATCTATTTTGTGAGTGATTGTTTCAGTATTTTTTAAACTGCTGCAGATACTCTTTAGGCAGGGAAACCTGTTGTCTGGATTTATCCTAAAAGAGACCTACCTTTCATACCTATGAGCTGGCCGGGGTGGCCGAGCGGTTCTAGGTGTTTCAGTCTGGAACCGCACAACTGCTATGGTTGCAGGTTCGAACCCTGCCTTGGGCATGGATGTGTGTGATGTCCTTAGGTTAGTTAGGTTTAAGTAGTTCTACGTTCTAGGGGACTGATGACCTCAGGTGTTAAGTCCCATAGTGGTCAGAGCCATTTGAACCATTTGAACCTACCTATGACAACAGGTATTTGACCATGTGTGGCCCAAGATCCACCGCCTGTACTTTCATGAATGAGTTGTCCCAATCTTCCCTTCCGAGTCCTGTTTAGGTGTAGGCCATGCCTACTGAAACCCCACCTGTTGATAGTCCTGACGGGCACCGGAGAAACAAGAGCAAAGTTGGCTGTCCTCGGAGTTATCCCTAACCTCACATTGATTTGCCTCATAGCTACACCAAACTGTAGTCAATCATGACGCCGAAGCAGCTGAACAAAGTGTACGTTGGTGCCATGAGTCAGGAAAGCTATCTTGTTCAGTTCACCACCTATGTCATATGCCCCTTCCTTGTCCAAACTGTTTCCCACCCCACCCACTATCAATACACGGTCATCTTTTGTAAAGTCCTTACATAAAGACCCTAGGTCCTGTATCGCATGACTTAACCCTGCATTCGGCTTGAAGATACTGGTGGCCTGTTACGCTGCCCCTAAACTTTCCTGTAACTGAGAGCCTACATCTCGCCCATAGCTACTACCTAGCAGCAGCACTTTCTTCTTCCTAACATTTTGTAAATTCCTAGGCTTCTTGGCCTCGGTTGAAGTGTGCTGCACATTTCCTGTTCCTCGTTCTACCTGAGGCTCTTCTCCACTTAACTCTGGTAGTGGTAGATACCTGTTTTTGGTGTTGATGATAAAACTGTCAGATCGCGTCCTCTTTCTGCCTCTCCTCCAACCAACTGCCAGTTCACAACCACCCTCCTCCCCCCTATCTCCGTTGATCCTTATCATTTCCTTCCTTGCTTCCTCCAACTGTGCCTGAACAGCACAGATTTTCCTTTCCTGTTCCCCAATTAAAATGTTCCAACTGCATACTCTGCGGTTCCAGGAGAGAGCCTCTTCTGTTCTCCTAACATTCTCCCCACTGCATCCTCCCTCCCCCCCCCCCCCAGTGAAAATATTTCCTACAAGATTGGCAAAAAAATCCCTCTACTCACTACCCTATAACAGCTCCCACATTTCTCACTCATGGTCAGTTGTAGGGAGTTGTACCTGGAGAAATTGTTTTATCAATTCTACCCAGATAAGTAATGCAAATAAGGAAGCAGTTCTTGGCGTATTATTCATTTCAAAACTAGACTCCGCAGCTCAAAGTACCGTACCATTTTGCTATGTGGTGACTTTGACAGTTTTTTTTTTTTTAATTCGTACTCTGCAATATTGTTATGTAGCATTTCCGATCAGGTTTACATCTACACAGCACTGCAAAAAGCTAGTAAGATGGAATACAAATTTCTTGCCAAAAAAAATCAGTTTCTTCCGTAGCTTACACCAGAATAAAGGAGAATAAATTTTATGACTATTTCAAAATGTGTATAAAATTAACAACATTGTCTGTGAGGCAAAGAAACTGTACAACTGACAGTTTATATTCCAAACTAGGAAGAAATATAAAGCCCTGTGGGGAGCTAAAACGATAAAAACCGGTATGCTGCCAGTTTACAATTTAGCATACAATGGCATTCTATAAATTTAAGATGTAAACACATATTAAGAAACATCAGGCCTAGAGGAAGTACTAGACAAGTGCCTTGTGATCGAAAAACACTGTTCCACAGAAGGCAGATTTGTAAAATTCTGCTACAGCTGTCAATATATTTGAAACAAAATATTTAGTTTAAAACTACTGACCAAATTTGCCTACTTAGTCAGCTGCAAGTCAATTTTTACGTACGTTCTTACGTATATAGCATTAAGAGATCTTGTTGTTGTTGTTATGGTCTTCAGTTCTGAGACTGGTTTGATGCAGCTCTCCATGCTACTCTATCCTCTGCAAGCTTCTTCATCTCCCAGTACCTACTGCAACCTACATCCTTCTGAATCTGCTTAGTGTATTCATCTCTTGGTCTCCCCCTACGATTTTTACCCACCCCGCTGCCCTCCAATACAAAATTGGTGATCCCTTGATGCCTGAGAACATGTCCTACCAACCGATCCCTTCTTCTGTTCAAGTTGTGCCGCAAACTTCTCTCCTCCCCAATCCTATTCAATACTTCCTCATTAGTTATGTGATCTACCCATCTAATCTTCAGCATTCTTCTGTAGCACCACATTTCGAAAGCTTCTATTCTCTTCTTGTCCAAACTATTTACCGTCCATGTTTCACTTCCATACATGCCTACACTCCATACAAATACTTTCAGAAATGACTTCCTGACACTTAAATCTATTCTCGATGTTAACAAATTTCTCTTCTTCAGAAACGCTTTCCTTGCCATTGCCAGTCTACATTTTATATCCTCTCTACTTCGACCACCATCAGTTATTTTGCTCCCCAAATAGCAAAACGCCTTTACTACTTTAAGTGTCTCATTTCCTAATCTAATACCCTCAACATCACCCGACTTAATTCGACTACATTCCATTATACTCGTTTTGTTTTTGTTGATGTTCATCTTATATCCTCCCTTCAAGACACCATCTATTCTGTTCAACTGCTCTTCCAAGTCCTTTGCTGTCTCTGACAGAATTACAATGTCATCGGCGAACCTCAAAGTTTTTATTTCTTCTCCATAGATTTTAATACCTACTCCGAATTTTTCTTTTGTTTCCTTTACTGCTTGCTCAATATACAGATTGAATAACATCGGGAGAGGCTACAACCCTGTCTTACTCCCTTCCCAACCACTGCTTCCCTTTCATGTCCTTCGACTCTTATAACTGCCATCTGGTTTCTGTACAAATTGTAAATAGCCTTTCGCTCCCTGTATTTTACCCCTGCCACCTTTAGAATTTGAAAGCGAGTATTCCAGTCAACATTGTCAAAAGCTTTCTCTAAGTCTAAAAATCCTAGAAACATAGGTTTTCCTTTCCTTAATCTTTCTTCTAAGATAAGTCGTAGGGTCAGTATTGCCTCACGATTTCCAGTATTTCTACAGAATCCAAACTGATCTTCCCCGAGGTCGGCTTCTACTAGTTTTCCCATTCGTCTGTAAAGAATTCGTGTTAGTATTTTGCAGCTGTGGCTTATTAAACTGATTGTTCGGTAATTTTCACATCTGTCAACACCTGCTTTCTTTGGGATTGGAATTATTATATTCTTCTTGAAGTCTGAGGGTATTTCGCCTGTTTCATACATCTTGCTCACCAGATGGTAGAGTTTTGTCATGACTGGCTCTCACAAGGCCGTCAGTAGTTCCAATGGAATGTTGTCTACTCCGGGGGCCTTGTTTCGACTCAGGTCTTTCAGTGCTCTGTCAAACTCTTCACACAGTATCGTATCTCCCATTTCATCTTCATCTACATCCTCTTCCATTTCCATAATATTGTCCTCAAGTGCATCGCCCTTGTATAGACCCTCTATGTACTCCTTCCACCTTTCTGCTTTCCCTTCTTTGCTGAGAACTGGGTTTCCATCTGAGCTCTTGATGTTCTTACAAGTGGTTCTCTTATCTCGAAAGGTCTCTTTAATTTTCCTGTAGGCAGTATCTATCTTACCCCTAGTGAGATAAGCCTCTACATCCTTACATTTGTCCTCTAGCCATCCCTGCTTAGCCATTTTGCACTTCCTGTCGATCTCATTTTTGAGACGTTTGTATTCCTTTTTGCCTGCTTCATTTACTGCATTTTTATATTTTCTCCTTTCATCAATTAAATTCAATATTTCTTCTGTTACCCAAGGATTTCTACTAGTCCTCGTCTTTTTACCTACTTGATCCTCTGCTGCCTTCACTACTTCATCCCTCAAAGCTACCCATTCTTCTTCTACTGTATTTCTTTCCCCCCTTCCTGTCAATTGTTCCCTTATGCTCTCCCTGCTCTGTACAACCTCTGGTTTAGTCAGTTTATCCAGGTCCCATCTCCTTAAATTCCCACCTTTTTGCAGTTTCTTCAGTTTTTATCTACAGGTCATAACCAATAGATTGTGGTCAGAATCCACATCTGCCCCTGGAAATGTCTTACAATTTAAAACCTGGTTTCTAAATCTCTGTCTTACCATTATATAATCTATCTGATACCTTTTAGGATCTCCAGGATTCTTCCATGTATACAACCTTCTTTCATGATTCTTGAACCAAGTGTTAGCTATGATTAGGATGTGCTCTGTGCAAAATTCTATCAGGCGGCTTCCTCTTTCATTTCTCTCCCCCAATCCATATTCACCTACTAAGTTTTCTTCTCTCCCTTTTCCTACTGCCGAATTCCAGTCACCCATGACTATTAAATTTTCGTCTCCCTTCACAATCTGAATAATTTCTTTTATTTCATCATACATTTCTTCAATTTCTTCGTCATCTGCAGAGCTAGTTGGCATATAAACTTGTACTACTGTAGTAGGTGTGGGCTTGATATCTATCTTGACCACAATAATGCGTTCACTATGCTGTTTGTAGTAGCTTACCCACATTCCTATTTTCCTATTCATTATTAAACTTACTCCTGCATTACCCCTATTTGACTTAGTGTTTATAACCGTGTAGTCACCTGACCAAAAGTCTTGTTCCTCCTGCCACCGAACTTCACTAATTCCCACTATATCTAACTTTAACCTATCCATTTCCCTTTTTAAATTTTCTAACCTACCTGCCCGATTAAGGGATCTGACATTCCACGCTCCGATCTGTAGAACGCCAGTTTTCTTTCTCCTGATAACGACATCCTCTTGAGTAGTCCCCGCCCAGAGATCCGAATGGGGGACTATTTTACCTCCGGAATATTTTACCCAAGAGGACGCCATCATCATTTAATCATACAGTAAAGCTGCATGCCCTCGGGAAAAATTACGGCCGTAGTTTCCCCTTGCTTTCAGCCGTTCGCAGTACCAGCACAGCAAGGCCGTTTTGGTTATTGTTACGAGGCCAGATATCTCAATCATCCAGACTGTTGCCCTTGCAACTACTGAAAAGGCTGCTGCCCCTCTTCAGGAACCACACGTTTGTCTGGCCTCTCAACAGATACCCCTCCGTTGTGGTTGTACCTACGGTACGGCTATCTGTATCGCTGAGGCACGCAAAGCCTCTCCACCTACGATAAGGTCCATGGTTCATGGGGGGGGGGGGGTAAGAGATCTTACAGAGTCATAAAAGGAACAGGACGTCAGAGACTACTCTGACACACACACACACTCACACTCACTCACAGATCATACCGGACTCGACAGTCTGTTACCAAGCAACGTATTTTCGCCATCTGTCTCTGTCTTGAGCTATTTCCTTCCATTCACCTTCAATACCTAGGCTCCTCCAACAGCACTCTGAAGTACCTGATACTCAGCTTTTCTATCTGGTTTTTGTGATACCAATTTTCCTGGAGGTTCAGTACTGTATTCTCATGTTTGGTTCTTTATTATGTCATTCATCCCAGAAAAAGGAAATTTGCACTTAAAACTGAACGTAGTTGAAAGTAGCCAATAGTACGGAATGAAACACTTCGTTTCAAATAAACTAACTGCCTCAGAGGAAAAAATTAGTAGGAGCAAATTTCTCTACAAAACTGACGGAAATGGCTTCAATTTACATTAAGAAAGGATTAATAAACTGTAGTAATGAACTATATCGAGGATTTCTGTGCAGTGAGATACATTTTGAAGCCACAGTTGTATTATATCTGGATCATTTAAAAATTACTATTGTATCTCTTTATAGATCTCCAGACAGAAGTCCACTAATATTTTTAGAAAAACTTGAGACTTTATCAAATTTCTTTCTTAGTCCTCAGTGGAATAAATATGGTATAGTGATTGGTGGTGACATCAATGCCGCATTTGATGTAAACAAAGATGTGCACACGGTAAATTAATTTAAAAACCTGTTAGGACAATTCAACTTCATTTTTACGAGCTGCAAACCCACAAGACTGTCCGCTTGTCTTCAGATGTAGCTGTCTTCGATTTCTCGGACCATGACTCAGTTTGAGTAACAATAGGTACAGATAGGCCTAATATGGACTATAAGGAGTTTAAAAAGCCTAAAATAGTCATCACAAGACCAATAACGCAAGAAAAATTGTCTAATTTCATGGTCTCACTCAGTAATTATGACTGACCACATATTTTTAACAATAATGCTCAGAGCTCTGCCAATACATTGTTCAATCGTTTTTTTCATTCTTTCTCAAATATATTCAAGACCAACTGCCTTCAATACAAATGTAGAGTTAACCCTAAAAGTAACAATAATAGACATAGGGACAAGAATCCATGGTATAGAGCTCAACTAGCCAACATGAAAAGGAGGTTGTTGTTGTATAGAGATTCTTACAGACTTCAGAAAACTGATATGGCTAAACAATGGTACTCAAGAGCACAAAAGGAATATAAGTATGCTTTAAACGAGGCCAAAAAACAACATAACCTAGTCAACATTGAGTCATCAAAAAATAAATGCAAAAAAGCATTGACTATAATAAATTCAGTGGCCAAAAGCAAGCAGAAAGCTGAGGTAAAAATTTTAGCAGATGAATTTAATAACTACTGTATAAAATCTGTTAACCAAATTATGCAAAGCATTGGGAGGCCGCAAGAAACTGTAATTGATCTCATTAAATATCATAATGTAGACTATACCCTGAAAGATAAATTCCTTTTAACAGATGTCACACCAGATGTTGTTTTAACTATTGTACGGTAAATAATTTTAGGTCCTCTGATAGTGAAGACATATACGCTGTTTCTTGTAATATGTTAAAAAAGATAATTGGGCACATAGTGTATGCTCTTACTAAATGTATAAACAGATGTCTAATTGAAGGAGTATTCCCAGATATATTAAAATTATCCAGGGTAGTGCCCATTTACAAGAAAGGAGACAAAATCTTCCCATCTAGCTATCGCCTAATATCTCTGACACCTATTTTATCCGAAGTTTTGGAATCCATCATCAACTCCCAGTTGTGTTATTATCTGACATCTAATAACATTATTACTGCGGTACAATTTGGCTCTAGGAAGGGCAAATCCACAGTCCATGCCATTGACTCCCTGATTAAAAAAGTGCTTAATGCTTATGAAGGAAAAAATTTTGCTCAGGCTACCTTTTGTGATCTTAGCAAAGCCTTCGATTGTGTGGAGCATATTTCACTCCTCAACGAACTAGTTTATTAAGGAAATACAAACAGTGAAGTTGACAACATTTTCGAACCTTTCCTCAGCAACTGTAAACAAATTGTTTGTAATGGTAAACAGAGGTCACAGCTAACTGAAGTTAAGTGCAGTGTGTCACAAGGCTCAGTATTAGGACCTCTGCTACTTATCCTAATGACAAACGATCTACCATCTTACATAAATACTCACTCCATTCTCTATGCAGATGATACCACTTTCTTCCAAAACAACTCTGACATGGAGATGCTCCAAACTGTGGCAAATGACAAAATATCACAGGCGTCAGTCTGGTTTCGAGCTAATGGATTCCTGCTCAATGAGAGTAAAACTCAAAAGATTGTGATTAGTTTAAGTGATGTTCCAGTAGAAGACTTCATGGATAGTGTTTGTTTCTTAGGCATTGTTATAGATAGCAAAGTGATTTGGGAGCCACATATTAAATACATTAGTGCAAGCCTGTCTAGAGTGGTGTATTTGTTAAAGAATTTGAAAAGCCTTGTACCTGCAGACTATGTAAGATCGGCCTACTTTGCTTTTTTTCAAAGCATTATATCTTATGGGCTTTTAATATGGGGCAATAGCTCACATCTTCAGGACATTTTGGTACTTGGCAGCCCTGCAGCCAGGCGACTAGCGCGAGTTTTGGTGTTCTCGTAAAGATAAGTCATTTTAGATTATAAAACATATAGATTAGTACTGAATACGTGGTAAATAAGTGTATTAGTGTGCCGTTTAAGTCTACCATTAAAGGTTTCATTTTTCTTTACGTAATATAGCAGAAAACACGAAAAGACCGTACAGTCGTATTTTCTGTTTACGTTCTGCTGAAGCAAATCTATAGAATTTCGTTTAGTTGTTCCTTGCTCTCTCCAGCAATTTAACTTAGCGTACCTCTTCATTATTTAACTAGCATTTCCGGAAAGTAGCGTAAAGTTTAAGTTGTTGTTTCAGAAACTTTGCACTTTTGTTTTTGTTTACACACAGTTGCGTAAACAGTTGCGTATAGGCCAAATTTGTGTAACCATATTTTCGTGTTTATCTGTAATTTAACTGACTTATTCTTAATAAACTATTACGTTTATCATGAGTGAAAAGTGCTTGACTTGCCGTAGAATTGTTAGGTCGGGGCTTTGGTGTGATGGGTGCTGTAGTTTTTTCCATGTGGGTGACTGTAGTGGCGTGGGAATAGGGGAAGTAAATGAGACTCATCAGTGGTTTTGTAGGATTTGTAGTAGAGATAGGAAGATACTAGAACAGGAGGGGAAAATTGCCGCCCTTCAGGCTGAGTTAGACAAGGCCAGGGGAGATCTTGACAGGTTAAGGAGGGAGAAGGGTAAAGAGAGGTGGGAAGTGGCAACAGGCAACAGGAGGAACAGGCCTAGAACTATGTCTGACAGCTTTATGGTGAATGTGGAAAATAGATTTGACCTGTTGCTTCAGTTAGAAGCTGGTGAGCCTCAAGCAGTTGCAGGTGTAGACAGGGCACAACAAACTTTCAGCAGCAAATTGAAAAGTAAGAATGTAGGGAAATCAGTAAAGAGAAAGAAAGTGTTGTTGTTAGGTAGTTCCCATGGAAGAGGTGTTGGCCAACTTTTGCAGGATGAACTAGGATCAGAATACCAGGTCACCAATTTTTTTAAACCTAGTGCTGGTCTGGAGGAGGTGACAGAGGATTTAGGATCACTTTGCAAAGATTTCACTAAGGAAGACACCGTGGTTATAGTGGGTGGGGCAGGTAACAGTATTGACAGAGATCCTGGGTACAGTATAGAGTGTGACCTGGCGAAGATTGCGTCAGCATCGAAGCATACTAGTGTTGAGTTTGTATCTGTTCTTGGGCGCCATGACCGACCTCATTTGAACTCTTCTGTCAAGAGAGTTAATTTGGAGCTGGAACGGCTGCTCATGTCGGGTGCGGGGTCACACATTGGTGTGGTTCCTGTTGATTCTCTCAGTAGGTGGGATTATACTAGGCATGGCCTTCACCTCAACAGGAAGGGGAAGGGTAAATTGGCTGGGGAAATAGCAGGAAAGTTAAAGGGGGGAGGCACTATCATGAGTGGTAAAATACCAGTGGTTATAGGATTCAGAAAAGACCCTTTTTTAGGGTAGGGAGGACAGAAAGAAAGCAAATTTTAAGAGAGGTTAGAACTGAGACAAATCTTCAGTTTGAGAAAGAAATCAAAAAACATAATTCCAGCTTATTACATCAGCATAAACAGCCATTGGTTAAGAATTTTCAACTGTCAGCAGATATTTTAACTCCACCCAATCTTAACTCAGTCAATGAGAAATGTCAGCTATCTTTATTGCATCAAAATATTCGAGGACTGAGAAATAAAATTAATGAATTAACTATCTGCATAGATGAATTAGAGTCTTCAAACCCAGCTGACATAATCTGCCTCTCTGAACATCAAGTGACCACTGGTATAGAACTTTTAAGTGTTACAGGGTTTAGGTTAGCATCTCACTTTTGTAGATCAGAAATGGAGAAAGGAGGAGTTGCCACATTCATCAGGAACTGTCATAAATTTAAGAACATAGACATTCATAAATTTTGCCTAGAACAGCATATGGAAGCATGTGCAACAGAATTAGAATTTCACAAAAAATCCTTCATAATATTAAGTGTATATCGAGCACCTGCAGGTAACTTTAATCTGTTTGTCAACCACCTTGAAGCTGTACTGGCCCATTTAACAACCAAAAACAAAGAAATAGTGGTTGCTGGTGATTTCAATGTAGATTTCCTTAAAGACTCTCCCAATAAGAACTTGTTTGAGTTAGTAACACTATCATTCAACTTAATTCCCACAGTAAAGTTCCCCACTAGGATAGCCACTTGCTCACAAACAGCCATTGATAATATCTTTATAGAAAAGTCCAATGAACAAAATTATATTACAAAACCAATAGTCAATGGCCTCTCAGACCATGACATGCAGTTCCTTCTGTTAAATGTTAATACTGAACAGGATATAAAATCTGTTAAATCTGAGCTCAAAAGGGTAATCAGTAAGCCAAAAATTGATTATTTTAGGACACTCCTTAGAGACATTCACTGGACTGATGTTTACAGCGTTCATGGCATGAATGAAAAATATAACATTTTTGCTAATAAAGTGCTTACCTTATTCGAACACTGCTTTCCCCCAAAACTTACCAAGGTTAGAGCAAAGTCTACAAAGAAGCCATGGATTACTCGAGGAATAGGGGTATCTTGTAAAACAAAAAGAAAACTGTATCTGTCACTCCGAAACATTTCCAATGTTGATGCTATAGCACATTATAAGAAATACTGCAAAATATTAAAGACTGTAATACGGATGTCAAAGCAAATATATTACAAGGAAAAGATAGTCATATCAGATAACAAAATAAAGACAATATGGGATATAGTGAAGGAGGAGACCGGTAGAACCAGGCATGAAGAGGAACAAATAGCATTAAGAGTAAATGATACATTGGTGACAGATGTGTATAGTGTTGCAGAACTTTTTAACAAACATTTTATAACTGTTACTGACAAGATGGGGTTGTCAGGTTCGGTAGATGCTGCTATGGATTACCTTAGACCAGACATTTCAAGTAACTTCCTTAATATGAATTTGACCCTCACTACCCCAACAGAAATAATGTCCATCATAAAATCTTTAAAATCAAAAACATCTAGTGGGTATGATGAAATATCAACAAAGTTAATTAAAGAATGTGATTCTGAGCTAAGTAACATATTAAGCTATCTGTGTAACCAGTCGTTTATTAGTGGAATATTTCCTGAATGGCTGAAATATGCTGAAGTTAAGCCACTGTTTAAGAAGGGAGATAAAGAAATAGCATCAAATTTCCGTCCAATTTCACTGTTGCCAGCATTCTCAAAAATTTTCGAAAAAGTAATGTACAGTCGTCTTTATAACCATCTTATCTCAAATAACATACTGTCAAAGTCACAGTTTGGATTTCTAAAAGGTTCTGATATTGAGAAGGCTATCTACACTTACAGTGAAAATGTGCTTAATTCATTAGACAAAAAATTGCAGGCAACTGGTATATTTTGTGATCTGTCAAAGGCATTTGACTGTGTAAATCACAATATCCTTTTAAGTAAACTAGAATATTATAGTATAACAGGAAATGCTGCAAAATGGTTCAAATCTTATATCTCTGGCAGGAAACAAAGGGTGTTATTAGGAAAGAGACATGTATCAAGCTATCAGGCCTCATCCAGCTGGGAACTAATTACATGTGGGGTCCCACAAGGTTCCATTTTGGGGCCCTTACTTTTTCTTGTGTATATCAATGACCTTTCATCTGTAACATTACCAGATGCCAAGTTTGTTTTGTTTGCCGATGATACAAACATTGCAATAAATAGCAAGTCAAATGTAGTCTTAGAAAGATCAGCCAATAAAATATTTGTGGACATTAATCACTGGTTCCTAGCCAATTCTTTGTCACTAAACTTTGAAAAAACACACTACATGCAGTTCAGAACTTGTAAGGGGTGTCCCAAGAGTATATGTCTAACATACGATGACAAGAAGATAGAAGAAGTGGACAGTGTTAAATTCTTGGGATTACAGCTTGATAATAAATTCCACTGGGAGGAGCACACCACAGAACTGCTGAAGCGTCTTAACAAATCTCTGTTTGCAATGCGAATTTTGTCAGACATAGGGGATATAAAAATGAAAAAACTGGCATACTATGCTTACTTTCATTCCATAATGTCATATGGGATTATTTTTTGGGGTAATTCATCAAGCCAAGCTAAAGTTTTCCGGGCACAAAAACGTGCAGTGAGAGTTATATGTGGTGTGAACTCAAGAACATCCTGCAGAAGCCTGTTTAGGGAACTAGGGATACTAACTACTGCTTCCCAATATATTTATTCCTTAATGAAATTTGTCATTAAAAATATATCACTTTTTCAAACCAACAGCTCAATTCATGGAATCAATACTAGAAATAAGAATAATCTTCACAAGGATTTAAAGTCACTTAGTCTTGTACAAAAAGGTGTGCATTATTCAGGAACACACATTTTCAATAACTTGCCAGCAGCCATAAAAATCTTAACAACCAATGAAATTCAGTTTAAGAGAAGCCTAAAGGATTTATTGGTGGCCAACTCCTTCTACTCCATTGATGAATTTCTTAGTAAAACCAACTGATTTGTAACAATATAACTTCTGCACAATTTCAGTGCAGTAATGTGTTCATTTTGTGTGTGTGTGTGTGTGTGTGTGTGTGTGTGTGTGTGTGTTAGTATAATCTAACTTCTGCACCATTTCAGTGCAGTAATGTGTTCATTGTAAATAAGTATTACAGTAGTTGTATTACCTTATAAATAAATAAAAACTTTTTTATTTTAAATTCAGTGCATTAGTATTTGTAAAATTACTCTTAGTGTTCATTAAAAATGACGATCATTCCACTTGGGACCTGTGGAATGGTACATTAGCTTATTTGTTTTAATTGTAAATATTTGTCATGTATTGTTGTTTTTCTGACATGTTCCACATCCTGGAGGACCTCCTCACTACGGATCAATTGGAATGAAAGTAAATCTAATCTAATCTAATCTAAACTTCAGAAGAAAGTAATTCGAATCATCACAAACAGTGATAAACTGGCCCACTGCAAACCACTGTTTATCAACTTTAAAATATTAACCGTTATGTATATTTATGTTGCCCTACTGCATATAAAGAGCAACTTATCAGAATACCAGCGTAGAAGAGATGTGCACTCTCATGGAACCAAAAATAGTAGCCATCTTGACATACCTTACTACAGATTATCCAAGTCACTGAACAGTTATGAAGTTAGGGGTATGAAGATGTTTAACAAACTGCCTCTAGAATGGGTAGAAGCTCCATTTGATCTATTTAAAGACAGATTATTCAGTTGGTTAGCTGCAAATCCTTGCTACTCGCTTCAGGAATTTTATGACTGTAAAATATCATAGTGGTACCGGTTTGGAGAGTGCAGCATAATTTCTTTAACTGAGTAATTTATGATACTATGTTTTCATATTATTTCATTTTAAATATTGTATTTTATGGAAAACCAATAGTGACATATTGATCTTCAGCCCATGTTTATATGCTATATAACTGTATATACGTAACTTGACTTTGTCAATTGCTGTAATAGCTAAACGACAATAAAATTTCATTCAATTCAATTCAATAAGACATTAATGGGTGATTGCTAATAATGTGGATATAATATAAAATCAGAAAACTGAAACTACTAACTTATTTTGGCCTTTCATGTTTATGAGAATGTATATTAATTCACTTGATGGCTCCCAGTCACAGAAATTTGTTTTGTTTTCTTTTGACGTGGGAGCTGTAAACGAAGAGACCAGCAATATCACGAAACATATACATGAGTCACGTGAAGAAGGACCCCACCCCCCCCCCCCCCCCCCAATCACTATTGCTCAGCTTGCTCTGCGCATGCACGAATCTGGCAGCTTGGGCGTGCCGGAAAAATTTTTCCGGGTAGCATCTGGCTACTTGCTGCTACTGCTCATACGGCAAACAGCCACGCTTCAAGTAGCCAGAAGCGGGAGAAGGCACTGCGCATACGCGAATTCAGCTCTGCTCATGTGCACGAACCTGCTGGCAACTGCTCAAACGAACCACCCTTCTTCAGTTGCGTGGTACTTGCAATGACGTTTGAACCTCGCTGTGTGCTAGAGGAGTCCAGTAGTAGCTTTACAGTTATGTACTTTGGTAATGTGTTGTCAACAGAAGCACGTGTGTCGCTTTGTTTTGCATGTGGAGATGGGTGCGGGATGACACTTTTGACGGAACTTGTGTCAGCAGATTAATTTCACAAGTTTGAGAAATAAGTTAGTCAGTGACAGTATCATTGCAAACCGATTTGTAATATTGTGAGAGTAATTTGTAAACTTTTTAAAATACAAATGGAGCCAAAAAGTGAGACGCGCATGATTTTAACCAGATTTAAGTCTGAAACCGGGGAGGTTCTGGGAAATCTGTTGGACCTTCCAATAGATATAACAGTTGATAAATTGCAACTGATCTGCAACGCTCTTCTGAAGCAAGTAAGTATTGTTCGTGATTCTTTATAGGCTAATGTAACCAATGGCTCTGTGGATAAAGACGTAAGCTGATATTGACAAACGCTGAAAAGTGACTCGATTGATTAGCTGTGACTATTTTCATTCTGCTAGATTTATAACACTTTTGTATCATTGAATGACAACAGCATGTTAATTTTGGCGGATGGGGGTGAGGAATTCAGCAAATAGTGTGCAATTAATGTCGGCAAAAAGAATTCTTTTAATGTTCATTTTCGTATAAGTTATGTTTGTAAACTCCACCAGTTTTAGTATAATTAAGCACAGACACTTTAATTCTTGTAGGCCTACATGCGTAATTGGTCAGTTTGGCACTTTGTCTTCTATATTAAGTCACCTATTATAGACAAGTTGTGGGCTACACTAGTAAACTTGTAAGTTTTTGTACGGTAATAAAAATCTGAAGTTCCATATCTAGGCCGCCCGATGTGGCCGAGCAGTTCTAGATGTTTCATTCCAGAACCGCACTGCTCCTACGGTCGCAGGTTCGAATCCTGCCTTGGGCATGGATGTGTGTGATGTCCGTAGGTTAGCTAGGTTTAAGTAGTTCTAAGTCTAGGGGACTGATGACCTCAGATGTTAAGTGCCGTAGTGCTTAGTCATTTGAACCATTCATAGCTAGTTAAATGCGGTAGGACTAATTTACATTAATATTGAAACTTAGTACCTTTGATTTGATCTTAATTAACATTAGAACAGTGGAAACGGTAACACTCCTTAAACATTAGGAAGGGGTCCTTTGACCCCTTATGAGACATCTTTGCATTATAGATCCACAACATGAATGAAGTTGGACCAATATATTTTTCATTCAGCTAAATGTGACCAATTTATGAAGTTACTAACAGTTATTCATTTATTTCATTGTTTTGAAGCAGTGAAATTTAATGTTGAGCATAGTTGCTTTTCTTCCATGTCAAATGTTGGGCATAGGTAGGTACTTTCCATCTATGTTTTCTGCATGCAGCTTTTGCATTTCTCTTGGATATCATTGGTCACTTCGCTTATACGATTTGAGACATTTTTCGTTTTTTCAATTTGTTAGGTCCTATAGAAACTTCTTCATTGGATTAGCTTCCTTGCTCCTGCCTCACTCTGTTCTCCATTTGTTAGTTCATTTACCAGCTGTGGAATGAATGCTTTACCTGCAGATTATTTTCAGTTATTTGAATGTTGATGATCCATTTTTTGTTGCTGCCATGGCAAGGATGTTACAAGAGAGATGCATTGACCATCTGCTGCAAGCAACTTTGGTTGAGTGTTTGATTCATTTGATCTATAGTGTCCACACCATACTTTGTAGTGTTATAAAAGGTAACAATTGCATGTTTCTTCTTTCATTCTTTGCTCACTGCTACTTCAGAATGCAGTGTGCAGTTTGGTACAATGTAAGAGCATCTCCACAACATCTATCTTCTTCACTTTTTCCCCTTTTTTGTGGTGCAGGTGAAGATATTCCTGTGAATCTTGTTTATTGTCCCCACCAACAATGTTTTCTTCTGTTGAAGTTTCTTGGTGAGTTGAAGGGATGCCTAGGAGTTCGTTTGCTGTCACATTTCCACCTTGGTTTATAAATGTTTTCAGTGAGGCAAGGAACGACTTACTATCCCAATGGCTGTTTGTTTGAGTAGAGTTTTTCCTGATCCAGATGTGGAAAGGCATTGCAATTTATTTGGAATCCATGACTGCAGCTGCCAAAAATTTGAATCTGTACTTGTCAAGTTTGTGTAGAATATCAGCTGTGTTATTTTTACCAGGCACATAAAACTGGAGATACATTTGTGCAAACTTGTACCATATTCAGAAATGAGAACAGACCTATCAGCAGGAATGCATTGAGTTCATGATGACTTCTCATCATACAAAAGGGGTCTGATACATTAGTTGCATATTTCAGCCGAGCAAATACATGTTGTAAGAAAAGAAGCTGTTAGTGGTACATGATACTAGTCTTTGCCCCTGTGGTGTACTGAGATATCCCACAAGAAAAGTTTATGACAGTTGATACCAGAAGTACCCTGGACACCCGTCTGTAGCAGGAACATCAATGCACTCAACTCGGTTACTCTGCCCACAAGAATCACGGCTCCTGGAGCGGCAACGCCACCACGAAGAGAGATGCACGCTTAAGTAAATGTGTACGAGCAGAAATGGTGCATTGCAAGTTGTAAGACAGTCTGAGTCTTGCTATGGAGTTTGTGCAGAACATTCTGAGTCTCTAAGTCATCAAGTGAGATAGAAAGATTGACAAATAGACAGACAGTGTTAGTCTTCAGTAGAAACAGAACGGTGAATAGAATTATGGTATATGGACAGAGACAGCCTGCATACAGATTTAACGGAGTACTGTTAGTTTGGAACTGTTCTCCTAACAGTACATCAAGACAGAAGATTAATAACCTGTGTTATGCAATTGCTGCTACCAGAGTTGAGAAATATATTTTATTATTAACTGTTCTGTATGAATTCATTGTGTGTGCGTGTGTGGGTGCGTGTGACTGACGCCTGAACAACAGGGAACTGACATGTATCGAGACTAGAAAATAGTACATTGATAGTGGCTAGGCACTAGCCAAAATCTGGATTTGCCAAATAAAACCTACAAAAAACTGACGATTGATTGCTGCGCTCTATAATTTATAAATTTATAAGACGATCATCATCTGAATCTGCCAGTCCACTTCTGATTCAGTATCTGAGTCCTCCAGAAATGCAAAATCTTTTCTCTAACGAGACTACACTGACGTGATGTTAATTGAAGACACCTATTAAAGTCAAAGAAAATCCACTCACTGATGTGACAGGTAACGAGAGCTGCACATGAAATACAACGGAAAAGTTACATTACAATTGCATACATCATTATTTGAGGCAGCAGTTGTTGGCCAGAACAAAATGAAACACAAGTATCTTTGGGATTATGAGAACATCAGTATTCTGAAAAAGGAGTTATGTCAGGGGGTCTCTTGACCCCAACTCCCACCCCAACCTAGAGCAGCATGGGTTACATTTTGTTTGTCGCATCCAGATAGGACCAAAGGATAATAGAGTGGACACTGGAGCTTTTGTTCTTGCCTTTGCTGGAAATGTTTTACCTAAGAAACTGAAGGGCAGGATTTATGGGTGTGATATCAAACACTATTTTCATCCTTCTATTAGACATTTTAGGTGCCATAGATTTTAACGCATATCCTCTCATTGTACGAATGAGGCTACTTATGAGATGTTCAAAAGTGCTACTCATGAGGGCAGACTTTATGAACAACTCCCTACACATACAAACTGTCCAGAACAACTCCCTACAACTTTATGAACAACTTCTTACACATATAAACTGTCCAGAACACACCACCCCTGTCATTCACCTACATGTTCAGTTTTCAAGTGGAAGAAAAAGATCCAAGAATATGAAGTCTTATAAAGAAAAAGTTTGACTGGCTACGTCCAGTCAATATGACATCAAATTCTGCAAACATTGTGTCAATATCCACACTTGGCTCTTTGACATTTTCTCAAACAGGAACTCTTGGCCCTAGCCAGATGTCAGTGCAGGAGGGGACATCTGCTCCTTCGGCCCCCAAATCCACAGCATTGGTGGTAAGAATCTCATTGGTGCAGCTGGAGGCGTCTCATCCTCTTCGGCATCTCCAGGAAAGAGGACACCTGCCGGGATGCCCCCCTCACAAGATGAAACAGACCAGCATTCTGCCATCAGGTGGCTGAGAGCAACAGGCTGTGGACAGTAGATGAGAACTTCATCTTCTGTTCCAAAAGTCAAGATAGAAAAATCCACACAGAACTGAAACTTTGCAGGGAAAAGAAGGAAAACTTGAAAGTTTCACAAGTTCTGCTGCTCAAGTCAGTCTGGCCCCCATCTCCCCTGAGATGAAGAATCACACATTCAGTTGTAGTACAACTCGGCAGCAAAGTAATTTGTGCCTTCTCTGATCCTAATCTGATGTTCCTTTTACATTCACATCTACATCTACACTCTGCAAACCATCCTGAGGTGCACGGCAGAGTGTACGTCCCATTGTACCAGCTGTGAGGGTATCTTTCTGCTCCATTCACATATGGAGCATGGGAAGAATGATTGTTTGAATGCCTCTGTGCATGCAGTAATTATTCTAATCTTATCCTTATGATCCCCATGCGAAAGATATGTAGGGGAATGTAGTATATTCCTAGCAGCCCATAATCTACAGTATTTCCGAGCCAGGGCAAAAAATTGATAGTACCCTCTCCCAAGTGAGCGTTTGAGATAGGATGTCAAAAAGTGAAAAGAAAGATCCATCAAAAAAAAAAAAATTTCATTTTGTAGCTCACATCTTCCTGAAGAGTTTGATGTATAAAACACACATGTTCAAGGAAATGTCAGACGTGTTATTTGGTCTTAAGTGTGCCAAAGTGTGGTGGCATGCCTCTTCACACAGCATTCTTCTATCACACGTCACTGTATTTCACTTTGTGGAATTCAAATGTGTATGTTTTGTAATGGAAGCCATCAAACCTACATTCAGGACAGTGGAAATGAAAATATCCTGTGGTGCTTCTCCCAGTCGGCTGGACATCCTATCCCCTTAAAAAAAGAAAACCTCACCATTAACACTGGGTGGGGTTATTCGTGACCAGGAGAGTAAGAAATCTTCAGAAAATTTGCACTCTTCATTGCATATTAGCTAATAGCTTTCTCTTTTTTGTGATGTAAAATTAAATATAGGAGACATAAGACCAGTAAAGACAAGAGATAAGGATGACAGTACATATTTCTTCAGTCCTTAGGTTGTAGCATTTTTTCTTTTTCATCTTGCTACTTTACACGGTGTGCTTTCCTTTCTGCAAAGGACTCTATTACCTCATCGAAGTTCATGAAAATGTTTTGCTACATGCAAAATCAAAATGTCATTGTCTAATACTGAAAAGCTGTTAATAAGGATAGTACACAAGGTTGGTGTGGTTCCTTGATTTGGTTACATCTATTTTGTCACTGACTGTTTCGGCACAAATGGTCATTTTTATCTGCCTCACTTACATAACTAATACGACAAAGTGTAATTCACAAAGTACCAATATCAAATGCCTATTAGCCCTACTACAAGCAAAATGTTTTATGTTAAGAAATAGTTTCACATTTCATTCATATTCTCCAGTTTCTCAAGCGTGATATTGAAAAGTAGTAGTAGTAGTAGTAGTAGTAGTAGTAGTAGTAGTACAAAATTTGTATCTAAATTTGGAATCGTCAAATTCTTCTATTCAATTTGTGTGATGTCTCCATTACATCTACATGATTACTCTATCCACAATAAAGTGCTTGGCAGAGGGTTCAATCAACCACCTTCAAGCTGTCTCTCTACCATTCCACTCTCAAACGGTGCGCAGGATAAATGAGCACTTAAATTTTTGTGTGCGAGCCATGATTTATTTTATCATGATGATCATTTCTTGCTATGTAGGTGGGTGCTTACAGAATATTTTTGCAATCGAAGGAGAAAACTGGTGATTGAATTTTTGTGAGAAGATCCGTCACAATGAAAAACACCTTTGTTTTAATGATTGCCACTCCATTGCATGTATCATGCCTGTGGCACTATCTCCCTATTTCGTGGTAATACAACACAAGCTGCCCATCTTTGGACTTTTTCGATGTTGTCTGTCAGTCTCACACGATTTGGATCCCACATCGCACAGCAATACTCCAGAATAGGGTGGACAAACATGGTGTAAGCAGTCTCTTTAGTAGACCTGTTGCACCTTCTAAGTGTTCTGCCAATGAATCACAGTCTTTAGTTTGCTCTACCCAAAACATTGTCTATGTGATCATTCCAATTTAGATTATTTGTACTTATTTAGTTGAATTTAAAGCCATCAGATTTGTGTGAATTATCACATAATTGAATTTTAGCAGATTTCTTTTAGTACTCGTGTGAATAACTTTACACTTTTCTTTATTCAGGGTCAATTTCCACTTTTCGCACCATACACATATCTTATCTAAATCATTTTGCAATTCATTTTGGTCATCTGATGACTTTACAAGACGGTAAATGACAGCATCATCTGCAAACAATCTAAGACGGCTACTCAGATTGTCTCCTGTGCCGTTAATATAGATCAGGAACAATAGAGGGCCTATAACACTTCCATGTTGGATGCTGGATATTACTTCTGTTTTACTCTGACTTTCCATCTATTACTACAAACTAGGGCCTTTCTGACAGGAAATCGTGAGCCCAGTCACACAACTGAGGCGATATTCCATAGACATGCAGTTTGGTTAGAAGACACTTGTGAGGAACGATGTCAAAAGACTTCTGGAAATCTAAAAATATGGTATCAATTAAAAATCCCCCGTCGATAGCCCTCATTACTTCATGAATATAAAGAGCTAGTTGTATTTCACAAGAACAGTATTTTCTGAATCCATGCTGACTGTGTGTCAGTAAATCATTTTCTTGGAGGTAATTCATGTTCCAAAACCCTACTGCAAATCGACATTAGTGATATGGGCCTGTAATTCAGCAGATTACTCCTATTTCCCTTTCTGGGTATTGGTGTGACTTGAGCAATTTTCCAGTTTTTAGGTATGGATCTTTCTGTGAGTGAGCAGTTGTATGTAATTGCTAAATGTGGAGCTATTGTGTCAGCATACTCTGAAAGGAATCTGACTGGTATACAATCTGGCCCGGAGGCCTTGCCTTTATTAAGTGATTTAAGCTGCTTTGCTACACTGAGGATGTCTACTTCTATGTTTCTCATCTTGGTAGTTGTTGTTGATTGGGATTCAGGAATATTTAGTTCATCTTCTTTGGTGAAGGAGTTTCTGAAAACTGTGTTTAATAGCTCTGCTTTAGTGGCATGGTCATCAGTGACTCCTTCCTTGTTCTAACAATCAATCTTATCATCATTAATTCTGCAACTATTCCTGCCGCTATCAAAACTTACTCTGCAGTTAATGTTACGAACCTTGCCAAAATCACTGGTTTAGTTGTCCCACATTCATTCTCTGGTTAGATGTTGTTATGTGTCCGTACAATGCATTTTCCATGCCTACTCTGAGAATAGAACTTATGTGGCTAGTAACAAGGGACTGTACAACTGGAACTTTGTAGTGTAGTGATCTGGCAAAAATTTTCTGTCAAAATTTCATTTTCTTTGATACACCAAGAAGATAATATGTAATATTTCTTACGTGCTATTCTTGTTAGGCATTTATTTCCACCCAGGTAGTCTGAATCTATGGATTTCACTAATAATTATAACAACGCTTATCGTTTGCACACCCAATCGACTCTATAAACAAACAGCTATTGGTCTTCACCCGTTCAGGTTTATTGGCTCAGCTTGTATATCTCTGTCCCCTTTTGTCTGCAGGAAAGTTTTTTATTTCTTGATGTGATGGGGATTCCTCTCCCAGAGACATTGCATACATTAAAAAATCAACTGATGATTCATTCAGAAATCAACTTAGAATGTGTTCAAAAAACAACAGGGATACATTTCAAAATCATATGAATAATTGATAGACCGACATTCACTGGAGGCTAGGCACTTTGTGAAACAAAGTTTCTTTCTTGAAGAATGTGAATTTGGCACCCTTTGAATTTGCCATCCGGTGCAGATACCCTGGCTTGCCACACCCCTTATGTCTATCTTCAAGAGTCTTCTAGTTCAGTTTCTTCATTATCTCTGTGACATTCTCCCATGTATTAAACAAACCCGTGCCCATTCGTGCTGCCCTTCTCTCTGTACATTCAATGTCCCTTGTTAGTCCTGTCTGGTATGGGTCCCACACACTTGAACAATATTCTACAACCAATTGCATGACTGATTTGTAAGCTGTCTCGTTTGTAGACTGATTGCACTTTCCCAGTATTCTACCAAGAAACCAATGTCTACCACCGGCTTTAACCACGACTGAACCTATGTGATCATTACGTATTGTATCCTTACAAAGTGTTACACTCAGATATATGTGTCAATGGAACTGTAATGGTTACCATCACCACCTGGCCAAACTCCATTGTTTAGTGGCTACTTACTGGCCATTTGGTGTGGTGCTTCAGGAGATTGTGGTTCTCAGAAGTATAACTTATTTGCAGAGAAGCAACAATTTTTATTACACTCTCTGTTGCTCAGACTGACTATACAGAACAATATATTAAAGTTTAATTTAATAGGTACTCTGTAACATGACAAATTCCTTCGCACCAAACAGTCTTGAAGTTTCTGTGGAAATTTAGTCTCCTGAATACTATTTGCTGGTATTTTGGCATAGGATGCTATGTTTGTAAGTTTTCTGAATATGTAATTTTATGTTACTGGACATACAGGTTTTTGCCACTTACAAATCTTATTGATATTTGACAAAATATGTGTGCAGCATTCTTAAGATCTCTTGTTATAGATTACAAAACTGCAGAAAATGTTACCATCAATGCATTGTCTTGTCGTCAATATACAGTATGAACAACAAGACTCCCAACACACTTGCTTCTGTTTTAGCTTTGCTGTGTCTAATTAGCTGGCCATACATGAACAGTATTTAGGGGCAGGCCATAGATGTTTCTGATGGGTTCTGCAAAATTTCCAGACACTGTCTGTCAGTGGAGACATGACCTGCAGGTCTGTACATGCAGCTCTGAGAACTGGAGATCCTGCCTCTCCAGCTTATCACAAGTGCAGATTTTTTTGGTGGGCAACGTTAAAGAATTCCGTGAATTTTCATGTGACAGCAAGTATAGTGAAGGAGTGGACTAATGACATCTTTGAAAGATTTCTACCTGTGCTGTAGAATACCTTCTTTTAGGAAACTGACACATGGAACATTAACTTAGACAAAAAAGAATGTAAAAAATCAGTCTTATAAAGAGATGAACTGAATATTTTTATGTGGTATTCCAACTGTGGACTAAATTATAATAAAATCTAAGATACAAAGTTTGAAATAAAATTTCAGAAAAGAAATTCTTTATTTGTGTGACCAAATTGTTTGTAGTTGCTTAATAATTACTGAAGTTATTTTAAATCTTTGCAACTACAAGACAATGTGTATCTTGTCACCAAACATGTTTTGTTTGATTGAAAGAAAACATCATCAGTTACTTGTAATGAAACAGTTTACATTTGTATTCACTTTCTTGATCTAAAAACAGTTCATTACAAAAATGTTGATTTTATTTATGGTATCTTATGTCTGATTTTCGTTCACATAAGGAAATGCTGTCTGATTGCATGTTGTGTTTCACATCAAGAAATGTATAATTCTGGCAAAGGAGTGTGGGATTAAGTGGAAAACAGTGCTGCCTAATGATGAAATGCCTTAAAAATGTGTAAGTGGATGACATTTCTTGACATGAGGAAAAATCGGCTGTTAAGTGCAGTAAATAAGACCAACATTTTTTCTTAACTCTTTTCTGAAGTTTCTGAAGCAGTTTAAATCTATCGTTCCAACTAGATGAAAATGCGTATTTTGTCACCAGAAGCATTTCATTTGACTGAGATGATGTTTTATTTCAGTCAAATGAAACGCATTTGGTGACAAAATACATATTTTCTTCTAGTTGGAAAGATAGATTTAAACTGCCTTCAGAAACTTCAGAAAAGAGTTAAGAAAGATGCAGGCCTCTTCAAAGAAGTGGAAAGGGAGGGGGGATGAATTGTATCAATAATTGTATGTGAGTGCCAATAAAATATTGATTGCACTGTGTTCATTTATTGTATTACCCATAACTGTGTTATGTCCTTTATTATTATTGTACTTTACAAAGGATCAAGAATACCCTGTTCCTAGCACATTGAAGCTCCACAGTCCTCAGAGCAATGCGCACAATTCCGAATCAGATTCATATATATGGAATATTGTCTTTCGGAAATCCATTTTTTGACCGATTTTGTGCAATTTTTCTGTCAAGAAATATATGAATACATAGTGTAAAAATTGTCAGCGATGCCACAATTATTTTCATATTATGGTCCATTCTAACTTCCTGTCAGTGATAGAAACAAGTTTCATAATCTAGAAATATAGGGGAATAAAATGTCTAAACACTGCACTGTGCAATGTACCTTTGGTGAGGCACCACAGTCATAGGTCCACGGATGAATCGTGAAAATCCTTTGATTTACTGCATACTTGAAGACACCTGGCCTCTGGGCAGATTTGAGAGACTAGATACAAAAGACGGTCCCTGCTGGTTTGATCGGCAGGCCAGTTCTGTCAAAAATATCCATGTAAATGGCCCATGGTTCTGTCCTGTTTCAGAAATCTGCTTCTGTGTGGCCAGCTATTAAGTGGTGAGGTAACATCCAGGAGAAGATAGCTAGTATGAACATAAGTTTCAAATGGACCCTTAGTGCATTCAACAGAAAGAAATAGTCGAGGATTGCATAGCAGCTGTATGGTAGATAAGGCAATTGCCAAATATGAAGTATAGGAAATGTGTACCACAAGCATCTGGATACTAACCTTGGTGCCAGACAACCTTTACATAGCAGTAACATGTATTAGGTTTTAGTGAGAGGTATTTTGATAAGATTGTGGTGTGGTTGTCTTTGTTCTTCTGTTGATAAACATGTTTCATTTAGCAGCTCCTTATAGCCCTGCCGTGCAGTAGTTGCTGTTTCTTTCCAGAGCCCATATACCATGATGTGCCTCACAACTAGGTATAGTTCTCTCAAGTCCTTGGTCAGTTATTGTTCTAAAATTGCCTTTCCATTGTGCTGGCAGCTTGCATGTGTTCAAAGAATGACATGTTTTATTTTAAGTAAAAGTTTTTTTTTGTGCTCTTTGTTTATTTACTCATAGTGATAAGTCACACAAGAAACTCAATTTGGCGATTTGTCAATTTCGAGTGTACGTCTTAGCTGGTATGACTGGTCTGTACGGCATCTTGGAGTGTAAATGTCAGTTGTCTTTTTGTTATGATACAATATTGTTATTTGTATGTTTACTTTTTATTTGTGTGATCCTGTAAAGTAGTTTATTCACTGAAGCTGTCAGAAAAGCTGTCAGAAAATAACTTTACAAGATCGTGCAAATAAAAAGTAAACATATAAATAATGTGATTGTATCATAATACCATATGGACTGTGCCATACCAGCTAAGACGTACACTTGATAGTGACAAACTGCTAAAACGAGCTTGTTGTGTGACTTGTCACTACCAATAAATAGATAGATAAATAAATAAAAAATAATAAATAGTGCAGCAGAAAACTCGTACTTGAAATAAAATATACTTCTGAACTCGATCCAAAGTTTTTATATTTGCTCCTGCCCACTAAATGTTTCATTTTCCTCTTGAGAAATAACATTATTGCCTCTTTATCTTGTTTACTTAATATACAAATCTTTATACTTGTTTTAGTTGCCCTGCTCTCTTTGGCATTCATTATTGATGTAACTGTTTCATGCTCACAGTTACCAATTTCAGTGTGAAAATCCTCATAGAGATAGGTCTGTCAATGTGTAGGAGTTCTCTGGTGGGGGTTGGTGGGCAGGGAAAGTCACAAGCAGCTTCATGATGCTGAAACCTTTTATTTACTTCTCACAGTTCATAATGGTAGGCTAATGGCTTCATTAGGCGGGTACTGGGTAGTGGGCATTGAACCCACAGACCCCGGTGCATGATTTGTAAAAGAGATGCAGCCAACCGTCCCAACAAGTAGGTCAGCACGTTGGCGAGGTGACCTTACGACATGTACATTCTCAGACGACTGGTGGCACTGACTCAGCTGTGAGATGGAGGTGTGGCAGTCATACTCAACCCTGAATGAGATCGACTGGTAGATGGCTTCAATGTGAGATGGCAGAACCTCATTTGGACCCTCTGCTCATCGATGCTGCGCCTGGACCACTTGGCAGTTTCTTCTTTAATGACCTCGTTGTCAACAGGATGTTAAACACTAATCTCCTCCTCTTGGCAGATGGTCGTGCCAGGATGACGGTCATGTGGTGGTGGAACACAGTGGACACAGCCTCGATGATTCATTGATTTGGTCACAGTCTGGCCGGATGACAGTATTTTTATGTGCCAGAGGGGGTTCATTGAGTGACTGCTCCAAATGTCACACGTGCCAAAGTGTACTCTTCCTCTCTCAGAAGAATTTGGCTGTGTGAATTCTTTCTGCAGTTGCACCTGAAAGTGGTTGACTTTCACAGTTCATTTCAGAAATGTTATCTTAGTCACTGACTCATGATATTCATAGGATTCCATTTGCAACAGCTCAGCTGCTTCCTCACCGGTGCTGACACTAATGGTATAGGCTTGCCAAGTGGAAGGCCAGTAGGGACAGGATCTGTGTGACTCTCTGCTTCATTTGGCAGTAGACAGTGCCTGTTGTTAGGCACGACTCCGAAAGGAAGGTCTGATGGGTAGGACAGTGGATAGGTGGTATTCTTGGATGTGGTTCCGGTAATGGTGGCAGGTTGGCAAAAAGAGGGACCAGTTGTGCTGCAATGACTGTCATTGATTATTAGAATTCATACTTGTAGCTATAACCATAGCCTTTTTATAAATGTCCCTGGTCAAAGATTGTGCAGATAAAGGTTGCCAGGACTGCTACCAAGAAGAGCCAATGTGAGCCTACCCTTATCTCTTCCCAAGTACACTCATAATATGGATATCTCTGTGTGGAACAGATCTCGAAGCCATATTTATCAGCTTTGTAGGATATACTGTGACTATCTGGGCCTGACACTCTGGCAAGTGTGAGGTAGTAAGTAATGCTAGGAAATTCCTGTCCAGTGTTGTTAGGTCCCTCCATGGTACTAAACTTGCCTAGGTATTTCTCAGTGTAGCCATGAGTCCATAGAAAGTTGCATAGGCAACATGCAGTACAGCTGGTTGTTCCTTAATCAATATAGATGAGCAGAAAAAATATCATAATTTTCTAATACAGCATTAGTAGTGTGCTGCGTGACACAGTCACGTTGATTAAATATCTAGGCATGATGATGCAAAGCAGTATGAAATGGAGTGAGCACATAAGGACTGTAGTAGGGAAGACTAAGGGTGGACTGTGTTTTGGGAGAATTATGCGTAGTTGTAGTTCATCTGTTGAAACCCATTGTCGAGTACTGCTCTGGTGTCTATGATCCTCACCATGTTTTATTAAAGGGAAACATCAAAGCAATTCAGAGGTGGGCTGCTAGATTTGTTACTGAGTATTATGCATATGCTTTGTAAACTCAAATAGGAATCCCTGGAGGGAAGACAATGTTCTTGTCGCAAAACACTTTTGAGAAAAATGTAGAGAACTGGCATCTGAAACTGACTGCAAAACGATTCTATTGCCTTCAATGTATAGTTCACATAAGGTCCATGAAAGTAAGATAAGAGAAATTAGGACTGCACAGAGGCATGTACACATTTCTTTCCCTCCCTTTCCCCACTGCTGGCCAGGGGGTTAGAATAGGCCCGAGGTATTCCTGCCTGTCGTAACAGGTATCTAAAAGGAGTCTCGCACCTTTTGGCCTTTAAGTCATGGTCCCCTGTAGGGTTTGACCTCCATTTTTCAAAATTTTCCCAAAGAGAGAGCCAATTGGGGAAGAGTGCCTTACATGGTGCATTGTGTCCATCATGCATTGAGATCCTTAGCCCATTTTCTCGTTGTGGCATTGCAGTCCCGCTCATCTTCCATCTCTTGAGCGAGGACACCTTCCTGGGTGCATTTTCCTCCACCCTATGCAGTGTCATTATCTGCGCCAACGAGGAACGTGGAATTCTTTGCACCTCACATCCAGCATGGTAGCCGGTCCGTAGTGGTGGGGCTGCCATGTACCCTGTTGGTTGTAGCATCCTGACTACACAGGGATTGCTCTGCTGATGCCTGCACCGTTAACTCCCCACGTATGCCAAGGAATAGATGCCAGTCAACCTGGGGCATCGAGACTCCCAGCAATGGCCATCCTGCCAGGTGGCCTTTGCTGTGGCTGTGTGACGCCCATGAGGAGGGCCCCTGGTCGGAGTGGGTGGCATCAGGGTGGATGACGCACGATGAAGTGTACCACGTCATCACTTGCTGGTGTTCTAACGCCAGCAGTCTCTAAGTGTTCCAAGTCTCGGTACAATGCAAGGAAGTATGATCCTAAATCGTTCCCCATCTTGGCCACACCATTGGAGGGATGCCAGGCTAAGGATGGCAGCAAACCATATTTGCCCCGGTACCTTGTATGTACAAGAGTTGATGGGGACTCCTTTGTCTCGGTGAAGCCTCAGTTTTTTATGGAGCATTTAGAGGACAAGTTTGGGAGGTGGAGGGCTTGTCCAAAATGCTGTCAGTGTCAGTCTAGATAAAAACGGCATTGTCTGCCTAGTCATGGGCATTACTCGCTTGTGACAAGCTGGGGGATGTTTCCATCTCGCCTCATAAGAGCTTAAATATGGTCTATGGTATTATATTCCACAGGGACCTTCTATTGCAGTCTGACGACGAGCTGCATGCCAACATAGAGCAACGAGGAGTTCGTTTCGATCGGCGCATTCATGGGGGCCTGAGGAGTAATCAGGTTGCCACCAGTGCCTTCATCTTGGCCTTCGATGGTGACACATTACCTGAGAAGGTCAAGGTGATGGTCTGCCGCTATGATGTCAAGCCCTATATCCCTCCCCCAATGTGGTGCTGGAAGTTCGGCCATATGTCTTCCCGTCGAGACTGTGGATGTCCATCCCATTCCAATAC
Organism: Schistocerca nitens; assembly: GCF_023898315.1. Taxonomy (NCBI): domain Eukaryota; kingdom Metazoa; phylum Arthropoda; class Insecta; order Orthoptera; family Acrididae; genus Schistocerca; species Schistocerca nitens. The sequence goes on from NC_064614.1 coordinate 394,277,080, forward strand.
TCCAATGTGCCCCGCCTCCCATCTGTCTCACCTGCGGGGAGCGTCATCCCCCTTGCTCACCAGACTGCAGGGTTTTACAGCGAGAAAGGAAAATCATGGAATACAAGTCCCTGGACCGACTGACGTACACAAAGGCCAAGAGGAAATTTGAGCGTCTACATCCTGTGGCATGACCTCCTCTTATGCTGCCGCTACGAGAACAGTTGTAGCCCCATCAGTTCCGCAAGTTCTAGTCGGCTCTCATAGCCGAAAGACTGCACCTGCCCAATTTCATGGTGGGAGGCACTTCCCTCGCTGTTGCTCCTGCACCACCTACCTCGAGAGCACTGTGCCCCCAACCATCGGGGACACCAGTCCCCACTTCTCAGCTGGAGAAGCGTAAGTCTTCTTCAGCACCTCTCACTAGGAAGGGGACCTTTGGGTCACTCGCTTCCCAGGTTGCTGTTCGTGGGAAAGATGACACCTGCCAATGGCTGTGAAGTGCCCAAAAGCAGCTGGTCGTAGGGCTTCACGATCATCCTCAGTCCCAGAGACTGAATCAGTTAAACCCTCCCAGCCAGAGAAACCCAAGGATCAGCGCGAGAAATCCAGAATGAAGACCCCAAGACCAAGGGAATTGCCGTGGACCCACACCACCGCTGCCTACAAACTCTGCATCTGAGGATGAGTTGAAGTTTCTGCTGAGGATCTAGATCTTGCCAGACCCTCAGACACAATGGATGTAGCCTGCTCAGGAATTAAGTCGGTGGCAGCAGGTGACCCTGAGGCGTAGACTACCTCATTGAATGGTTCATGCCTTCCCAGTCTCACAATCGTGTCATCCTCCAGTGGAATTGTGGCAGTTTTTACCACCACCTGGCTGAGCTATGGCAGCTGTTAAGCTTTACACCTGCTTTCTGCGATGCCCTCCAGGAAACCTGGTTCCCGGCAATGTGGACTCCTGCCCTTTGCAGCTACAGGGGATATTACAAGAACCGTAGTGAATATAATAGAGTGTCAGGTGGAGTTTGCGTTTATGCCCTGAACTCGGTATGTAATGAACCTGTACGCCTTCAAACTCCTCTTGAAGCTGTGGCTGTCGAGGATACGGATGACGCAGGAAATAACTGTCTGCAAAGTATACCTCCCTCCAGATGGTGTGGTACCTCTGAACGTATTGGCTGCACTGATTGATCAACTCCCTAAACCTTTCCTGCTAGGGAGATTTTTAACACCCCCATGGCAGAGATGTCAAAAATTTCCTGTCCCAACTCGTCCTGGGCCGCCAGACATTTCAGTGTGGCTCATGGTATTTACTCGGCCATTGATTTATCAGTTTGCGATTTATCAGTTTGCAGCCTAGGACTTCTCCCATGTATCCACTGGATGACCTGTGTGGTAGTGACCACTTCCCCATCTTCCTGTCACTCCCCTGGCATCACTCCCACGGTGTCATGCCCAAGGACGCCTACCCAGATGGGCTTTGAACAAGGCAGACTGGGTAGCCTTCACCTCTGCTGTCACCATTGAATCTACCCCATGTGGTGCCCCTTCCCTTTACCATCACTACTTGAGGTCCATTCACGTATACCTCCATGGTGTACACCATGGCTGAAGTTTTGTCTGGAACTTTTGCATGGCCCTAAGGGCACCGTTAACCCCACTGCTCTCCGCTGTCACTTCCTCTTGATTGTTGACGTGTTCCGGGGCTCTGAAGTTGTTTACACCAGCGGCTCAATGGTTGATCGTAATATTGGCTTTGCATGTGTCCACAAAGGCCATATTGAACAGCTTTCCTTGCCCACTGGCTGCAGCGTATTCACTGTAGAGCTTTTGGTCATATCTCGTGCACTTCAGTACATCCGTTCCTGTTCTGGTGAGTCGTTTCTTCTCTATTCTGACTCCCTGAGCAGCTTACGGGCTATTGACCAGTGCTACCCTCGCCAAGCTTTGGTAGCGAATATCCAGGATTTCATCTTTGCCCTGGTACGGTCCAGTTGTTCAGTGGTGTTGATGTGGACCCCAGGACACGTCGGAATCCCGGGTAATGGCCTTGCTGGCTGGCTGGCCAAACAGGCTATGCAGAAACCACTCCTGGAGATGGGCATCTCTGGAACTGACTTGTGTTCTATCTTACGCTGCAAGGTTTTTTGGCTGTGGGAGACGGAGTGGTATAACACTATGCACAACAAACTGTGTGTCATTAAGGAGACTGTGAATGTGTGGAATACGCACGGTGCTACCCCACAAGGGGTTATGGGTGTTAAAATCTCTATTTGTCCTTTGTCGGCTCTGCGTTGGCCATACATGGGTCACACATGGTTACCTCCTCCATTGCAAGGACCCACCTCAGTGTAGCTGTTGCTCCCATATGACAGTTGTCCACCTCTTCCTGGACTGCCCACTTTTAGCCACACTGCGGCAGACTTGTAACTTACAGTAACGCACAGTATGCTGGGCTCTTTTTTGTTTTGGAATAATGTAAACGTAATGTATAAGTGTTAATACAAACAAATGTGCTTAAGTGATAAAATGTTGTTCTGTTATGTTTTCTTTTGAATTGTTACCTAATTTTTGTACTGCATGAGCCTAATTCAGCTACTCAGGTAGAAGTGGATGAGTTAAACATCTGAATTGAAATTGTCGTAGAATGGAAACAGTACAATTCCAGACATGGGTTCCTATTCAAAATATTATGCACTCGGTACCCTCTATAAGTCCTAGAAATTTGTAACAGAAATTTCCGAACATCCTGTATAAATCTTGATACATAATTAACGTTCTTGAAACCAGTATAGTGGAATTTTGTAATAATGTGAAATTTCACAATATAACCCATTTTCATTAATTAATTTTGAAAAATGAAAACTTTTGTTACAACACAAATTAAAGAATCATACAAGCTACATGCACTACATACATCCATGTGTGATAAACCCGGTTTCTGAAATACCGTTTTTGGAAAATAAGCTGAACACATTGTACTGCCGGAGTATTTTCAACATACCTGATGAAAATATTGAAACATTCATTATTAGTCTGAATATTTATTTTACTTATATTTGTTTTGTGTTTTAACTTTGTTATTTTACGTTTTACATTCATTTTTCTCTCTTTTTACCATTACTCATATTTGTATTACGTTAATTGAAAATAACTAACTTTTTATTATGATACAGCATTACAATAAAATAATCCTTAAACAAATGCTTAAAACATAACTTTTCTTGGACTGTGCACATAAAATGAACAAAATTTCTCTACATAATATACATGTCAGAGAACACTATATAAAAGAAAATCCAGCAGGATTCAGATTGTCATGGGTGACCGTCTTAATATCCTGATTTGTATCAAGTGTATTTCATTGCATTGGTAAGTCTTTATGAAGAGAACTGATTATATGTGAAACATTTTATATGTATTATAGTGTCAAAGATATACCCTCCAAACCTAATATGCCAAATTACATTTTTGGTGAACTGAAATAGAGGGTAGCAAGGTTTTAACTATTTCAGCTGTTTCTCAGCACCACTGACACTCGTAACTATTTCACTCATCTTCTCAGTGGTATGAGAATTAAATGGGGGCATTTAAAATGGAAACTATTTCAGCTGTTTCTCAGCACCACTGGCACTCGTAACTATTTTACTCATCATCTCAGTGGTATGAGAATTAAATGGGGGCATTTAAAATGGAGTTAAACACTTCAGCTTTTGTATTGTTTTGCCCCCTCTGCACACCCGCCAAGTTTCATCAAGATTGTTTTTTGACACTTGGGGTGTGTCTCTTTGTCAGTGTTTTCCTTCTCTGGTAGATGTGATGGCCAGTAAGATTGTAATAAATTCAGTGCCAGACACAGAGTTGCTTAAATTGTGACCTTCATTCTGGTTTATTAGGTCTTTGTTTTGATGAAGTCCTTACTGCTCTCATTGTATTTTATATCCTGATTATATTTGAGGCAGGGCTTGGCAACAGCTGATTTTCTTGGTTCTTTTAGTCAAATGTGTCACTGATCTTCCTTTTATCTCTCCTCAACACTTCTAATAGCCTGCACCACGTAAGATGTGCCACATTTGCTGGAACATGATGCACACCCAGCTTTCGGAGACCTAGATCATCCTTAACATTACAAAGAATACTTTTTATTTTAGTTGAAGGGAGCGAAATACACTCCAATAGCAGTTGATCTTCCCAGGATAGCAGTCCACCATAAGGTAGATAAGTGATTTTTGGCTTCTCTTCGTCAGTCTCTGCCTCAATCCCTTTCTCAGACATACTTGATTTTTATTGCAGTGGCTGTTCAGTTTGATGATTTGAGTACCCATTCCTTCAGAATACTAACTGGTACTTTAATTCTTTGGTGAGGCTCTCCTTGTCCAGAAGTGTTCAAGCTCTCTGGACCAGTATTTAACACAAATTTCTTTGTGACAGATAGTTGTGGTTGGGTGCAATCTTGGTTATGTAGACAGTTGCAAACATTTTTCCATTAAGTCATTGACTGTCTTGTCTCACAGTGGCAAAAATGTATTAAGGGTTGTGACAGTTGCTTTTGAAATAATAAAAAGTTTTTATTTTTTCTATTTTTGTTTGACTGCCCCTTATATTAGTAGGCTTGTACCCATATGAGGTTGGCACAGGTTGGTGGGCATCAGATCCACAGACCACAGTGCATGATGCATAGAGGAGATGTAGTAGCCGGCAGTCGCTATGTCCTGCTCAGCACAATGGTGAGGTGACCTTGCAACATGTGCATTCCTAGGTGACTACAGTTTGGTGTGCATGAAAATTGTAAGCTTATGAAAATTATCAGAAATATATCTTTCATCTTATAATTATAAATTGGCATTGGACCATGTGTGTGAATGAAGATACTGTTGCAAAAATGGGAGAAACCACACATTTAGTTTGCAACTGAAAATATACTATGTTTTTGTGTGGCTTTCTTAAACAATTGCAAATACATGTTTTGTCATGACACACACAACTTTTGATAAAATCAATGAAAGATAATGGGGAATAAAGCCAAAAATCTACAAATTTGAAGAGAATTTGTCACATGTGGCCCCCCACTAAAAAAATATGCAAACATGAAATGCATGTATTTTGTACTCAGCTGTTATGGTGACAACTTCTACAGTAGCATGACAAAGATGAATTTTGTAGTGTCAATTTGTTGTACAGTTCTATCTTAAGCATTGTTTATGAAAGTACTCAAAATGTGACATGATAGCTAACTCTTGTTGGTGGCATTCTACTCTAAACTCACCATAGCAACAGTGTGAAGGAGATTTAATTTTCAGTTGTGGGCACTATGTTTGTTGCTTGTTAACTAGTGTTCCAGACTCACTATTACTAGACACTATAGTTTTACTCACCTGCTAACACAGTTGGACATCCTGTGCGTCTGTTAACTTCAAGGGATTCCCTAGAAGACACTTCACTTTAATTCGTGATTTAAATGATGATGACCTTAGCTATTGTGTGCCATAAAGTCCCAAAAGACAGGCAAATAAAAAATATGATGGTGTTGATGAGTTATATTCTTTATTACTCAGGAATTGACACAGGTATGTAACATGTGGTCCAAGCCTTCCAACCACTTGCAAGCTCGGATGCATTGGTGAGCTCCAGATCACAATCTTGATCCTCCACGAGAGAAAGTATATGTTGATATTCAAGGCATGTTAAATTGAGCTGTGCGGTTATTACAGGAATACACTCGAATTTTCCTTAGTGTAGATGGCTGTCAATGTCATAGTTGGGATTACTTCTGAATAAAACTTCCATATTTGCAGTAGAGATTACCGGTACAAAAGAAGCACTGATTTTGAGGAGGCAATATAGGATTTCTCAATATATTACTCATTACTGATTCTAAGAGTGTACTAAGTCAACAGAAAATCCAGAGTGGATACTAAAATGAACTGTTTTATTGTGGACATAATGCAGGAGACTGGAAAATTACTGCAAAACACTTTTGTATCAACTCTTAAATGAATAACTTTTATGAACAGGTTGACTCTTTGACAAAAGTTGCTTCAACTACAGGAATCCTCTAAAGTACAAAATTTTTTACAGTCCAATCTTGTATTGTGAGCGGGAAGCAAAATTCAAGGATATAGGAAAGAAAACTGGAAGTAGTGCCATATAGGTTCATTGTTCTGGTGGCATAGATGAGGGTGGGCCAAAGGGGTTGACATGGCTCATAGAGGGGGTAAGATAATGTAAGTGGCTACCAGGCATGAGCAATCTGTGGCACAAAAATCAACACTGGCCAACAACTAAAGAATGACACATCTCAGATACTACCATGGTAGACAACCGTCACTGCCAGCCATGTACCACAACCAACATTACGTCCTTGCAGCCCTCAGTATTAAGCCTGTGCAGGCCCCAGCATTAAGGCCTGTGCAGTTGCCAGTGCCAGCCCATGCACAGCTTCCATAGGTGGCAAGATAATTTGGGTAATTAAGTTAGCCCACTCAGTAGCCTATCACTAGTCTGTCCCTGACAACTCCCCCCAAAAGTGTAATCACCGGCCTCAATTTCCCAAGTCGCTACCTCCCCCCTCCCCATCCTGACGTCTACCCTGCCATATGCCCTGTTCAAGCCTTTATTTACTACCTCTAACCCCTCTCCCCAAATGTCAGTCATCTGGGTACCAATTGGGAAGAGGGAGGGCAGCTTTTCTTGAACATCATACTAGATGTAGATTGTGGTTTCTGTACAGGCAGTCACAGGCTCCCTCTCATCAGTCGTACTGGGTCAGAATATTACTCCGTATATTAAACCATTGTTATTTATCTTAGGAAGTCAGGGCATCAGACTTCTGCTTTTGAGAACAGTCCTTTCAAGGTCCAGTGTGCATGGGTCACTGTTACTATGCTTTCACTGTAATATCAGATGCTGAGACATTTCATTTCTTGCTTCTGATTGTTGTACAGTTGATAGGTTCAGAAATGTATCATGTGTATTCTTGTACATAACAGTGTAAAAGTTGTTCTTTATTCTGTGAACTATTTTTGAATGTAAAGAAAAGGAAATGACAGACATAATGTAGTTGGTAGTATGAATAACAGATAATTACTGAACAGTTTACTGATTAAAGAACTGAATGGAAGATGGAAAAAGCTGTTTCAAATACTTCACAAATATTATTTAAGAGATAACATATCTTGACATTCTCTTGCAGGATGAACATACTCCATACATTTTCTTTGTTAATGAAAAGGAAGTTAAAACATCATTAGAGGATACACTGAGTGATGATATTCAGATTACAGAGAATGTGGTAGACATAGTCTATCAACAGCAAGCAATTTTCAGAGTTCGGGCTGTTACACGATGCACAAGGTAATATAATTCGGCACATATAACAGGCTACACAGCACAATTCATTTTTTTGTAATTTTGTGTTCTGTGTAACTGAACTTTTTTTTTTTTACTTTTACAGTTCATTACCAGGACATGCAGAAGCAGTGATATCAGCCAGCTTCAGTCCAGATGGAAAATACTTAGCAAGTGGCTCAGGAGACACAACAGTTCGTTTTTGGGATATTCATACTCAGACGCCTCATTATACATGTAAAGGTATTATAAACGATTGAATCATCATAGTACATATTGTGTTGTGGCTTAAATTAAGGGCATTTGTGTAATGGTAACAGAATTGGCAGCATTTCCTTGATGTCTTTGGTTACTCAAGTAAAACTGCAGCTGTTTCCAGTGTTTTGTTATACAACTGGTGCTTGTATGCTTTCATTATGTTCCAAGATAGTGAAGGAAAACTTAATTCAGTCAGATTTGTGAGGAATTCAGTACTACTTAGAGGCATGTGGCCAACAGAGGGTAAACTTCCGCAAGTCACTTTTAGAAGCTGCTTCTACTAAACCATTGATGTGGAAATACTACTAGCAATAATTATTCAACTTATACAAGTTCCCTCAACTTCCAGAAGTAGTTTCTGCAAGTTAATGGAAACAGATTCGCGCATCTTGCTGCAGTCACTTGCCAGTTGTTCTGTGTTTCTCTCACTTGCAGAAGTTTTGTGTGTTCACCGAGCGGGGTGGTGCAGTGGTTAGCACACTGGACTTGCATTCAGGAGGATGATGATTCAAACCTGTGACTGGCCATCCTGATTTAGGTTTTCAGTGATTTCCCTAAATCACTTCAAGCAAATGTTGGGATGGTTCCTTGGAAAGGGCATTTCTGATTTCCTTCCCTTTCTTTCCCCGATCATGTGTTCCATCGCTAATGACCTCATTGTCGCTAGGACATTAAACACCTATCTCCTCCTCCACCTGCTCTTCACTCTTTTGCGTGTTCAGTACTGATACGAAAATGTCAGCGTTGAAAAGTGAGAAATGCTTATCGACCAGTGAAATGACATAATTCTTAATTTAGAAATTGGAGTGCTTTCCTGTACTGTGGGACATGAAAATGTGGATTTTAAGAACAGGGTTGTAAAACAGGATGCATAAGAAAATAATGCAACAGATTTTAAGACAACTGACGTCGAAATACACAAAAAAAAAATTCATTAATTTCAGTCTCAGAAAGGTAAAGAAATTAACAAAGTGTTTCTTGAAATCTTAAATACTACTTCAGTCCAGAAAGTTTAGAGACTAGATTAATAAAAAAACAAAGAGAATTTAAGATGATGGTTTTAATATCTCAGATGCTCTATGTAGTGCGTTGCACACAGTGTTCATATGAGAAAAGTCCTCCTTTGGGATGTTCTTTAACCTGAACATCACATTTGCATCTTCTTTGGTCATGGAGAACCATCAGAGACCCAGTCCGCAATTTTGCATTTTATGTTAGGTTCATATTGATAACACCAAGTCCTGTCACCTGTGACGTTTTTCTTGAAAAAACTATCCTTGTTTTTCGTTTCAGTCAAGTTGCTGCTGGTGTCTATGTGTTGTTGTTTTCGTTAGTGAGTCAGACTGAGTGGGACAAACTTTGTGTACACTTTTCTGTTCTTCAAAACATTCTGGAACATTTAATGAACACTTGATTTTGAGTTCATAGCTCCATTGCGATTTGTGCTGCAACTACGTTGACACACTATGACCGCAAGTCCCCTATTTAATACTGCTTGCCCACAACTGGCTGGTCAAATGCACTTCTTTTGTTTACAGTTTTAGTTCACATTGATTTGATTTGATTTTGGCAGGGAAGCTGAAACAGCTTTGGTCTAACCCGTCACCGCCTGCACTGAAACAGAGTTTATTGTGAGGTATCGCTCCCTGTATATCTAATGAAGCCAACCAATGCCCTTAAATAGTGCAAGGAGTCCCTTTACCAGTTTTTCATTAGACGTAGTTCTTCAGGTCTAGTTGTCCCAAAAATTCTCTCTCTCTTGCTCTCCAGTGCCGTGCATTTGAAGATTAGGTGTGATGCAGTTTCTTCACTCTCATCACAGATCCTACATTTAGGGTCTTCTTCCATTGTGCCCAGTGTATGTAGGTATTTTTTGAAATGCCCATGGCCGGTCATCAGTCCAACCATGAGTTTAATCTCTTCCCTGTTCAACCCCAGTATTGCAGAGCTTCTTTTAAAACACTGCTTTGGCTTCATTACCTTACCAGGTTTTTGTCTGTAGACCTTGGTCCAGTATTCCATGTGCTGCCTTCTGAGCCAGTTCTGTAGTTCTAGTTTGACCATAGCCGTAGTGATTGTCAGGACAGTTCTGGTCTAATGAATGGAGTCTTTGCCCCCATCGTGGCCAATCTGTCAGCTTGTTCATTGCCACCGATCTGTGAGTGGCCGGGGACCCACACTAGGTTTACTGTATTGCTTTTCGTTTCAGTCAAGTTGCTGCTGGTGTCTATGTGTTGTTGTTTTCGTTAGTGAGTCAGACTGAGTGGGACAAACTTTGTGTACATTTTTCTGTTCTTCAAAACATTCTGGAACATTTAATGAACACTTGATTTTGAGTTCATAGCTCATAGCTACTTCAGTCCAGAAAGTTTAGAGACTAGATTAATAAAAACACAAAGAGAATTTAAGATGATGGTTTTAATATCTCAGATGCTCTATGTAGTGCGTTGCACACAGTGTTCATATGAGAAAAGTCCTCCTTTGGGATGTTCTTAGATCTTGTTGCAGGAGCTGCCAATGATGTCAGGGCTGCCTGGCTGTCTGAATGTCTGAATAGGCGTAGATGCTATGGTCCTTGTAGCACCTACACACATTCTCCTCCATACGTGCCCTGATTGCAGTAATTTTGGCTTTGAATACAGAGGCCAGTTTTCCTAGAGAGATGATGCCCTCCATTCTTGGCTGAACCCCATACACCCTGGCCCACCAGCGCCTTGGTCTGATTTTGACCCATTTGTGAACCAGACAATGTCCTCCATATGGTGTCGAGCTGTTTTTTTCCCACTGCTCCCTGCTTTCAATTATTATATTGTAAGGCTTGTTGAAGCAGTTGGGAGTTATTATATAGTTGGCCAGCATTTCCTAAATCTTTCCTGTATTTACCTCACTCACTATTTTAGTCATTCTGGATATCCCAATGATATCCAGTATTTACCAGTTTTGAGTCTGTGTGCACCAGCTGCCTTCATCTTGACCCAAAGGTGTAGTGGAGGCATGTCCAGCATGGCTTCCATCCCAGTGGTTGGTGTGTTGCTAATTCCACCTGTTATGGCTAAGCAGACCAATCTCTGCACCTTAGCAAGCTCCTTAGCTGCAACCTGCTATTCTACCTTCTTCCACTACACTTCAGCCCCATAGGAGATCCTAGGTCTAACCACTGTGGTGTATATCCAGTGCATACCTCTGGGGCTTCGGCCCCAGTTTTTGCCACAAGCTCTTCTGGTACTCACTAGAGTACCTTTTGCCTTGGAGCAGATGCTTTTAATGTGAGGGATCCATGTTAGTTTCTCATCTCAGGTTACCCCTAGATATTTCACAATCCCCTTCACAGGTAGAATTTCATCGAAAAGCTTTAGATTCCAACTTGAGTGCTTCTTCGTGAATGGTACCACAACTGTCTTCTTAGGATTAACCATAAGATTCTGTTTAATGCACCAATCTTGCACAATGTCTAGTGCACCTTGTGCCATATTCCTGACTGTGTCAGTAAATTTGTCAAGTATTGCTATGACAAGGTCATCTGCATATCCTTGATAAAAGCATTGTCTGGAATTTAGTTCCTCAATGAATTTGTTCACCACTAGATTCCACAATAAAGGGGGGAAAACTCCTCCTTGTGGACAATGTCTGGTGTTCTTAATTACCATCTTAATTCATTCATCATGGTGGCCTCTGCCTTCCCTCCACTAAGCATGGCCCAAGTCCACTTACATATAGTGGTTCCTAGGTCATGCACCTCTGCTGCCCTAACCATGGAACCGAAGGTTGTGTTACGAAAAACCCCCTAGATGTCCAGGAAAATGCAGAGGGCTATTTCCTGAAAGTGAAGGTGCTTTCTCCATCTTCCCAACAAGTTGATAGAGAGCTGTTGCAAATGAGAGAGCTGTTGCACATGATTTACCTGGTTGATATGTGTTTTGGTTTGAATGTAGATGAGCCCTAGTTAGCCTCCTCTCCCCAACATGTACATTAACCAGTTTTTCCAATTTGTTTCTAAGAATGAAGGAAGACAGACTGATTGATCTCATATCCTTGGCCTTGGTATGATCAATCCTCCCTGGCTTTGGAAGAAAGACAACTTTTACTGCCCTCAAGGCATTGGGAATGATTCCTGCTGCTAGGCTAACCCTGAATAACCTGCATAGGACTCTTTATAAGATTCTCTCCTGCTGTTGCAGGAGAGCTGGAAAGATTCCATCTGGGCCAGGTGACTTTAATGGTTGGAATGTTCCCACTGCCCATTGGATTTTACTGAAGTAGACACACTCCTTGGCCAATTACCAGTCCTCACTTTGAGTGCTTGCGAACCATTGGTACTCCAATGAGGATTTTGTGAAGTCTGGCTTGAGCAGCCATGCCATCCACTTCCTCGCTGAATGACTTCCAGGATTGCTTGTCTAATTGCAAGGTTGTAGTTGACAAGGGCCTCACAATATTTTGCCCATTGTCCTTTATGTCTCGCAAGGTTAAACAGTCTTCATACCTGTCTTTTTTGTGGTTCCAAGTTATTGTTCCACCAAGGCACACTCCTGTTTGTGCATTTCTTGGTGATTGAGCAGTTGTCCTGGTATGAGGTCACTATGGCAGAGGTTACAGCCTCTCCTACTTCCTCTCTCTCCTGGATTCGTTATCAAGGTTTTAATTTCCGATAAGCTTAAGTCAAGGTCCTTCCTATAAGTCTCCCAGTCTGTTTCCCTGGGATTCCTATAGGCCGTGGTCTGTCTGATTCCTATTTCAACCTTGAATTTAATATACATGTGGTCCAACGAGGATGGCTCTAATGTCACATGCCATTGTTTGACATAGCTGGCCATCATCATGGAACCAAAGGTTATGTCAATTACTTCTTCCCTTCTGCTATTCTAGAATGTAGGTTCGTCACCCCTATTCAGGACCTCCAAGTTGTTAGACAAGAGAAATTCTAGAAGGTGCTCAGCTCTGCTGTTGGTGTCCTTGCTGCCCCACACTAGGTTGTGGGCATTGGCGTCACATCCAACCAACAGTTGGTCGCCTTGCTGATGGCAAGCTACCGTCAGTCTCCTCACCCCCAAAGGAGGAGGAGAGCTGTCTTCGTAAGGAAGGTATACTGAGGCCAAAACAATTTTTCTCGTGATACCTTCCTCATGTTGGTGCATCACCAGCTCCCTGGAGCAGAAATCCATCATTGGCAGAAAAGAAATTCTGTTTCTCATATAAATGTATGTTTTGGAGTTTCTTAGATTTCTAGCATAAGTCAGCTTACCTCTAGTGCCACCGAGACCCGATACGCCCCCTTTATATAAGTGGGGTTCTTGTATCGGGGCCACATCCACTTCCTGTCTCCCTAGGCGATGGCTTAGGTCAGCAGTGGTCCCTTTACTGTGCCGCAGATTAATCTGAAGCACCAAAAGTCTCCATCTTGCTGCCATCATTACCTTTTAGGTCTTTGGTTACACTGACAGTGACCAGCAAGAACCCTAAAAACAATTTCAGGTCTTGCTCTCGCATCACCTTCAGGGACTTCTCTCCGGCCTCCGCCACCAGGGTTCGTCCTACCAGTACAACCTGCTGGTTGATTACTCTCCAATCCTCTGTTGAGTCTTTTGGGTTCTGGACCCCTATTTTCTCGAACAAAGAGTTTGGAGAGACATCCTTAAAGATATTTGGTACCCATATTGATACCTTTGCGGTCTTAAGAAGCTCAGCTGACCAGCAGCTTCACATCATCCCACTGAGATATCATGGGCACCTTGTCCTTGAGCCATTCCACCGTGTGCTCCCCCTCACAGACAAAAAATGAAGGCACCGCGATCTAGATAGACCCTCCTGAAATTGGGTCCTGGACCAGCATATCCCCCCCCTCTCCCCCCCCCCCCCCCCCCCTTCATCTGTACGAGCTCCTCGTGCTGCGAGGTGATGCCTACCAGTGGATAGCCTTCTTGGATAACTCCCATCCTAAAAACTGAGACTGCAGCACTATAGGTCTGTTTCCCTATTTCTTGCCTCTGCATTTTCTGGGCTCACTTATCCTGAGAGGAGAGAGTCTTAGATTCCTCCCTTATCCTCTTGCTACCTGTCTTCAACATTGTGGGGGTCTGTATCCCCTTCAACCTGAGACAGTTTTTTCTTGGGTGTCTTGGGCTCAAGTCCTTTTAATTCCCTCCACTTATGTTTGGGAAGCCATTCTTTTCCTTCCTTTTGTTTCTGTTCCCTGAGAAGTTTCCTCCTCTGGGCCCCAGACAAGGCTTTAATCTTGATCTGCTCCAACTTCTTGTTTACAGTTCCCACTTGTTGCTCAGGTCTAGACCCTGATTCAGTAGTGGGAGTGCATTCCATTGATCCTGACCCTGATATTTGGATGTCTGAGGTCTCAGTTTGCCCCTCAGTTTGTTTAAATTATTTTCATCAGTCATGTCCATCTTGGTCCCACGAGATTTGAGATCTACATGGTCCACACCATGAAAACCCCGTGCAGTGTAAGGCTACTTACTCAGGGAGGTCGCCCGATATCCCTGAGGCTCCATTTGTGACACATATTCCTATGTGCCATGCACCCCTTGGCATGGGTCGCATCACACCTTGGTTTGGGGAAGGGAACTGGGTAAAGACTAAAAGTGGATAAGGAAGGCAGGACATTGTGGGACACTCCTAGTCTGATCCATCAGCTAAGGCCTTTCTGGCAGTAGGTCCTCTACCTACAAGTGCTTTGCCAAGGTGGTGTCCCCTGGAGAGGTAGTTCACATTACCATCATAGTTTCTGTGCCGACATTACTTGTACGCCAGGAATGAAATCAGTTTTGTAACTTTTTGCTTGGACAATGTATGCACACTTCTTTATCCATTTCTTCACCAGAACACTTCCTTTTTCTCTATTTTTTTCCTTGTTACATAATATTGTTTAGCTACAATAATGCCACAATGGTGGCAACCAACTGCTTTGATTTGTAAGCACAACATTTTAAATTTTTACTTACTTATCTCACAATGTGATTTTAGTGGAAACACTTCTGCAAGTACTTGCACCAAGATAATGAAAACTTCTGCAAGTTTTTGTTCTAATGTAAATACCTAGGCAACTATGTGCATAAGTTACTTGCTAGGGGATACATGCCTTAGGACGTCCACAGTGAAAGAATGGTGGACACTATATGAAACCTAGACGGTGTTTCTCCAGTGATCACTGGATACTTTGTGGTTTTCTTCATTCTGTAGTTCTGTTGCCTGCCAGTGCAGTACTTCCATGATGAAGGTAACACTGTTAATCAAGTGAAGCTTGCTTTGAACACCACAGAGCTTTACGAGGAATGATCCTGTTGAATGTGGTGTGCCCTTGCTTTCCTCAGACCTTCAGACTGCGCTTCCCAGCCATCTGTAGGAAGACCTAGAGGTAAATGTTGACTGTGAATCATGGTTAAGTTCCATGTTTTTTTTACCAGAAGTGGTAAGTGAAAGACAATCGGAGAAAAGACAGAGAATTACACCCTGGATCTTTTCTAATAGTGATCTGGTACTTAGCCACTGAACACTGACAACATTAAATTGTCCTAAGAGTGACACAATAATTCACATTACCACTGTACCCACAACAGCATTTCCATTTATACTTCAACAGTTCTCTTATATTTTTATTATTTCTGAATATACTTCTATCATCAAGATGATTTACACTGCAGACCATTAAAATTGCAGCACCATGAAGATAGCACGCAACAAACATAAAGTAGTTAAGAAATGATTATGCAGTGGGTTTCTCATTCAGAAACCTTATTTGAATGTTATTTGTTTGTAGGATCACTAAATTATGCTTCTTTTGAGAAGGAGAAACATCTACCAGCGTATATCAGAATTGTGCAGTGTGAATTTGATTGTTTTCATGGGCTTGTTATGCAGCGTGAGAGTGTTAAAAAAGAACTTTGATATATGCAAGCTACTAAATGACAAATGAAATCTTCTGTATTTACAAGACCCTAACCCTGATTACATGCCGACGGCCTTGTCGCAGTGGTAACACCAGTTCCCGTCAGATCACCGAAGTTAAGCGCTGTCAGGCTGGGCTAGCACTTGTTCCAAGTTAAGGCACCTAGGCTGATAAGCTGTATGTGGCAACTGAAAATGTAGTTTAGGTAGTTTTTAAGTCTGGAACATCCCACTGAGCACACTATGGCTTAACATATGTACAGATGGGATGCAAAGCCACCAGTTGTGAACAGTGGCAAGGCACTACAGTGATAGTGCATCTGCACATTCTGTGAAGGCTCGTTGATGCATTGGCATTGCAGGTTTGCAGTGCTTTGTAAGTCTGTGAGAAAAGGAGGCTGGCAAGAAAGAAAATAACAGAACAGTTGAAGATCAGATTTGAGAACAGTTACTTCCAATTTAGTGGTCTGTGTACAAGCATCACACACATATATGTTGTGATTTATGTAGAAATACTCACTACGAAAGGTTCTGTTCACTGTAAATTGTAATCAGGGCTATCTCTCCTGGACAGACCATGAAGGCCCAACGGTACTGACCGGCCACCGTGTCACCCTCAGGCTGCAGGCGTCACTGGATGCAGATATAGAGGGACATGTGGTCAGCATACCCCTCTCCTGGCCGTATGTCAGTTTACAAGACTGGAGCCGCTACTTCTCAGTCAAGTAGCTCCTCAGTTTGCCTCACAAGGGCTGAGTGCACCCCGCTTGCCAACAGCGCTCAGCAGACCGGATGGTCACCCACCCAAGTGCTAGCCCAGCCTGACAGCGCTTAACTTCGGTGATCTGACGGGAACTGGTGTTACCACTGCGACAAGGCCGTTGGCATGTAATCAGGGTTAGGGTCTTGTAAATACAGAAAATTTCATTTGTCATTTAATAGCTTGCATATATCAAAGTTCTTTTTTAACACTCTCACGCTGCATAACAAGCCCACGAAAACAATCAAATTCAACAACAGCGACCGAAAAATATTTGAAAGGTAAAGTTTACACAAACGTCTGAAAGGTGGCAGATCATGTATGGAGTGTAAGCATACAATCTACAGCCAGCCACAATGTTATGCTTCACAAGACTGTGGTTTATCTTTTTATGATTTTACTGCTCCCATTGGTCAGGATGCAGTGGCCTGTGTGGCGTAGGGGGTAGAATAGACACGTGGTAATTCTTTGCCATTAATAAGAGGTGACTAAAAGTCAAGCTCGTATGTCGTAATTTGGCAATTGGTAGGAAACTGGTTAATTTTAGCTCATTTCAAAACTTTTCCCACAGGCCATTTGGTACATGGTGATAATCTAGCCAGTGTTCACTGTGATCTTTTGCTTCTACTCTTTCAGTGGATTTATGTTCACTCCCAAAATCCATTTGGGAAAGGGGGGGGGGGGTTGTTATATACATGCACAGTTTTTACCTCCTGACAATGCAGAGATTGCACTGCTGATGCCTCAGCAGCCGTACTTGCCAAGGAGTAGGCACCTGTACAGTACAGGGCACTGGTACTCTGGTCTGCGGCAATGTGGGAAGAGCCTCCGATTGGAATGAGTGGCATCGGGGCAGATTATTTGCAAATCACCCATACCAGTGGCTGTGTCAGCATAGCCGTCTCAGCTGACTCCATACTTGAGACAATGGGGTTTGGGCTCTCATAGGTGATGCTTAGTGTTCCCAACACACCAGCATTTTCCCGTTTTGTTACTAAAATTTGTGCCTTCTCTTGAAGTCTCTTGAATGCTATTAAATGTTTCCATAGAAGGGTAGTGTTTGTGTCTTTGGAGGTTCTTCGATGCTGTCAGATAGCTGCAGCTGTTTCTTCAGACCGACATGATACAAGTTTCTGGTGGGGAGAACCTGAAGAATAGGGTGTCACTGCTTGTGCAATCGGGTTGATTTTATCTGATACCACTCATTTTATATCCTTTGACTGGTTTCAGAAATTGCTTCAGAGGTGAAAGCTTGCCAGTCGGTTTTCCAGAATGAGCAGCATGGTGCACTTCCACTGATCATTAGTTTGAGGAAGAGAGAATGATAGGAAATTCCTCCTGACTTTGCAATTTTATCGTTTGGATGGTGCTTCTCTGCAGCATAAGTTTTCAGAACTACTTGATAATGGCCTAATGTAAAGGCTGAAACTGGTAGTGGACTCAGTAGAGTTCTTAACTGCAGATGGAGCAGTTTGTCATTGATATTTTCAGACAGCTTGAGTTTGGATCAGTGGACCTGGAGGATTAAGGAGACTTACTTGCTGCGTTGTGGTTGTTGGTAGTCAGTTGACCTTGAGTTCAAAGTTCTTTGTGGATGAGGTAAGTTTAGAAACTATAGAATATTGAACTCTTGAAGTGCCACCCATAATTTGGCAACACGTCATACATTTGTAGAATTCACTGTAAAGTACTGTATCTCCCAACTGGGACCTTCCAATTTATGAAAACTAGTTGCTTACCAGGATACTTCAGTTAGTGGACACAAAGGGTGGCAAGTAAATATTCCCATTACTATTGCAAAATCATTAAGATTCCCCTCTGATTCAGCTAACAATCCATTGTACTGCTACCGTCTGCTCTAGGTTGGGTTACTGACAGTAGCAAGTCAAGCACCACAGCAAACCTTGTGATGGCAGATGACATTAGTCTAGAGACAGCAATGCTAACAGACAATATTCTATGAGGTTTCTGGAATTTAAAAAGGATGTGAATCACAGAGAATTAAACAAAAACTCAAAATCTGATGGAAATGGCCTTGTTGCAAGATTTCTCAATGTCCTAGTGCACCAGAGATGAAAGGAATGGTTCCTTTCTCCAGAAAATCCAACATCATGGTGCCATCAGCAAGCAGAGAAGAGATTTCACAGGAGAAAAAAATTATGAAGGACAACAGCATGAAATACATTTATCTGCCAAATTGTGCAGTAAAGGAAAAAAAAAAAAGACTTGCATTCGATGGTTCATCGCATGAGAAGAATGTACATTTACTGAAGACTCCTTAGAAATCAGTCCTAATTTACTTCCTGGCATTCTTTCAATATTACGGAGGTTCTGTCTATATCCGTTAGCCTTAGTTGCTGATATCAAGCATTTCTACAGTTAACTCTTCACAGGAAAGACAGAGGTCTCACAAGGTTTTTATGGTTTAAAGTAATAATAAATCAACAAGGAAACTATATTACAACTACAAAATTGTTATAGCTTTCATGGCAGCTCGCTGACAAACTTCCTGTTGGCTTCCGTCTCAAGTTCTTGTGCTGACAGTCATCTGATGATTCTTCAGATATTTCGCCAGCACGAGTGGCTGGCATTGTCAAAGCCTCATCCTCCGTTGTGGGTGATGAACTGGAGCCAAGCTCATGGCTGCAGGCTATATGTTCCTAGTGCACCCATGTCAAAGGGCTTTTCCGCGATCATTTCCGCAGTTCTCTTCTTGCTACCTGCAATGGTCATTCACTGCAGCACGGGAAGCCAGGATCTGTTTACCTTGAGGCTGTTTTCTTTCTAGTTGAAGCTATTCTCATGTTTCAGCTATTATCATGTTTCAGCTATTATCATGTTTCAGCTATTATCATGTTTCAGCTATTATCATGTTTCAGCTATTCTCATGTTTCAGCTATTCTCATGTTTCAGCTATTCTCATGTTGTGTATTTCTATAGCTTCTCTGAACAAGCAGATGTGATAGCTCTTCTCTACAGCCAGAACTTCTGTGTTGGCGAATTTTACTATGTGGTCAGTCTCGCTCAGCACGTGCTGTGCCATGGCCGATTTCTCCACCTGCCCCAACTTGCAATGTTGCTTATGTTCTGTGATCCACATATGACTGATAGTGCAGTCATTCCAACATATACTTTTCCACATGTGCATGGTACACAGTACATTCCCAACATTTCAGATGGGTCTCTCTTCTCCTTTGCCAATCTGAGACACACGTTAATCTTCTTTCTCAGTTTGTAAATAGTCTTTGAGCCTTGTTTGCGCAATATACATTAGAAGAATCATCAGACTAATGCCGGTCAAAGGACCCGAGACAGAAGGCAACAAGCAGTTTATCAACAAGTGGCAACAAAAGCTTTTAACAATTTTGTATTATGCCTTTAAGGGGAGGAGATCTGCAGATTGTCCAACATCTTGACCAGTGACAGAAGAAGAAAATGTGATTGATGTCCTCTCTCTCGCCTTTCTGTCACACTACCAGGATGAAGTTGCTACACCAAGGTTCTTGAATTGTAAACGCTGACTCACCACTGCCCAAGCACATCATATCTATGACAGAATGGAGTGAGCTTTTCTTCGTGAGCGAATTCGTACAACACAGAGATACTTGACAAGAACGGATGAGGAATTCTTGGACATTTTGTATCAACTAAGTAGCAGAATGCATTGATACATCTGGGACAAGATTGACAGCATCATTAATGAATGATGCAGAACTAACTTGAGCGCTACACTGAGCAACAGAAGAAAGAGTTTGCAAGACGCTGGAAGCAGACTGACAAAGTGATTCCTGACATCTCGTACACAATGGTCAACCTCACTGAATGATAACATAGGCCAACGATGGAAAAACTTTTTTGCTGAAAATACCTTAGTCTTCTGTTTTTTAGGGTGGGAAATCCAAATATGATACTTAAAAAACTGTGTCACCCACCATTCCTTCACATTTTACAGTTAAATTTATTAAATTAAGCAATTTTTAAAAGAATTTAACAGCTTTTATATAGTTAAAATAATTTAAAAAGGAGGTGTAATGAATGTAGATGACATTGGTAACACTGCTGAAAATCATTTGCTGGCAAAAAAAAGGTAGTTTCTATTTTTGTGTTAACAGATGGTGTTTTGTTTACTGTCAACCTAACCTCACTTTCCCGTTTCCTGTACATGTGTTCAGTATAATGTCTAATCGTGGTTGTAAAGAGTGTGTGTGTGCGCGCGCGAGAGAGAGAGAGAGAGAGAGGGGGGGGGGGGGGTAGGGCAGCTAGATGCAGTCGGAATGTTAGACGGGGGCAGGGAAGAAGTGGGGGAGGGGTAGTGGAAAAGGAGAGAAGTAAAGAGACTGGGTGTGTAAGTGGAATAAGGGCTGTGTAGTGCTGGAACGGGAACAGGGAAGAGGCTGGATGGGTAAGGACAATGACTCATGATGGCTGAGGCCAGGAGGTTTACGGGAACGTAGGATATATTGCAGGAAGAGTTCCCACTCGTGCAGTTCAGAAAAGCTGTGAAGTAGTCACTGAAGTGAAGGATGTCATGTTGGGCATCATGCTCAGCAACAGGATGGTCCACTTGTTTCTTGGTGACAGTTTGTCGGTGGCCATTCATGCGCACAGACAGTTTGTTGGCTGTCATAGAATGCAGCACAGTGGTTGCAGCGTAGCTTGTAGATTACACGACTGGTTTCACATGTAGCCCTGCCTCTGATGGAATGGTTGACATTTGTGACTCACCTGGAGTAGACAGAGTAGATGTATGGGACAGGTCTTACATCTAGGTCTATTACAGAGATATGAGCTATAAGGTAAGGGCTTGGGAGCTCTGTAGGAATGGACAAGTACATTGTGTAGTTTTGATGGATGGCGGAATACCTCTATCGGGGGGGTGAGGGGTGGAGGGGGTAATGGGCAGGACATTTCTCATTTCAGGGCACGATGAGAGGTAGTTGGAAATCTGGTGGAGAATATAATTCAGTTGCTCCAATCCTGGGTGGTACTGAGTAATGAGGGGAGTGCTCCTCTGTGTCCGGACGCTGAGACTTTGTGAGGCGGTGAGAGATTGGAAAGATAAGGCATGGAAGATTTGTTTTTGTACAAGGTTGTGAGGATAATTGTGGTCTATGAATACTTCAGTGAGACCCTTGGTATATTTTGAGAGGGATCGCTTGTCACTGCAGATGTGTCGACTATGGGTGGCTAGGCTGTATGGAATGGATGGCAGCTGTTGAAGTGGAGGTATTGCTGCTGGTTAGTAGGTTCAATATGGACAGAGGTATTGATGTAGCCATCTTTGAGGTGAAGGTCAACATCTAGGAAGGTAGCTTGTTCGGTTAAGTAGGACCAGGTGAAGCTAATGGGGAGAAGCTGTTGAGGTTCTGGAGGAATGTGGATAGGGTGTCCTCATCTGCGATCCAAATTGCAAAGATGTCATCAATGAATCTGAGCCAGATGAGTGGTTTAGGATTCTGATTTAGGAAGGTTTCCTCTAAATGGCCCATGAATAGAGTGGCATAGGGTGGTGACATGCGTGTGCCCATAGCCGTACCCCGAATTTGTTTGTAGATAATGCCTTCAAAGGAGAAAGGTATGTTAGTGTAAAGGGAGGTGGCATCAGTAATGACGAACAGGGCACCATGTGGTAAAGGGACAGGAAATGTGGAGTGTCGGTGGAGGAAATGGTTGATGAGGGTAGGTTCCGGCTAATAGGTTGAAGGTGTTTGTCTAAGAGAGCAGAGATTCTCTAAGTGAGGGCACAGTAACTGGCCACAGTGGGGGTGTCCTGGGCAGTTGGGTTTATGGACTTTAGGAAGCATGTAGAAGGGAGTGCATGGGAGGGGGGGGGGTGGTAGGGGTGAGCAGAGAAATGGACTCCAGGGAGGGGTTCTGGGATGGGCCTAAGGATTTGAGGAGTGACTGAGATCCTGCTGGATTTCTGGAATGGTGTCACTGTGGCAGGGTTTGTAGTTGGATGTATCTGACAACTGGTGAGAGTCCTTCTGCCAGGTAATCCTTGCGATTCAAAACAGTGGTGGAGCCTTTGTCTGCAGGTAGGATTGTAAGGTCATGATCAGTATTAGACATGAAATGTAGTTCTTTCTGCAGATGTAAGTTTAGTTTGCATAAGGGATGTGGGGAATGATGGTTGAGGCAAGGTTGGAGGTTAAGAAATTCTGGAAAGTTAACAGGGTATTTTGGGGGCAGTTGGGATGGGTCACAGTTGGGTGGAGGTGTGAACTGAGTCAGGCTAAGCTGCAACCACTGTGCTGCATTCTATGTGGGCATCACAGCCAACAATCTGTCTGTTCGCATGAATGACCACTGACAAACTGTGGCCAAGAAACAAGTGGACCACCCTGTTGCTGAGCATGCTACCCTACATGACATCCTACACTTCAATAACTGCTTCATAGCCTGTGCCATATGGATCCTTCCCACCAACACCAGCTTTTCTGAACTGCATGAGTGGGAACTCTCCCTGCATCCTGCTGAATTGCAGATAGGCACAACAAAAAGACACAATTGAAGCTTTCGGCCATTAAGGCCTTCGTCAACAACACACACACACACACACACACACACACACACACACACACACACACGAGACTGCAGTCTCAGGCAACTGAAGCCACACTACGAGCAGCAGCAACAGTGCATGATGGGAGTGCTGACTGTATGAGGGTAAGGGGGCTGGGGTGGGGAGGGGAAGGGGTAGTATGGTGGGAGTGATGGGCAGTGAAGTGCTGCAGGGTCCCACATGCGCAATTCAGAAAAGCTGGTGTTGATGGGAAGGATATCTTTCATTTCAATGACTGTTTCACAGCCTGTGCAATATGGATCCTTCCCACCAAAACTAGCTTTTCTGATTTGTACAGGTGGGAACTTTCTCTGCAATACATCCTATGTGCCCGTAACCCTTCTGGCCTCAACCTTGGTTAGCCATTGTCCTCACCCACCCAGCTCCCCACAGCACTTCACTGTCCCCAATCTCTGCTCTACTCTCCCTCCACCTCTCCCACTCCAGCCTCCTCCTTACCCCCACCGAGTTGCCATTCCCATCGTGCAGCTGCTCGCAGTGTGGTTTCAGCTGCCAGAGACTGCAGTCGTGTGTGTGTGTGTGTGTGTGTGTGTGTGTGTGTGTGTGTGTGTGTGTTTTTATTTTCAAAAAAGGTCTTGTGGGCTGAAAGCTTATTTGTGACATCTTTTTGTTGTGCCGATCTGTGACTCAGCATCTCTGCTATATGATGAGTAGCAACTTTTCTTTTCATAATATTGTTTGTGTGTGTTTTATATGCTAGAAAAGGCTTTTTGGCTGAAGCTGACATGTTTAGTAGCCTTTTTATTGTGCCTGTCTGCAAGTCAATATCTCCTATACAGTTACTAGCAACCTATCCTTTCCATGATGTAAGAAATTGTGAGTAATTTTATTTTATATGTGAAAATTAAATGGAATATGAAAAAAATTAAATATTGCTATGCTGTGGCTTAGGGAAGCTTGTGTGCTGTAAATAGCAGTAGGTCACGTGACTGAAGCTTTAAATAAGAAGGCATAGAGAGTCTTGGGTTTTCTTGGTCATTGTTGTTTTGATGACTTGTGTCAACATTGGTGAGATTTTAAGTGCTCCTAGTGGTGCATGTGTTTAGAGTGCTTAGTATTTGCACTTTTTGGTCTTTGTGTTAATTTCAATTATTGCAGTGAACTTTCAAACACTCCATGTGTGAATGGTAGTACTTCTGCGAATGACATACTTTGATAATGTTATATTTTTTGTGTAAAATGAAGTTATTGCAGTGAACTTTCAAAGGCTCTGTGTGCAAATGGTGGCACTCCTGTGAATGATGGACTTTGATAATGTTATATTTGTGAGTGTGACTATAGCTTTTCGTACATTGCTGGTGATGACAATAGTGACTTATTAAGGATACAAACTATAACAATGGATAGAACGTGAAACATCACTCTGTTTTCGACTCATTGTTTATTTATTTTTGTCGGTGATTGAGAAAATCCTATTTTTAATAGAACTGTATAGCCACAGTTTGCATGTGATTTCTTTGTGATTTGTTTACTTGAAATAAACACTGCAAGTTAATATTTAATTCAGTTCATTTTGCCAACCTTATTTTTCCCTATGGATGCATTTCCTATATCATTATTTTATTAATTGTTTACCTATTTAATGTGTATAATTGCTTACTTTATATTTTGAGAGGCTGTTCTGCATGCAATGTGAGATGTGTGTTGTTTGGCTCAAAACACAATTGTGTGCTACCAAACCCCTTACGAGTAATGAGTTGCACAGTTTTCTAGGATGCATGCTTGCCTAGCTGGAGGGTGACTATTGGATTTGCTTTCAATCATCGCATACGACATCAGATTTAAAGTCACACATGAACTCGAAGTACTGTCTCAATGGATATTTGACTTTAAACGGCAGTTAACAAAAGAGAATTTGATGTCCAAAGAACTGACAATGTTAGGCTTGCACAAAACATCCACTCACTAGATTCAGGTTGTTCAGCAACAATGTATTGCTGTTTAACTCCATGCTCCCAGCTACTACTTGCCTCTGCCACAAAATTCCTATCCTGAAAGAGGGGGAAAATCTTCAAATTTTGGCTGCTTGTTGACGAGTAATGTAATTGATGAAAGGAGGAAATATAAAAATGCAGTAAATGAAGCAGGCAAAAAGGAATACAAATGTCTCAAAAATGAGATCGACAGGAAGTGCAAAATGGCTAAGCAAGGATGGCTAGAGGATAAATGTAAGGATGTAGAGGCTTATCTCACTAGGGGTAAGATAGATACTGCCTACAGGAAAATTAAGAGACCTTTGGAGAAAAGAGAACCACTTGTATGAATATCAAGAGCTCAGATGGAAACCCAGTTCTCAGCAAAGAAGGGAAAGCAGAAAGGTGGAAGGAGTATATAGAGGGTCTATACAAGGGTGATGTACTTGAGGACAATATTATGGAAATGGAAGAGGGTGTAGATGAAGATGAAATGGGAGATATGATACTGCGTGAAGCGTTTGACAGAGCACTGAAAGACCTGAGTCGAAACAAGGCCCCAGGAGTAGACAACATTCCATTGGAACTACTGACGGCCTTGGGAGAGCCAGTCCTGACAAAACTCTACCATCTGGTGAGCAAGATGTATGAAACAGGCGAAATACCCTCAGACTTCAAGAAGAATATAATAATTCCAATCCCAAAGAAAGCAGGTGTTGACAGATGTGAAAATTACCGAACTATCAGTTTAATAAGTCACGGCTGCAAAATACTATCGCGAATTCCTTACAGACGAATGGAAAAACTAGTAGAAGCTGACCTAGGGGAAGATCAGTTTGGATTCCGTAGAAATATTGGAACACGTGAGGGAATACTGACCCTACGACTTACCTTAGAAGCTAGATTAAGGAAAGGCAAACCTACGTTTCTAGCATTTGTAGACTTAGAGAAAGCTTTTGACAGTGTTGACTGGAATACTCTCTTTCAAATTCTGAAGGTGGCAGGGGTAAAATATAGGGAGCGAAAGGCTATTTACAATTTGTATAGAAACCAAACGGCAGTTATAAGAGTTGAGGGGCATGAAAGGGTTGCAGTGGTTGGGAAGGGAGTGAGACAGGGTTGTAGCCTCTCCCCGATGTTGTTCAATCTGTATATTGAGCAAGCAGTGAAGGAAACAAAAGAAAAATTCAAAGAAGGTATTAAAATCCATGGAGAAGAAATAAAAACTTAGAGGTTCGCCAATGACATTGTAAATCTGTCAGAGACAGCAAAGGACTTGGAAGAGCAGTTGAACGGAATGGATAGTGTCTTGAAAGGAGGGTATAAGATGAACATCAACAAAAGCAAAACGAGGATAATGGAATGTAGTCGAATTAAGTCGAGTTATGCTGAGGGTATTAGATTAGGAAATGAGACACTTAAAGTAGTAAAGGAGTTTTGCTATTTGGGGAGCAAAATAACTGATGATGGTCGAAGTAGAGAACATATAAAATGTATACTGGCAATGGCAAGGAAAGCGTTTCTGAAGAAGAGAAATTTGTTAACATCGAGTATAGATTTAAGTGTCAGGAAGTCATTTCTGAAAGTATTTGTATGGAGTGTAGGCATGTATGGAAGTGAAACATGGATGATAAATAGTTTGGACAAGAAGAGAATAGTAGCTTTTGAAATGTGGTGCTACAGAAGAATCCTGAAGATTAGATGGGTAGATCACATAACTAATGAGGAGGTATTGAATAGAATTTGGGGAGGATTGACTAGAAGAAGGGATCGGTTGGTAGGACATGTTCTGAGGCATCAAGGGATCACCAATTTAGTGTTGGAGGGCAGCCTGGAGGGTAAAAATTGTCGAGGGAGACCAAGAGATGAATACACCAAGCAGATTCAGAAGGATGTAGGTTGCAGTAGGTACTGGGAGATGAAGCAGCTTGCACAGGATAGAGTAGCATGGAGAGCTGCATCAAACCAGTCTCTGGACTGAAGACACCAACAACAACAACAACATATTGACGAGTCCCTGTAACAAATGAGCTGTGTAAATTATTTGAAGGAATGGTCAACCGATGACTTTGTAGACGCTTAGAAGCATCAGTTTGTTTATTGCAATTTCAAAGTGGCCTTTGGGCATTCTGTTCCACCACAGACGAATTGGCTTGTCTGGGATCTGCAGTGTGGAATGCTTTCATGCCTTGTCAACACCTGATTGCTGTGGTCTTTGACCTCTAGAAGGTCTTTAATACTTCGTGGCACCATCACGTCCTGTCTGTGGCATGAGTGGGGCTTCCAGTAGTGCTTACCCATTGTGATCAATAATAACCTATCCCTCCAACTGTCCTGGGTCCAGATAGTTTCAACCTTCACCAGCCCTTTTACATTTTTGTGTAGATTGTCCCTATAATTATTACATAAACAGGGTGTTTGGAAATTCCCTTTACAAGCTTCTAGGACTTAGAGGGGAGTGACTGTGTAATTTTGAATAGTAATCGACATCCAGAAACACAGTTTCCATTGAACAACGGCTTCGATTCAGATGTGTAATGCATCCACATCTGCTGAGGGAAAGAGAGAAGTTTCGGAGTTGCGTGTCCTGGTATACAATAAGACAGGATGATGTGTACTATGTCAGTCACCTGATGTCACCTAACGTATGCATTGCTGTGGGACCTATTCAATGCCTGTGTGTCTCTGATACAGTAAACTTGCTTCAGTACACATTTTGGAATACAGAGACATGCTCCTTGTGTATGGTGAAGCTCAAGGCAATGGAAGAGTTGCTAGTTGGCTGTAACCCAAACATTTTCTGCATCATAGCATGCCATCACCCAAACTTTTTGCCCAAGTTACGAAGTGGCTCCCAGAAACAGGTACCCTCACTGTGAGGAGGCAGGACTGTGGTGCTCCACAGCAATGCTGCATGCCCGGATTTGAATATGATATACTGCATCATGTTGAAGAGAGCCCATTAACAAGTACATGAACATTTTGTGTGCAATGAGTGTTAGTCAAAGTGTCATCTGGATATTCTCTGTTTGCAACAATTAAATCTGTACCACGTACAAAGGGTGCATGTTATGGGTCCAGCCAATTTTTCCATAACGCGTTGCCTACTCCATGTGTTTCCTGCACTGCTACATCGACACATCACTGTTTCTACATTGAGTTCTGTTCACAGATGAATGTAAGTTCACCAGAAACTGTTCTAAATTTACAAATCAGCCATGTCTGGGTAGACAAAAACTTTTATCCTGTGCATGTTCAGGGATTTCAGCTACTCTCAATCTAATTGTTCCTGCTTATTTGGTCTTCCTACAAAACATATTGGACCTGTTTTTGGAAGCTGTGCCACAGAATGTCCTTTGGGAAGTGTAGTTTCAGCATGATGTGCACCACTTCACTTCTCACTTGCAGGTCAAAAACATCTCAACAGATGATTTGGTGAAAGATGGATAGATTGAGGTGGTCCCACCATGTTGCCGCCACAATTGCTGTATTTGACTACTATGGACTATTTCTTGTGGGGTCATGTGCAAAGTTTAATTTACAAGACTCCTGTAGAGACAGAGGAAGAATTGCTGGCTTGGAACACGCTTTGCAGGTACGATGCCTGTAATAACGTTGGTGGTCGCCACATTGAGCTGCTGTTATAATGCGCCAGTAGTGTTCTGTACATACAGTATGCTGGGTTCCTTTTCATTTTGTAATGTGTAAATGTTATAACATAACAACTGTTCTTAATGATACATGAATGTTTCATTACATTTCCTTACTAATTGTTACCTAATAATTGTACTGTGTCAAGCAGAAGTGGACGAGATGTACATCTGAATTGAGACTGTTGTAGAATGGAAACAGTACATTTCCAGACATGGATAACCATATGATTTAAGCTACTGTCACACAGATATTCAATCATGATGCCAAGGCTACAGACCGTTGAGCTGACAGTTCTCTTTTTCTTGTTCCACATTATTTCAGGTGAATTTAGAGTGCAATTAGGCACTAGTAACCACAATGATTAGTCCCTTTAAACTGATCATCATCATGATCATAATCATTTACTATCATGCAAATATGGAATCAAGGGGTTCAGAGAGCCATACTTGATGCCATGCAGGATTTCAGTGATCCCTTGTGTCTGATGATCAAGTTTTGCTCAACAGTGCAGGGTGATACAGCCACGTCATGTTAGTTGAGTAAGGAAATGGGCTCTTATGCAGCAAGATAAGTATCCACATAGACAGTGGGACGATGTCTGGCACACCAGACTGACAGTCTAGTGACCATTGTTGCAGTGTCCCTGGACATGGCAACAGAGAGATATGTGCAGATAGTGACAGGTCTAATGGCATTACTGGACTGGGGTGGCATAATGTCATCTTTTCAGGAAAGTCCCATTTCTGCATACAACATTGTGAAACATGTTTCCATTTAGGGAGGCTCCGAGGAGAAAGAATGTTGTGAAATTGCATGCATTGTCATAGTTGTCATGTTCTTCAGATCTCTAACCAGTAAAAATTGTCTGGCCATTGGTTGCTGAAAGACTGGCACATAACCCCACACCAGCCATAAACTCTGGCATAGCAGCTTGGAGGGACATACCTGTATATCATCCAAACTCAGTTTGACTTAATGCTTAGCTGGGTTAAAACTGTCATTGCTGCCAAGGTTGACAGCTCTGTAAACTAAATTCTGTATCCTGTATAACCCCAAAGACTTACAGATTTAATCATATATTGTTCCTACCATCCTGTATTTTCACAGATTGTAAAATTTTATAGTTTGCTTTTTTTGCTGGTGTTGTATTTTTAATGGCCAGCAGTATATTTAAATTTACCAGACATGAACAGTTGCGTGTGATTTGTGTGTGCGTGTGATTTGTGTGTGTGTGTGTTTTGTCAACATGTGTCATTACCATTTACTTGGTCACAGCCTACTTTTCTGAATTTTATTGGCATTACAGACACTTTTTAATCATTTTACAGTCACTTCATACAATAAAACTGATTATTACATGCATTTACAGGACACAAAAACTGGGTTCTTTGCATTGCTTGGTCTCCAGATGGTCTACGTCTGGCCTCAGCATGTAAAAATGGGCACATCTGCTTGTGGGATCCACAGACAGGAAAGCAGGTCGGCCGAAATTTAATTGGACATAAGCAGTGGGTCACAGCACTTAGTTGGGAACCATACCACAGGTAAGCTAACATTTTAACTTTCATTAGGTGTGTAAACAGCCATAGTTCAGTGATGCCAGGTAGCCATCACCTTTTCTGTTTCTTAAAGTGAATAATTTCAGGGACTCTGTTCTTGTCAGTTGTGTAACACATGGTTTATAAATATATTTTCACCTTATCAGTCAAATGTTTCTTTCCTCACTGGAGATTTTTCTTTCAGCTCCTCACATTTACTCCAGTAGTGTTCCAGTTCTTAAATAAACATCACAAATACTCTCCCACAGCACTTGTTATATGTTCATCCAGTTATAGGTTTCGTGTTCCGAATTCAGACAAAAAGGGACAGTGTTTAGGTGCTCGGTTATGAACGGGCAGTAATTTGTATTGGGTTCACTGTACCCATTGTTGATGGCAAATTGCAGCTGTAATTTAAATTGGCGGCAAATGCTTTATACCTATGTATAACGTGCAAAATGTGCATTATCTGAATTAATTCAGCAAGGATTCTATGAAGCACTTCAGTCACAGTGACTGCAGTGTATAGCTGCAAGTGGTCCAGATGAAATAAACTGTTGATGGTGTACAGCAACCAGCCACAAATTGATTTTAGGTTACTTTATTCAAAAAGTACCATTACTGGTTTTGAATTTTTCACAATTCATCATGAAACGGTTTTCTTGCTAAGAAATATATTCTCAAGGATGTTTGTATTTTCACAGTCACAAACATTGCAGTGAATTGTAAACCACTTTTGTTCGGCCACAAAACAAATTTTCTGTGCACACCACATTTTAATTTAAGACATGTGAAAAAAATATAGTCAACAGTTTATTTTATTTAACAGGCATGGTCCCCAGTCATGTCTTAATTTGATAAAATTGCATGATCCAGATGATCCTGGAACACCACCTTCTGATGATGAGCCTGCAGTGGCTTGAAAACAAGTTAATTGTACAGAAAATAAACCATACCAAAATTCAAAAACAGGGCTGGTTGCATAAATTCTGCACAAATTGCCAATTTTATTGGAGTTCATATAAGTGCGTTAGTCACAGTTGAAGTGGCAGCTGGTGCTAAGCACTTCTGGAACTCGACTTGGTCTGCATGATAGTGTTAAGCTTTCAGCCAGAGTTCTTCCTTTAAATGGTTGAAGACTGCTACATGACATCCTCCTCCTGCTCCTCCTCATCCTGTTGCTTGACCCTTTACAGTATCCCATAGCATCCATAGCATAAAAACTTGATGTCCAAGGGAGAGATATGTGATCAGCATCTGGCTAATTCAGAGATCAGCCTTGAAGATCGCAATGTATCCAAAATAATCACAAGCAAAATAGTAACATTAGCAAAGAATGCAAAATGGAGCAATGGAGTACTTAAAAACGCATTAGTTCTTAAGTAACCAACCCAAGGTAGAATGCTAGCATTCCTGCCTATTTCCTCAGAAGAAAATACGAGAAGTCGGGGCTCCTATGGAGGCATATAGACAGTCGTTTGTCTCTTGGTGTATTTACAAGGGGAACAGGAAAGGAGAGGAATATTAGTAGTACAGCATACCCTGTGCCATGTGGTGTACTGTGGCTTGCGCAGTATTACGTAGATGTAGAATGTTTGCTTTTGCAAATATTCCTGTGTTCTTGATCTGCTATTGCACTCACAAGTGCAAATCATTGCGCATTAATTTCAAAGTGTCACTCGAAAAAGCATCTGCTAACACTTCTTATACTCATTTTATGTAGCCTCTTGGAGGTGACCCAAATGATGTGGTGCAATAGACACACACTGCTATTGTATTTGAGAATAACAAGGTTAAATGTCTTCCTGATCTTGGAACTTCAGATACCTATTATTACCGTAAATTGCATAAAGGCTATCCTGATATTGTTGCATTTAATTGGTCACAGTATACTTCCTTCCTCATCCTTGTTCATTACACCATTTCTGTTGACCCCACCATCAACAGGATTTTAAAACTGTCCTTTCTCATAGATTCCTTTCACCACATGTAGCAATGAACCTGAATAGTATTTTTCCAGTTCAAGGGTTGTTTTTCTTGCACCTTGATTGTTCAAAATATTTTTTTCTTTTTTTTTCATGTTGCCTTGTGATATCAGTTAGATTTGGAAATACGTATCAAATGAGTATTAAGTGGTACTCGCAGGAAGTGCAACTGGCTTATTCTGTAGAGTGCTACCAAAGGTTTGTCTTTGGAAGATGTTGAGATCCACAATGTATCTTCTTGCCTTAGCTTCTTGCAGTGGGTTAGCAGCTACACGTAGATTTCTGGCATCTTATGTGAGAACCCATTAGAAAGATGGTGTAGCATATGTAGCAGCACAGTTTTCCTTCTAGAGAAGGAAGATAATTCTTCAGCATTGCATCATTATTTGGGAAGACTCAAAGGGCATGCTGCTAAGTTCTCTAAGATCCTTAACCATGAGCTCTATTTACTTTTTGCTTATAAACAATACTAGAAGAAAGGATGAATTACTACTCACTGTAAAGATGACACACTGAGTTGCATACAGGCACAATGAAAAGACTGTTACATATCGTTGGCGAAGAAACAGTACCGCATAAGTAGCAAAATAAGAATTTTACATGAGAGACAAAAAACTGTCTAAAATCACTAACACATTTCACAGTGGTGCTAAATTTGCATCGTAGCACTACAAGGAAATATTGGATCAAATAAAAATGTGAAACAAAAAAGTATGCTTGGGAAAGCTTAATTACGGCACATACGTGGAATTGTCTTGGTATTTATGCCATGTTCTGTGGCTTATGCGGTATTTGTTTGTCAGTCTCCCGGCACAACTTGACACATTTACGTAGGTATTTGGTGCTGAGAAAGCTAGTAAGAACACGTTTTGGAGCCTTAATCATTTTTTTATTGAAAAATTTCATAGAAACATTTAAAATAAATATACTGTTTACATAGTTCTGATAATGTCTGCACATTTCTTCAAGAAAACTCCTAAACGTCACTCAAAGCAGCAACAGGGAATTACACTGCACTGATACTTGTCACACAGTTCCCTCCATGATAATTTTCATTCATAAGGAATGTTGTCATAATAACTATGGCAATCTTTAGGAAGAAATGATTTAAGTTGTTGTACATGATCCCATTTGGATTTCTTGATTTTCAGTCTTTCCTTGTATAGTTTCGGGAAGCAAACATCTTCAAGAATTTTTCTCGGACGCCTCAGTAATTCTTGCCACACCTCATTGAAAGAGCATGTGTAATCAATACTCCAGTATAAGTTGCTAATCTTAAAAGAGCAATTAATAATATCACATTTCAGTTCTGATATGTGCAGCCGTCAGAATATAGAATGACTTGAACTCCTTAATCATTCTGGATAGGGTGTCCCCGATGCATGAGGCAAAACATGAAGCAACCAAATCACCTTGCGTTTGATTGAACCAGTAACACACTGCATCACGACTTTCTAAATTGTACATTGTAAAGTTATGAACTGCACTTGCACTTAAAAATGGAGCTACTTTCACGGCCTGTAAGTCCACGGTGTACACTGAGCAGAGCTTCTGCTGGGCTTCTTTCTTGTCAGCCTCTTTTTGCATCCTTGCCTGCCCTTTCCATTCTGTGTGTTGCTTCCACACATCTTCACTCAAGTTACCAAGCCTGTAACTACAACACAAGTCGCACTGGTCTTTCTTGGGGGGAAGTAAGCTAATATTACCATCTTCTAAAATCAAGTTAAAGGTAGCCCAACTTAATGGTGAAACCTTCTCCGCATGACATTTTTCCACATAGTCCACAAAGCTGTTGTTTGGATTGTAGAATAGGCTCAAGGTTCAACTTTGAGGAGGATTTCCTGTAGTAATGTGATTGAAGTTTTGGAAGAGAGTCCAGGAATTCTTTCATGAAGGTTCTCTCATCTTCCTCCTTCATCTGTTTGATTCGAGGTCATGGCGATTCTGTATCAGGACTCATTCCATGTGTGGAATTACCCAGCTAATATTGGACAGTCCATTCTTTAATCCCAAGAGTATTGAGAAACATCTTTTTGCTTACTTTGTTTCCCCAGCTCATTTTTCAAATGATAAATGAGCGTCCCTTTTCACCTGGATTCGCCAGTGTTCCTCCCAGGATGTTTGGTTGGAATTACATCCACGAGGTTGATAACGTAAACCTTCCTCTGATCCCATGACATCGTTTCCTGAAATGTGTTAAATACTGCCTGCCTATCATTAGCAGAAAACTTATGACACTTCCTTTGAACGGATTTCTGATACATCTTCAAAGTACATGTTGGACTTAATTTTCGTGCCTGTCTTGGGGTATCATGAGTGATTTTACCAATTGTACTTCTTTTTTATACAATATACGCCTGTCCTCGCATTCTCAGAATTTAATTGGCATTTTTCTTCCAATCTTCAGGATGTGGTTTAGACTTCCTTTTCATGTCACTGCTTACGTCACCATAAAATTCTTGGCCTTCACTGTCAGCATCATTATTGCTCCCATGATCTTCCGATAATTTATCCAGAGTGTTTGGCAAACAATGAGTGTGAAGTCTCTAGTGGAAACTGTGACTGTGGTTTCATTTTGAGCATTGTTGGATACAGCCACATCAAGAATCTTAACATAAAACCTAAAATAATTATAAAATCAAAATATAAAATAATGAACTAATACATAATCTTAAAGATAGCTGGTTTAAAGCCTACTATTATATTAAAAAAAGCAAATTATAGGTTAATAACTTTAATAAAACTTATCCCTTAAAGAATAAATAAGTTAATATTTATACTTAAAAAATTAAATGAAAACAATCAACTTTAAAAAATTAAATTTTTTCTTAAGAAACTAGATATCTTAGAAAACGGTTAACATCACATTTCTATAAATATTTTAACAATAATTATGATACATTAACTATAAATTATTTATAAATTGACCCAAATTGAGACAAGTAATATAAATACTAAAATTTTGATAAACCCTGATACAAAAGGTACAAAAAATAAAATCAGCTTTAAAAAATTTAAAATAATATTTCATAAATGGAAAAATATTTATAAATTAATTTAAACAGACAAAGATGAAGCTCAAATTCATGTATTTATGAGAATTATGGCATCAATTATACTATTAACAATAATCTCAAGAAAATTTACCTGTGTCATTAGATGTTGCAGAAACAGTAATCGAGAACCCCATAAATGAAATTAATCCTTCTTTGGTAAATGTAACTTCAGCGTTATGACTTTTTTCACCTGTTGTTTGTTCTGCATTTACGGGAGATTGTACAAGAAAGCGGACAGGCTGGATATCATTGGCAGAAATGAATAAAGCACAGAATGAGTGAAGTGGGGGCGTTCTGATTTATATCACAATAAGACACTTGCGGTGCTACTAACATTCAAAGGTTAATAATAAAAACAATTTTCTTACTGCTGTCAGTCACTCTCAGAAATGATTCTCCACTTTCATAAGCTGATTTCAGGTGAGGAAACAATTTCTTCTTCAGTAAAAAGATCGTCATCTATATCACTGTCCATTATCACAAATGAAGCTACAAACGTGGAACCACTTTCGAGCACTGTTAAATATGTAATAAGGCAGTAACAATGTGCTGTGGCTGCGCGCACTTTATAATTCACGCGGTATTGTTTACAGTATCCATAGATTGTAGGTATGCAGTATTTAATTCTCTACAGTTCTGCGGTATTGCCATCTATTTATTTGCTGTGTCACATATGCGGTATTGTTTTAGATAATTTTTTCATGGTAAATAATTAAAAATTTGGCATTATGGTGTTAAGAGCAGATGCGCGTATGGTCAACGACGTCATCTGACTGAAAAACGAAAAATCGGCAATTTGTCAATTATGCGGTATTGTTTCTTCATCGACAGTATGTAGCTTTTGCCCAAAGCCTTCTTCAGAAAAGAAAATGCACACACCTCCACACAAGCAAGCACAACTTGCACACACGACTGCCATTTCTGGCAGCTTGAACCTGCCCGAGCTGCCGGAGATGGCAGCCATATGTGTGTGAGGTGTTGAGGTGTGCTTGCTTGTTTGAGTGAATGTATGTGTGCTTCCTTTGCTGAAGAAGGCTTTGGCTAAAGCTAAATGTGTAACAGTCTTTTCACTGTGTGTCTGCAATTCAACATTTCATCTTTACTGAGAGTAGCAATCTATTCTTTTCCATATATTGTAGGAAAGTTGTTGTAGAATATAAATACTTTTGAATTAAAGGAGATCACTCACTGAAATGCAGAAGTATTGAGTAGTTGATAGGCACATGCAGAAGAAGGCGGCACCATGTAGGGGCATAGGTGTGTGTGTGTGTGTGTGTGTGTGTGTGTGTGTGTGTGTGTGTGTGTGTGTGTCCTCTACATTGTCAAAGGATAACTCCAAAAGCTAGAAAGTTGTCCTTCTTTTGTGTGTGTCTAATCAACGTTCCAGCATTCTGCTTTTCAGTGAGTGGTCTCCTTTAATCTTAAAATATTATAACTTGGGGTTTCCATAGTTGCATAAAATCAAGTGACTTTCTTTGATAACTAGAAGACCTCATCACACAAAATGTTGGCAGTAATACTGTACCTATACAGCACATCGACGACGATGTTTCGTGAAATGCTTTCCAGTAATAAAGGGGGGAGAGAGAAACAGATAATTTTAATTACTTTTGGAACTGTGATATATTGGAAATAATTTCTGATAATGTAAGTAATGGAGAAAGCAAAGATACAATACTCGCACTTTGAAAGGAAAGGTATATTTATGCACAAAGAACAACCTTTGCAATTTAAGTGATGGAATAATTTATCGGATAGGCAATGCAGTGTTCTGTGTTGATTTCATTTGACATTTCTTGTTGCATTGCCATAGATTTGCAGTGCTGAACACTTTTTCTCTTCAGTTCCTAGATATTCTTAATTTTTCATATTCTCAACTTTGCTAGCTGGGATATCCTCTCTCTCTCTCTCTCTCTCTCTCTCTCTCTCTCTCTCTCACACACACACACACACACACACACACACACACACACACAGAGTATAAAGGAATGCTTTCACTTCTCGATTTTTTTGTGTATTGTTTGGTTACAAAATGATATACCCAGAGACACCAGATTTGGTCTGGAACTGGTCTGTCATTCTTATTTTGTCTGGTTATGGATGCCTCAAAATCCTTGAAGCACAAACCAGAATATTTGTCAACACTGCCGCTACGGACTTTTTTCCCCCAGTCATCAAACTTTATCAAGCTTTCTGTCTCTTGCAGTCTTTTTTGATTGCGTATTAAACCTTAAATAGATATGTGAATTAAATGAACTTTGATGAAAGCAGTACCTTGCTTATTAATATCTAATAACACATTTGGAGTAAGTAACATCATATTGGCATCTTTAAGTTTACAGCACTGTGGAAATATTTGAGTAGGGAAACCGAAAATTCAGTCAGTTCTATACCATGTCAGTAAACATTCGGAACCCTGTTGAAATTCCTCGTTCTTGCCTAGGGCAGGGTGATAGTGGTAGCAATTTGGCACTAGCTTGCTACAAGGAATTAAAATGTTTGAGGGATTTTGGTTGGGTTGTAGCCCAAGAAAACACACACATTTTTGTAGGGCCCGGTGTATTTCCTACAGACGTCCTCATAAAAGCAAATCATACAGTGAACTGAACAAGCAAGATGGCGTTGGCCGTCAGGTTACAGGGTCGAAGAACATGCGATGGCGGAGATATGTTGTTCGTACTTGTCGATGCCACATGTTGATCACATGAATGGCTGTTATAAGTTCCTGTGTACTATAGTATTGTGTTTGTGTTATGGGTTAGCATGGAATGAAGGAAGGGATAGGATGAATCACAATGCTGGCACGTAGGACTACTGTTCTTGAGCAGCACTTGGGGTCTGCAGTGCTTTAACATCCTCATCCAACAGGCACATCCAGATCAGTACTGTTGTGTACCCTCACTCAGTATTGCACTGTGAAGATGTTTGAAATTTAACCCAGGATATTGACATGTTGTCTGGTGATATAGATCTTTACTCTACTATATCTCTTCACTTTGCCAGCCAAATACAGGTGATGAAATTTTTTGAACTATCAGAAATTCGTCTGCCTACTTCTGGGTCAACGCCACCACATCAGCATGTTTTAGTGTTCCTTACCCCTGAGGTGAATGGACGAGTAATTGGAGATGTATTTATAAGTTTTTCTAGTACATATCCAGTATCTTTCTGTTTACAGAAACAGTGAGTGTCGTCACTTAGCAAGCAGCTCAAAAGATGGTGACATCAGAATATGGGATGTTGTGTTGGGGCATGTGGTCCTCACACTTTCTAGTCACCAAAAATCTGTTACAGCATTAAGATGGGGAGGAACAGGGCTAGTTTACAGTGCTTCACAGGATCGCACAATAAAAGTCTGGAGAGCTACAGATGTAAGTATTGATTTTTTTTTTTTTTTTTTTTTTTTTTTTTTTTTTTTTTTTCCAGCTTCCCTACTGCTTATCCCTCTCCACCCATCCCACCAGTGTGTTTTCTTTTGTTGAATGAAGTTACATGAGCTATGGAAGTTGATACTTTTGTCATGACTTGAACCTAAATACTTCATACTAGATCATAAAATAAAATTAACAGAACATACCTAATTTCAGGGTGTTCTGTGTCGTACTCTTGAAGGTCACGCTCATTGGGTCAATACATTAGCTCTGAGCACAGATTACATGTTGCGCACAGGACCTTTTGATCCAGTGAACAATACATCTGTGATTTATAGCAGTAAGTAACTCTTTGTAAGTATTTGACCTTAAAAATATTAAGAGACTTGTTGATTTGTTATTTTTGACTTTTTCAAAGAAACTGAAATGCAACAACAGGCACTGCAGAAGTATGAATCTGTTATCTCAAATGGAGGAGAACGTTTGGTATCTGGTTCAGATGACTTCACTCTTTTCTTGTGGCAGCCAGAAAATAACAAGAAGCCAATTGGTAATATATAATTTATAAGCTGTGTTTACTTCTGACATGTGATTCTGAGATTCCACAAAATAGTTATTTGATAAAAGGACTCTGTTTCAGCTCGGATGACAGGACATCAACAACTTATTAATGATGTGAAGTTTTCACCAGATGCAAGGATAATTGCTTCTGCTTCTTTTGACAAATCAATAAAGTTGTGGGATGGGCTCACCGGAAAGTAAGTATATCATCTTTGCTGTTACCCCAAGTTACATTTCATAGATTTTGTGCACTGATCTCTAATGTTGAGATATTTTGGAACTTTATCATTGTTTAAGAACTGAGGGAAATCAAAACTTCACCCTGTTAAGTTTGTGGGCTCTTTTCCTATAATTCAAATTGTTTTAACAATATTGGACATGGAAATGTGTACTAATTGACTGCTGAAGCAAACAACTACAACATGGTTGACAGATCCACAAGTTAAAAAGAATTGTATATCTATCATTTAGCTATTCTGTTCTCAGGATAAAGAAGGTGAAATATTTGAAGGCAGCAAAAGTTTCATCAGACTTACAGTAAAAGGAGAGAAATTCTGTAGAGATATCAAACAACATGAGACTAAAAACAGAGATTAAAATTAGAGTTGAATAATTATAAACTGCTGATAATCACAATAAACAGATAGACGATGAGAAACCATGGTTCCCAACACAGAATAGATTATTACAGAAAAAGTGAGGTAGCAATGCCAGTATAAAATTCATTCAGCCATAATGTGACATCGCCTGCCTTTGTTTTGTGTGCATTAGTGACAGGATGCAGAAACAGATATAGAGAATTGAATAGAGGTTTGGTAGATGGCAGGTTATTTGTGGAGGACTGAGAAATTCTGAAGTCCAACTGTCAGTTTTTCTCAACGTATATTATGAAGGAAAAGTTCTCAGGTGAATGACTGAATGGCATTGGTGCAAGCAAGCTTGGTATTCAGTTAAAACACAGAATTGATGGACTGTCCATTAATGTGTGTGATGATAAATTGGTCTTTTGGAGAATAAATGTTCATGTGTACTGTAAAATTTCTGATGGTTTGTCTGAGAAATTTTTGTACAATTTTGGAAGTGGGAATTTCAGAGAATGATGTTGAAGTCCTATCCTTAAAAAAATCACGCACATGCGCACGCCCACACGAATACTATACAATAGCCACAGTTCTCTTCAGATTAAACCCATCAAACAATACTTTATTCACTTTAATTCCCCTTATTAAGCATATAACAACGCCAGCCTGGTGTCCATTTACATTTGTTTCATTTCTTTCCGCTTCTGCATTGTCTTCTCTAACCATTTCTGATGCTTCAGTTATTTTTATTTCTTTCATTCACGGTTTTTATCTACTCTTTAAGATTATTTGTTGCTGTTCTCAAGGCTCATATACCATTTCTTTTCTGCCTTTTCAGCTGTTTCTTCTATATATTGCTTATATTTTACTACCTGCATCTGTGGGCAATGTAGCAAACACATGTGGAGACACATTAAATTCGGAGATAGCCAGTAAAGATCCTGATGGTGGATGGAATTTTCCACACCAATATTTATCAAGCAAATGGAGAAAAAGTTTTGCAGTGAGGTTCTTGTTAAATAGACTTGACGCAAAAGTCCTGGAAAAAGGACAAATCTCTCCACAGTGTAAAGAGGGGACTTGTGCCATTCTTGATAGCAGTTTGTGTGTCAACCTTGATCTCCTTAGTGCCGTTCAAGTAGAATGGACTATCTGCTAGCATTAGGATTCATTATCTTGTTGCCTTCCCATTGCCGTCAACAACATAAACGCAGCATACACTTGAGTCATTTACACTACACAGATACGTTTTAGACACTTGAGGTAGAAATCACAAAAGTGACATGTAAAAAGGCTTGCATCGGGTTGTGAGCCATGCAAATAAATATTGTATTTTCCTTATTTTACAGAACAGCTTTTGCCGACTATAGAATTTTATACTGACTGCTTAGCATCTATAACACTGTTCTCTGAATATCCACCCCACTTATTGTCATTAACAGGTAAACAATACTATGTGGCAGAGTAAGCTTAATTTCCAGGGCAAACTGGTGCCCCCTCATTTAGTATTAATAGAGTACTTTTGCTCTTCTTTGATGCTAAGCAATCTTTGGTTTACATTCTTACTGTTTATTATCTCCATTATTCAGCTCCTTTGTGACAACAACTCTCTCCACCCTCCAACCTCCCCCCTCCTCACCCCTCATGTGGGTTTTACCCTGTCCCTATGAAATTTTTTCTTTGTTACCACATTAGTACACCACCATAACTCCAAATTATAAATGTTTCCAGTCCAGAAACATTCGTAATAAAATTGTTCGTCAGTGTAAAAAATTGGTCACTGTTGTAACAAACTCACTCACAAACTGTATGGGTTTGAAAGTTTCTTGTATTTATAACTACAACTTTTTGACAATTGCTAAGGAGCAGACACTGTTGGACAGAAATAATCCAGGCAATACAGGTGGAGTGGTATATTTATAACAAAAAGTTGTACAGATTTCACCACATGGGAAAGCAGGATAACAGACACAAATAACATTATAGTTTGACACAGGTTGGATTCCCAACATGAAGGTCAATATTGGACTTCCAGTAAGGAATATGCCCTCCTTCAGCACTGATGCATATTTTACACTTGTTATTCTTGCTGGGTACCAAACTGTTGAGGAATCCTCGGAGGATATTGTCCCACTCCTCTCTCAGCGTGGTTTTTAGTTCTTGTGTGGTTCAGGGAGGAGGGTTTTCATTGGGATACGTCTGCCTAGAGCATCCCAACCATTCTTTATAGGGTTTAGGTCCAGTGAGCACTCAGGCCGTTCCATATGTTCAGTATCTTCACTTTCCAGTGACCTCAGCAGCACAGAGGTCCTGTGTGGGTGGGCATTGTCATCCATAAACAGAAATTTGGGACCTTTCACACCCATAAACAGACAAACGTGATCCAGAATAATTTTTTTCGGTAGTGCGACTGTGCTGTCACGGTACCTCGCACAAAGATATGCAGTAGTGTTTGGCCATTGGGCATGATGCCTGCCCACACCCTAGTGCCTAGGCCATACTGATGATCCTTGTGAAAATTCTTTGATGTGCAAAGTGTTCTTCTCTCTCTCTCTCTCTCTCTCTCTCTCTCTCTCTCTCTCTCTCTCCCCTCCCTCCATATTAACTGGTGGCCAGAATCACTTGCTACAGTGAAGCAGGATTCATCGTAGATCATCACTCTGGACCACTGTTGGTGACCACAACCAAAATGCTCCCTACACCAATGATCTTTCTCGATGATGGTGTGGTTGTAGTGGGATGCATGTAACAGACTTCCAAGCATACAGACCAGCTTGATTTAATCACCATGAAATGGTTCTGACAGACATAGATGTACTGGTAGTGGTTACAAGGTCTGCAGTGATCTGCCTAGGAATGAGATGTCTGTGCCATTTCACCATTAGGGTTACGCATCCATCCTTTTGCAGTGTGATGGTCTGTCTGTGACCACCAGCATGCTTTCGCATAGCATTTCCACCTTTAGCAGCATTTTTTAATCATGAGATGACACTTTTGGACATAACTGTTACTATGGCCACATTAGTGATGGCTTTGAGCCATACAACTGCTCGTCCACAATCATAACCATGCAAGTGATGTCTTTTAGACATGTTTCCATACCATTTGGAGTGTTGCGCTGATCAGTTTTACAATATTTGTCAAACATTGTACTACATGAACTGTCCAATGCATATAGAGCGTTTGTGCACAGGCATCAAAGCAGTTAACACATCTCACCCTCTACATTTCCTTTTACTATCATTGGTCGATAGTTCCGTAGCAATTGTTGATTGCTCTGTAGCAAGTGGCAATTGATTCATCCTTACCAAGTGTCAAGCAGTGTAGTTTTTGACAACCAGACACAGTACAAATTAGGAAAGAAGCTTCATATTTCTAGAGCCAATTAAGTGCAATAACATGTCTATCTGTCAGTCTGGGGCAGCAGGTTAAAACATTACGTAGTTTGTGTGCTGGTAGTCTACATTAGATGCTTCATTTAAAGTAAATATTAGACTGTAGGGCTATTTTGTGAACTGTGTCATCATGGTTGACCAGTAGCTGAATGTCAAAAATGTGCACAAACAATAAGAGCATGTAACTTTGGGAAAGTGTGGTTTGTCTTTACTGTGATATCATAACTGTGCACATTGATTACTGGCCTTAGTGTGGAGCAGTCTCGAAATCACAAGGCTGTGTGTGTTCTTTTGACATCACTGTGTGCAATATACACAGGTAAAAGATTAGTGTGTGGGAAACTGGTTGGACTATGGAAAGGCAGAATCTTCATGTCATCAAATTTCTGTGTCAAAAAAGGAAAAATTTAGTGTCATTGTGCAGGTGAAATCTCTACTCACAGAAGTTGAAGATATGATCAGATTTTAAAAGTGAACACTTGCCTCAGTAGTGATTGTTTCTGCATTGGTGGTCCATGTAGAAACTTAAGTTTTATTCACTGGCACATTTTCAGAAGTTTTCACTGACCTTAGATTACCATTCCTGTTGGTCAACTGTTGTACTTCAAAATCTCATGTAACAGAATTGTTTATTCATAAATCATGTATGTCAAAGTACTTTTGATACTTAATAATCCTACTACTCAGCAAACCATACAATCTATTGCATTCAAGCATGATTTTTGTAACAGATATCTGACATCTCTGAGAGGACATGTGCAGGCAGTTTATCAGGTGGCGTGGGCAGCAGATTCGAGGCTGTTGGTCAGTGGAAGTGCTGACTCTACTCTGAAAGGTTTGTGGTTTTTTAATAACTTTTTGGTTGTTGTCTGACTATACTGCTTAATGCTATTTATGCGGATGCAATCTAATTTTGATCAATTAGAAAGAAAGCAGCTACTTTAAAAAAAGGCTCCTACCTCCTCATTTATACCAAATAGCTGCTGTTTGTCTGATATTAAAATAATAATCAAAATCTTAGTGCAATTCGCTGGCTAATGTTCTTCTAATAATTATTTGAGATTATACTTGGGCATGGTAACTTTATGTAGTGAACACAGTTATAATGACTGGCTTAAAATTATTGAGAAGCTGCCACTAATGTGTAAAAATATTGATATAAAAAATTCAAATCACCAAGCAACAAAAACTACTCTGAATAATGTTTGGAGAA
The DNA here is from genome assembly GCF_023898315.1 of Schistocerca nitens. Classification (NCBI taxonomy): domain Eukaryota; kingdom Metazoa; phylum Arthropoda; class Insecta; order Orthoptera; family Acrididae; genus Schistocerca; species Schistocerca nitens. The sequence goes on from NC_064614.1 coordinate 394,321,176, forward strand.
TTTTATGGAAGGGTAAACTGTCATTTACTGTTTTCAAGAAGGATCAGAAACTGAGATACTGCAGGAAATGTATTTACAGATTAGACTGATAATCTAACTGAGAAAAGTAAAGGCAGCAATAAGGGCAACATTGTATTCATGTAGCATGTTGGCACCCCATCAGATACATTTTCCGAGAATGTTGAGGAGAGAGTATTTCATGTGGAAGGAATGGCTGTTTCGAGAGTGAAGAAGTATAGCAGTTTGTTGGTGTATTTGTCCTGTGCTTGAAACATGGATTAGGAAATTGTGGGAGTCACTAGCTTCATTATCAGTGAATTCATTATTTTTTGTTATTTTATTTTATTTTATTTTTTTGTTTTTGTTTATAGCAAAGCCTATATTCTATGTTGATTGTAGCTGGTAAGCTAACTTGACCAGTACTACATAGCAACTGTTCTGCAGTAACAGGATAATACAGTAGACAACAGGGTTGAGATTCTCTCTCTCTCTCTCTCTCTCTCTCTCTCTCTCTCTCTCAAAAAAGAAAAAAAGAAAAAAACACAACATATTCACTCTTTTTCTTCATGATGAGAACAGGACTGTCTTCTCCCATAACAGGAAAACAGTCAGCAATAGCTGTGTTCTCCATGACAGTGCAGCTCCATTGTATCAAGCACTCTCATTTAAGGATACGCATCATAACATGTCAATTCACAACACACGCTTGTATTATTAATACGACCTGTGGTATGTGTGTATTCATTTCCGAAAGGCAGAATTCCGTCATCACTGTAGTGTAAGTAAACATTGGGGAAGGTGGCATGGAATTTAGAGAGGAATCAAATTAATTGTAAGTTTGGAGTTCATTGTTTTGTTGCTTATTTTCCATTTCTCTCTGTGCTGCTACTTTTCTGTTGCCTCGTCTCCCATTTGTATAGCTGCTCATTTCTGTGCAGTGTGTTTTTATTTTCACTGACACAACATTATGATAAGGAAAGTTGCTACTCTCCATATAGATGAGATGCTGAGTCGCAGATAGGCTTTCACAGTTATAGCTTTCGGCCTTTTTACACACACACACACACACACACACACACACACACACACACACACACACACGGCTGCAGTCTCAGGCAACTGGTTTCAGGTGTGTGTGTGTGTGGTTTATTATTTTATTTTATGTTTTTATTTTCACTGACACAACATTATGAGAAGGAAAGTTGCTACTCTCCATATAGAGGAGATGCTGAGTCGCAGATAGGCTTTCACAATTATAGCTTTCGGCCTTTGCACACACACACACACACACACACACACACACACACACGGCTGCAGTCTCAGGCAACTGGTTTCAGGTGTGTGTGTGTGTGTGTGTGTGTGTGGTTTATTATTTTATTTTATGTTTTTATTTTCACTGACACAACATTATGAGAAGGAAAGTTGCTACTCTCCATATAGAGGAGATGCTGAGTCGCAGATAGGCTTTCACAATTATAGCTTTCGGCCTTTGCACACACACACACACACACACACACACACACACACACACACACACACGGCTGCAGTCTCAGGCAACTGGTTTCAGGTGTGTGTGTGTGTGTGTGTGTGTGTGTGTGTGTGTGGATGCAGGCCAATGGCTGAAAGCTTTAATTGTGAAAGTCTCTTTGTTGTGCCTATCTGTGACTCAGCATCTGCTATATGGTGAGTAGCAACTTCCTTCTCATAATATTGTTACATTCCATCCTGGATTTTCCATTGTCTTATTTTCACTGTGTCTTCCTATTTTATTCTGCTTCATCCTTGACCTGAGGTGGTGGTCTTTATTATCTCTGAGTAATCTCATTCCCTTCAATTATTCCTTCCCTTTCACAGTCTTCTTTTCCACAGATGAAGCAACCTCTTGTTCCAAAATACACCATTTTTATTTATTTGGCATTTAGAACTTCTTTGACTGTATTTTACAGTAGTTTCATTTTGGTGATGATAAATATATCATTACCCTCATAAAAACACACAAATATTTTCTATGTGTGTGTCTATTTTGTTTCTGACAGAGGGCTGTTTCTCAGAAAATTAGAGAAACAAAATACTTCTGCCTCAGTTTCATTCATTCATTCATAATTAATCATGTTCTGCAGACTCAATCAAAAAGGAAAACTTTAATGGATGTGGAATGGGTCAAGCTATACTCACTGTACTGCTTAATGCTCACTGTACTGCTTAATGCTATTTGTATACAATCCAATTATAATCAAGTAGAAAGAAAGCAGCTACTTTAAAAAAGGCTCCTACCTCCTCATTTGTACCAAATAGCTGCTGTTTGTCTGCTATTGGTAGCCTAATATTTACTTGATTAACTGGTGTTTTTTTTAAGATGATCTGTAAATACCTCCTCCTGGGATTTGAGTTATCTACCCTGCCATTGTAAACGTCTGTAATCTCTCTCCCCTGCGAGAGGAAGGAACTATAGTTCCCAGAGCTAAGGTAGTGTTAAACTTTACTTTTGTTCATTTCTATCAGCAGTACTAAGTATTTTGCTTTCTGAAACACAGGCACTGATCAGCAATCCGGTCTTATAATTTATTAAGCGTTTTGCAGCTGGCGAGGACAGTAAACAGGGACGTGTCAGTACTAGGGCATAAAGTATTTGCAAATTTCTTTCTGTGTACTCAGTTGGATACAAACTCTGCCTTGCAGATAGGCACTTGCATCATTATCATTGATCCAATGTGCAACTGGTGCTTCAGTGACCACAAGGACCATTAATAGGTGGATCACAGAAACAGACCTAAGCTCACAGTGCCTCTTGCACCATCATTGACCTCTGTACACGAAAACTCTGTTTGCAGTGTTGTTGGGCACATTTTGCTTGGAGTCTTATGGAATGGAGTAGAATTATCTTCTGTGATGAGTTCTGCTTCAAATTGAAGCCCGATGACCATCTGGAGATGCCCCAGAAAGCTGTTGGATATCAAGCTGACTGTTGCCTGCCATACAGTCTGACAACAAGGGGAAACAGTTCAAGATTCCTTTCATTTAGAGCAGGAACCCTTTGGTTGTTATCCATGACACCCTTACAATACAGCAGTACATCAATGACATATTCTACACCCTGTTTTGCTGCCCTTCATGGCAAGCCACCCTGGGCCTACATTTCAGCAAGATAATGCCCGCCCGCACATTGCATGGGCTTCTACTGCCAAACCCTACCTTGGCCAGCAAGGTCACTGGTCCTTTCCCCAAAGAGAATGTTTGGAGCATTATGGGCAGGACCCTCCACCCATCTCAGGATTCGACGATCTGACACATCAACTGGACAGAATTTAGTATGGTGTTCCCCAGGACGATGTCCAACAACCGTATCAGTGTCAAGCTGAATAACTGCTTGCATAAGGGAAGCTCTGTCTCTTGAATAAATCATCCAATTTTTCTGAAATTGTAATCATTTGTTTGTGTGCATGTACACGTACCTGACATCTACTGATTTCCATCGGATTCAGGTAATTCCTTCATAATTTGTCATTTCTTTTTATCTTAGAGTGTGAATAGTGGCATATAGGAGGCGGGAAAAATAATATAACGAAAGTGATTAGTAATTGCTGCTTGAAAGGGAAGGTACACATATCGTGGTACTAATATCAATAGATCTTCAACACAATACTTTTAATATCAATATTCATCACTTAAATTTGCATACTTCTTCATGGTAATTCCATTGTGCGTAGCGTTGCTTATGTCAATGCTGATATATGATTGACCCTTTGCTGCTCACGCAAATTTCTCTTGCCTGCTTCGATCCTCTTTATGCAGGATTCTCGATGCAGGCGAAATAATGAATGCAGTTGTAATACACATTTTTAAACAATACTGGCACAGCAGAACTAGTCATATGTCTGACTGCTACCACTTATAGAAACAAAAAGGTCAATATACAGAAATTAATCAGTTGAAGAGCATCTCTCTTCTTCTTCTTCTTTTCATAACAGCATTGCTGGCACAAAATAACTTGTTACTTTACTGTTGTTTATATTTGGATTACATGTATAAAAAGAAAATAACAAAGAAAAAATGATCCATTACAAGTGTATAAGCGTTTGTGAGATTAGACTTAAATTGTTTGCTGTGAACCATCGAACCATCCATAAGCCTGTTTTAGCTACCATTTGAGCTGTGTTTACTAAGGTTGAGAGAGTGTGTGTCTTCAGGAAGCATAAGTTTTTGAACTCTTCTTTAAAATCACAGGGTGATCACTTCTGCAGGTTAAGAATAAACGTGATCCCAATAGCAATTCTTGTGGAACCTCACATTTTGTATCTCTCCATTGTGAGGTTATTTTCATAGTTGTGAGACAGACTTTCAAACTGCACTGAACAGATATTTGAAAGTTGTGCAGCGTTAGTTGAATTTAGGGAAACTAAACTTCTAATTGTTGTTTATAGGTCCCCTAACTCTGACTTCAGGGCATTTTTGCTCAAGCTAGAGAGGGTTTTTGATTCACTTTGTAGGAAGTACCAGAAAGTAGTTTTATGTGGTGACTTCAATATAAATTTTGTATATGATTGTGCAAGAAAAAGGATGTTAGTAGATCTCCTAAATTCATATGATCTGATGCAAGCTGTGTTTTTTCCAACTAGGGTGCAGGAGAACAGTAGCACAGACATAGACAATATTTTTATTCATTCTTCATTACTAGATAGGCATTCTGTTAGTAAAAGCGTGAATGGCGTTTCAGACCATGATGCACAAAAATTTAACACTAAAAGGCTTTTGTACTCAAACCAATGTCATATTTAATTACAAATTATGTAGGAAATTTAATCCAACAGCAATAGAGAGTTTTTTAAAACTTGTTAAGGAACAAGAGTGGCAGGATGTTAATAGTGCCAATAATATAGATGATAAATACAATGCTTTCCATAATACATTTCTCATGCTCTTTGAGAGTTGCTTTCCATTAGAACATTCTAAACGGGGTACTGGCAGTAATGGACAGCCCGGGTGGCTGACTAGTGGGATAAGGATATCATGTAGAACAAAGTGGGAATTATATCAAAGTGTTAGAAGTAGTCACAATCAAGCTACAGTAGACCATTACAAACAGTATTGTAAGGTGCTTAAAAATGTTATTAGGAAGGCAAGGAGTATGTGGTATGCAAATAGAATAGCTAATTCACAGGATAAAGTTAAAACTATACGGTCAGTTGTGAAGGAAGTGTCTGGTCAGCAGCACAACGTCGATGATATAAAGTCAGTTTGCAGTAAAAATATTGCTATTACTGATAAACCAGATATATGTACAGTATCATTTTCTGAGCATTGCTGGTGAATGAAATAAAAATTTAGTTTCTACAGGAAATCATATAACTTTCTTGGCAAATGCCTTTCCAAAATTGATGTCTGAAATACTCATCTGTGATACAGACAATAGGGAGACTGAGTCAATAATTAAATCACTGAAGACTAAGGACTCTCATGGTTATGATGGAGTGTCCAGCAGAATATTAAAGTACTGCGCAGCACATGTTAGTCCTGTATTTAGCCATAGTTGTAATTTTTCCTTTAGGAATGGTCAGTTTCCTGAGTGATTAAAGTACTCAGTAGTAAAGCTGCTTTATAAAAAGAGAGAAAGGGATAATGTAGATAATTTTAGACCTATTTCTTTGCCATCAGTGTTTGCAAAAGTTATTGAAAAGGCTGTGTATGTAAGAATAATTGATCATTTTATATATATTATTTGCTATCAAATGTACAGTTCGGCTTTAGAAGTAGTTTAACAACTGAAAATGCTATATTCTCTTTTCTCTGTGGGGTACTGGATGGGCTAAACAAAAAGTTTCAAATGCTTGGTGTATTTTTTGATTTAACTAAGGCATTTGATTGTGTTGATCACAAAATATTGCTCCAGAAGTTGGACCATTACGGAATAAGGGGAGTAGCTCACAATTGGTTCACCTCTTACTTTAGCAACAGGCAGCAAAAGGTCATTATTCACAATGTTGATAACGGCTGTGATGTGGGACCTGAGTGGGGTACTGTCAAGTGGGGGGTGCTCCAGGGATCAGTGTTCGGGCCGCTCCTGTTCCTTATTTATATAAATGATATGCCCTCTAGTATTACGGGTAACTCTAAAATATTTATGTTTGCTGATGACACTAGCTTGGTAGTAAAGGATGTTGTGCGCAACATTGACTCAGTTTCAAATAGTGCAGTACATGACCTCAGTTCATGGCTTGTAGAAAATTAACTAATGTTAAACCACAGTAAGACTCAGTTTTTGCAGTTTCTAATACACAATACAACAAAACCTGACGTTTTAATTTCACAGAACGGGCATATGATTAGTAAAAGTGAACAGTTCAAATTTCTAGGTGTTCAGATAGATAGTAAGCTGTCGTGGAAAGCCTGTGTTCAGGCTCTCGTTCAAAGACTTAATACTGACATTTTTACTATTCGAACGGTACCAAAACTGAGTGATACTTCGACACGAAAATTGGTCTACTTTGCTTATTTTCATTCACTTATGTCATATGTATTATATTTTGGGGTAACTCTTCCCATTCTACAAGGATAGTTTTGGCTCAGAAATGGGCGGTTCGGGCAATAAGTGGTGAGTTCACGAACCTCTTGTCGACCTCTGTTCACGAGTCTGGGTATTTTGACATTGGCCTCTCAATATGTATATTCCTTATTGTCGTTTCTTGTTCCCAATGTTAGTTTATTCCCAAGAATGAGCAGCTTTCACTCGGTTAATACTCGGCAGAAATCAGACCTTCATTTGGATTGGACTTTCTTAACTCTTGTGCAAAAAGGTGTGCAGTATACTGCTGCATCCATTTTGAATAAGCTGCCACTCGAATTCAAAAATCTTAGCAGTAATCCACGCGCTTTCAAATCAAAACTGAAGAGTTTCCTCATAGGTCACTCCTTCTATCCTGTCAAGGAGTTCCTTAAAAAGATTAATCTTATTGTATTGCTGATAGCGTTTACTTAAACTTATGCACTGACTCTTTTCAGGTTCATGAATATTTATTTTTATGTGTTATTATTTTTATGTTGTAATTTCATGTACTGACACATTCCATGACCTAGGAGATTTGCTCCTCAATTAGGTCCTACGGAACTTGACGTGTAAATAAATAACTAACTAAATAAATAAATAAATAAATAAAGTACTATAGTGGAGGTAAGACACTGTCCATACAAGAGGTATGCCATTAATCCCATAACATTTTAGATTGACAAGTATAATTCTGTAATTCACACAGAGACTTTGGCAATGTTTAAACAATATATACAAACAAAACCATTTTCCTAGTTTAGCTCTGCCAAGATATGGTTTGTAAAGTCTTGTGTGGCTTTCTCTCTGGAGGATCTCTTATGAGAGCTAAACAGAGAGACAGTTAACAAGCTCTGCTCAAGTAAACGAGTTGGTACTCTGCTGTAGGGCACTTTGAAAAGACTGGTAGCAGTGAAATAGGTCAGCAAGTAGAAGTGATTTGTGTATTTCCAGTTTTATAGATGGGTGTTATTTAAATCTTTTAAATATAAAATAAGTGCTGAATTATAACCATTCACCTCAAACAGAGTATGATTGAAATTTACTGTACCTCAAAATATTAATATTCATTGTAGCCCAAAGTACTTACGAAATTTTCCAAATTGATACTGTTTTCTCACATGCTCAATTACAAATTGTGCAAAAAATGAAAGTTGTATTTAAATTTTAAAGCTGCCTTTTTAAGTTATAAATTTGAAAAATAATAAAAATCTTTACAAATGATCTTTAGGACAATGTGTTCATGGTAAAGCATACATTTTCTTTAAATTTCATGTTTGTGATTACTGTTTGCAGCAGCTCAAGAATATATGTAAAAAGTAAAATACTGCACCTGGAAAAATAGTTTATGAAATCAAGTCATACTAGAATTTACTTTCACATAGATGTGATGTGATAGCATACAATTTTACATTGGTCATACACCAATCATTCTGGTGATGTACTCTTGCAGAATCTCTTTCAGAAAGTGATGTGCTATGCCTAACCTGATGGTTATTGCACATACAAAGGCACGCATGCTTCTACTCATGCAGAACTGTTGGTTGGAGAGGGGCTCCATTTCATTTCAGTACTGGATAACTCTCATATCTTATTTTCCACATAGCAGCATTCTTGTAGTAGTAGTAGTAGTAGTAGTAGTAGTAATCCGCAGACAAAAATGGTAACAAAAACTCATGCTGCATCTGACTTGGAGCAAGCAGCAGTATGGTCAGCATCTGTTCGCGAAGTGGTGTGGCTGTAAACATGCTCCAGGAATTCAGAATTCCTGGTTCTACACCACAAGCAAAAGCTAGAATATTGATGATATGCAAACATGACTCAAGCAAGTAAAGAGAGAATTACTATAGGTCGATGATCCACCCATTCCAAAGTGGCAACCTAACATCAGATTCTGCGGAGTTGGACTTGTATGAGAGAGCAAGTCAAAGTGCTCTGGGAAACTTCCATGAAAAACACAACTTACATTGGCAGTTTCAACAACATTCAGACACTCGTTCGAGCAAGAAAACTCACTCTCTTGCAGAAGAACTTACGAAGCAGAAAATCCCAACTCTCACTCTGCAAGAACCACAGATCACATATTCAGAAATGATAGACTGCATTAATTACAGAATTTTCAAAAGTGGTACATGCGAAAAAATTAGCAAAGGAGCAGCACTATAATTTGCATGGCCTTCGTCAACAAAAAAGTTTTGGAGGCAGCAAACCATCAACAGTTGACTCATGACCTTAAGAATCAAACACACAAACAAAAACTACACATTTATTAACATACATGCACCAACAAATGGTGATGATAAAAAGGAGTCCGAAAAAAACAGGGGTGACAAAATTCCAAAAGATGAGTGGAAAATTCTACTTGGTAATTATAATGCTCAGATTGGCATGGAACACAAATACAAGAGGACAGTGGGAGACTATCCTGCACACAAGTTCACCTATAAGAATGGCACGCGACTTGTTGTGTTATGCCAACAAAGCAACCTAAAAATTGTGTCAACTTCAGAAAAAGCCCAAAAAAACAAAAAAAAAAACATGTTGATTACCCATCCATCATGTAGGAGAATTTCAGATTGATCAAGTGTCAGTATCATATGACTACCAAAAAGAAATTCATGCTGTGCAAGCATGAAGAAGTGCAAATATTGATCCAGATTATTATTATTTAACCAGGATCAAAATTAAATTCGCACCCAAAGGAAAATTCAACAGGAAAGCACTGGTGACTGCAAAATTTGATGTACACAAAATCAGTGTCTGTAAAACAACAGAAAAATCATCAAAACAGCAAAAGACCTGATCTCACTTCACAAATAACCACTAGAGGCATTTTAAAATTACAATTGCAATAATCAGAAGAAACATAGAAAAAATTCCTCAAAGTTCACAAATGAACATCCAAGAGTTTAAGGCAAAATAAATGAAAATATGTCAATGACCAACTGGAGTCAGGTGAAGACAACTTCAAAAATTATAATAATTTCTACAAAACTTTTGCAAACCAAATCAAAGAGTACTCATCACAGAACCTCTTCTTTTGAAAACAAGGTGGTAAATTACCATCAATAAGACAATTTTTCACAGATTGCCCATAACACTTCTCTCATTGCTCTCCTTATGCATATTTTTGCTTTGTTTGGCTTTTGTTTGTCACAAGGCTTGCACTTCACTTAAATCTCTGATGAATATATCACCCTCCCCCCCCCCTCCCCCTATGATTTAATACTAACTTTATAACACCCCCTATGATTTAATACTAACTTTATAACATTGTTTACTGAACCCGGGTGGGTCTTTCCTATCAACTTTGCTTGGCACATATGGGTCTAAAGCACAATGTACAATCCTTTATAATTTTATCAATTTGTACTCCTCATCTTCATCTGCAGAGCTTCATGTTGAATACTCAGATACACTCTACACTAATTACTTTCCTGTCTCACTTGCTAAGCAAAAATATTTTCCTACCTTTTGTGACATTTCTTGTAACACTTTAGTCCATGACATAAAAATCTTCTGATCACTGATGCCAACTGGTATGTTAACTTGTTCAGGAAGTTAAAAGGTTGTCTAAGATGTTGCCTTAATGGGTCAATTCTCTAATAAATGTAGCTGAATTCACCCACTCAGCCAACCATTCAAAGAGACTGACGATGGCCTCAGAAGCCACGTGGCCAAGTCATTTGTGCTGACATGAGCTATGATTGGCATTGCATTAAATAGCCAGTGGTAGAGCTGCCACCACTTCCTGAGTGAGATCTCCCAGCGGGCATACTGAATACAGTAGCCTTCTTTTCCGATCTGTATGCTATTTTCCTGAGAGCTCAGTTCCCCAGCTAACATTGTAGTTCCCAGTGAACAACATACTCACCCTTTGTGCTTCTGCAATCTTAGCAGGAAAATGGGCTATTGGCCCAACATATGAGGCACCCCATGTTAGCTCAGATGTGTTATTTATACGGGGCAGCACCTGATACTTGTTGCTAATGTTTAAGGGGGGCAGCTCTGCTGCATGTTCCTGCAATTTTTAAATGGGATGCTATAGTTTGAACTTATTTTCTGATAGCGGCTATCGAGACGAATCCAATGATGTGCAACAGTAAGGTGTTTGAAGGTCAACGTAGCAAAAAGGTGGCATGAATGTCCATTTACAGAAGGTGTTTGAAGTGATGACCATTGGTATCAATGCAGTGCTGCAATCTTCTTATCATGGATTGATTGGTATTTCTTATCACTTCAGCAGTTATCGAAGCTCATGCTCTGACAATTCCCTCTCGTGTATCGTGCAAAAAGTAAATATTTGCCGAATACAGTGTATCCATATGTGCCATTGGCATGTAAGCACCATTCGATGGTTTTGCAAGACAACACTAATAGGAACGGTAAGACTAGTATTGTTGCATCAAGCGAATGTGGATGATGTATTTCTTTGAAGAACAAGTCGATATTCTTCTCATTTACGGAGAATAGCAACAAAATTCAGTGAGAGCTATAGGCCTATACGTTGAAAGATATCCTCAAGGTACACACCCTACATGTAGGACATTTAAATATGTGTACGATAAATTGAGAACAACCGGATCTTTAACACATCAGAAACATATCCGGCAGAGGAAAGTTACTAATGAGGAAATGGAAATTGGTACTCTTGCCACTGTGGTTAGAGATCCTTGTGTTAGTTCACGTCAAATCACAAGGGAATCTGGCATGAGCCAGAGTAGTGTTGTTCGTGTTCTGCATCGCCATATCATCTTTACCATATCAGCCTCCAGCAAGAATTAACTGGGACGGATTGTATGTGTTGCATTGAATTCTGCCAATAGGCTCAATTTCAGATCCATATGGATGGCACATTTTTTAATTTGATTTTATTTACTGATGGGGCTACACTCACGAACCATGGAAATGTTAATTTCCATAACATGCATTATTGGGCAACTGAAAATCCATGTTGGCTGTGGCAAGTAGCACACCAAAAACTGTGATCGAAGAATGTACAGTGTGAGATTCTGCAGGTTCGAATCCTGCCTCGGGCATGGGTGTGTGTGATGTCCTTAGGTTAGTTAGGTTTAAGTAGTTCTAAGTTCTAGGGGACTTATGACCTAAGATGTTGAGTCCCTTAGTGCTCAGAGCCATTTGAACCATTTTTAGATTCTGCAGGACAGAATTATAGGCCGCTATTTCATTGAAGGAAATCTTAATGTTAGGAAGTAACCCATATTCCTGCAAAAAACATTAGGTCTGTTATTGGAAGAAATGCCTTTAGGAACAAGGAACAGAATGTGGTATCAACACGATGGGTGTCCGGCACATTTTTCGCTGATGGTTAAAAATGAGTTCCAGAGACAGTTCCCAAATCGTTGGATTGGATGCAGAGGAGATGTCTCGCAGCCAGCTTGTTCACCAGACTTGACACCTCTGGATTTTTTCCTTGTGGGGATTCGTGTGCTTCGATAAGTGCTGATGTGATACGCACTTCGAACACCTTTTGTAAATGTACGTTCACGCCACCTTTCTGACCTTCAAAGATCTTACAGTTACACATCACTGGATTTGTCTCAATAGCTGCTATCAGAAAATAAGTACCAAACTATAGCATCGCATTTAAGAAACAAAGTTGACCTTCATATCTCTGAAGTGACCCCACCTAGCAACAAAAAAACCATCATATTGGGGCCCCACAAGCTTTTCAGCGCCTATCATACTTTCGGAGTTACTCTTGGTGGCAATAGTTAGTGACTCACCCTGTATAAATATGCTGAATGAAATGCATTTGGAAGCCAAGAGACAAATACGTGGAGGCGTCAGTGATTACTGTAGCAGAATATTGTCAAATGATCTTTCATAAAACCCAAAGAAATTCTGGTCATGTGTAAAGGCTGTTAGTGGCAACAAGGTTAGTCCCTAGTCACTCATGTACAAGTCTGGAAATGAAATTGAGAGTAGTAGAGTGAAATTAGAAGTGCTTAATTCTATTCTCAAATGTTCCTTTACAAAGGAAAAAAAAACAGGAGTATGCCCCAGCTTAATTCTTGTACCACTGAAAAGGTGAATGAAATAGATACTAGCATCAGTGGCAGTGAGAACCAGCTGAAATCGTTAAAACTGAACAAACTCTAGGGCCCAATCGAATCTCTGTCAGAGTCCACACCCAATTCGTGGCTGAGTTATCTGTGATAGTTCCCTTGAACAAAAAGCTGTGCCCAATAGTTGGAAGAAAGCACAAGTTACACCTGTCTACAATAAGGGTAGCAGAAGTGATCCACAAAACTACTGTCCATTGGCCTTGACATCCATTTGTTGTAGAATCTTGGAGCAAATTCTGAGCTCAAACATCATGAGGTATCTCAAAAACATCGATCGTGTGAAACTCGACTTACGGTTCTCTCACATTACATTCTGAAAACCGTGGATCAAGGCAGTCGGATAGAGGCAGTACTTCTAGGTTTCCAAAGAGCATTTGATCCAGTACGCACCTATCCTCAGGTAAAGCAGGTAGCAGACTTTGGTTTATTGATAGAATACGAGGGAAATGCAATCAGTTTACAAAGGAGACTGCTTACAAATCACTCATGTGACCCATCCTAGAATATTGGTAAAGTTCGTGGGAACGGCACAAAACTGGGCTAGCAGGGCATATTGAACATATTAAAGAGAAGGGCAGCACGAATGGTAACAGATTTGTTTGACTGCAGGAGATTGTCATTGAGATGTTGAAGAAACTGAACTGGTAGATAAACTAAAACTATCCTGGGAAAGTCTATTAACAAAGTTTCAAGAATTGTCTTTAAATGAGGGTTGTGGGAATATACTGCAACCCTCTACATATTGCTCCTATAGGGATTGTGAGTATAAGATTAGATTAATTACAGCACACACAGAGGCATTTAAATCATCATTTTTTCCCATGCTCCATAAATGAATGGAAAAGGGAAAAAAAACCCTAACTGGTACATTGGGAAGTACACTATGCCATTCTCTTGACAGTGGTTTGCAGAGTATAGATGTAGATGAAGATGAATTGAAGTCCAACACAAAGATAGAGTAGCTCCCAAGCCCAAAGAAAATATGTGGAATGACAGGTTTCAGTAAAGAAAAGGCTTTAAACTTTATGGTTAAATGAAGGAGGAGGAAGCCGACCACGGTGGGCGAGCGGTTCTAGGCACTTCAGTCTGGAACAGCGCGACTGCTACGGTCGCAGGTTTGAATCCTGCCTCAGGCATGGATGTGTGTGATGTCCTTAGGTTAGTTAGGTTTAAGTAGTTCTAAGTTCTTGGGGAATGATGACCTCAGATGTTAAGTTCCATAGTGCTCAGAGCCATTTGAACCATTTTAAGGAGGGAGAAAACACCTAAATTTAAGAAGTGTTCAGAGTCGGGTTTGATTCATCAAAAATGAATAAGGTTTGTATTTAAAAAAGAGAGAGAGAGAGATATTCACGAAGTACAAAACATATGCCAAAATGAAACTCGCAGAAGCATGAAAGATGAATCGTTCAAAACATTTAGAACTGTTTGTAAGAGTCAGTGCTCCGTTACTGAGGGAGACCTAAGAAACTAGGTGTTCTGAATGGTAAGTGAGATGAACATTACAGATTTCCATGCTTCTTTCATCCAGTTGAACATAATCAAGAGATTATGTGGAAAAGAAAACCACAAAATTACAAAGTTTACCTCAACCAAAAGTGTAGAGGAAATGTCATTAATACGTAATAATATAGAGAAATTTATAGCTGACCTGAGGACGAAGCTTGTTGTTATCCCCTAAAATGGTGCATATAAAGCCAGTCAGTCAGTTTCGTGCAAGAAATGTGTACAAACAGCACTTTATGATATCTAACAAAAAAGAGACAAGTCACTTGTGCAGTTGATAAATGCTGTGACACATTCGTATATGACAATGCTAGTGATAAGTATCAGAGGATTACTGTTTCTGTGCCTTTATGTCTGTATTCAGGAACATTAAAGCAAATTAGGGCCAGGACTGTTTACTTGCAACAGTCTTGTAATCTACGACTACATAGCAAAATCTGGAAAAATGGAAGAGAATGATTTTCAATGATGCATGCAAGGGTGCCCATATCCAGGGCCAGGTGCCCCCCCTCTAGCTCTTAGCGAAAGGGGAAAAATATATAGTGCAGTCAGGTACTTTTCTGTAAGAAAATGATTCAAAATTTGGTTTTATGCTGGTTTTTAACAGGCTCAGAATTGGAAATTTTTCATGGTTACTTAAGTTTTTTCTTTCAAAATATTTACACTGTACCTCTTGGAGTTGTTGGTGAGGTTCTGGAAGGCACCAACAGGGATGTGGAGCCATGCTGACTCCAGTGCCATGGAAAGCTGTGCTAGGTCTATTGGTTGAAGATCCAGGGAGCAAACGGTGTGACCAAGGTGGTCTTGCAGATTCTCAATTGTGTTTAAATCTGGGGAGTTTGGTGGTCAGTGGAGTGCAGTAAACTCGTCCTGGTGCTCTTCGAACAATTACACTGTGAGCTGTGGCATGTTGTGTTGGGTTTAAATATGGGAGGTTTAGTGGCCAGGGAAGTGTGGTAAACTCATCGTGGTGCTCTTTGAACCACGTACACTGTGAGCTGTGTGACATGATGCATTGCCCTGGTAGTAGAGACCACTGTGCCGAGGAAAAACAAACTGATGTAGGGATGGGCATGGTCCTCAAGGATAGATGCATACTTGTTGATTGTGTCTTCCAGAGTGACCTAGGGAATGCCACAAAAACATCCTGCAGACCATAATGCTCTCTTTCGGTTGCAGGGTTTTTGCTTTCAGACGTTTCATGCCATACACACCAACAGCCATCTGTCTCATGGAGCATAAAACGTGATACGTCTGAAAAGGCCGCCTGTCGCCACTCAGCCCATTTCCAGTTGCAGTATTGGCAAACAAATTCCAGATATTGTTGCGGTGAACAGCAATAATTTGGATGCATGAACCACGTGCCTACTGCAGAGGTCCATGCGCAGCAAAGTTTGCTTAACGGTCATTGAGGAGGCACTGTTGGTAGCCCCTTGGTTCATCTGGGCAGTCATTTGCTCAACAGTTGTCTCTCTCTTCAGATATATACATCTCTGTAGTCATCGTTCACCCCTGTCATCTATGGCCCGTGCGCCCCACATCCGCCTCAGCCCCGTTTAGGATAGCACCATGTTGCCATACACAGTATACTTCAACATACTGCAGTATGTGAGCAGTTTACAGACATTAGCTGTTTTGAAAATGCTTCCACTCTTGACCTGAAAGCCAGTGATCATGCCCTTTTTGACATCAGATAAATCACTCTGTTTCTGCATCTCTCCAACACGCTTCATATACCCTCCACCATCTGTGAGTGGTTATTGCAGATGTATTAATGTGACTAGACAGTGTGTTTATAACGATAAATGCACAAACATGCCAGAACTTCATTATACCTGCACATTCTCAAGCACTGGGCTAGCATGTGATTGAACTTCAGGATTTCAAATCATCATTTCTAGTTCTGTCTCTGTCCAATACAATGTTTTAAAGCAATCTGTGTTCCGAAATAATGTGTCAGGGACAAAATATGGAGAAAGCATCATCGGGGAGGAAAAAAACTGTTAAATTAAGAAAATTTATCACGAATTATTTCTGTGTTGAAATGATGGATTTTCTCTGTGTTTTGGTTTCCACAATTACAATGTGAGTTACTCTTTTGGTGTTTTTGTCCTCTGTTCCACTTTGGTACTGTGTGTGTTTTATACCTTTATTTTCACTCTGATCTAGCAACTCATAATTTCTTATTGTGATATTTGTTCTTGATCAACTCAGCTTGCAATGAAATAGAAGAATTAGATGCTGTGACTGCTTGCAGTTTCATTTTATTAAATTCTTCACAAGTTGTCATTAGAGACACACTCTTGTCATTTGAAAATCTACATAGATACTTTCTGATGTTTAACTTGCCCTGTGGTGACCTTCATCCTGGAGAATTTGCTTTCATGTAGAAAAAGAGATAAGCTATTGTGAGAGGAACTGAAGCATACAAACATCAAAATTGGCTTATATAAACTGTAAAAGTTAGCTCAGGGTAAACCATAGGCTTGTAAATGTAGTGAAGAATGGTGACTGGTTGTAGTTCCTTCTCCTGTAGTGTAATTAAAAAATAAGCAACACGTGCAGGACATATTTATATTAAAAATTGCAGCCAACTCTTTTTCTCAATATTGTGTTTTGATTTTAATTTGCATGTTTCCCTGATCTTGTAATTTTTACTTGCACTGCTTTTACTTCACAGTCTGGAACTTAAAATCAGGCAAACTCCAGGTTGATTTACCAGGGCACGCTGATGAAGTGTTTGCTGTTGATTGGTCACCGGATGGCTTAAGAGTAGTCAGTGGAGGCAAGGATAAAATTCTGAAACTGTAAGTGTGCATTTAAATGATTGTGTGGACTGTTTTTATTCTTTAAAATTTTAGCATTTTAGTCCCAGTTGTCAGTAGATCAGACAATTTTTCCGTCTATAAATCTTTGATTCCAGAACTTAAAAGTATGTGGGGAGAAAAAATAACCAGTTATTGTTAGTGTCAGGAATTGAAACCATGGCTGGAACAGAATTATAATTAACATTTGGTAAAACTTCCTTGTCCAGATGTCGATACCAAGTTGATACTTACCTTTTGTCCACAGCTGAGAATAGTGTGTACAGTAGGAAGATGTGGCCTAGACAGAATAGTATACGCTGTTCTAAAGCATTTTCATTAATACAGTTATGTCGACATTATAACTGTGACTGACTTCAAAAGAATTAAATGACATAAATTGTCTAGCCTCTCTTCAGTGCACTGATACTTTTGAAATATCTGTCAAGTTCTGCATTTGTATGTACATAGTATTAATACTGCCACTGTGCATGCCATTACAGAAATGTGTTTTTTGTCCCAATAAATGTACACTATTATTCAGTTAAAATATGGCCAATACATTTTTCACCTATTCATTCCTTTTAAGGTGGATGTGATGTCTGCATGCATATTTTACTAGAATTTCTCCCTTTGGCAATGGTGCTTTGAATAAAAAACAAAGGAAATAGTGAGACCATAAAAGGCGAACAATGGAATGCAAAAAGGCTGAAAGCGAAGTCTATATGGCAAAGCTATATTTTTTGTACAGCCAATATTGCATACTGAAGTCAGCCACAGGGTGGCAGGGAGTGCAGGAAGAGACTTTCTCACTGCTCTCCATGTCACCTTCTGTAGGCATTCTTCTCAGCTTCCTACTGTAGAGGAGGCCAAATTTGTCTACTGCCACACACATCTAAAAGAGAAGACACTTGCCCTAGCTTTCGGAACTATTAGTTCCTTCCTCAGGGAGGAAAAGAATAGGTTGAGAGTATGTTGGAAAGGAGTGGCAGGTCACTCTGAACCTAAGGTCAGAGAGCCCATCCTGTATGGTAAAATCACTAGTAAAATATTAATGTTGTTTGACTGAATTTTGTAAGATACTAATGACTGCATTTTGTAAAATACTAAGTGATAAGAGCTTAGGTAACAAATTTTTTCATAGTGATATTATCATAAACAAACTTGCATACAAGATTGTAAAGCCACTTCACAAAAAGGAGAGAAAACAATAGTAAGGAATTATTGCCAGTATTAAAAAAATGAAATCATCATACTTTATAAACATCAGTATTAGGTTGCTATTCACTGTGAAAATGCCATGTTTGAATTGCAGACAGGAACTTTCGGCCAAAACCTCCTTCAGAAAAGGAAAAACACAGCGCGAGCGCGCGCGCGCACACACACACACACACACACACTTACTTAAGCAACACGACTCTCACTCTCATGACCGCTATCTCAAGTCGCTGCAGCCAGGGTGCAACTATCATGTTAAACAAAAGTAGCAATCTGGATAGGGTAGGGGAGGGTTAGGGATAACAGGATATGTGGGTGGGGAGGGGGAGGCCGCCAGGCTTAGTGTCGGGGATGGGAAAGGGAAAAGACAGGTGGGAGCATTGGCAAAGAGCAGTGCACAATGAGGATGAGGGGACAAGAATTGGGAGGTGGTGTTAGGACAGAGGGGGCAGAAACTGTTGCGTGGGATGTGTGGTGATAGTAGATTACTGTAGGTTGAGGCCCATATGATCTGGGTTGTGAAGCAGCCGTTAAAATCAAGCATGTTTTGTTCAGTTGCATGTTGTGTTACAGGGTGGACCACTTAGCTTTCGGCCACTTTTGTGGTGGCCATTTACCCTGGTGAGTACCAGTATAAAAAGCTGTGCAATGATTACAGCTGGTGTATGATGTGGCTGTTTTCCAACATGAACATTATTTGATACTTCATAACCACTTAGTACTGAAAGAATACTTGCAAACAGTTTGGATTTCAAAAAAGAACTGTTAACTCAGTAATGTATCTCGACAGAAAATTCATTATAGTCACTAAATCGCCTTTATTGGGAACATTCAGGTACTTTTTTAAAGATTTTCATTGTGCAGACACAACAGCTTCATGGTTTTTACCTTACCTTCATTAAACAACAGTGGGTATTGGATCATGTCCACCCCAACAGTATGCACTCAGAATATGAAGAGCAAGTAGACTTGGGTACTGATACACACTGCTGGCCATCAAAATTGCAACACCATGAAAGTGGCATGCAACAAATATCAAATTCGCATGAAGTGTACTACATGCTTGGTTATGCAAGGGACTAGCATTTCAGCACAATCACACAAAGTAGGTGGGAGTGACATCATCTACATTTTGTGCATTTGTTTAGCATATGATATATTCTGTATATAAAGAAATGTTATACAGGTCACCTGTGATTCAGAAATTGCATGTCAGGATTCAGCTGTAGCAGGATAATGGCCTGTCAGGACTGCACTTCATCGTGCCCCAATATTACTTTGTGTGTCTGTTAGAGAAGCGCACTGACAGTGTCGAACGCAAGTATAACGACATTGTCATTTCTCAAGAGCCCCAGTTCTGTGTACAGCTTTGCAATGGATATATTCATGACTGGATACACTGCGGGGAATGAAAGTTTACAGACTGAATTTTTATCGTCATACACCAAGCGTGATGGTAAGGGGTGCCATTGGAACCACGACAGGATCACCTTTAGTTTGCATATCCAGTAATCTGGACAACAGGCATTACATGACTGAAGTTTTAATGCCAGTGACTGTATCCCCCCACCCCCCAGCCCCCACCCCTCCAGCCCGTGAGCTCCATGATGTCACCTTCCAATGAGATAAGGTGAGACATTGCCGAAACTGACCTGAGCTATCTCAGTATGGACTCACGCCTTCGCCAGCATTTTCTCTAGATCTCTTACTGTACTGAAAACATATGGTCATGTGTTGCCAAAAGACTGACACACCAAGAGTCACAACCTGATACAATTGATACGCCTACTGAGACGCGACAAAGTAGCGGTAGGCAAAATGCAACAGGGAGTAACAATATTAATGTGGTAATAGTAAACTGCAGGAGTGACTATAGAAAGGTCCCAGAACTGCTCTCATTAATAAACGGTCACAATGCCCTCGTAGTACTAGGGACGGAAAGTTAGCTGAAACCAGATGTAAACAGTAATGAAGTTCTAAACTCAGATTGGAATGTGTACCGCAGAGACAGGCTGGACAGTGAAGGGGGAGGCGTGTTTATAGCAATAAAAAGTGCAATAGCATCGAAGAAAATTGACGGAGATCCGAAATGTGAAATAATGTGGGTGGAGGTCACGGTTAAAGCAGGCTCAAACATGGTAATTGGATGTCTCTATAGCCCCCCTGGCTCAGCAGCTGTACCTGAAGGAAAATTTGGAAAATATTTCGGGTAGATTTCCTGACCATGTTATAGTTCTAGGTGGAGATTTTAATTTACCAGATATAGACTGGGAGACTCAGACATTTATAACGGGTGGCAGGGACAAAGAATCGAGTGAAATTTTTTTTAAGTGCATTATCTGAGAACTACCTTGAGCAGTTAAACTCGTGGTGATAACATATTAGACCTTCTGGTGACTAACAGACCCGAACTGTTTGAAACAGTTAAGGCAGAACAGGAAATCAGTGATTATAAAGCGATTACTGCCTCAATGATTTCAGCCGTAAATAGAAATATTGAGAAAGGTAGGAAGATTTTTCTGTTTAGCAAAAGTGACAAAAAGCATATTTCAGAGTACTTGACGGCTCAACACAGAAGTTTTAGCTCAAGTGCAGATAGTGTTGAGGATCAGTGGACAAAGTTCAAAACCATCGTACAATATGCACATGTGCCAAGCAAGATTGTAAGAGATGGAAAATAGCCACCGTGGTACAACAACCGAGTTAGGGAACTTCACAGCAAACATAAACATAGCTAAAGCCTTGGAGACAAACAAAAATTACACGAAGCAAAATGCAGTGTGAGGAGGGCTATGCGAGATATAGTCAATGAATTCAAAAGTAAAATTCTATGTACTGACTTGGCAGAAAATCCTAAGAAATTTTGGTCTTATGTCAGAGCGGTAGGTGGATCAATACAAAATGACCAGACACTGTGACCAAAATTTCACTGAAGCAGAGGATGACAGACTAAAGGCCAAAATACTAAACGTCTTTGGGAAAAAGACGTTTCACAGAGGAAGACTGTACTGTAGTTCCTTCTCTAGATTGTCACACAGATGACAGAATGGTAGATATCGAAATAGGTGACAGAGGGATAGAAAAACAAAACCACTAAAAACTGGAAAGGCCGCTGGACCTGATGGGTACCAGTTCGATTTTACACAGAGTTCATGAAGGAACTTTCCCTCCCCCCCCCCCCCCCCCCCTTCTTGCAGCGGTGTACCATAGGTCTCTAGAAGAGCGTAGCATTCCAAAAGATTGGAAAAGGGCACAGGTCATCCCCATTTTCAAGAAGGGACGTCGAACAGATGTGCAGAACTATAGACCTAGATCTCTAACATCAATCAGTTGTAGAATTTTGGAACACGTATTATGTTGGAGTATAATGACTTTCCTGGGGACTAGAAATGTACTCTGTAGGAATCAACATGGGTTTCGTAAAAGACGATCGTGTGAAACCTGGCTTGCACTATTCATCCACGAGACTCAGAGGGCCATAGACATGGGTTCACAGGTAGATGCCGTGTTTCTTGACTTCCGCAAGTCATTTGATACAGTACCCCACAGTCGTTTAATGAACAAAGTAAGAGCATATGGACTATCACACCAATTGTGTGATTGGCTTGAAGAGTTCCTAGATAACAGAATGCAGCATGTCATTCTCAGTGGAGAGAAGTTTTACCAAGTAAGAGTGATTTCAGGTGTGCCGCAGGGGAGTGTCGTAGGACCATTGCTATTCACAATATACATAAATGACCTTGTGGATAACACCGGAAGTTCACTGAGGCTTTTTGTGGATTATGCTGTAGTATATCGAGAGGTTGTAACAATGAAAAAATGTACTGAAATGCAGGAGGATCTGCAACGAATTGACGCGTGGTGCAGGGAATGGCAATGAAATCTCAATGTAGACAAGTGTAATGTGCTGTGAATACATAGAAAGAAAGATCATTTATCATTTAGCTACAATATAGCAGGTCAGCAACTGGAAGCAATTAATTCCATTAATTATCTGGGAGTAGGCATTAGGAGTGATTTAAAATGGAATGACCATATAAAATTAATCGTTGGTAAAGCAGATGCCAGACAGATTCATTGGAAGAATCCTAAGGAAATGCAGTCCGAAAACAAAGGAAGTAGGTTACAGTACACTTGTTCGCCCACTGTTTGAATACTGCTCACCGGTGTGGAATCCACACCAGATAGGGTAGAGAGAAGATCCAACAGAGAGCAGCGCGCTTCATTACAGGATCATTTAGTAATCGCAAAAGCGTTACGGAGATGATAGATAAACTCCAGTGGAAGACTCTGCAAGAGAGACGCTTAGTAGCTCGGTACGGGCTTTTGTTGAAGTTTCAAGAACATACCTTCACCGAGGAGTCAAGCAGTATATTGCTCCCTCCTACGCATATCTCGCGAAGAGACCATGAGGATAAAAACAGAGGGATTAGAGCCCACACAGAGGCATACCGACAATCTTTCTTTCCACGAACAACATGAGACTGGAATAGAAGGGAGAACCGATAGAGGTACTCAAGGTACCCTCTGCCACACACCATCAGGTGGCTTGCAGAGTATGGACGTAGATATAGATGACATACCAGTATCTGTCATCCAAGCTAACTTGACCAAATACCCAGCTTGGTTAGAGCTAATGTTGCTGCCATAGGTGGAATCTCTAGGTACTAAATTTCTCACCCTGTACACTCCCAAACCATCTGAAAAGTTTTAATTGTGGTATCTTCCTAATGTACTGTTAGTGCACAATAAGAAAGATTTTTCTTGTTTTCTATCCTTCCTGGTGTTGGAACTTTGATGACCAGTAGAGTAAATAAATGATCTTCTGCACACAGTGTTGAAAGTTTGCCGTTGATACGGGACAAGGATAAAATGTTGTACCAGTGCTTTTATTGAAACAACTAATGAAACATGTTGGATGGAATGGTTTAAATTTTGAGAAGACTCACTAAATAAAATACCAAACTTCTCAAATAACTCCATAATATATCAATGAAATGCAGAAGTAAACAGTGTTCAGTTTGCAGCTATACATAATTTAAACATGAATAATACTTTTTTCATGAAATGTATAATAAAGAAAACATGGTTTTCACAAGATGGTCATTGTGTTCCTCTAAGTCAGTATGCCTAGACTCAGTTTATTCTGCTTATCTTCATTTACTAATGAGTTACACAACTCATTGGTATAATGTTTTAAGAACTTGGTATTTTGACAACTGATTAACAATACATATATTCATTAGTGCCCTTTATCATTACCGAGTTACTGCAGTTTGTGTTCCGCTGTTTTCAAAGAGATGCTGTTGTCTTTCATGCAATTGGGATTTTGTATGTTTGTCTTTGTATTTAGTCTGGAAATTGTCCACTGGAAGTACACGATTTTGTAATTCCTTTTGAATTTACTTACACTGAAATGAATTTACATTTGTCGACTTCTTCTTAATTTCAGGTGGCAGCATTAACTGTTTAAATGGGCCAGCATCCTGGGAATGTTTAACATCGTTCACCATCATAGCTCTTATAAAAAAAAGGAAAATAGCTAATGTTCTCTTCAGACTATTAGCCAAAGTTACCAAATGTGGATGCATCCTGTGAGATTGTTAGTGCAGATTATCTTAAAATTGTGAACATGTTTTAATGCCAATTTCGAACCTTAATACACTTGAGACGCAAATCCAGGGCTCATCTTGCAGTAACTAACTAGAACACAACAATCAACTCATTATTATGTGTTTGACAAAAAAGATTGGTGCAGTTAAGTGTCATTTATTGCAATAGTCTGTAGTGGAAGTGGATTTTGAGAGCTTAGCTTTGGTAGCGAAAAACCTGACAAATACAGGAGCCACTAAGTCAAATGAAATTGTGTCAATGTCACTAAACTGTTTAGAAATTCCAAGTTCCAAGGGAAAAAATCTACCATTACCCTGCTGTAAAATTACAGTAGAGTTAGCGAGGGCAGAGCCATGCCACTTCAAGATATAACTTCTAAACCAAATGTTACACTAGAGATAAGCATGAGGAAAAAATGGGCAGAAGCAGTACAAAAATTGCTTAGATTTGAAATTCCAAGTTACTGTGTGGTGTGTACAGGGTACCATAATCAGTAACATGTTGACAGGGTGAGAAATTGTGAAAATGTATGCTGAAGGGAAAATTATAAATTTTGATATTTTTTAAATATTTTCATTCATTGCATGAACTTACCACTTGTCATATTAAAAATACACCTCTCTGTATTAATGTCAGTATGCTGGACCCTCTAAACAGTGCTCAAAAACTTCGTCAAATCTTGCACATGGTTTGTATTGCAGACTTGTGCCATAATATTACATCAGTGTCGAAGAAAACAGTATGTGCATGGGTTTCAATGGGACACACTGATCACTATGAAATACATTCCTCACATGTGTGCAAGTAATACTAGAAGAGGGTTGTATACAAGAAGTGGATGCAGGGGGGGGGGGGGGGGGTTTGCATTGTTGCTCAACATGTGGAGAAAATTTTAATTGCCATAGGAAATCATGTACAATTTTGAATGCTATAGAAGACTAATGCAAATAATAATTGCTGCATCAGGAAAATTTCTAAAACCAAGGTACTGCCCTACCATCAAGAAGTGCTGCATGCCGTTTCAGTATGCTGTGCCCTGTCATAACTGGCAAAAAAAGGTAAGAGGTGCCTTTAAAACAAACTGGTTAGCCTGAGCTGAATGTCTGCCATCTGGAATATTGGTGGTTGCCAACTTGGACGTCAGTCCTCATACAAAGCTTGTGGTAGGACATTGAAAGCAATGGAAATTTCTCTTACTTGACACAAGTGGTTGATTTCGGGCACATATGCAAATTCCAAATTGCTTATAGCTGTTACAACTAGTAATTGTTCTAAGCAAAACAGTCTGGTTTTATGTTTTTGCTATGTTAATCTTTATGAAGTACTAGCATTTACTTTAGGGATGGAGAGGAGGAAAAAAATTGTTTTCAATGGCCACATATACAGCTGATTTGGCATGTTCTGGTCTTCAGTCCAAAGACTGAATATGATGCCACTGTATCATGCACATGTCTGTCTCTGCATAACTGCTGCAACTTTGTACCATATGATTTTGACAAAAGGGGTTAAAAAAGTGAACAGAACATAGTTTATGCTGTAAACAAATCTAAATAATGATATCATGTAATTGGATGGCTAATAAATCTGCTCAGCAAGTGGCCACAGGAGAAATGCATATAAAAGTTATGGGAAAGTGCAGCATTTTGAGCCAGTGGCTACTTCTGGAAGAATGGTTGAAAAGAAAGGAAGAGGGCTGAAGGAAAAGGACTGGCAAGGTTTATGAAATGGAGAGTGTTCCAGAAAAATCAGCCAGATCCCCGGCTGAGAGGAGACTTACCATACGGGATGAGATGGAAAGACTCATTATTGGTGATTGCAACACCAGATGAGTTTTGACAACCCGAGGACTTATAGGTGGAAGATAGTGTAAAAAGCAAGACAGAGATTACTGACCAAGTGGACAGCTAAGTACATTACACATGTTAGGTGGGGGGTGGGGAGGGGGGGGGAGGATTTACAGGAGCAGGGGATAGACAGTTCAAAAAATAAGAGATACAGAAAACTTAAACAGTTGAAAATCCAAGATGGAATAATGACAACATTATTAAAAGGATAGTTTCCACCATATAGAGGAGATGCTGCGACGCAGATAGGCACAACGAAAAGACTGTCAAACAAAGCTTCCAGACAGAATAACAACTTACAACACACACACATTGCTACAGTCTGACCTTGGCAGCCAGAGATATAGAAAAGTGATGCTTAGACCAAAGAATTAACTTAAATTTAGTCCAGGTGGTTGGTAACAACCAAGCACATGTTGTAAAGCCAGTTACCACATACGGAGTTCTGTGGAATTGGTGCTGGGGGTCAGGAATTCAGATGGCATGTGTGGCGGAACAGGCACAGAGGTCATGACTGTCAAGTTGTAGAGCATGCTCTGCAGCAGGATATACCCTTTGTTTATGACTATTTGTCCTAACTGACAACTTGGTGGTAATTATACGAATGGAGAGGCCAAACAGTGGTTACATAGCAGCTGGTTCAAGATGTCTCATTTTAAAGGGACTCTCCCTTTGATAGTATATGCTTTGCTGTTACAGAGCTGGTATAGGTGGTGGTAGGAGGATGCAGAGAGCAAGTCTTACAGCAGGGACAGTCACAGGGTAGGGAAATGAGTGCAGACTGACGATGTTGCGGGGATCGAGAGGGTGACAAAATGGTATTCTAGGTGAGGTGGGCAAATGTTGGACAGCAAGAACGTTATTTCAGGGCATGATTTTAGGAAGTCATAGCCTTGTTGAAGTAGCTGATATATACATTCAGGACCATGTATTGCTGTAAAAATTATGTATCTGAACAAATACATTTCCAATAAATGCCAAGGCTGTAGTTGAGGGCACATCTGATGTGGAAAGGATGGCAATGGTCAAAATGTAAGTAGCGTTATTTGTAGGTTTAATATAAAAAGAAATGTCTAATGACCATGGGTGAGGATGGGGGTCAACATCAAGGAAAGTGGCATGGAATTTAGAGTAGGACCATGTGAATTTTAATTGGGAGAACGTACACTACTGGCCATTAAAATTGCTACACCAAGAAGAAATGGAGATGATAAACGGGTATTCATTGGGCAAATATATTATACTAGGACTGACATGTGATTACATGTTCACCCAATTTGGGTGCACAGATCCTGAGAAATCAGTACCCAGAACAACCACCTCTGGCCGTAATAACGGCCTTGATATGCATGGGCATTGAGTCAAACAGAGCTTGGATGGCGTGTACAGGTACAGCTGCCCATGCAGCTTCTACACAATACCACAGCTCATCAAGAGTAGTGACTGGCGTATTGTGACAAGTCAGTTGCTCGGCCACCATTGACCAGACATTTTCAGTTGGTGAGAGATCTGGAGAATGTGCTGGCCAGGGCAGCAGTCGAACATTTTCTGTATCCAGAAAGGCCCGTACAGGAGCTGCAACATGCGGTCATGCATTATCCTGCTGAAATGTAGGGTTTCGCAGGGATCGAATGAAGAGTAGAGCCACGGGTCGTAACACATCTGAAATGTAACGTCCACTGTTCAAAGTGCTGTCAATGCGAACAAGAGGTGACCGAGGCGTGTAACCAATGGCACCCCATACCATCACACAAGGTGATACGCCAGTATGGCAATCACGAATACACGCTTCCAATGTGCGTTCACTGGGATGTTGCCAAACACGGATGCGACCATCATGATGCTGTAAACAGAACCTGGATTCATCCGAAAATGACGTTTTGTCATTCGTGCACCCAGGTTCATCGTTGAGTACACTATCGCAGGTGCTCCTGTCTGTGATGCAGCGTCAAGGGTAAACACAGCCATGGTCTCCGAGCTGATAGTCCATGCTGCTGCAAACGTCCCCATCTGTTGACTCAGGGATCGAGACATGGCTGCACGATCTGTTACAGCCATGCGGATAAGATGCCTGTCATCTCAACTGCTAGTGATACGAGGCCATTGGGATCCAGCACGGTGTTACGTATTACCCTCCTGAACCCACCGATTCCATATTCTGCTAACAGTTATTGGATCTTGACCAACGCGAGCAGCAATGTCGCGATACAATAAACTGCAATCGCAATAGGCTACAATCCGACCTTTATCCAAGTTGGAAATGTGATGGTACGCATTTCTCCTCCTTACACGAGGCATCACAACGTTTCACGAGGCAACGCGTCAAATGCTGTTTGTGTATGAGAAATCAGTTGGAAACTTTCCTCATGTCAGCATGATGTAGGTGTCGCCTCCGGCGCCAGCCTTGTGTGATTGCTCTGAAAAGCTAATCATTTGCATATCACTGCATCTTCTTCCTGTCGGTTAAATTTTGCGTCTGTAGCATGTCATCTTCGTGGTGTAGCAATTTTAATGGCCAGTAGTGTATTTATTGAATCAGAAAATTTTAACAGGTCAGCTCACCATGAGTCCATATGGCAAAAATTTCATCAATATATCGAAACCTAGCCAGGGGCCGAAAGCTTATGGATCTCTGGGAAGCCATTTCAAGCAACCCATGAAAAGACTTGCTTAGGAAGGAGCCAAGCTTGTTCCCTTGCTGAGGAAGGAGCCAAGCTTGTTCCTGTGGTCATACCCCTGATCTGTTTGTATGTCTGCCCCTCGCAGGAAAAGTACTTGTTCATAAGTTGATTAAGGTGAGCAGGAAGGATGACATAGGTTTGGAATCAGATGGTTGCAGGTTAAGTAATGTTCAGCAGCAGACAGACCATGTACATGGGGAATGCAGCTATAGAGGAAGGTGGCATCAATGGTGACAAGCAAGATGTGTGGTGGGAGTACAGACACAAACCATTGTCGGGAAAAGTTTGTGTCTTTAATATAAAAGGGAAGTCTTTGTACTGTAGGTTGCAGGTATTGATGAACCAAGGCAAATATATGTTCACTGGATGCTTTGAATCTAGTAACTGTGGGATGGGCAGGGTTATAGTGTTTACTGGATCTTATGAAGAAGGTAAAAGGTGGTGTTAGAAGTTTTATGGATTGAGGTGTTAGTCCTTGTGAGAAAGGGTTGCAAAACAACACTGGATGTCAGGAGTTCTTGGAAGGCTTGTAAGGTGTGATTGTGAAGTAGCTGTGGTGGATCAAGTTTATAACAGATAAAGGTAGCGTTCAATGTCAGGTTTGCTGTTGGAATGTTTCAAGATTGGGCTGCAAAGTGATACTTCCAGTTGACATTCTTTCACACGAAATGTCCACTGGAAGTATTACTTTGCAACCCAGTCTCAAACCTTTCCAACGCAAACCTGATATCTTGAACATTTCTGATCACGATCCGAACTTGATATCACCACTGCTACATCTACATCTATACTCCGCAAGCCACCTGACGGTGTGTGGCGAAGGGTACCTTGAGTACCTCCATCGCTTCTCCCTTCTATTCCAGTCTCGTATTGTTCGTGGAAAGGATTGTCGGTATGCTTCTGTGTGGGCTCTAATCTCTCTGATTTTATCCTCATGGTCTCTTCGCGAGATATACGTAGGAGGGAGCAATATACTGCTTGACTCTTCGGTGAAGGTATGTTCTCGAAACTTTAACAAAAGCCCGTACCGAGCTACTGAGCGTCTCTTCCACTGGAGTTTATCTATCATCTCTGTAATTTCGCGATTACTAAATGATCCTGTAACGAAGCGCACTGCTCTCCGTTGGATCTTCTCTGCCTCTTCTATCGACCCTATCTGGTACAGATACCACACTGCCGAGCAGTATTCAAGCAGTGGGCAAACAAGCGTACTGTAACCTACTTCCTTTGTTTTCGGATTGCATTTCCTTAGGATTCTTCCAATGAATGTCAGTCTGGCATCTGCTTTACCGACGATCAACTTTATGTGATCATTCCATTTTAAATCACTCCTAATGCGAACTCTCAGATAATTTATGGAATTAACTGCTTCCAGTTGCTGACCTGCTATTTTGTAGCTGAATGATAAGGGATCTTATCTTTCTATCTATTCACAGCACATTACACTTGTCTACATTGAGATTCAATTGCCATTCCCTGCATTTCAGTACAATTTTCTATTGTTACAACCTCTTGATACACCACAGCATCATCTGCAAAAAGCCTCCGTGAACTTCCGATGTCATCCACAAGGTCATTTATGTATATTGTGAATAGCAATGGTCCTATGACACTCCCCTGCGGCACACCTGAAATCACTCTTACATCGGAAGACTTCTATCCATTGAGAATTACATGCTGCAGGAAGTCAAGAAACACGGCATCTACCTGTGAACCCGGGTCTATGGCCCTCTGAGTCTCGTGGACGACTAGCGCAAGCTGGGTTTCACACGACCGTCTTTTCCATACTGATTACTACAGAGTAGATTTCTAGTCTGTAGAAAAGTCATTATACTTGAACATAATACGTGTTCCAAAATTCTACAACTGATCGACGTTAGAGATATAGGTCTATAGTTCTGCACATCTGTTCGACATCCCTTCTTGAAAACGGGGATGACCTGTGCCCTTTTCCAATCCTTTGGAACGCTACGCTCTTCTAGAGACCTACGGTACACTGCTACCTCAAAACCACTGTACAAGCTTTCCAAAAATTCATAACATCTAGTGTTGCTTCACAACCCTTTGTCAGGTCCCTACAGCATGACCGTAACCTGTCCTCCACAGAACTCCTGACTCTTTGTAGTGTAAAAACTCATGATCCTTGTGGCAGACAAAGGCACTACTGCTGTGGTATTTCACTGACAGGAGAATGTATGTAAGCGAGAGTCTATGCCACCTTTCTGATGCTTCTATGTACAACAAATGCCAGCAAGATCCCATCCCTCTGGTACAAACTGACGTCCTGTTTCTACTTAAAGCTTCAGCCCCCTCAGCACTAATACCTCAGTCCATAGAACATAACCCCATCCAAACCATGTGCTTCCACCTTTTAACTTCTTAATATACACGAACCCAAGCACCCTGCCCGTCACATAGTTCTGCCTTCAAAGCACCTGCTGAATGTATATGCACCCTTGGTTGATTAATATATGAGCAGATTCTTTGTATTATATGTTTAAGACACCAGCTATTCCTAGACTGTCTAAGGTATGTGCCTGTCCCACTTCCACCACACACCTTGCTTCTCATCTTCCTCTTTACAGATATTGCCCATGTACAAGGTTTGTCTGGTACTGAACATTACCTCTATCAGTGCCCACCTCATTACAAACTTATGACTTCCTTCCCGCTCATATTAACTGACTTTGCACTTACAAACTAGTACCTCATCTGTAAGTGGCAGACATACAAACAGATTGGGGTCATGGCCATGGGAACCCGGATGGTTTCTTTCTGTGCCAACTGTTGGAGGGGGCTCTCCTGGAAGCCAAAAAGCTTCCAGCCCCAGGTTTGGTTCAGATATATTGATGACTCACAGTGAAGCCAATTGGTTAAAATTTTTTGAATCAATAAATGCATTCTCCCAATTAAATTTCACATGATCCTATTCCAAATCCCATGCTACTTTCCTTTACCACATCCTCATCAAGGGTCAGTATACACTTTTTGCATTAAACCTTCAAACAAACAAACAAACAGTACTTGACGTTTTGGCTGTTGCCATCCTTCCCATGTCAGATGTTCCCTTCTGTACAGCTTTGGCATTTGATGGAATAACATTTTGCCTGAGACAAATGAGTCTAAACTTTATCTTTGATAAGGATAGAAACAATGAAATAAACTTTCTGCGATAGCTGAGACGTGAACCTGGATCTCCTGCTTACTAGGGAGATGAGTCAGGCATTACATTGCTGTAGGATTGTGGCTACCACAGCTGCACAGACCACCTCAGTCCAATGCCCTCCCTAACGTCAATTCAAATTTCAGCCTATTTTCTCCCCCCCATTGTCACAATTGCTGTGGCTCCCCTACATTGGAAGAACATGCCAGCTTTGTATGTAATGGAGAAATCCTGCCTGTAGGCCAGGCATAGGTTATCTATTAATCTGATGGAATAATATTTTTCCAGAGAAATGAGTCTCAACTTCATCTTCAATAAAAGTAAAAGCTGAAGCAATGAATTAAAATTTGTGCAATGGCCAGGGCTTGAACCCATGGCTCCTGCAATCAGATTTTCTCGGTGTGATTAATAATGTACTTCCAGCTGTTGTACCTTATGCACAATATTTTGACAACCAACCTTCCCCTTCCCTTTAGGTTCTGCGAGTTTGTTGCCTGGAGT
Organism: Schistocerca nitens; assembly: GCF_023898315.1. Lineage (NCBI taxonomy): Eukaryota > Metazoa > Arthropoda > Insecta > Orthoptera > Acrididae > Schistocerca > Schistocerca nitens. The sequence continues at coordinate 394,353,133 of NC_064614.1, forward strand.
CCAGACTGAATCAGTGTTGGTCTCATACTGCTATTTATAGCGGACTTTGATTCCCGATGCACACTGTGCCCTTTGATGCTCCTTTGCTATTCAGAGCTCACACTGATATTCCATGAAGAGTAAATTCTCTCAGCATTTTGCTGCTCACCTGAATGTGATATGTCAGTGAGATTTTAATAAACTGAGTGCTGAACCCCAGCTGTTACTGAAATTGAAAGCTCCAACCCTGTTTATGACATTTTCTGATGCCTTTTATTTTGATAGACTCATTAATTATGTTGTCCCAGACACTTGGTGTTTGCACCGTGATACTGCTCTAGTATTTCATTTCATTTGAGGTTGTGGTTGGCTACAGCTGATGTCCTTGGTTGTTTTAGTTAGGTGTGATGCTAATGTTCCTTGCATCTCTCCTAAACTGTTGTGATAGTATGCCCCATGTACGGGGCATGGAATGTGATACACACCCATTTTTCAGAGATCTGGATCCTCTTTAACATTACAAAAAAAAAAAAAAAAAAAAAAATACATTTTATCTTACTTGAAGAGAGTAAAATATACTGGAGTCCATGTTTCTGTATGAGTTTACAAGTCTTCCCAGATATTGGGCCAGCATAAGATAAACTTTTTTTTGGCTTCTCTTTCTCAGGCATTCCTAATTTTGATTACATTGTGCATTGCCAGCTCAGTTTGGTGATCTGAGTAGCCATTCCTTCAGAATACTAATCACAGGTGATGTAATTCTTCAGTGAGGCTTTCCTCGTCAATCTTTTCAAGCTATATGGACCAGTCTTTAGCACTGAATTTCTCTGCAACAGATCGTGATGGCTCAAGGAGTGGAGATTGAGGTGAGTGAGTAGATTTTTAGTTAACATTATAACTAACACATTAAGGATAGGTAGTTGACCCTGTATTCAAATTCCACCATGAATTTTATATTACAACTGATATAGTTTAAAAGTTCAATAAAGTCTTGGAAGATTTTCTGCTCCATGTGGACACACCACAAACACGCCATCCAAGCACAAATAGAAAGATGTTGGGTCTAATTTGCTGAATTCTAGTGTCTTTGCTTCAAAGAGTTCTACATGTAAGTTCACTATGAGGACAACCCATTGCTATGCCATTGGATTGTTAATATTATTTTCCAGGGAAAAGGAAACAAGTTGATGTTAGAACATACTTAAATAGTGAAACAACCTGTAAACTTTTCTGTGATTAGTTCTAAGGAATTGGAAAGTGGAATTCTTGTAAAGAGGGAGACTACATTGACACTGACCCTAATGTCCATATCCTGAGCTACAATTGACTTAGGTGGTGTACAAAGTCAGCAGAGTTGTGAATGTGATATTTGCACTTCCCAACATTCTCAAGGAGAATGCATTGTAAGTGTTTTGCTAGCTGGTATGTAGGTGCTTTAATATTACTAGCTATGGGTCTTACAGGAATTCCTCCCTTGTGTAGCTTAGCAAGGCCATACAGTTGCGGTGGCACTGCTGTTAATGTTAAGACACTCATTGAGAATACATTTTTAGCATTGATATCTGTGTCTGTCTGCAACATGTGAGATGAGGACTGTAGTGTTGCCATTGTTGGCTGGCAGAACTATTCTCCCTTGGAGATGGATCTTAGCATTGGTGCCTAGATAAGAGCTCTAGAGGTTTCACGGGGAACCTTGTTCGATGCTTCCAGGTGGAGTGAAGCTACAATATGCTCCACAGGCCTGATGTAATCTGCTGTTGGTAAAATTTTTGTAGAGTGTGCAAAATTTAGCCCTTTAACAAGAATCTTCACTGTATCCTTGTACAGGTGTTTGCCACTGAGATTAATTGCAGTGTGGTGCCCTGCATCTTGTATTAGCTGCTTCTGCAAGCCATCGAATTTTGCTTTCTGGCATGCAGATGTTCTCAGTTGCATTGATTCTTCTTGTGATCATGTGTTACCAACCCATTCACAAGAACCTACATTGAGTTTAGGCACACCATTATTCACTTGAATGGCACTTATTCTTTGCAGTGCTAACAGTGCTCATACCAACTGTTACGGTACAGAAATGTCAAGTGCAGTCTACTTCAGTCCTTACTTAATGTGAAGCTGCACTATGAATTGAAGTGTCAAAAATATGGTTCCAAGCTTTTAGTTGGAAAAAAGTTGTTTTGAATCAGTTGGCCAACTATAAAGAGTAATTGTTTGGTAAATGCTGTTCCACATAAGGGGCACTTTTGTTGTCAACATACAAGATCATTATTCTGCCACAAAGTTTTTTTCAGAATTTAATACAGGTAAGACCTCTGAAGACTGTAAGCTTATCAAATGGAGGGAAAAAAATGGGGAAGGCAAGTAATCCACAACAATGATAATTTAATAAAAGAGTTAGTAACCTACTGGCAGTCAGTGACTTATGCAAGTTTCCACCTTCATTTCAGTAAGACATCTGCAAAATAAAGCTTTTTGTTGCCCTGGTAGATGTCAACATACATTTAAATTGACAAACACAGAACAAATCTCTTGCAACAGATTCTCCCTCATTTGCATTATGTAGTGTGCAACAATTATGTGGAAGGCTGTGGTTGCAATACATGGGCTTATCGTACATTTTCATGTAGTTTGTCTGTGCGAAAATGCATTTTAATCTCATATTCTTTTTGGCACTGTAATGTTCATAATGAATGGCATGTTTTGTATTACCACAACAGGGAGCTAGTGTCATGGACATGAAACAGGATTTGGAATGGGCACCATTAAAACAAACACATTTTTTGCTGTGGCAGAATCTTCTCATGAAATTTCAATTGCCAACTTTCTCCTCGACAACCTACGTAAACTTGGAGCTTGCACAGAAAGATATAGATGTTAGTTTTTTGTGTGTGCTGTTAGAGAGTGGAATAATAGAGAAATATTGTGAATATGTAAACATTTCTAATTACTTATAGAACAAGAGCTAAACTGTCACTTCCTTTGTTCTTCACAGTGAACTTTCCTTCCTAATAAATACTTTTTCATTAAACTGTGTACGCTCCATTCCAGAAATATTTAAGACAGTGTCAGACTTGCTTTGGGAAATATGACGATTACCAGACTAAATTTATCCATTGTGGATGTACATCTATACTCTGTAAACCACTGTGAGGAGCAGGACAGAGGGTACATCCCATTGTACCCTTTATTAGGGTTTGATCCTGTCCCATTCCTGTATGGAGTGCGAGACGGATGATTGATTGAATGCTTCTGTGCATGCACTAATTATCCTCACAATCTCTATGTGTGTGATACATAGGGGTTGTAATATATTCCTGGAGTAATCATTTAAAGCTGGTTCTTGAACCTTTAACACTTTCTCAGGATAGATGTAAACTATCTTCAAGTGTCTTCCAGTTCAGTTCAAATTGTAGAACTGCTCGCACGAGTGATTTTTTAAGCAATGTCCTTTGTGGATTTGCGCTGAAGTCTACCACGTGATTTACCCCTGACTGAACCTTTGCGATTGTTCCATTTCATATCCCTCCAAACTGTTACACCCATGTCATTGTACGAGTTGGCTGGTTCCAACAGTGACTCATTGATATTATAATCATAGGGTACTAAGATTTTTCATTTTGTGAAATGCAAAATTTTACATTTCTGTACATTTAAAGCAAGTTGCTGGTCTTGCACCACATTGAAATATTATCCAGATCTGACTGAATATTTGTGCAGCTTCTTCCAGATAGTACTTCATTACCGATAACTACAAGATCATTAATATACAACATGAACAGCAACAGTCCCAATACACTTCCCAGGGGCACACCCGAAGCTGCTACTACATCTGAGGATAACTCCATTCACAATTGCATGTGTCCTCTCTACCATAAAACTCAATCCAATTACAAATTTTGATTGATACCGCACATGATAGTACCACATCAATACTTATTGTCAAAAGTACGAAGTCAAATGCTTTTCATAAATGAAGAAATACTGTATCTACCCGACTGCCCTGATCCAAAGCTTTCAGTATGTCAGTGAGAAAATTGCGAGTTGGTTTCACATGATCAATGCTTTTTAAATTGGTACTGGTTGGCAGTGAGATCATTCTGTTCAAGATACCTACGAGAGAAGAGGGGCTAACTCAGCTGCAAATTCAGTATAGAATCTGACAGGGATTTCATTAGGCCCTGGAGCTTTGTTCAATTTTAACAATTTCAGCTTTTTTCTCAACACAACTGATACTAATACTTATTTCAGTCATCTTTTCAGTGGTACAAGGATTAAATTGGGTCAATACTCTTGGGTTTCCCTTTGTAAAGGAACATTTCAAAATATAGTTAAATTTATTTATTTTTTTTTTTTTTTTTTTTTTTTTTTTTGCTACAGTGAGTTCCTGTCTCATTCACTAGGGGCTGGACACACTTTGCTGCCACTAACAGCCTTTACACATGATGAGAATTTCTTAGGGTTCTGTGAAAAATCGCTTGACAACATTCTGCTGCAGTAGTCATTGAAGGCTTCATGCATCGCTCTCATGACAGCCAAACCTGCTTCATTCAGCATATGTCTCTATATACCTATGCTTTGTTTTACATCAATTATGCAGTAATTTCAGTTTCTTTACAGTGACTATTCCACAGAGGTTCCTTCCCCTTATGAACTGTTCTACTGGGTATGTATCTGTCTGAGGCATGGTCAATTACCCTTTGAAACTTCAGCCATAGTTCCTCTACATGCTCCTGCCCTGTGCTGAATGTTTCATGTTCCTCAATGAGATATGACACTGCTGATTTTTTTAAAATCTAGTTTACTGAACATTATCTTTCTGCTTGTTTTAGTTGTACTTTGGAAATAATGGTTGCCACAACCTCGTCATGGTCACTGAGACCAGTTTCGATGTGCACATCCTTAAAGATGTCAGGACTATATGTTGCCATTAGCTCCAATACATTTTCATCATTAGTGGGGCCTCTAACTATATGTTCTAGGTAGTTTTCAGAGATGGGCTTTTGTAGAGTTCAACAGGATGTCTTTATCACACCCACCACTAACAAAACTGTGGTTTTTCCAATTAGTTGTTATATGATTAAAATCTCAACTGATGAATACAATATGATTGGGGAACTTACATACAAATGAACTGAAGTTTTCGGTTACATCAGGAAGTGAGTGGTGGGCAGCAGTAGGATCCAGTTATTTTCAATATTCATTAAATTTCCCCCAAAATCTCACTGCTATCAATTCCTGGTTTCAACCAGCTTTCTGTATCTAGTATTACATGAGCTTCACTGCTTCTCGCAATCTTGCGAATGCTGGAAGCAATTTACTATTAAGATTTTAACACTCTCATCTCTGACTGTATTAAATTTTACTACAGAAAACTGCAAGCAGTCACTTTTTCAAATATTTGTTTATTCCCAAAATCTATTTTGATCATGTTCATTCTGGTCTTTAGCAGTTAGTTATATCTCTCTTTCCATAGCATGATGCTGGATACAGGCCCTGTGACACTAAGACAGGTAAAGAAACTAATGTTTTGCCATGAGCAGGACGGGGAAAAAATTATTCTGTGGTCAATTTAGGCGTCTTCATTTTTGTGGATTTTTTGTTAATTTCTGATGGCTTATTTTTGTCTTTGGGATGGGGGTGGGGGGAGGGAGGATATAGTGTGGGAAATTGTTTGCAGATTAGGTTTGGGGGCAGTGCCTGTCTATGAAGAGCTCTCTGAGATCTTAAGTACTGAGCAATGGAATCATCATCACTGCGGATACATTGTCTACAGATGGCCAGACAGTAATTTTTTGTTTTGGAAGTGAGGATAGGGTGTCTTGGCCCTGGTTCCAGATGAAGAAAATTTCATCAGTGGTTCTGAATCAGACAATGGGTTTGGGGCTTTGTCATGCTGGTAAGGTTTTCTATAGATGCCCCATAAACAGATTAACATACAAGGGTGCACATGGCCATACTCTGGATTTGTTTATGTAACTCCCCTAGATGAAGAAGTGATTATGTAATGGATGTATGTAGTTAGATGTCTACAGGAATGAGGGATGTTGATGTACAGGGAAGTTGCATTAACAGTGACAAGTAGGGATCCAGGAGGGTGGCGCTGGTTGAGTCAGTGAAGGAAGTGGTTTGTATCTTTAATATGAAAGGCTATGCAATGACCAATTGGTTAGAGGTGTTGCTTGACAAGATCTGAAATTCCATCTGTGGGAACACAGTAACTAGCTCCAATGAGGCATTCAAGATTGTTGAGTTTGTGGTTGGGGGGGGGGGGGGGGTTGGAGTGAAGAGGGAAATGGATTGAGGGAAAAGATTTTAAGATGGGCCTAAGGCTTTGAGTATGTATTGGAGAGTATGTTGGACTTATAGGTTGAGGAGTGAGGAATAAGTCCACCATAACCTCCATCCTTATTCAATTCATTAGGCTCATCCTAGACTATTTCCCCTGAATTGATCTCCCTCCTCCACTCAACAACCCCCTCTCCCAAACACCTGCTGTGGCAGATTGTGTGGTTATAGGTTGTTTTCTATGTTTATTGTACACCATGAAACAAGGGCCTGTAAACTAATGAGCTAGATAGCCTGAAAACTGTTGCAAACAAGTTACTTAAACCTGGATTCCACACTGCCTTTTTGTACAGCATCTAACATTTTTTATCCAATAAAATAAACTTTCGTTCCAAGTGGGTGTTACCAGCAGTAAATTTTGTACATAAACTGTCGTGTTTTTAATACTTACTTCCCCAGTATCCAATCCCTAGCTCTTACAAAGGCATTGTCGGATAGTGACAGCAGATTCCCTCACATATAAAAAAAGTGCATATTTTCTCAATTATTTGACCAACAACAAATTTCAATATCCATTGTCATGGGAAAGGTATCTCCCCTGAATATCTGCAACAACTTGTCTCTATTTGTGTGGGCAGCTACTTTTCCTCATTACAATTTCATTTAAACCACGAGCATCCAGTACCAGTTTTATGCTTCCAGCATGTTTCAATATCGCCAGAGGATTACTAAACAAATTTATTGACAGTTCTATTACCACATCAGCGTAGCATTTACTAAATTTATTTTTAACAGCGTCTTGAAAAATGTAGCCCAGGTTTTACATTTAAATGGCACTCAAGTCTTAACACCCAAGTTTCATACAAGTTTTTTTGACTCTCCATGATGTTTTCATGTTCTTGTTTATCCCATTTTTTTCTAAATTGCCTAATATACTGTCAATCTCCCCCCCCCCCCCCCCCCCCCCATGAGACCTTGCCATTGGTGGGGAGGCTTGCGTGCCTCAGCGATACAGATAGCCGTACCGTAGGTGCAACCACAAGGAAGGGGTATTTGTTGAGAGGCCAGACAAACGTGTGGTTCCCTGAAGAGGGGCAACAATCTCGATAATTGACTGATCTGGTCTTGTAACACTAACCTAAACGGCCTTTATGTGCTGGTACTGCGAACGGCTGAAAGCAAGAGGAAACTACAGCCGTAATTTTCCCCGAGGGCTTTACTGTATGGTTAAATGATGATGGTGTCCTCTTGTGTAAAATATTCCAGAGGTAAAATAGTCCCCCATTCGAATCTTTGGGCGGGGACTACTCAGGACGACGACGTTATCAGGAGAAAGAAAACTGACATTCTACAGATCGGAGCGTGGAATGTCAGATCCCTTAATCGGGCAGGTAGGTTAGAAAATTTAAAAAGGGAAATGGATAGGTTAAAGTTAGATACAGTGGGAATTAGTGACGTTTGGTGGCAGGAGGAACAAGACTTTAGGTCAGGTGAATACGGGGTTATAAATACAAAATCAAATAGGGGTAATGCAGGAGTAGGTTTAATAATAAATAGGAATGCGGGTAAGCTACTACAAACAGCATAGTGAACGCATTATTGTGGCCAAGATAGATACAAAGCCCACACCTACCACATAGTACAAGTTTATATGCCAACTAGCTCTGCAGATGACAAAGAGATTGATGAAATGTATGACGAGATGAAAGAAATTATTCAGATAGTGAAAGGAGACAAAAATTTAATAGTCATGGGTGACTGGAATTCGATAGTACGAAAAGGGAGAGAAGCAAATGTAGTAGGTGAATGAGAACTAGGGATAAGGAATGAAAGAGGAAGCTGCCTGGTAGAATTTTGCACAGAGCATAACCTAATCAATTGGTTCAAGAATCATGAAACAAGGTTGTACACATGGAAGAAGCCCAGAGATACTAGAAAATGTATCAGATAGATTATATAATGGCAAGACAGAGATTCAGGAACCAGGTTTTAAATTGTAAGACATTTCCAGGGGCAGATGTGGACTCTGACCACAATCTATTGGTTATGAACTGTAGATTAAACTTGAAGAAACTACAAAAAGGTGGGAATTTAAGGAGACGGGACCTGGATAAATTGAAAGGACAAGAAGTTGTAGAGAGTTTCAGGGAACGATTGACAAGAATGGGGGAAAGAAATACAGTGGAAGAATGGGTAGCTTTGAGAGACAAAATAGTGAAGGTAGCCAGAGGACCAAGTACGTAAAAAATCCTTGGGCAACAGAAGAGATATTGAATTTAATTGATGAAAGGAGAAAATATAAAAATTCAGTAAATGAAGCAGGCAAAGAAGGAATACGAACGTCTCAAAAATGAGATCGACAGGAAGTGCAAAATGGCTAAGCAGGGATGGCTAGAGGACAAATGTAAGAATGTAGAGGCTTGTCTCACTAGGGGTAAGATAGATACTGCCTACAGGAAAATTGAAGAGACCTTTGGAGAAAAGAGAACCACTTGCCCAGTTCTAAGCAGAAAGGTAGAAGAAGTATATAGAGGGGTCTATACAAGGGCGATGTTCTTCAGGACAATATTATAGAAATGGAAGAGAATGTTGATGAAGATGAAACAGGAGATATGATACTGTGTGAGGAGTTTGACAGAGCACTGAAAGACCTAAGTTGAAACAAGGCACAACATTCCATTAGAACTACCAACAGCCTTGGGAGAGCCAGGCCTAACAAAACTCTACCTTCTGGTGAGCAAGATGTACGACACAGGCGAAATACCCTCAGATTTCAAGAAGAATATAATAATTCCAATCCCAAAGAAAGCAGGTGTTGACAGATGTGAGAATTACCGAACAATCAGTTTAATAAGCCACAGCTGCAAAATACTAACACGAATGGAAAAATTCGTAGAAGCCGACCTCGGGGAAGATCAGTTTGGATTCCGTAGAAATATCGGAACACGTGAGGCAATGCTGACCCTATGACTTATCTTAGAAGCTAGATTAAGGAAAGGCAAACATACGTTTCTAGCATTTGTAGACTTAGAGAAAGCTTTTGACAATGTTGACTGGAATACGCTCTATGAAATTCAAATTCTGAAGGTGGCAGGGGTAAAATACAGGGAGCGAAAGGCTATTTACAATTTGTACAGAAACCAGATGGCAGTTTTAAGAGTCAAGGGGCATGAAATGGAAGCAGTGGTTGGGAAGGGAGTGAGACAGGGTTGTAGCCTATCCCCGATGTTGTTCAATCTGTATATTGAGCAAGCAGTAAAGGAAACAAAAGAAAAATTCGGAGTAGGAATTAAAATCCATGGAGAAGAAATAAAAACTTTGAGGTTCGCCGATGACATTGTGATTCTGTCAGAGACCGCAAAGGACCTGAAAGAGCAGCTGAACGGAATGAATAGTGTATTGAAAGGATATAAGATGAACATCAACAAAAGCAAAACGAGGATAATGGAATGTTGTCGAATTAAGTCGGGTGATGCTGAGGGAATTAGATTAGGAAATGAGACACTTAAAGTAGTAAAGGAGTTTTGCTACTTGGGTAGCAAAATAACTGATGATGGTCGAAGTAGAGAGGATATAAAATGTAGACTGGCACTGGCAAGGAAAGCGTTTCTGAAGAAGAAAAATTTGTTAACATCGAGTATAGATTTAAGTGTCAGGAAGTCATTTCTGAAAGTATTTGTATGGAGTGCAGCCATGTATGGAAGTGAAACATGGACGATAAATAGTTTAGACAAGAAGAGAATAGAAGCTTTCGAATTGTGGTGCTACAGAAGAATGCTGAAGATCAGATGGGTAGATCACATAACTAATGAGGAGGTATTGAATAGAATTGGGAAGAAGAGGAGTCTATGGCACAATTTGACTAGAAGAAGGGATCGGTTGGTAGGACATGTTCTGAGGCATCAAGGGATCACCAATTTAGTACTGGAGGGTAAAAATCGTAGAGGGAGACCAAGAGATGAATACACTAAACAGATTCAGAAGGATGTAGGTTGCAGTAGGTACTGGGATATAGTAGCATGGAGAGCTGCATCAAACCATTCTCTGGACTGAAGACAACAACAACTGTCAATTTATGACTATGGTATAATCTGTGTATTATTAGATTTTATTACCATGCAATCAAAATGTTTTGTCTGGGCATCTTTACTGATTAGTTGTGGCCAATGAGTAGTTACTTGTGAGTGGCAGTGTTCTTATATATGAGAATTAATTTTCTTCCCATTGTACACTATTCTCAATCGCAATTGGTTTCGGACATAGCATTTTGTCCCTTATTGATCTTACAGGGACAGTATTCATTTGCCCTTCTTCATTAAATCTGTGAAATCAACTGGCTATTGAACTGTTGTTTTATCACCTAAATATGTAACATCCAGCATTTTGAAATTTACGTTTCCACCATGATCTGCTTTATTCTCAATATTTGTATCATAAGACTTGTAATGATGCTTTTGCTCTTCACTGGCAACCACTCTCTCTACTGATTCCAAATACTCAAATTTATGAAACGATATGATTCTCTTTCATTCTCATCAGATGTTCCATCCATTGAAGTCGTCTGGAATTGTTGCTTGTTGTGATATCATGTGGATTTCTGAATTGCGTCTTCTCTTCCTACTTTATGATTCATTATTATAATATGGACCAAAGATTTTCATATAAACTTTGTTCTCAAATACTAGTATTCTTCCAGTTTAGTTGAACTCCGTATTTCTGCTCAATAGTTTAGGACTGGTCTGATGGTTGTTACACAGCTCCATTTTAATTTCCTTTGTCGGTAGTTAAGACCACTGAAGTCTTTGTACAGAGTGACAGGCTCTATTAGTATTTTTGCAGTCTCATTTTCACTTATACTTGTGTCTGATTATGTTCATCTATCATTGCACCCAAAAATTTGAACTGTTCAAGATTATTAGCTATGATAGAGTTACTTTAAGACGAACTTTGGCTGCTGCTTATGCGAGCTCCACAAATAACACATTCTAAAATGCTGCTGTAAATTGGAAGTGTGATTTACAGCACATCAGTTGTCCATTGAAATGCATCACCCAACAAATGAGCTCATATAAATGAAATTCTCCATGTTCATCATGCACACACCAAAATCATTCCAGAATGCCAGTGGGTGTGTGCACTTGTGTGGGTCAAACTGTAAAAATTGCCAATATCCAATGAAAGTAGCAGCATCACCAGAAGTCAGCTTTTCTCTACTGTATGCTTCACAAGAAATTTTTTTGTCTTAAATGTTCAAAATCTCTTTCCAATAAATAATGACTTCACTACCTACTATTGTGTTTCTATAAGAGCAAAATTCAGACATTTGATCCTTTCTTTCTATCCCTACATCTATACTCTGCAAACCACAGTGAAGCGCTTGGCAGAGAGTACGTCTGATTGCACCAGTTATTAGGGTTTCTTTCTGTTCCATGTGTATGGAGTATAGGAAGAAAGATTGGTTGAATATGTGCTGCACGCACAAGCAATAATTATTCGAATCTTATCCTCCCATTCCTCATGTGAGTGATATGTTCACCTTCTTTCCAACAATTAATTGTCCTTTTTTATGAAGTTCACTAGTTCTGAACTTTAAACTTTTTTCTAGGCTTTGTATTTGTTACTCAGCAATGCCATTTCTACTGCAATCAAGCTTTCAATATCTTGACTCAAACTATTCATTTCAGATTTTAATTTGTTATTACTGCATCCATTTTAAAGTACAAGCTACTTAATATTTTATTTTACTTCTTCATTCTTCTATATCCTGACCTTATCCCATGTCAGCATGTTTACCTGGATTTGGCAGTTTTAGTGGTAGAGGGTGGCCAGATGCTTTTCCTGCCCCAGATGGAATTTGGGTATCCCCATCTGTCTGCATGTAGTGTTATTCAATGGGAAAGTGTGTGAATATTCTTGAAATTCACCTGGTTGGCTATGGGAAATCTGCCAAAAACTCATATCCAGGACAGCCAGCAATTCATCAATCTGCTGGGTGGATACAATTGAGAGGTGGTGCATCTCCCCAGATCCTGGAAATAGCATGTTATCTGGTTGGATTACTTTAATTCTTACCAGACAGTTATTAGATGCAATCTGACACTCTTACATATCTTCTTTGCATTTCATCCATTTACTACATAGTTTCTTGCATTATCTCACTTGGTTGTAGACTTGAACAATCAAACTGCTCACCTTCATGATCTGATATCTCTCCCTAAACTCCATTCTGGCCGTTGCGGTTAGAAGCAGTCAACAAATAATGTAAGTAATATTGACTAAAATTATGGTTTGTGTATCTAAGTGCGATGCTGGAATGGTGTACCAGCAGCTGCTATGGCAGCTTCAAAGGGTGCTGGTATCACATTCTGCAGTCATGTTAGTGCTTGTCATCTTGCAATTCCATGGTGACGCACATCTCCAGGTCCCACAAGCCTCAGCACTGATGGCAGCTCCTCCTACTTGTGTTCCAGGTCATTAAAGGTGACATCCACTGTCAAGGCACAACACTCAGGATACATAATTACTTTTTTGCTCTGTTTATTTAATCTATTTTGCCTCTTTTTACCCACGATTCCTCATAAGGCTCTGTGCCAACCCAGGTCACTCTTTCCACAGATGATTTTTCACTATGTTCATGGCCAACAGCCAACATATGGAGCAGGGCAGATGGTCGTACTTCATGTTAATATTTATTGTCCCACAAATTATGCCTCTATTAAACATCAGCTGGATGTATCAAAGATAGTTTAGGTCACATTAAAAGTGGAAAGTTTAATGCTCCACTCAACCTGTGGTTCTTGAATTTGAGTGCCACAAAAACACTTGATAAATCTGAACACATCAGGCAATAATAGTCTAATTTTCACATTAAAGTTCAGTTTTACACAATTTGGATCAAGTATGATAGGTTAAAGAGTCATTGCATGTAGCCTTTTGTGACAGTAGGTTGCACCCACTGTTACAAATGAATACACTGCACTGCTCCAACAGAATGACACTCCATGATTGACTACAACATACTGTCCAAGGTGAGTGGCAAACGATACACACGCTTCTTGGCCACTAATTCACCCAACTCCTTGCTTGAAAAGGATCCTCCTTGCCACATAAAATTTCTAATAACATTCTTAATTGGGATTGGTACATACGTCCTGTTTTTCTACAGTAGATAAATTTTTAAAGAATATGCTGTATAACTTGATTAACTATTCCACTAAATACAATTTGTACGTTATATTGAATAGGACTTTTGAGTAGATTTTGTCCTATTAACTGCACTTTTTGCTGTCGCACCCTTTAATAATGAATTAATTTCCAAGTAATTCTGAACATCTTTATCTTGCATTGCCAGAATATGATAGTACATGGTGTCATTTAATTCTAAATGAGTAGCTAATCTGCTACACTTTAATACAACGTCCTCAACGAAAATCCACAATTTAAACTGAGAACACTGAACAAACTTCCATATGTTTTTTACTCTAAGACACATCTATTATTACAATTTGAACTTCGTAGCATCAAATGTAAGTCGATCTGAAGTTTGATAACATGCAACTCTACAGAAACTTCTACACAGAGATCTTGAACTACATATGCTTTTAAAATATTGACTTTGTTAATTCAGACTTCAGTGAACACAAAACTGTTGTGAAACATGTTTCTGGTGGAAACAACTGAGTAATTTCCAAATTGAGGTTATTACATTTACCTGCTTCTGAACCATCATAGTAACAAATTAAATGATTTTGCCCAGACAGTAGCTTGTGCACATCTACATAGATACACCGTACCACCCAGGGTGAATGGTATCCTGTACCACTATTTGTCATTTCCTTTTCTGTTCCACTAGCAAAAAGAGCATGGGAAAAACTGTGCGCCTCCGTATGGGCCCTAATTTCTCATATCTTATCTTCGTTGTCGTTGAGTGCAATGCATGCTGGGGGCAGTAGCATCATTCTACAGTCAACTTTAAATGCCAGTTCTCTAAATTTCCTCAATAGTGTTTCTCAGCTTTAGAGGTAAAGAATGATGGAAGGGTGTATGTAGACCTGTTGTCTCCTGGTGTTAACTTACATCTGCTGATAGCTACCTTGTTTCCCCTTAACACCTTCTTCATTCTACTCAATATTCGTGAACCCAACAGTCATGGACACACCATTGTAACTGATAACTATACTTTCACTGAAAGAATATCCTTTCTTGTTGACCAGCACCAACCAATTGCTCTTAGCATAGCCTTTCATTAAGGACACAAGTAACTTTCACCCCATTATCAACTGGATCCCTACCAGTCACAGTTGATGCCACTTCTCTACACACTGACATCCTCCATGCCCAAGACCTTGCTGCTATTGAACACTACCTGCCCCAACACCTTTCCACTCCAAACCCACTACCTCATTCCTGAGAAATCTGTGGCATGGGCACCTTACAACACCCCCAATCTCTTGTCTGGTTACAGTTCATTGTGATATCTTCATGATCTGCAACCGACACCAAACACCCTATCCCCATTCCTCAAACAGCCTCAACATCTCCCCCACCTATTTCACCACAGCCCAATGTGCCACCTTCCTGGGCATTGACCACTTCTTCGTTGGCTCCATCCACACCTCTGTCCACATCAAGCCCACAAACCACTAAAGTAATGCATTTTGACAGCTATCATCCCTTCCACATCAGTCTCTGCCATATAGCCTGGTGACCCATCCATGGATAGGGTATCTGCAGTGAGGATTCCCTTGTCAAGTACCTGAAGATCTCACGAAGGTTCTTTAGACAGGCACTAACCCCTGAACTTAATCTGCAAACAGATTTCCCATGCCATATCCTCACCCACCCCTAATCCTCCCACCACCCAGAAGAGCCAGTTACGAAGAAGTTCCCCCTATCACTGTCGTTTCATCTGGACTAG
Source organism: Schistocerca nitens (assembly GCF_023898315.1). Classification (NCBI taxonomy): domain Eukaryota; kingdom Metazoa; phylum Arthropoda; class Insecta; order Orthoptera; family Acrididae; genus Schistocerca; species Schistocerca nitens. The sequence continues at coordinate 394,368,311 of NC_064614.1, forward strand.
ATTTTAACTGAGCCATGTGCTTAGGGGACCAGCACATCAATACTAGTCCTGTAACAGATTTACTCTATCCATTCCTATTAGAGGCAGGGCCACCTGTGGAAGAAGTCAAGTAATATACAATCTCTGTGTACCATTTTATGTGGAATGGCAGTCCACCAGAATGAAAGGACACCACTAAACTGTGGCCAAGAAGAGTGTTAACCATCTAGTAGTGCAATTCACTGCTGAGCACAACATGCTGCTTCATAACTTTGCAATATGGATCCAGCACAACCTTTTATGACACACACACACACACACACACACACACACACACACACACACACACACACACACACACAAATGGGAGTTATCTTTGCAACACAACCTTTGCACCCTGTAATTGTCCTGTCTTCAATCTCTGCTAACCCACTAAATCTACATACAGCCCCCTTCCTTTGCCCTGTGTCACCTCCTTCAACAGTAAAGTAAGGAGCAGATATGGGCTCCCTGGGTTATCTTGGGAGTGCTCGACTGAGTGGCAGTTGCCGGTGCACACATCCTTGGGTGGTGAAATGAGTAGCTAGACTCAGTTTAATAGGTAATGAATGCACACGTTGCCAGTGCCCTGCTGACTTTAGTGTCAAGGAGTATCATAAAACCAACACCCACTTTGTACTGTTGGACTTAAATAGCTGCTAAAAGGTTAAGATCTAAGGCTGCAGTTTTAGAAATGATGATGAAAGTGCAATTAAATGTTTCAGTACATCTAAAATGTGATAGAACAGCTTAAGACAGACAATACTTCAGGAAATGGAAGCAAATGTGTACAACACCAGTAACTGTAAGAGTTCAAGGTTTTGAAAAAACTTAAAAAGTGAGTTGTTGCTATATCTTTTGTTCAGTATTATTACCACAGTCATGCTGTTTGCCCCATGCAACAAGTTTAAATTCATGAGTGTGCTGATTTCTGTGCAATACAGCACCAGAGGGCAAATTTATTTTGCTAGCAGTGCCAGTCAGCTTTAGCAGACAAATTCTGATATACACAAGAAGAGATGGGTTTATTTTAAAAGTGACACCACACCAAAATTTATTACAAAAAAAAAAAAGACTGAATTGAAGCTTTATCAATAGGGACGACACAGCAAGTTATCTTGGCTGAAGAGTCAGTAACAGAATTAAAAGTGTGCAACAGTTAAAATGTATAGGAAGCCTTGCTTTTGCTTTGCTTTTCATGTTTATATTTGTAACTTGGCAGACTAACCTGTTATGTACAATTAAGTACAAATACACAAATATCCAGTTAATTCTTGATAAGATTTCAATGTGGTGCAAAGACTGGCATCTTGTTTCAATGCTCAGAAATAATTTTATGCTGAACAACATGCACAAACATACGCCAGTTATCCTGTGATAGCCTATTTACAAAGTTTCAAGAAGCAGTATTAAAAGTGCAGCCCCTTACACAGTGCTCCCAACGGGACCAGAAGATGAGATTAATTACAGCATGTACAAAAGAATTTAAGTAGTCATTCTTCCTGCACTTTGTGTGTGACTGGAAAATGTGAAATACCCTGTGCCACACACTTCCTTATAGTTCACAGAATTCTTTTTGTGAATATCCTTAAAGCTCTTTCCATAACAAATATTATTAACATTTTACATCTTTATTGTTGATAGCTACATATTTATTTCTCAACATAGGCACCCTGGCAATGAACAGGTCTTTATCAGCACAAGGCCAGTTTGTTGATACTGTCACTGCAGATGAATTCTGAATTCAAAACTTAATTACAGCATGCTGTTTCTTAAACATCGACAGTTACATTACACACTGGTGTGAAAAACACTAGTTCAGAGCCACCTACTGGCATCAGCGAAGCAGGCAAGTCGACCCAGTAACATAGGCATGATGATTAATACCTCAACCAATATTCTAAACAGAAACTAACTCTCTCTCTCTCTCTCTCTCTCTCTGTCTGTCTGTCTGTCTGTCTGTGCAGATATTTTCATAGGGTTGTAACTACACCACTAAGTCAACTACATCTGTCAGAGTAACAGTTGTATGTCCACGTGTTCTATCTTCAACACCTGATCTGCTGCCCAAGCAAAAATAAGGATTTATCGCTTACTATTGCTGCATGTAGTTCAAGGTACTAAGTAACCTAAAAACATGCTGCTCCTAATAGCTATGATTATTAGGCAGTAAATTAAGTAAATACTGATCTAATGTTGTTGAGTACACTGTCAAGTCACCAACAGAAATATGTGCTCATGTAACCATCACACTCTTTGTATAGTCATCAAGTGAATTTTGTCAAAGCTAGGCAGATTACAATAATATTAAAAAGGAAAACACTTCTTAATGTTGTGCAAAAATTATGCTTATTTGGTCACAAACCAGTTTTTGAGTTCCCACACCATAATCACACTTATCACTTCACAAAAATGATAGCTTCCTGCATGTATCTTTTGCTGACGAATATTGATATCGATCTGCAGGCAGAAATTTCATTAGATAGTTAATAAACACAAATATGCACATAGTGTGAGAATTTTTTTGTATGTGCTTGTAAATCTGAGGACTGGACACCACATTTTTACAAGACTGACAGCTGATTTCCACCGATCATGCTATTGTTCCTGTACTCAGCTTAAATTCCCAACCTAATTACAAATTAGCTAACGCAGAACTAAGGGAACACTTCTTTCATAGCAACTATGCCAAAGACTGAAACCTGAAAGATAGTAAAGAGGCAGGCAACTACTCTCATGTGGCAATTAATTATGCAACAACTTCCATTAATACACAGCACACCAACTAAATAATTGTATAGCCTTCCTTCCACAAAACTTGAGTTAAGAAGATTAGTTGACTAAAAAGATTATGAAGTTTCTTTACATTAAAGAAGCAAGTCAAAAGATCTGCAGACATGGCATCAGTAACCTGTTATTACCTCATTAGCAACAAGTCAACATTCTGGAGATTGGGTGCAGTTGCATCAGAGTGAATCCAATTCCAGTGTCAGAAGACCACCTAGCTAAAGCATTGCAGTTAACCTTGTCCACTGACAACGACAAGGGCTGCCTTTAAGCTTCGGTGAGCTGTATTAGAATCACATTTTTGTTAGTGTTGGATGTTGCAGTGGGATCGAAAGTGATTTGATTGATCAAAGTGTCTTGTTTAATTTATAACACACTAAGTTGCACAATGGCAGTAGTCGACTACAATTCAGTACAATTTAGTCCTGTTAACATTGCATGGTGATATTGCCAAGTAAGATGAAATTGTTGAAGGCTATAGCTGGATTAAAAACTGAATGTAACACTAGTTAACAACAGAAATAACTTCCAGTCTGCAAGCCCAAGGTGAAAAGCTGTTTAGTCAAATAGAACCTGAATTCTAAGATAAAGAACTAAATTTCGGTGTTAATGCAATAGCCTTTGGAGTTACATACAAATACAATACAGAAGTGCAATTTGGTCCAGAACAAAGTTAAGGAGCAGTTCCAACAAATAATGATGCATAACAAATTAAGGATTTTGTTGAAAATGAATATAGTGAAGTATGCAAACCACTCTCAGCAATACAATCAAGGGTAAATATTTTAGAGAATATCAAAGAAACAGAGGGAATTGTTTTGACAGAATCTAAATTGGCAACTTTGAACAAGTTAGTGTTAACAGAATGGAAATTTCATAAGTTATTTGATTTTTCCACCAGTTACTCTCAATCCACAGAAGGTTTAGAAAGAACCAAAGGGGAGTTCCATAAACTGTGGGAGAAACTACTGAAAAAGTTTAACTTGTTAAAGGATATTCTATGAAAGTAATGGTCTTTGAGTGGAAATTATTGAAGAACTGAATCTAGGAAAGAGAATTTATCTTAACATTTTCCAAAGGGACTTTACAGTGAAATGCATCACCAAAAAGTGATAAGTTAGGATTGCCTGTCTTCGTTAACTGTGTTTTACACCTATCATCTGAGAACAGTTTTAGACTATGAACACACACAATCAGAAAGTTGTACAAATAAAGAACCATATGCTTAGAAATCATAAGTGTTTAGTACATTGTAAGTGAGAAATTACAGTACCTGCTACCTATTATACTGTGAAACACATAAGCTTTAAGTTATTAAGTAGTGAAAATGGAGTTTGCATCATCAAATGGACAGCCACAAACTTGAAGCTTTCCATTTGATGGTGCATTGCCTCATATCTGTTCCATTACATGACAACCTTCAAACAGTACTATAGAGCATCAAACATATCACATACAGTTATTGCTATAGCTCTGCACTGATTGATAATATACTAAGGAAAAAGAAATTGAGTAAAATCACACCACTTCTGTACACTGGCCAACAGCAGTCAGTCAACAGTTACAAAGCCTGGTGCAAAATCCCATTTATTGGCAACATTTCAGACATCTTTGCAAAAAAAGTTTTGACACAGAATTTTGCAATATTGATAGCATAACAAAAAATTCTTAATTCAATCGCAAAGGAAAATTGCATCACTTGGCACTGGGGCGCCGTGTGTGAAATCACATGCGAACAGGGTGAAAAGCTACATATTAGTAATTTAGGCAGGCTATGGCAAATTAAGCCATCTGAACATTTGAGAAGCTGGAGATTAAGGAAGAAAGATTCATTTTCTGATCATCTTTTAACAGAAGACCATTCATATGATGTGGAATGTGAAGTTTTACATTCTGTTAAGAAAAGCAGAAGAATGACCTTGCAGGAAACAAACACATGAAACAGAATTCCAGCTTAGTATTAAATGATCAGATTAAATTTCCTTCATTCTCCCGCTGTTAAATTAAGTTTTCATTACAGATACTTGATACAAACTATAAATTATTCATTGTATTTCTCGCCCTTTTTTAAAATGTTATTTCGAAACCACACGGAAAAACTTTGCAACAAGCCAGAAGAGACCGTCTGTGTACGGCCACTACAGTCCACGAACTTATTAAGTGGATAATGATTTGCTATTGTAGTTCTCCATACTTTGGATCTTGTTGAGTTGTTTGTTGGTGCTTACTGTAGTTGTAGCTTTGTGGTACCATAAGCAGGTGGTTATAATTAAAGTGCAACTATATTTGATTTTTTTTTTAATTAACCACCTCTTACACGAATTGTGTTCAATATGAGAACTGGAAACATCAAGATGCTGCACAGTGCCAGAATTGCACCTGGTGGCAAAATTGGAACTAATTTTTTCCCAGTGTAAATCACTTCTGCACCTGTCAATAATTACAGCCCACCCTGGACCTCTGTGAGTAGCTGCACTTTAATTATAACCACCTGCTATGTGTTTTATGATTCTGCCAATTTAGGTGCTAAACTTGATCTGAATCACTGTAGGAATTACACTGTATTCAAAGTGTTCAGTACCATTCTCAGTTCAAACAAATACTGACATACTTTCAACAGCAAACAGTCACTAGAAAAATTTCACTGAAAATTCTTTTCAATCACATTTCATGTCATGGAGCCTGAACCACAGATCATACTGATCCTGGCAGGATGACCCCCTTGTGGGGAAAAAATCTGTTAAAGATCAGAGGATACAAAGAACTGGCAGAAATGTACAGGGTGTCCATAATTAGTTCACTTCAAAATGCTCCTCATGTCAAATTTGAACAGCAAACTGACAAGGGGAAATGTGGAACAAAACGAAAATTAATGAAAATTTGATGACAGATGGTACTGCAGAATATGCACACCAACAGATGCATGGCACACAGCTCTTCTACAGTTTGCAATCCGAGTGCCCAACATGTCTGTCTCCATGAAGGGTAGTGTGTGTGTCGCTGGTAAAGGTCTTTTACAAGAATGGTGGCTGCACCAGCAGCCATGCAGTTGTTCTGGACACTCCAGAGTATGAAAAAGGCACTGGTCCATTGTCTGCTAAGGGTCAGCAGAAAATCACAAAATACAGTGGTGTGCAAACATGCACTGCACGTGGAATTTCCCGAACGTTGGACACGCCTGTGAGGATGGAGCATAAAATCCTACAAAAGTCCTGAATTGCTATCCATACAAAATTACCCACATTCTGGAATTGCTTCCTGTTGAGCTGCCAGCATGACAACTGTTTGCTATGGAATTTCTTGTTCGTCTAGGACAAACAATGGCCATGGAAGATTCTGTACACAAAGCCTACTTCCAAGAACAAGTCAATATGGGCAAAGGAAAATTCGCACGCACATCAACCAGCACCACTTCATTCTGAAAAACTGACTGTGGTGCAGGCTGACATTTATAGTAGGCCCATATTTCTTTCAGAAGATGAAGCCTGCAGGTCTTGTTACCTGTATCATCACTGGTAAATGCTGTGAGTCTTTTACACAGCAACATCATTCCCACCCTTCAGTAGCTTGGATGTTTGAGCAGGATCATTTTTATGCAAGATTGCACTACTCTGCATTTTTCACACCCATGAAATGGCTAATGTGGAAGCATTTTCAGAAATGCTAGAATTATCAGCCATCATTTCCCTACATCCTGGCCATCCAAATTACTTTATCTTAATCTGTGGGCCTTCTGTATGTGGGATTACCTGAAAGATGTGTTCACTGCTCCAATTATGAATGTGACCCCGCAACACTTCGATGCTCTTGTGGAATATGCTGTTTCTCGATTTCAATTTGTGGCCAAAACTGGTCAACAGCATACTGAAAATATCTTACGCCAGTCTCACAAGAATTAAAAACTGATTTTTCCCATCCAATGTGGTATGACCTTGCCACAGTGGATGTGCTTACCTTACAAACATGACAACTGTTGGCTGCTAGACTTGTGCTGTCATGCACATTGAACAGTATAGCTGGTATAGTGTGCAATTCAAACCAAAGCAGTCACATAGCATTTCATCTGTCATTTGTAGCTGACCCCATTTACATTAATATACTTACAGCACCATGTGTTGGTAAAATTTTTTTGTTCTGTGACAGTAATGTGTTGTTCAAACTGTCATTCTGAGCAGTGATTTTCTTTCTTTAATGTTTTCAAACAGGAACTTTAACTATGGACACCCTGTATAATAATGACTTTTCAGACTTTGGTTGATGAGGGTGTCAGTCATATGAAAAGGACCTCAGATTGTTCAGACTTTGCAATTTACTTTGAAAACATGTATAAATTAAGGGTCATAAGCTGGGCCTCTTGCTACCACCAGTGTGCAGATTTTGAGTATGAACATGCACTAATGCATATCATTAAAAAACTAAACCTAAACAGTTTAATTTTGCTGTTCATTCACTGATGTACTTGTGAGACAATTTGATGGATTAAATTATTTAAATAGAGGCAAAATAACAACCTGCTCATACAGCATAACAGAGTGTGCGAGCCTGAGAAGCAAGGTAGTGAGCCAGGCCCAGATTGAACTCGCACGGTGGATTAAAAACTGTGGGTTGTACACCAATCAGTCTGCCTGGCTTCTAGGAAGTTCCCCTCATTCATTTAGGTAAATGCTGGGCTGGCCATAAATTCTGTCTTTGAGAATACAATACACAAACATTTGCAATGTGGTATGATGCAGAACAAAGTTTACACAATTCAGAAACAGGTGGCACATGAGGCTTCCTGCCTTTTGGTTACCGTGATTAAAGTTTTCTGCAATAAGGCAGCAGCACAAGGTCTCTCTACAGCTCACCACCTGAGAGTTTGAGAGAACAATATATGGAACGACATTTTGACACATTATCCAAAAGAACGTTCATGCAGATAAGGTGCCATGGACACTTTTTCACCAATTCAACAAAAGACAAAGAAGTTATATAGGGGAAAACAATTTGTGCAGTTGCGAATTTTTTTTTAACTTTTTAATGTTCTTTAATAATTTGAAAAATTCAGCTTCTAGTGAAAACCTTCCTTAGTTCAACATTACACTATTGTATTTCCTACAGAAAAGTCCAACTCATTTTTCTTTGGCACCAGTACTTTCCGCAATGCATGGGAGGGAAGAAAATCAGACTATGACAGTGATACAAAATAAATATTTACTGTTAACTGAAATTGAAAAAGAATAGAAACTAGGCTGACAGAACAGGAATTAATGGGAACATTCATAAACAAAATGAATTTAACATACAAACTGTGTCCTCATCTTGGGCATTAGTTATGACTTCAGCTGTAATTATGCACATCTACAATGAGAAGAATATTTTAATCAGAGCAAAACTGAGACATTACTCGTCAGTGACAGCCTTGAAGCCTTAAACACAGCAGAAACTCTGCCTATACCCCCAGATCACAATAACAAAGTGATTGATGATTGTCACTTTGTGGGGCACTCAACTGTGCAGTCATCAGCATTCGTACAAAGTTCCAATTTTTACTCAGTCTAATCAAGCCACTGTCACGAATGATGATGATATGATGAGGACAACACAAACACCCAGTCCTCAGATGGGAATCGAATCCGGGACCCTGTGATCCACAGGCAGCAACACTAGTCACAAGACCACAAAAGTGATTGATGTCTAGCTGTTTACAAGACTGATACCACAGCAACGGCCAAATCTGAGGACATCCTTGCCCATGCCTCCTGTTCGGTTCAACTTTCTCTGCTACTGCAGGTAGCAGCTACTGTAGCCACTTGCACCCAACAACCTGCAGTCAGTAATGTAAACAGTTAAAGCCTGTTTTTGTGTGATTGGTTTATTTGTGCAGCAAGTTTATTTTGCAGCAAAGAATGTCAAACTTCGGGTGAAGTGTGCAAAAAGAGTACAGAAACACAAGAAACAAACTTGCACTCTTTTCCAACAAGATGCTGTTTGCCACCACATATAAGGAAATCATGAGAGAAAAGAACAGCCAACTTTTAAAGAAGCTGTGCGTCATTCTTCACAAGGCAAAGTTATTCAGTGACAGCAAGAAGCCTTAGTTAACTGTTGTTAGAGCCCTCAGTTTCCAATACAAAAAATTAATAGGTGGAAAATCATAATGAAGAGGTGACATCATAGCAGGGTGTTACCGATTTTTAAGAAATATCAAAGTGCTGTTTGAAGAGATTTCATGGCTCAATGAAACCTAGATAAACACTGGACATTCCACCAGGAAAGACTGGACAACTGTTAGCTGAAGTTCTGCTGCTCCCATGCGAAAAGGGTGCAAGAATTGTCTTGCATTCTCAGACAGCATCTGGTTTCTTACCTAGCGTCTCCTTATTTACAACTCAAGGAAAACAAGTAAATACTACGAGGAGATGAACCACAATATTATTCTGAATTGGTAACTATCAATGTAATGGATAATGATCCCTATCACTCAGCAATTAGAGATAAAGCTCCAATGATGGCAACGAAAAAAGCTGAGAGAGTTGAATGGTTGAAATGCCACAATGTGAAAATACAGGTAAGTTTATATAAAAATTGACAAAAAAGTCTAGATTGCAGTGATTATTTTATTTAAAATAACCAGTTTCGGCCTAATCTTGGGCCATCTTCACAATGATACCATCAGCTGAAGTTGATGATGTCCAGAACAATTAGATCTGTCTGTGTCATCAACTTCAGCTGATGGTGCTATTCTGAAGATAGCCTAAGACTAGGCTGAAACTGGTCATTTTAAATAGAATAACCATTGCGATCTAGACTGTTTTTCATTAATTTCATATAGTTTACAAGATCCCGGTTCTCCAAAAATGTTATTGAAACTCAATTTATATATGGCAAAGTTCATGGGAAAAAAGAAAATAAACCGCACTTTCAACTGCATATTGTGGCCATAGGATTCTAATGCTTCCACCATAGCATTGCCACTTCAACACCATCTAACTGATTTGGGCACAGATTAAGCATTACATGGCAACAAACGACAAAAGCTTCACTGTGACAAATTCCAAGACAGTTAGAGGAAGCTGTGGCACAAATGATGCCAGAGAAGTGTTGTAATTTTGTACACTACAAGAATAGGTTGTTACAGAAGCAGAGAAAAGTGAAGTGAATGTAGAAAGTAATATCAAAAATATTATATCGTTGGGCAATTTCAGTGACTGTCCATGAACAAGAGTTCAGTTAACAAGTGTCGAGGAAGAAAGTGATCCTGAACTAAGTGGCATTTGTCCTTTGTCTTAATTCATCATTAGTTTTATGTTTATGTTTCCTATTTTTGATAATGGTGTCTACTACATTTGCACACGAGAAGATAATGCAGCAAAGAACCGCAAAGCTGTTGCTGCTGCAGCCAGACCGTGCAAACGCCCGGCGAACCGATGACATTGTTCCCTTCCACGCTCAAGTGGGCTTCGCCGTCAATCACTTTGTTCTTCTGAGCCAGGTATAGTAAGAACAGAAGTACATAAGAGACGAGAACTAGTTAACAGGAGGGGTATTAGGACATCAAAGAACGTAAGATTGTCAGTTCAGAAGACAAGCGAACCATGTTAAAGAAAATCTGAAACTATAAGCAAAATGATCACATTCTTAAGAGTGTACTAGAGGAGGTTACAGCAAGTAATACAGTTTCTCATGAACACCAGAAAAGGTACATTGATCCAAGAGTTATAAAATAGATAGGGGAAAAATGGGAACACACAAACCAGAGATACACAAAAGGGTGATTAAAGACAAAAATTGAGCTTCCATAGGTCAAGGGCAGCAACTAATCCAGAACAAATGGTTCAAATGGCTCTGAGCACTATGGGACTTAACATCTGAGGTCATCAGTCCCCTACAACTTAGAACTGCTTAAATCTAACCAACCGAAGGACATCACACACATCCATGCCCGAGGCAGGATTCGATCCTGCGACCGTAGCGGTCACGCGGTTCCACACAAGCGCCTAGAACCGCACGGCCACACCGGCCAGCAAACAAGAACACAATAATCATGCGCAGAAGGGTGAAGGAGTACGAGAAAAAAGAATACTGGACAAGAAGAAACGAAGCTGATGCAAATTAATGTAGTCCTTAAATGGCCAAAATGAAAAAGTGGTTTAAGAACAATTATTAAATGTGTGTACCACATCTAAGGGCATTAGAATCACACAAAGGGATAAATTGTGATTTAGGGTGTGTAAAGAGGGTGGAGGATAGAAGCAAGAGGGAAGGAAGATCGCCAAATTGCAGTCATGTACTTCCACCTTTCACAGGTCTGCAAACTGAAGAGTGAGCAGGTGAGTCCCCATGCTCTTTACCCCAAAAAGACATTTCTTCAATTACAAGGCATTTTGCAAAGGTACACCAATGCTTCCACAGTGCACCTGACGAATCACTGCTGACAGATGTCCAGGGTGTGTGTATTTTCCATGTTGTTGTTGTGGTCTTCAGTACTGAGACTGGTTTGATGCAGCTCTCCATGCTACTCTATCCTGTGCAAGCTGCTTCATCTCCCAGTACGTACTGCAGACATCCTTCTGAATCGGTTTAGTGTATTCATCTCTTGGTCTCCCTCTATCATTTTTACCCTCCACGCTGCCCTCCAATACTAAATTGGTGATCCCTTGATGCCTCAGAACATGTCCTACCAACCGATCCCTTCTTCTAGTCATGGTGTGCCACAAACTTCTCTTCTCTCCAATTCTATTCAATACCTCCTCATTAGTTATGTGATCTCCCCATCTAATCTTCAGCATTCTTCTGTAGCACCACATTTCTAAAGCTTCTATTCTCTTCTTGTCCAAACTATTTATTGTCCATGTTTCACTTCCATGCATGGCTGCACTCCATACAAATACTTTCAGAAACGACTTCCTGACACTTAAATCTATACTCAATGTTAACAAATTTCTCTTCTTCAGAAATGCTTTCCTTCCCATTGCCAGTCTACATTTTATATCCTCTCTACCTTGACCATCATCAGTTATTTTGCTACCCAAATAGCAAAACTCCTTTACTACTTTAAGCGTCTCATTTCCTAATCTAATACCCTCAGCATCACCCGATTTTGTTCAACTGCATTCCATTATCCTCATTTTGCTTTTGTTGATGTTCATCTTACATCCTCCTTTCAAGACACTATCCATTCCGTTCAACTGCTCTTCCAAGTCCTTTGCTGTCTCTGACAGAATTACAATGTCATCGGCGAACCTCAAAGTTTTTATTTCTTCTCCATGGATTTTAATACCTACTCCGAATTTTTCTTTTGTTTCCTTTACTGCTTGCTCAATATACAGATTGAATAACATCGGGGAGAGGCTACAACCCTGTCTCACTCCTTTCCCAACCACTGCTTCCCTTTCATGCCCCTTGACTCTTATAACTGCCATCTGGTTTCTGTACAAATTGTAAATAGCCTTTCTCTCCCTGTATTTTACTCCTGCCACCTTTAGAATTTGAAAGAGTATTCCAGTCAACATTGTCAAAAGCTTTCTCTAAGTCTACAAATGCTAGAAACGTAGGTTTGCCTTTCCTTAATCTTTCTTCTAAGATAAGTCTTAAGGTCAGTATTGCCTCACGTGTTCCAGTATTTCTACGGAATCCAAACTGATCTTCCCCGAAGTCGGCTTCTACTAGTTTTTCCATTCGTCTGTAAAGAATTCGTGTTAGTATTTTGCAGCTGTGGCTTATTAAACTGATTGTTCGGTAATTCTCACATCTGTCAACACCTGCTTTCTTTGGGATTGGAATTATTATATTCTTCTTGAAATCTGAGGGTATTTCGCCTGTTTCATACATCTTGCTCACCAGATGGTAGAGTTTTGTCAGGACTGGCTCTCCCAAGGCCGTCAGTAGTTCCAATGGAATGTTGTCTACTCCGGGGGCCTTGTTTCGACTCGGGTCTTTCAGTGCTCTGTCAAACTCTTCGCGCAGTATCTTATCTCCCATTTCATCTTCATCTACATCCTCTTCCATTTCCATAATATTGTCCTCAAGTACATCGCCCTTGTATAGACCCTCTATATACTCCTTCCACCTTTCTGCCTTCCCTTCTTTGCTTAGAACTGGGTTGCCATCTGAGCTCTTGATATTCATACAAGTGGTTCTCTTCTCTCCAAAGGTCTCTTTAATTTTCCTGTAGGCAGTATCTATCTTACCCCTGGTGATACTCACTTCTACATCCTTACATTTGTCCTCTAGCCATCCCTGCTTAGCCATTTTGCACTTCCTGTCGATCTCATTTTTGAGACGTTTGTATTCCTTTTTGCCTGCTTCATTTACTGCATTTTTTATATTTTCTCCTTTCATCAATTAAATTCAATATTTCTTCTGTTACCCAAGGATTTCTACTAGCCCTCGTCTTTTTACCTACTTGATCCTTTGCTGCCTTCACTACTTCATCCCTCAAAGCTACCCATTCTTCTTCTACTGTATTTCTTTCCCCCATTCCTGTCAACTGTTCCCTTATGCTCTCCCTGAAACTCTGTACAACCTTTGGTTCTTTCAGTTTATCCAGGTCCCATCTCCTTAAATTCCCACCTTTTTGCAGTTTCTTCAGTTTTAATCTACAGGTCATAACCAATAGATTGTGGTCAGAGTCCACATCTGCCCCTGGAAATGTCTTACAATTTAAAACCTGGTTCCTAAATCTCTGTCTTACCATTATATAATCTATCTGATACCTTTTAGTATCTCCAGGGTTCTTCCATGTATACAACCTTCTATCATGATTCTTAAACCAAGTGTTAGCTATGATTAAGTTGTGCTCTGTGCAAAATTCTACCAGGTGGCTTCCTCTTTCATTTCTTAGCCCCAATCCATATTCACCTACTACGTTTCCTTCTCTCCCTTTTCCTACACTCGAATTCCAGTCACCCATGACTATTAAATTTTCGTCTCCCTTCACTATCTGAATAATTTCTTTTATTTCATCATACATTTCATCAATTTCTTCGTCATCTGCAGAGCTAGTTGGCATATAAACTTTTACTACTGTAGTAGGTGTGGGCTTCGTATCTATCTTGGCCACAATAATGCGTTCACTAAGCTGTTTGTAGTCGCTTACCCGCGTTCCTATTTTCCTATTCATTATTAAACCTACTCCTGCATTACCCCAATTTGACTTTGTGTTTATAACCCTGTAGTCACCTGACCAGAAGTCTTGTTCCTCCTGTCACCGAACTTCACTAATTCCCACTATATCTAACTTTAACCTATCCATTTCCCTTTTCCATAAAGTGGTTAAAAGTAAATGAAATGAACGTGAGATGATAATGCTAATGCCAGATTAGTGTATGGGCATATTCTGTGTAAATTTCTTCCATTTTTGTACTCTGCTGGAGGGGAAATTTAAACTTAGTCATGTAGCATTCTTCTAAGAACAGAAACTTCCCTCACCCCACGAGCTGCTTGCTCTTCAGTTTACACACAGACAGCACAACCCCAGCATTTCCTGTCCAGTTCTCTTATGTGACAATAACCCCACAGATACTGTGTTCAATAGTGAAGTTATATTGTTAACTGAGCTCTTACATAAAGACACTCCTATAAGTAACTGCTGAAAAGTGTTGAATTTTTAAGTGTGATGTCTGATTTATGTAGTATTGTTGGGAAAGTGGCTTGGATTAATGTGGTACCTTGCTGCCTCTATTGTTGACAGTGTATTGTAGACATGTGTAGCAGTGTTGCAGTCACTTGGTGCTGAATTAATTAATGACCAGAAAGTTACTGCACTTATTGTTTCTGGTAGACTGCATAATCTCTTCAAGAAATTGCTCTGGCACTTCTAGAGTGGGCTGCATTTGAGTGGAGCCACTTATCCCAAGTCCACATTATATCTTGCAAGGAGGGTGTGAATGTGTGACAAAATGGGGATAATCATGTTAGGACTTTAACCTGCTGTAATGCTTTGACTTATTTTAAAATTTTGTAGTTCCATAACACCTAGCTGGCCTACTTCTGTTGCAGAGGCAGCCAATTTAAGCCCTCTGGCCTCTTCAGAGGTAAGAAACTACAGCTGTTTTGATGCATTTGATACACCTCTGTGTGAAGTGTTTCAGCCATTGATAGTAGAGACAATGAAACTGACATTGTCAAATACATACTGACAGCATATGACACCTGGAGTAGGCTCTACAGTGTCGTTGACAGCTACAGCTGCTGAGCTTGTTTACTTCAAAGCTTATTTAAACCCTGCAATTTTACCTAATAAACAGGAAATAACTCCACTATACAAACACAAGCTCAGCGAAGTTATTTTGCCGGCTAACTTAAGAGACTTGAACAAGAAATGCTGAGGTGGTACAGACACCCTGTAAACTGAGCCTTTCCCTGAAGAACAACTGCTGTACAGGATGCCTAACAATTTCCCCTCTCACAGTGTACAAGTATGCACAAATTACATGGAATCTGTCCGTATGGTTATTGTTAGTAACTCAGAATAGGGACTCTCCTGTTCGCAAACCTACGAAAGGTGGAAGTGCATGTCCACAATCTGGTTACCTTCTGCCCATCCTTCACACAATTTATCCCTTAATGTGATTGTGAACTTGGATGTGACAAGTTTTTTTTTAAACCACTTTATTTATCAATAAACAATTTTATATCCTTAAAACATTTTTCATAAATAAGATTTTTTTCCATTCCATGCAAATGAGGAAACTATTAATCCTAGAGAAATCAACAGGACCTTCATAGTAAAAAATTATAGTTTAATGCCATACTGGGAAACAGTTTTGCTAGAAGCTGCTGTTTTCAAGTCAAGGAAAAAACATTAAAAGTGACCATTAACAACTGCTGTGTGGCTGCTGGTCACAGCAGAACATACCTGATACCTAATACTTACTGTATGCCTGGCCAGGTGGTGAAACATCCATAAATAAGCATGTGGCAATATGTTAAATGCTGTCCCACAAAGCCAGGATTTTTAGTATTTCTTCACAGCACTTGCTCCTACCACCATAAAAAATAATTGCCACTACAAATTTTTTTCATAATTTTCATTCATTGACTGGACTGTATGGTAAAGTTCCACATGTGCAAACACATCCACCCAATTTGTCAAATCCCAATTGTCAAAAAGTAATGCCGAATGCTATGACATTAGCGAGGTTATGCATGAATGTGGCAGCCCTGAACACCAAAAGTGTAATAATAAAGCAGATAATCCATGTACAACAAAAGCATCTGAGTGAGGATGAACTGGTTCAGTATTAAGTTCAACTTGTGAATGGAGCTAAATTCGATAAGGACTCAAATTATTAACATAACAGTACGATCCCCATTACCAGCAATTTGGGCTCTAGCATCCAAGTTATCAGACCTTATCCATATTGCATCAATGTATTTGTCCAGTGCTAACAATGCATTAATGAATAATCTTGCGAAGTTATATACAGAAATTAGTTTCAACTGCGTGTTTGACTGCTACATTTGGTTGGTTGTTGGGATGTTAAAGGGGGACTAAACAGCTAAGGTCATCAGTCCCCCATTCCAAAAACAGGCGAGACACAGTCACGAAGCAGGTAAAACCCCAAGGGGAAGGAGACTCCCCCCAGGCACTAAAAGAACACAAATGCAGCAACGAACACTACAGACAAGAAGAGTACAGACAAACACCAGACAGAAAGAAACAGAAGAAAAGAAGATGGCCGGAAACTGGTTGACTGACCGCGAGACAAAAAAAAGGGAAAGAGTCAACCAGCAGACTATACACCAAAACAGCAACAAATTTGGAGAGACGCGAGGACAAAAGATACAGAACGGGAAAGGTGCAGGACCTCCCTAAATAGAACCATAAAAAGGACTACCACGGATAAAATTTAAAACATTGTCAGCCATGGAGGCATCGTCGCATAAAATCAAAGGCAAAGTGCCCGGGAGATTAAAATACTGCCGGAGGGTGCGCAGTCGGGAACACTCCAGCAAAATGTGGGCGACCATCAGCCGGGACCCACACCGACACAGGGGGGGGGATCCTCCTGACGCAAAAGATGGCCGTGCGTCAGGTAGGTATGGCCGATGCGCAGCCGACACAGGACTACTGAGTCCCTGCGAGAAGCCCGCAGGGAGGAATGCCACACATCGGTCGTCTCCTTGACAGCCCGCAGTTTATTCGGGGATGTCAGGCCACGCCACTCAGCAGCCCACATCCCAAGCACCTTACGGCGCAACATCAGCTGCTGGTCGCGAGCCGTAAAGCCGATCTCCAAAACTGGGGCGTCGATCGCCCCTTTGGCCAGCCTGTCTACACGTTCGTTCCCTGGGATGCCAACGTGACCTGGCGTCCAAACAAAAACCACCGAACGACCAGAGCGGGTAATAACTGCTACATTTCAGAGATACAAGACAGTTCAACAAATACATAAAATTTTTTTCATGGGCTTCTCTATCAGAACCAGCAACCTAAATACTCTTCTGGTTCAGGAATCTATGACAAACTGCTGTAGCAACAAAATATCCTCAGGTATTTTAAAGACTTTAGCCTCTTACAGTTAGAGTGAAAATGTATTCATCACACTGCTCCATTTCCACATGTAAGAACTTTAATACTGACAACATGAAAGTCAAAATAAATACAAGAAATTCAAATAATTAACAGCAATTTATCTGCACAAGTTGTGGATTAGAAGCTCCTTCACATTTTTGTTCCACATCCTTGCACAAAATAACCAAAACTCATTTTATTCTAGTCAGTCAAAAAATAAGACTATTACTGTATGCAGTGTTTCAGATAAGCATTCTACAACTGGTAAAATATTTGAGTAGTTCTATTAATATCTGACATTCTAAGTAACATCTTAAGTTTATGATTAAAAAAGATTTAATACCAATTAGCAACTACTTGTCAAGCATTTTACAGACAACACATTTATTTCATATACAGATACATAAAAAAATTAAATTTTAGGTACAGCCAATGGAAGTTCTTTAAAAGTCAAAGGAATATAAGAGTGCACAAGTTCTTTAATAGTTGCATTTCAGTTTAATTGGAAATAAATCAGTCTTTCTTAATATGTAGCAAATCATTGACTGAAGTAACCAACTCACTCCTGTGAGGTCATAGCACGAGCTTGGGCACGAACTCTCTTCTCATATTCCAAACGATTTTGGCTGAGGGGGAAAAAAAGAAAATCAAAGTTAATTGTATTCAACCAACTGAAAATGCAACGTACATAAGATCATTATTGCTTCTTAGACTGTTCCAAAACTTCGTATAATGAAAAAATACACTGCCTGACAGAATCAAACACATTATTTCAGTGATTATAACAACAATGAGATGGCTTATCAGCATGATGCTGCACCCTCTTTGCCTTGGATGCATGCACTGATTCAGTTGGAAAGGCTGTTAGATCCACTGTATCTGACAAGGAGAGGTCCCAAGCAGTCTGATCAGTTTTTTGAAACCATCTATATGGTTATGTAGGTTAATACACCAGGCATCATATGCTTGTATTACAATTCCCATGCAAAAAAAATTGCACATCCCTTAACGAAAAATACATTTTACGTCACTGCAGTCAATTTAGATTATCTGACCTTTTGTTTAACTGATACACTGAATGTTACGTCAAAAAATGGAAAAGACAGGGAGGAATATCAAGAACACTGGAAAAGACAGACCGCTACTTACCATAAAAGAAGACATCACATAGCAGACAAGATTCTATCTTTGTTCCTTGACAACCTCAACACGCACTCCCATCCCCTTCACATGGCTCTCCTCAACCTAGTGTGCCACCTGTTCTCTGGTAACTTCATCTATGCCTCTGTTCACATTAAAGCCACCAACAGTACATGCATGTTGACAGCTGTCATCCCTTCCACACCAGAAACTCCCATACAGCCTGGCCACCTGGGGATGGATGGCATATCTGCAATGACAAAAATTTCCTTGCTCAGTCTGCTGAGAGTCTCACCAAGGCCTTCACAGACGGGCACTATCCCAAGACCTAGTCTGCGGACATATATTGCATGCCATTCCCCCTCCACCCTAAGAACTAGCCACAACGGAGTGTCCCCTTCAGCATGCAGTACCATACCGGACTGGAACTACTGAACCAGATCCGTTGGCAATGCTTTGATTACCTATCATCATGCCTTTAAGTGAGGGACGTCCTACCCGATATGCTTTCACCTCTCCTAAAGTGGTGTTCCGTCACCCACACAACATCCTAGTCAATCCCAATCCCTTGCCACAAGGATCATATCCCTGTAGAAGACCCAGGTGCAGTCTTGTCACAGATTTATCCTACCCATCAGGGGCTGGGCCACCTGCAAAAGCAGCCATGTCATTTATCAGCTCCGCTGCAATCACTGCACAACTTTTTTTTATATTGGTATGACGACCAACCAGCTGTCCAGCAGGATGAAAGGCCATCACCAAACTGCAGCCAAGAGCAAAGCAGACCACCCTGTGGCACAACATGCAGCTGGACCTAACACTTTTCTTCAATGGCAGCTTTACTATCTGAACCATCTGGATCCTTTCCTCCATCACCAGCTTTTTCTAACTGTGCAGATGGGAGTTATCCCAGCCTCAACATATGGTAACACACTGTTCCACATCATCCACCCAACAGTTTCCATCCCCTCTGTCCTATGATCTCCTCCCCATTCTGACCTCTCACCCTGTTTATTTGCAGCCCTCTGCCAACGCATCTGCCTATCTTTCCCTGATCCTATCTTTTTTCCCATCTTCCTGTCCCCCAACCTCCTGGCACGGCATCTGTTGGCAATCTAGTCCCTGCACATTCCACCAGAAAGCATTAATCCCTCCCCACCCGTTCACTACTATCCTTTCCTCTTCCCCGCCCCCATGGTTATAATAGAGGGAAACATTCCACGTAGGAAAAATATATCTAAAAACAAAGATGATGTGACTTACCAAATGAAAATGCTGGCAGGTCGACAGACACACAAACACAAACATACACACAAAATTCAAGCTTTCGCAACAAACTGTTGCCTCATCAGGAAAGAGGGAAGGAGAGGGAAAGACGAAAGGATGTGGGTTTTAAGGGAGAGGGTAAGGAGTCATTCCAATCCCGGGAGCGGAAAGACCTTAGGGGGAAAAAAGGGGAGGTATACACTCGCGCACACACACATTTCCATCCACACATATACAGACACAAGCAGACATATTTAAAGTTTGGGCAGAGATGTCAGTCGAGGCGGAAGTGAAGAGGCAAAGATGATGTTGAATGACAGGTGAGGTATGAGTGGCGGCAACTTGAAATTAGCGGAGATTGAGGCCTGGTGGGTAACGGGAAGAGAGGATATATTGAAGAGGAAGTTCCCATCTCCGGAGTTCGGATAGGTTGGTGTTGGTGGGAAGTATCCAGATAACCCGGACGGTGTAACACTGTGCCAAGATGTGCTGGCCGTGCACCAAGGCATGTTTAGCCACAGGGTGATCCTCATTACCAACAAACACTGTCTGCCTGTGTCCATTCATGCGAATGGACAGTTTGTTGCTGGTCATTCCCACATAGAATGCATCACAGTGTAGGCAAGTCAGTTGGTAAATCACGTGGGTGCTTTCACATGTGGCTCTGCCTTTGATCGTGTACACCTTCCGGGTTACAGGACTGGAGTAGGTGGTGGTGGGAGGGTGCATGGGACAGGTTTTACACTGGGGGCGGTTACAAGGATAGGAGCCAGATGGTAGGGAAGGTGGTTTGGGGATTTCATAGGGATGAACTGACAGGTTGCGAAGGTTAGGTGGACGGCGGAAAGACACTCTTGGTGGAGTGGGGAGGATTTCATGAAGGATGGATCTCATTTCAGGGCAGGATTTGAGGAAGTCGTATCCCTGCTGGAGAGCCACATTCAGAGTCTGGTCCAGTCCCGGAAAGTATCCTGTCACAAGTGGGGCACTTTTGTGGTTCTTCTGTGGGGGATTCTGGGTTTGAGGGGATGAGGAAGTGGCTCTGGTTATTTGCTTCTGTACCAGGTCAGGAGGGTAGTTGCGAGATGCGAAAGCTGTTGTCAGGTTGTTGGTGTAATGGTTCAGGGATTCCGGACTGGAGCAGATTCGTTTGCCACGAAGACCTAGGCTTTAGGGGAGGGACCGTTTGATGTGGAATGGGTGGCAGCTGTCATAATGCAGGTACTGTTGCTTGTTGGTGGGTTTGATGTGGACGGACGTGTGAAGCTGGCCATTGGACAGGTGGAGGTCAACGTCAAGGAAAGTGGCATGGGATTTTGAGTAGGACCAGGTGAATCTGATGGAACCAAAGGAGTTGAGGTTGGAGAGGAAATTCTTAAGTTGTTCTTCACTGTGAGTCCAGATCATGAAGATTTCATCAATTGGCGGCAACACAACCACCTAACCTTTGTGCACATCGTTATCTACCAACCCAAGTCCAACATAGCCCAGCTGTAACCAACACCTTCTCACCTTTTTTCACACCAGATCTCCAGTTACTTTCCAGTCCACCTTTATCTCTCCCCATATATTTTTATTTTCATTTCAGCCTCATGTTACACTTTCCACCTTCTAATACCATGTCACCCTCACAACATCCACACAACGACCCCATTAAGTTTTATTTACATTCCTTCCGCAAACATGCCTTCGCCCTATCCAGATTACGCTCCCATATTCTATTTTCCCTGGCTTGTCTGACATTTGGCATTACCCCCAAAGGCCTCACACTTAAAGTTCCCATCTCTGGCTGCAACCCTTCTTTCCATCAGTCCCTATACCAGTTCCAAACTGAACAATCAATTGCCCTCACCCACCTAATCCTTCACCTACACATCAATTCAGCCAATGAACACACCCGTCAACTCCTATCCTTAATAAAAGTCCTTACTCTTTCCTCTCCCACATCCAAACCGGCTGTTCAGAGCATCCTCCTACAAGCCAACCGTAAATTAGAACAGCATGCCACCCTCCACCTCAAAAAACTATCCGATCTCCTGGTGTCCCACCTCCGGAAAGGCAACTCACCCTTCACAACCTTTCCAGCAAACCTCAACCTCCTCATTGCACACAGACCCAGTCTCTCCCATCTACTCAATCTCCCACTTCCAGCTCCACTCCCCCCCAAAACCTCAAAATTCCAATCAACACAATCTGGAACCACAACACCCTAATTCAGTAGTTAACCTTTCCTCCAAACCTCTCTCCCAATCCGAAACCTCTGTCCTATCTAAAGGCCTCACCTTCAGCCCCACTCACAGATTCAACCAAACAGCCCTCGTCAAAGATTTACTGTCCTACGCTCACACTCTCTGCTGGAAATATCACTTTGCCACGAAGAAAAATGATCCTAATCCTACTCCTAATGATCCAACTCCCCAAGACACCATCCAAATTGAACCCTGCCTGGAACAGTTCCGTCCTCCGTCGCAGCGGGACCTGCCTCCTCTTCCTCAAAATCACCCTCTCCAAACCTTCCAGGAATTTCTGACTTCCAGCCTTGCATCTCAATCCTTCTTAAAAAAACCTTGATCCTACTCCCAACATCACCACTGCTGAAGCCCAGGCAATCCGTGATCTGAAGGCTGACCGATCCATCGTCATTCTTCCGGCGGACAAGGGATCCACGACCGTGGTACTTGATCGTCTGGAGTATGTGGCTGAGGGTCTGCGTCAGCTTTCAGACAACATCACATACAAAGTTTGCCAAGGTAACCCCATTCCCGATGTCCAGGCGGAGCTTCAAGGAATCCTCAGAACCTTAGGCCCCCTACAAAACCTTTCACCTGACTCCATCAACCTCCTGACCCCACCAACACCCCTACCTTCTACCTTCTTCCTAAAATCCACAAACCCAATCATCCCGGCCGCCCCATTGTAGCTGGTTACCAAGCCCCCACAGAACGGATCTCTGCCTACGTAGATCAACACCTTCAACCCATTACATGCAGTCTCCCATCCTTCAAAGACACCAACCACTTTCTCGAACGCCTGGAATCCTTACCCAATCTGTTACCCGCGGAAACCATCCTTGTAACCATTGATGCCACTTCCTTATACACAAATATTCCGCACGTCCAGGGCCTCTCTGCGATGGAGCACTTCCTTTCACGCTGATCACCTGCCACCCTACCTAAAACCTCTTTCCTCATCACCTTAGCCAACTTCATCCTGACCCACAACTTCTCCACTTTTGAAGGCCAGACATACCAACAATTAAAGGGAACAGCCATGGGTACCAGGATGGCCCCCTCGTACGCCAACCTATTCATGGGTCACTTAGAGGAAGCCTTCTTGGTTACCCAGGCCTGCCAACCCAAAGTTTGCTACAGATTTATTGATGACATCTTCATGATCAGGACTCACAATGAAGAAGAAATTCAGAATTTCCTCTCCAACCTCAACTCCTTTGGTTCCATCAGATTCACCTGGTCCTACTCAAAATCCCATGCCACTTTCCTTGACGTTGACCTCCACCTGTCCAATGGCCAGCTTCACACGTCCGTCCACATCAAACCCACCAACAAGCAACAGTACCTGCATTATGACAGCTGCCACCCATTCCACATCAAACGGTCCCTCCCCTAAAGCCTAGGTCTTCGTGGCAAACGAATCTGCTCCAGTCCGGAATCCCTGAACCATTACACCAACAACCTGACAACAGCTTTCGCATCTCGCAACTACCCTCCTGACCTGGTACAGAAGCAAATAACCAGAGCCACTTCCTCATCCCCTCAAACCCAGAATCCCCCACAGAAGAACCACAAAAGTGCCCCACTTGTGACAGGATACTTTCCGGGACTGGACCAGACTCTGAATGTGGCTCTCCAGCAGGGATACGACTTCCTCAAATCCTGCCCTGAAATGAGATCCATCCTTCATGAAATCCTCCCCACTCCACCAAGAGTGTCTTTCCGCCGTCCACCTAACCTTCGCAACCTGTTAGTTCATCCCTATGAAATCCCCAAACCACCTTCCCTACCATCTGGCTCCTATCCTTGTAACCGCCCCCAGTGTAAAACCTGTCCCATGCACCCTCCCACCACCACCTACTCCAGTCCTGTAACCCGGAAGGTGTACACGATCAAAGGCAGAGCCACATGTGAAAGCACCCACGTGATTTACCAACTGACTTGCCTACACTGTGATGCATTCTATGTGGGAATGACCAGCAACAAACTGTCCATTCGCATGAATGGACACAGGCAGACAGTGTTTGTTGGTAATGAGGATCACCCTGTGGCTAAACATGCCTTGGTGCACGGCCAGCACATCTTGGCACAGTGTTACACCGTCCGGGTTATCTGGATACTTCCCACCAACACCAACCTATCCGAACTCCGGAGATGGGAACTTCCTCTTCAATATATCCTCTCTTCCCGTTACCCACCAGGCCTCAATCTCCGCTAATTTCAAGTTGCCGCCACTCATACCTCACCTGTCATTCAACATCATCTTTGCCTCTTCACTTCCGCCTCGACTGACATCTCTGCCCAAACTTTAAATATGTCTGCTTGTGTCTGTATATGTGTGGATGGAAATGTGTGTGTGCGCGAGTGTATACCTCCCCTTTTTTCCCCCTAAGGTCTTTCCGCTCCCGGGATTGGAATGACTCCTTACCCTCTCCCTTAAAACCCACATCCTTTAGTCTTTCCCTCTCCTTCCCCTCTTTCCTGATGAGGCAACAGTTTGTTGCGAAAGCTTGAATTTTGTGTGTGTGTTTGTGTTTGTTTGTGTGTCTATCGACCTGCCAGCGCTTTCGTTCGGTAAGTCACATCATCTCTGTTTTTAGATATATATTTTTCCCACGTGGAATGTTTCCCTCTATATATATTATTAGTGCCTGTCTGCAACTTTGTGTGTCTGCTTTATAGTAAGTAGCACTCTTTTCTTACACTGTTTAACATTATAATAAATAGATGTAATTAAATTTGTATTCACAAAAAATTCCAATTGGAAAATGATAAACAGAAAAAATTAAACAAATCAAAATGTTCGTAACATTATTAAAATAACATGACAAAAGGAATAGAAACAAAAAATTACATTTAAACCAATTAATCTAATACAAATAATGATTAAGTCATTTTGATAAAGATTTGAAATAAAGAAATGTACTGCACCTGACATGATTCGAATCCATAACCTCTTGCATGTGAAGCTACTACATTACCCATTACATCACACAACTAGACTATGTAATCTGATTTGACGTCGTCGATCATCATGCAAAATTCCAAAACTTTTTTGTCAATTACTCACAAATGAGGGCCCACCAGGGTGAATGGCTGGAGGGTGTGATACCTGGGATGTTAACCTACACCACCATATATTTGATTTCAAAAAGTCAATCCCAATGCAGGGGACCTCTCCTTGTGAGGCAAGCAGGCCCACAGCTGTTGCAACTGGTCCTTGATACTGGTGCTGGGGTGGAGCTTAGTCCAAGATGGTCTCTTTATGTGTTATCAAGGGCAGATGTAGGAATTTGCTTGACACACAAGTTACCTCAATATCATATATACAGTTCATACACAACATATGCAGATTAACACTGTCCTGATGAAATAGGGCACCACAATTTTGCAACCCAAGGACACAGGATGTCTGGTGTATCATTCAGCTGTCAGCATTCCTTCTTCACCACTAGCCATGATCTGAAGCAATATTCAATGGCTCCCCACAATATGACACCAGAAGAAAAACCACTGTGCATCTCCAAACTAATGAACAGGACCTCTCACCAAGTTGCCAGCACACTAACTAATGACAACATCATGGGCAAGGAGAGCCAGGATTCATCACTGAACACAACTCAATGCCATTCATTAGAAGTCCTTGTTTCCAAGTCATGGGACCACTCAAACAGCAGCCATTTATGTCGTTAACAGCAGCCTACACAAGGGGGACAAATTCTCTGGACCTGTTGTTGTTGTTGTTGTTGTTGGTGCTGCTGCTGCAAGTATCCAACCAAGTTTTCTCTGGCTGTAGTACAGATCGAAGTGGTTACAATATGCTTGGCAATCCTTCCTTGTAATCAGATAAGTCTGACTGGAACCTTAGGTATGTGCACTCTCACATTCCCATGCAATCCAACATCAGGTTATTGTCACATCCAAATCCTCCCACAAAACAAGTGCTGAAAATACTGTCATGAGTACTTGACATGGGTCTTTCAGTCGTCACTCAATATCTGATGCTGTTTGTGGTCCTTATATACCCTACCACACCTGGTAGTAACACTGCACACAAACGCTAATGCACTTAGGGCCTGACTGTTTCCTGTCAAAGGTAACCAACTCTAAAATCATTTACATACCTGGCAATGGTGTGTACATGTATAAGTTACATTGGCACCCAACCATGGCTTCCAGATACTTCGCAGTTTTGTCAGGCAGCGGAATTTCACCATGTTGCTACTATACAATTTGTACACTTGTTCTAGACAATTTTAGCAACATTTTCAATACTAATAATTCATCTAGGAATTTAAGGTATTGCTGGATAATATTCAAAATAAGCAGGTGACTTAAGGGCCAAGTTAATATAAATATGCAATACAACTAAAGAAACTGTGTGTGTTCCAAACATGTTTTGGTAATGGTTATTCAGGGCATGGGATGGCAGAGTAGGGCAGGGCTATGAGATTTTGTATGTAAGGAACTTTTTTCCTTGTGTAATTTTTTGTTGTTGTTGTGGTCTTCAGTACTGAGACTGGTTTGATGCAGCTCTCCATGCTACTCTATCCTGTGCAAGCTGCTTCATCTCCCAGTACGTACTGCAGACATCCTTCTGAATCGGTTTAGTGTATTCATCTCTTGGTCTCCCTCTATCATTTTTACCCTCCACGCTGCCCTCCAATACTAAATTTGTGATCCCTTGATGCCTCAAAACATGTCCTACCAACCGATCCCTTCTTCTAGTCAAGTTGTGCCACAAACTTCTCTTCTCCCCAATCCTATTCAATACCTCCTCATTAGTTACGTGATCTACCCACCTTATCTTCAGCAGTCTTCTGTAGCACCACATTTCGAAAGCTTCTATTCTCTTCTTGTCTAAACTATTTATCGTCCATGTTTCACTTCCATACATGGCTACACTCTATACAAATACTTTTAGAAACGACTTCCTGACACTTAAATCTATACTCGATGTTAACAAATTTCTCTTCTTCAGAAACGCTTTCCTTGCCATTGCCAGTCTACATTTTATATCCTCTCTACTTCGACCATCATCAGTTATTTTGCTCCCTAAATAGCAAAACTCCTTTACTACTTTAAGTGTCTCATTTCCTAATCTAATACCCTCAGCATCACCCGATTTTGTTCAACTGCATTCCATTATCCTCATTTTGCTTTTGTTGATGTTCATCTTACATCCTCCTTTCAAGACACTATCCATTCCGTTCAACTGCTCTTCCAAGTCCTTTGCTGTCTCTGACAGAATTACAATGTCATCGGCAAACCTCAAAGTTTTTATTTCTTCTCCATGAATTTTAATACCTACCCAAATTTTTCTTTTGTTTCCTTCACTGCTTGCTCAATATACAGATTGAACAACATCAGGGAGAGGCTACAACCCTGTCTCACTCCCTTCCCAACCACTGCTTCCCTTTCATGCCCCTCAAATCTTATAACTGCCATTTGGTTTCTATACAAATTGTAAATAGCCTTTCGCTCCCTATATTTTACCCCTGCCACCTTCAGAATTTGAAAGAGTATTCCAGTCAACATTGTCAAAAGCTTTCTCTAAGTCTGACAAACAAGAATTAACTGATGAAATTGTCAATACTGTCTTTCAGAAAATTACTAAGTGGTTCCTTGTAAACGGACTCTCACTGAATTTTGATAAGACACAGTACATACAGTTCCGTACAGTGAATGGTATGACGCCATTAATAAATATAGACCTTAATCAGAAGCATATAGCTAAGGTAGAATATTCCAAATTTTTAGGTGTGTCCATTGATGAGAGATTAAATTGGAAGAAACACATTGATGATCTGCTGAAACGTTTGAGTTCAGCTACTTATGCAATAAGGGTCATTGCAAATTTTGGTGATAAACATCTTAGTAAATTAGCTTACTACGCCTATTTTCACTCATTGCTTTCATATGGCATCATATTTTGGGGTAATTCATCACTGAGGAATAAAGTATTTATTGCACAAAAGCGTGTAATCAGAATAATAGCTGGAGTCCACCCAAGATCATCCTGCAGACATTTATTTAAGGATCTAGGGATATTCACAGTAGCTTCTCAGTATATATACTCTCTTATGAAATTTGTTATTAACAACCAAACCCAATTCAAAAGTAATAGCAGTGTGCATAACTACAATACTAGGAGAAAGGATGATCTTCACTATTCAAGATTAAATCTAACTTTGGCACAGAAAGGGGTGAATTATACTGGCACTAAAGTCTTTGGTCACTTACCAAATAGTATCAAAAGTCTGACAGATAACCAACAAGTATTTAAGAAGAAATTAAAAGAATTTCTGAATGACAACTCCTACTCCATAGAGGAATTTTTAGATATAAATTAAGAAAAAAAAATATTAAAAAATAAAAATAAAAAATAAAGAAAAACAAAAAACACAAAAAAATAAAGTTGTTATATTAACTTAAGTATGTTGTTAAATTAACCTAATTATGTCATGTATTGTAAAATTCGACTCGTTCCACATCATTACGAAATATCGTATTCATGATCCATGGAACTAGTATTAATCTAATCTAATCTAGAAATGTAGGATTGCCTTTCCTTAATCTAGCTTCTAAGGTAAGTCATAGGGTCAGTATTGCCTCACGTGTTCCAACATTTCTACGGAATCCAAACTGATCTTCCCCGAGGTCGGCTTCTACCAGTTTTTCCATTCGTCTGTAAAGAATTCACATTAGTGTTTTGCAGCTGTGGCTTATTAAACTGATAGTTCAGTAATTTTCACATCTGTCAACACCTGCTTTCTTTGGGATTGGAATTATTATATTCTTCTTGAAGTTTGAGGGTATTTCGCCTGTCTTATACATCTTGTTCACCAGATGGTAGATCTTTTGTCAGGACTGGCTCTCCCAAGGTCGTCAGTAGTTCTAATTGCATGTTGTCTACTCCCGGGGCCTTGTTTCGACTCAGGTCTTTCAGTGCTCTGCCAAACTCTTCACGCAGTATCTTATCTCCTGTTTCATCTTCATCTACATCCTCTTCCATTTCCATAATATTGTCCTCAAGTACATCGCCCTTGTATAGACCCTCTATATACTCTTTCCATCTTTCTCCTTTCCCTTCTTTGCTTACAACTGGGTTTCCATCTGAGCTCTTGATATTCATATGAGTGGTTCTCCTTTCTCCAAATGTCTCTTTAATTTTCCTGTAGGCAGTATCTATTTTACCCCTAGTGAGATAAGCCTCTACATCCTTACATTTGTCCTGTAGCCATCCCTGCTTAACCATTTTGCACTTCCTGTCGATCTCATTTTTAAGACGTTTGTATTCCTTTTTGCCTGCTTCATTTACTGCATTTTTATATTTTCTCCTTTCATCAATTAAATTCAATATTTCTTCTGTTACCCAAGGATTTCTACTAGCCCTCATCTTTTCACCTACTAGGTCCTCTGCTGCCTTCACTACTTCATCCCTCAGAGCTACACATTCTTCTTCTACTGTATTTCTTTCCCCCATTCCTGTCAATTGTTCCCTTATGCTCTCCCTGAAACTCTGTACAACTTCTGGTTCTTTCAGTTTATCCAGGTCCCATCTCCTTATATTCCCTCCTTTTTGCGTTTCTTCAGTTTTAATCTACAGTTCATAACCAATAGATTGTGGTCAGAGTCCACATCTGCCCCTGGAAATGTCTTACAATTTAAAACCTGGTTCCTAAATCTCTGTCTTACCATTATGTAATCTATCTGATACCGTTTAGTATCTCCAGGGTTCTTCCATGTATACAACCTTCTTTTATGATCCTTGAGCCAAGTGTTAGCTATGATTAAGTTGTGCTCTGTGCAAAATTGTATCAGGCGGCTTCCTCTTTCATTTCTTAGCCCCAATCCATATTCACCTACTACGTTTCCTTCTCTCCCTTTTCCTACTACCGAATTCCAGTCACCCATGACTTAAATTATCGTCTCCCTTCACTATCTGAATAATTTCTTTTATTTCATCATACATTTCTTCAATTTCTTCGTCATCTGCAGAGCTAGTTGGCATATATACTTTTACTACTGTAGTAGGCGTGGGCTTCGTGTCTATTTTGGCCACAATAATGCGTTCACTATGCTGTTTGTAGTAGCTTACCCGCATTCCTATTTTTTATATTCTTCAAATTCAGTGGGATGAGGAAAGTTACAAATATCACCAGAGCATCGCACACAGCAGAAACATTTCAAAAACCTTGACATTTAAATTTTAAGCCAAATATACATACATCAAAAAGTTAACTAGACATTGTTATAGTACTGCATACTGACATTTAATATCAGTCACATATCTTCACCATCTCACTGCATACAATTTAAACACAGCAGCCATAATTTACCATAAAATCTGGTTGCTGTTAAGTCTCTGGACCGAATAAACGTCACAAAGTCTTTGGAGACGCATTCTAACAAACTATGTTTTTATAAGTAGCCTGATAAGCAATGCTGATCCACTTTTGAAGGAAGTTATCTGCAGGTTAATAAGAAACCAAGTCAGATCTATGCTTACCAGTATATTGTGTATGCTTCTGCCTGAGCAGGATCCTTTATATTCGGTTCATTTAACAAGTCTTGAATTCCCAACAAAATCTGCTTGATTGTTATCGCAGGTCGCCAGTCCTTATCTTCATCAAGAAGTGAAAGGCAAACTGTTCCTGTAAAAAAAAAAAAATTGGAACATTTTCTGAGAACATCTAAGATAATATTTCATAATATTTCATTTCCCCTCTACGCAGTGCTAAGCTGCCAACAACATTTATGTAGGTTCCTTATATGTGGGTCTTTAAGCTTCATAATGTACAATTTTTATTATTCATAAAACCAGTATTCTATCCACTTGTCTCCTCGACTGCTGTATCTGCTTGTTAAATTACTCTTAATGATGACTTATTCAACCATTGGTTCCTGCTGAAAAGCAGGTGAGAAACTTGCGCCACGATTGTACCTCATCAGTTCCAGCATCCTCAGGATATCATCAAACACTGTACATTAATATTTAATATCTATCAAACGCACAATCCAGGAAAATTGTGGTGCAACATAATGTGCACTAATCGATCCGAAGACACGATTTTATATTTCAGCACATAAAATACTGAAAAATTTTATGTTTATAGTATGACTGTATACTAGGTCAGTAAAATTAGGCAACTGCAGGTATGCTGTGATGTTACAGTCACAGTATGCAGTGAAGGCTCCCTAACCTCTGAACATAGGTCGAATTCTGTACAGCCTAACAGCTAACTTGCTATATTGTGGTGTAAGAGTCGAGGATTTTTACAGTATAAAAAACAATGTTCTCTTAAACATCATTTAGTCCATCATATTGCAGTTAAGTATACACACAATTTTTCTGTGTTAACTTGGGAAGTGTTAGTTGCCCTCCCCCTACATGATATTCCTCACACAATTCTCCCTGTTCACCATTCCAAGAACTATACAAACTACTAAGTGAGAATGAGAAAGTTTTCTGGAATGCCATTACTGAATCTATAAAAAATGCAGTTCCCTCCTAGCTCCAATGTAACAGACAGGAACAACTGCACCCCTACAACTACAAAAACTTTAGTTCAAAATGGCTTTCATTACTAATGTCTGCCAATCTCATCTCTAGGACATGAAAAAGCATGACAATGTACAGTACCTGAAGTATTTTATAGTCAATTTCAACACGGCGCACCACATCCTATCGCTACCCACAAACATCTATTAACAGAAGAGGCAGAGGGCAACACACAGCAAAGCAGAAAATGTTCTAATGCAGGTGAGTGGCGAAATGAAGTTTGTCAGCCATTAACACTGTCCAGTTATAAAGAATAAAAAGACAGCAGCAATCTGAGCAACACAATGCATTAAAAAATAATTGTCTGCTAATGTAAGGGAAAGGAAGATTAGGACTTAGAGGGACCTGGATGTCAAGGCTTGTAGTTTTTACTAGTATTTTTAAAGTTAATAACTCAAAAACTGAGATTGGAATTAAATTTTTACCAAATAATTAGTATATTGGGACCCCTATGCAAGAAAGAATTTAGAAACTGTTTACTACGTGGAGGACTGAATATTCATCTTATGTATTGAAATTATGTGCAATTTTTATTTTAGGTACACTGTAATTTCACACTATTCAAAATAAGAGATCAAAACCCATTTTACTATGAACTTGCTGAAACAGTAAACCAGGAATATTTAATAATTTGTTGTCTTATGCATTTTCAGAAATGTTTAAATCTCAATTTTTCTCCCCAACTTAACATGTTCAATACACTGATGAATAATGTGGTGTATAATGTAGGCCAGCACTACGTTATTATTCATGCTAAATTTTGTTTTTGTAACTAATATTGCATGAGATGATACGTATGCGAAATAGATGACTAAGGGAAGCAAACCAAAGATTTGCATGTCATTTTCTTGGAAATAACATGTCAAATAGATTTTTATTTAGAGTGACCTTTTCATCATCTTTAGTTGTCTCTTTCCTTTGTTATTCTGGCCTTCTTTGTTGTCCTTTCAGGAGCTTTTTCAACTTCTGACACACACTGCCCATCCATTCTTAGCAGCCCACTTCTAATGTTGTCCCCAGTTTTTATGCCTAGTCTGCTCATGGTTTTTCATCTGCTTTTTATTCTAT
Source organism: Schistocerca nitens (assembly GCF_023898315.1). Classification (NCBI taxonomy): domain Eukaryota; kingdom Metazoa; phylum Arthropoda; class Insecta; order Orthoptera; family Acrididae; genus Schistocerca; species Schistocerca nitens. The sequence continues at coordinate 394,400,886 of NC_064614.1, forward strand.
TATCAAAACACTATTGTGTTCATCACACAAATCAAACACTGAGACATCAACATAAACAGTTTTTGGCAAGTGTTCCCACACCCAACTATTGAAGCTTTCATTTGGATTCTGTGTTTTACCATGTAAACATTTTCCCACAAGTTTAGAATCTGAAAGTTGTCTACATATTGACTTTAGTTCTACCACAACAGTTTATGGCATGGGGGCATGCATTTTACATTTCTGTCTATTTGTTTTACACCTATTATACCTAAACCAGAAAGTATTTCCTTTTGGGCAGAGGCTATACTGTGTATGCTCGTCAATGGATACTCTGTGAAACAGTTGCCCAAAATGCTATTATCTCACTAAATTTTCACTGTTTCTCCCTGATGGCTAGACCATAATATTCCGTGAGATTTTTGTTTCTGGTTTGATGAGTCTACCTTGCCCACCAATTGCTTTGCCAGCAGAGTTCTTTCCTGTTGTGTCTTTGCAGAGTTTCCTAAGTCTTGTCCCTATTTTCTTCTGCACATGTCATACACATTTCCCTTTTTAAATTTTTTCACCATACAATTTAGCAGCTATAACACTACTGAAGCCTTTAGTCACCATCACCAAGGTAGTGAATGCATCTCACCCCACATCTAGTAATTGACCTAAAAATAAACACTGCCCCCATTGCTTTCTATACCACCACTAAAACCATCAAAGTGTCACATTTGGGTTCATTTACTTTATTGGCACAACCTTGGCAGTTTTTTTGGTCAAGACATTCATAGTCCAGCATCTTGCCTGTATCTACAGATGTAAATGAAAATTCCATTCAGTAATGTATGACCTCTCTTCTGACCGAACTGTCTAATGCAGCAACAATCTCAATAGTGACAAATCTATAGTTTTTTCTGCTCTCTCCATAGATGCTTCACTGACTTCTGTTACAGCATTATGCACATTTATAATATGTCTCAAACTTGACAGATGGTGGTGGTGGGAAGATCCATCATAACATTATCTGGGCTGCTTTTCTTCACTTCCCAATGCACTTCATGGCATAAGCAAGGCAAATATTCACTATATTTTGTTCATGTTACAGAGATATTGTAAACACTTGACATACCACTACAATTTTGATGGATAGGCCTCTTATGACCTCACTAAACATAAGGGATTTTTCCACTGTTATTTTCACTATTTACAACACCAAGATCCTGGCAAATTTTGAGGCCTAATCTCATTTCACTGTGGTGTAACAATTTCTAAATTTTTACAATTTCCAAAAATATGCTTGTGTTGATTACTATAAAATTTATTACTGCAATTAAACTTCTTTTTGACATTGTATGTTGGAAATTAGTAGAAATACACTGTCACAACAAGTAGTTTACAACATGAATACCCATGAAAATGTTAAGTACACTCAAGTAATTTACTTGTATCGACAAATACGGATTGAAATAAATCCTTCCTCATACCACAATTGGTATGTTCTTCAAAGATATTATACAAATGAGTTGCTACAGAAATAGTGGCGACAAAATTAAATAATGTGACATTGTAGACAAGGTTGGTTGTTTGAAAATAGCATGGCAGCTAAACATTCACATGCCCATCTGCTTTAGAAAGGTATTTAAACATAAAAATGATGAGGTACTATACACAAAAGTATATAGTTTTAGAACAGGGAATATGAAATAAAATAATTCCAATATTTGGGCCATCATGATTTTCATGTCTCTAATTTCCATCAACTGTAAGGCCACTGTACCTAAAAAACTCAAATGGTCAAGAATGGGAGAGAAACATCACCTCTTAATGGTTTACGGAGCCCGATTTTTTGTATAGTAACATAACACCACCTGCACTGCAGTTTTACAAATAGAGTCTACTTAAAATGAATCACAAATATCTAGCTGAATTCGAATATAAAATTCTGGTAAACTAAATACCTGGGTGAGAAGAAAATAAAATTGTGCTTTCCAATACCAGCAATTTGTTGTAACATGACATGAAAATAGTGGGCATAAACTACACACTGAAATGCAAAATGCATAAAAATATGTACTATAACAGAAACAGTTACTGTCATGACGTCAGTTATTTTCAATTCTCAACCAAACTGTCACCTTCCAACTCAACCAAAAACAACAAAACTATGGATCAGCGAGTCACCACAATCATTTCCCTAATGTTTATTCTGTCGAGTAAGTGGTATGTTTTTCCAGAATTTGACTTATTTCATTCATTATTTAATATTGTGGCCAAATCACATTCCTGACGCAACAGTTGTCAAGGTAACCTAATGGAGAGAAGTCATGTGCACCATCTCTTTGTGAACCTTGTAAACTTTGCTGTTTCTAACTGTCTCTGTGGTATTCTTAGACAGAATTTGGAGACCAGACCAGCATTTGCCACAAGAGCAGGCAACCACCACAAAACCACATTCAGACTGGCTGGTGTATGACTCCACATATGTTATTCCACCATTTGGGTTCGATCTGAATCTGGCTCACCTGCCTGTCACAAAAGCTGGTGCACTGCACATTACACTACATAAACGACAATCTTCATTACATAAAACAACTGTCACCAAATATTTTATTTAGCTTAGGCCTGCACTAAACTGCCTTTCCATACCAACTTCATTCCACTAAAATACAGAAAGAAAATAAATATTGTTATTGTTCCATTCCCTCTGTAAGATGATACATCATGTTTAACTCAAAGCTGAAATTTAGCATCAGGACATTCAATTCTACCAATAAAATGTTTTGCATGGCAGATCTGGATTTAAAAACTGTGTGAAAATACAGGAAAACATGAGAACCTTAGGGCTACAGCCTCTAAACCCTGCAGAACCCTGTAACAAAATTCCTATCTAGTGGTTGGAAGAAAGTGCAGTTCACATTTTTCTATAAAAAGTGTAGAAGAAATGACCAAAAAACTACCATCCAACTGAATTTCACTTTGTCTATTGTAGAATCTTCAAGAATATTATGAAAAATGCAATGTGATAATATCAAACAATGAACTTCCCCGCGCCACGCAGTTAGGATTTCGAAATATCAGTCATGCAAAACCCATCTCTCTTCGCATGATGGCAGAAATCAAGGCAAACTGGAAGAAGCAGTATTTCTTGATGAAGCCTATCTACATCTGAATCTGTACTCTGGTATCAACATGGGTGAAGTAGCTTCAGGTTTGCCAGAAGGAAGTCTGTTGGAGCTCTTGCTGTATATTAATGACCTGGCAGGCAATATTAATAGTTACAGCCCTTATGAACACTGCAGTTTTCTATAAGTCTGATCTTTGAAAAAAAGCTTCACACGTATGCATATATATTCATAATTTTAAAAGGTGTAGTGGTGCAAAAACTGGCAACTTGCTTTAAATGTTCACAGTGCACTTCACAAACTTAGTATACCACGACAATACAAATGAGCCACAATTGGAATCAAGTCAAATCTCACAATTACCTGCATGTAACAACTTTGGGGGATATGAAATGGAATCACACACTCTCAGTGTTAAGTAAACAGATGGAATACAGTTCATTAGTATCATAAGAGTAACTGCAATCTGTCTAAAAAGGACATTACTTACTAAACAATCTATTTCAATGTTTTGTACCCATTCCCAACAGGACTATCAGGAGATACTGAAACATACATAAATGGCAGCAGTGTCACTTAACACTGGATATTTCACAAAAATGCTAACAACTGAACTTGCAAATGCTTCAAGATAGGCCTACATGCCTACCTTACTATCTATGAATAATTATCTACGCCCACTACGCCACAGAGTAATAAAGAATGTATTAACTAGGAAAATCCTGCTTGGAAGGAAGTGACAAATCTACTACAGCCTACTGTATCACTCCCATAGAGGCGAAAGGCAAGATCATAGTAACTACAGCATGCACAGAGGCATTGAATCTATCATTCTTTTGTTCTCCACATGCAAATGGAACAGGATGAAACCCAAATGTGCCTCAATGCTAAAACTGATTTCATGTACTTCACAGTATTTCAGTGTGTGCTTCTGTAGCTGATTGTACATCAGATTAGGAAAATCACAAAAAGTAAACCTCTCTCAGATTACAGTCCAGGGTTTTTATGACATATCCTGTCACCGATGGGTACTACAAAGAATTTATCAAATTAATCACACACACGCACAAAACCACAACCTCCCAATCAGGATGGCTGGACAGAGCTAATATGAAGTATGTTGTTGCACTGCCTCATTCAGCTAGTCCCAATTGTACAAAGTTTTGTTGAAATAGAATTTACATTATGAATGTGATTGAGCAGAACTGTTCTTTTAAATTCTTTCACTTGTTCATCTGGCACATAATAGGTTTTACAGAAGCTGGGCAGATAAGGAATATCATTTCTCAATCAAGTTTGTTACAGCAAATGACAGGAATAAAATTCATTAGAAAAATTACTTCTTTGTAAACAATAACACTCTGGAAACAAAATATTGATTAAGTACTGCCATATCCTTCCTCAGAGTCATGCTAGTCCAAAATTGCAGGCCACAGAGCTTTTGCGGAGTTCAGAAATCAAGGGAGGTACACAGTTATGCTATTTAAGTATATCAATTTCCGTGTATCAAACTAGTGAAATAATCAGTATCTTCTAACTTGTTAGTTCTAGCAGAGAAATATTCCTAACACCATTTCATATATCTTGCAGCACACCAGGATGATCAAAAGCTGACATGATGCTTTTCAATTTGAAGGTTTTTTGAGAGACAAAGGAAAAAATGCGAGCAATGAAGTACAAAACTGTTTTATAGTTCACGTTATCTGGTGCAAACTATGTATGATCAACAAAACTTCGTACAATTGGGACTAGCCGAATGAGGCAGTGCAGCAATATACTTCATATTTGAAAAGTTAAGAGTTAGCTCTGTCCAGCCATCCTAATTTTCACTTCCCTATATCATTTCAGGCAAATGGAAGCATAGTTCCCTCTACAAGTAGCAATACAAGGGGGGTAGCGAATTTGTTGTAAAAAAAATCACTACATTACAAACAATACTTCTAGTACATGTATTGCGTTCACTTCAAGCAAGTGTCAATTTGTGACACCATCGTCCAGACACGAATTAATTGTGATCTAAATCCGTTTTGGCAAATTAATAGTTCCTCTCGAGTGATAAAATTTTATTGATTACGAAATATAAACACTAAGTCTATTCAGAATGGGAAATATTTAATATAAAGGTGTTTTGGTTTTTCTATGCATGAAAAGGAGAGTGAATTTATGGGCAGCTTTTACTCCGAGACGACGACTTACTAAAAGTGCAAAAGTGCGCGTGTATAGTTCCTTTGCGGTGTGGTGAATTTTATGATTCTGAATCAGATGGAGATAAATCCAGTTCCAGTTAGATTTTTACACGAGATCACGTCATTGTAAAAGAGTTGTTTGCCCCATAAGGGAAATACTCAAAACTACGCTAAACTAAATAAGTTACGTGCCAGTGCAAGATCAGGTTCAGGCTGTTCAGTAAATCGCAGACAATAGTTACAAATACGCTTGCATTTAATCCACAAAGCTGAAATTAATTTTGAAACAAGTGCTAATTTGTACAAAAACTAAGTGAAAGGTTATTTACATACTGAGGATCAGTTTTAAAGAGACACGTATGACAGCGTTGATTACATTGCCAAGCAACGCTGTAATGAATTCATTGAAACGGTTCGCAAAACAGAAAAGTCCATTACACACAAAATGCTACATGAAGTTTGATGACAAGTGATAGTATGAGAGAGTTTTTCTTTTCCACAAATACCAATAAACAGACAATGAGAGTACTAACTGTTGCATAATTTCATTGTACCACTACGGAAGTTGATAAATTTACTGTGTCTCTTCACCGAGAGATCTCAGGAAGCTGGGACAAACAACAAGAAAGAAGAGGCATTGGCAAACAATTCCTACATGATAAATATTTTATATCAGAAATGGCATACAGCCTTTAGAGCATTAAATGCAGCTGAGCTGATCACAACCTACATATGCTTGGAATATTTAATAAGAATGAGGCGAGTTAAATTCTCAATGCAGATTCTAAATTTATTTAGCGAGAAACTTAAAATGTCCATCAGTAAACATGAATGAGTAGCACTACACCTGTTTGTTCATATCTTCAATCCTGTTATCCACAAAATTTATTTTTCTGTTGAGACAGACTACATTGTCTCACAGTTGAATAGTAATGTCTTTAGCCAAGCCTCAACCACTGCAGAGTTGAAATTTTACAATGTAAGTGAGGTGTATAGCATGATCTGAATTTTCATTATTTAGGTCATCTGAAGTCAGCAAGATGGAGCTTCCAGAGTTAATATGGATCAAGTGTACACCATGCTACTGGCTAGTTGGAAACAATTGTTTTCAGGGACACTTCTGAAAACAGCACACAGTAGCTTCAGAATAGTGTGGCCTAACCATTCATCTGGTGTTACACTATAATTAAAAAACCTACAAGGGAAGATCAGAAAGTAAGCCACAATAATTGTTACCAAAACATTTAACAGGTAACAAAACAAAGAAATCACAAATTAACTTACATCTTTTTACCTACTTTTCTACATAGTCACCAACATTCTCAACATTTCTCCCATTGTGGTGTGCCATGACTCATCACCAGTGACAAATCCTTTCAGAGTCATGCCCTCCTGTGGCATAACATGTTAAGTGATCCAAGCTGGTTACTCTGTGGTCATTGTGGTCGTCTGTCAGGTTATTAAGCAGCCAGCGAGCACCAGCTTTACAAAATTTCAATTTTCATTAACAATATCGTGCTCAGTACCATAGGAAATGTTGAATTGCTGTGACAAAAGTTCACAGTTGCATACGGTGGTTGTTCATAACTGCTGCCTCAGTGTAGACGTTTTCAGACTGTTTCCAACATCCGGTTTCCCAAATAGCAGGCTGCTACCCATGCTCCTGCTTAGATACACACTACACAAATGTTTAGAAAACTGTAGTGCCTACATGACATTTACTCTCAACACAGGTAGGACACAGATCACATCCTGGGAGGGGGCAACTGTGTCAAGACACCATCTGGCCACAGTCACTAAGACTGGCAAAACATATACAAAAATGCCAAACCCTGTAGAGAAGCAGGAGATGGCAAGAAGGAAGAAATTTTCGTGAAGCCAATAAAGGTGAATGTCAAATATTGGTTGTGGTAAGTGATTTGAAGCATAGCCTAATGTTCAATTGTGTCACTAAGAACAGTTCAAAACTGCACAATATTCATAAAAGCTGTAACTGAAATTTTCCACCAAGTATTTTAATTTGTGTCATGTACATATATACTGTACATAAATTACAAAAATGAAAAGTTAACTTTTACAAAGTATTTGTGATTTTTAAAATATGTGCGAGTAAAATACCGTACTGCACTTTCTAATAGCTTTTGATTTCAGATTTATTTTAAGCTTAGAAAGTAAAATTATTGTTTTCCTAACATTTTGGAGAATAAATATGAACATGCCTCCAAGTCTATAGTCAACAAGGCTGATCCTGACACCAGAGCCTATTTCACTCTTTTCTTTCCCTTTCTGGACAAACTTGCATATCTCCTTGAAAATGAAAATCATAATGCAATGGAATTTGAATTCATATCCTTTAAAATTTCAAAATATTAGAGTACAAAATTTTTTAATTAAGCCTTAGATATCTGCTTATGAATTCAATTGGGGAAAGCTTCCTTGGCCAAGAAGAAATACTTAATCCTACCATCAGCTTCTTGTACAAACAATTTTAACAATTAAAAATTCATGTTTCTTTCAAAGAGGGTAACACTGAATCCCAACTTTTTCCTATCAGGTGTAACACTGAACTCATTATTGCAGAAGTTTTAGATTGAGACTTGGGTTTTGTTTCAACTGTAAAGAATGGGCAGTATTATAACTTTATTAGACAGTGCAGTTAAAGAATAAAGGATTCTGTTTGAATAAAGTAAAGCCACAACTAAATACTGAACTGCAATGCAACTTGCAAAAGGTCTCCAAGCACGAGATTGTACATAGATGTGTAGAAGGAAACATTAGAAGAAGTCATCTTGTTCATTAAAATAATCAGCAGACAAAGGGAGCCACCAAGAGACTAGTGAAAAATCACTTAAGAAAAAATGGACTGATTAATGTCAGAAATACAAATGTACGAAGATCAGAAAAATAATTTATATCAGCAAATTCTTTTGCCACTACTGCTGATTTGTGGGTTTACATTGCGTATTACAGATACTAAAGTTATAACAAACATTCCTAAACTTACTTGGACACAATAAAAGATGATTCCAGAATAATTATACAGGTAATGATTGGGCAGCACATACATTTATTAAACAAAATGAAGTTATCCTCACACCATGGCTTATAAACAATCTTAGCCTAAGCGAGACAGAAGTAAACTCAAAAAATACTTCATTAATTTGGAAACAACTTCCCAAAGATTTACCAGCCTGTAATGTATTTATGCTGAATACAATCTCCCAGATGATCCACGAAGGAAGAAACTGATATTTTACTGGAGCTAAGTACTCTGACCATTTTCTCAACCATACCAAACCATCCACAACCACTATATGCGGATCAGCTTCTGATTTTTGTTGCCAGTAAGTTTCTCATAAAACTGAAAATTTATGATACTTTGACTCAGGGAGGCCCAATGGGTGCTATAGAGATGGAACAACAATTGAACTCAACATAGTTGGTTTGACAATTTAGTATTAAAAGATTAGTTTAAAAACTGCTGCCATCTCATGCTAAAATACCTGCCAGGAAAAACGATAATGATAGGAGGCAACCTAAGTTCACATTTCACAAGTGTGGTTCTTCAGCTATGTGAAGAAAATGACATTCTGTCATACCAAAGGCAATTTTCCAACCCTTCTTAATGAATTCAAGTAGTCTAGTGGATAAGACAAACCTCCAAAATGTGTTCAAGGCATGCGGAATACTCCCACTCAAAAAAGAAGCTGCGCTCTCTAAACTCCCACGTGAACATAAGGAAGAGAAAAAGGAAGCTGTAGCTGAATCTCTGGCCTCTTATTTAAAGTCTATATGGAAAGAAAAACAATAGCCCTCCTAAAAACAATAAGAAAGAAAACTGATGTAAGCCCTGGTGGTGGTGTTTTAGCTGTTCATGCATTGAGCACTGGCCCCAAAACATTTGCATATTAAATGAAAATGTGTGTGCACCACAAGAAATTCAAAGGAATAGTCCATATCAATTTAGGCAGGCTACAAAAAATCTTACTTTCATAGTCTCTGAAATTTAATTTAGCATATTTTAATTTTAAAATGAAGGATTAAGTAAGAAACACTTTTTGCTTTCACCAAAAAAATTCTGCTCTGAGATACACCACTCCAAAAATGACACTGTGCACACCATTTTGAAGATGTGAATTTCAGAAAAATTTCAAAATTCTGTACCTCTGGAACAGTTCTACATATTTTGCTGTGGTTTTTTATTTGAAGATAACTGCTTATGATTGCAAAGAAATACTCCATTTGGACTTACCTGTCAAAGTTCTACTATAGCATTCTGAAATTTATTGCAATTTGAATATCTCTGGACTGGGTTAAGTTAAAACATTGCAGTTGACATGATTTTTTTTTAATTGTCCTCTACAACAGTGTATTACACAAAATATCCTAAATTCAAAAATAACCAGTCAAAATGACCTCCAAAGTTTGGTATCCAAATTTCCAAAAATCCACTTTTTAGGCCCAAAAATAACAAACAAGAGTATTTTTTCTATAGTTAGACATCATACACTACTAGCCTCATATAGAGCAAGAACACATACAAATGTTTCCTTAATTTATGATTTTTGAAGTTAGAAAATTTTCATTTTTTGTAAATTTTGGGGTTGGTTATCTCAGGTGGGACTGAATATAAAAATGATTTTTGTACAGTTTGTACACCTATATGATAGCAATGTGCTGTAAAAATTTCAACATTGATATCTGACTGCACAAAGATACGAATTTTTGAAAATGGGGAGATAATTCACATTACTCTACAACTGATCTTATGGCTGTTGCCTACTCATGTGTGATTTTGGCAGGATATAATCAATTATTATTGAAGTAAGGTACTGAATTATATACAAAAAGTGGAAACATCATTGAAATTAACATTTATATTATTTTGACATACTTAAATATTTTCAATTAATATCCTTCAAGATGCAACTGTTCCTAAACCTGGTGGTGAATGTTAAGAACACTTCTTCAGGCAGCTTTTGTGATATAGAATAAGATCTCCCAGTTGCTGTGGCAAGTTCAAGCACTGAACATTTCTTTAAAACATTTTTCATTGGTATCCAAACTTTGTCACTAGTAGATTTATTGAATGATGGTCTCGGGCCAGCAGGGTGGTAAAAATGCACAAAAACAACATTGTTTTCCAAACTTATTCTTTCAGCCTCTGCAAGCCACCACTGTCCATCATACATGCACGCCACTATGTCATTCAGCATAACAGACAGATGTAATTTTATTGACAATGATCCTCAAATTTCAGTTTCTGATAATACATAGCAATGAACTAAGTCTTCTGCAATGCCAAGGAATTTGTGAAAATGGCTTGTTCCTTTCATTGCAATACAGTTTCCAAATCTGGTTTCAATCTTTTTCACATGCAGAACCATTTATTTCTTGATCAGAAAATAGGTAATACCTTTAATATTATCCTTGCAAAGGACACACATGTCCTGTACTGTGAGAATTTGGTCTGCAGTTGGTCTTTGTAGGCTGGCTTTACTTCACATTATGTTATACCTCAATTCCATCACACCCATCTTTACCATGGCAAGATGCAAAAAAGTGCCATTCAGCCTCCAACCCAAAGTCTACTTTGTGGTTGCACAGACCTGAAAAGTTTTTTTAAAGTAGAGGATAAAAGAATGCACTGTTGCCTGGTACCCTTGTATTGCATCCTGAATCAAAAATGTAAAATTTTCTGCAAAATCAGCTAGCACTATGTATTAAGTTTCGTGAAGTAGTGCTTTTTTGTCCTTCAAAAACTTGCTTTGGATTTTAGAAACATAGTGGTGACTTGAGTTTTTGTAAGTTATCATTAACGATCCCAAGTACTCTTCCTGAGATTTAACCACTTATTTCTGCCCTGTCAGTTGTGACCCACTGTTTGAAGGTAATACTGTCTGGCATTTTCTCATCATATTCATGAAACAATTCAATAATGGTTTCCTTACCAGGGCATTTATTACCCAAACTAATCATGCAGTCATAACTGTTAAGTGTCACAGACCATTAAATCTAGTAACTCTTTGTAGTTGAGATCACTGACTTTTGCACCCACAATCATCGGTTTGACATTTTGATGATATAAACACACACATAAGAAGTGTGTCCCTGAGGATCCAGCCAAAATACATCACATAGGGCAGAGGTCACAAAATTTTGACCTTCCAATTTTGCATTCAGAATTTTTGAAAGCTACATAAATTTCATTTAAATTTGAAGCACTAGTCATTTCTACTTTGTTACTTTAACTCCATTTATAACAACTCTTGCTATCTTTGCAACCTGGGCACATTCTACTGTTTTCATAATCTTCAAAAAACTGCTGGATCCTTTCAATTGTTTCTTCACTTATACCGACTCCTTTCTTCTTTCCTAAAACTGGAAGAATGCCTTGCTCTTTCACTAATTTTCAGGTTAGTTTAACCAAATGATGAGAAACATTGAATTCATGACCTACTTTTGCTCTTGACCATGAGTCAGGGAGCAAACTTAAAATTTTAACTTTTTCCTCATTAGATGCCACTGAACATGTAATTTTTAATTCATCTATGAAGCTCAAATTTTCAGTGTCAGATGATGCTGGTGGTAGCTTTTCTTCTTTAGAAATAATGTTGGTACCTGTATTATTAAAGCACGATTCCAAGTCTTTTCTAATTTTGTCTGGAATTTGTTGTACCTTATTTTCAATAGCTGCTTATCTTTATTATTTTCGAAGCAGGAGATACATCTAACTTAGAACAAGCAAAATCCAATATGCTAACATCTATATTCCTAATGAGAAAGCTGTAATTAACAAGGTTACATGATTCTGGTTCTGGATTCACAACAAATATTTCTGACAAGGGAACCTCCCCATCGTACCCCCCTCAGATTTAGTTATAAGTTGGCACGGTGGGTAGGCCTTTAAATACTGAACACAGATCAATCGAGTAAACAGGAAGAAGTTGTGTGGAACTATGAAAAAATAAGCAAAATATACAAACTGAGTAGTCCATGCACAAGATAGGCAACAGCAAGGACAGTGTGAGCTCAGGATCACCGTGGTCCCGTGGTTAGCGTGAGCAGCTGCGGAGTGAGAGATCCTTAGTTCAAGTCTTCCTCGAGTGAAAAGTTTAATTTTTTTATTTTCAGTTTATGTGACAAACTCTTATGTTTTCATCACTTTTTGGGAGTGATTATCACATCCACAAGAAAACCTAAATCGGGCAAGGTAGAAGAATCTTTTTACCCGTTTGCCAAGTGTGCACGTTAGGTGGGTCAACAATATATTCCTGTCATGTGACGCACATGCCGTCACCAGTGTTGTATAGAATATATCAGACTTGTTTTCCTGTGGTGGAATCGGTTGACCTATGACCTTGTGATCAAATGTTTTCGGTTCCCATTGGAGAGGCACGTCCTTTCATCTACTAATCGCACGGTTTTGCGGTGCAGTCGCAAAACACAGACACTAAACTTATTACAGTGAACAGAGACGTCAATGAATGAACTGACAGATCATAACTTTGCGAAAATAAAGAAAGTAAGCTTCTCACTCGAGGGAAGACTTTAACCAAGGACCTCTCGTTCCACAGCTGCTCACGCTAACCACAGTGCTCCTGAGCTCATGTTATCTTTGATGTTTATTATCATGCACATGGACTACTCAGTTTGTATATTTTGCTTATTTTTTCATAGTTTCACACAACTTCTTCCTGTTTTCTCGATTGATCTGTGTTCAGTTTTTAAAGGCCTATCCAGTGTGCCAACTTACAACTAAATCTGAGGGGGGTGCGATGGAGAGGTTTCCTTGTGAGTAACAATTTGGGCACAAGGAATTTTCAGGAATTGCATTACATTTCACTTGGGAAGCTGTTTCACTCTCACATAACAAGGACAAATGTTCAAGTTTTATTTTCCCCAAACCTTTATTACTAGGCTTTTTATGAACTTTAAGTGGATCACAGCACTTTCTTCCAAAAAATGTGGTTGTACTTCACAATATATTTCTTCTCATGTTTAACTTCATCATAGTCATTGACTTTTTTCTGAAACTGAACTGTAAACTGTTGACACACACTACACTTGCTATCTGTCCTGTGACACACTACACTTGCTATCTGTCCAACAAGAGCACTGTTCATCAATGTTATTGCATTCCTGTTCATCTCTCAAAATTACACATTACACACAGAACAAAGCACATAACACAGTCTACACTCTCGAAGTATGTACATCCACTCTAACAGTGGTTTCAGAACTGACTACTTCAACGCCACACCCAGCAATAATGCACTTCTTTATTGACAAACCTAAACGAAAATGGGCATTTTTATTACCACAGACCAAAAGCAAATGCTCCTATTGTTTAATATTGTATTATTAAAAATAAATAAACTAAATGAATATTGGGTGATAATGTGAAATACATATATGTCTCAAATTTTATTACAATTACACAATAAACCAATTAAATAGGCAATAGCCATAAGATTAGTTTTAGAGTAATGTGAATTGTCACCTCATATTCAAAAATTCATATCTTTGTTCACAGTAAGATATCAATGTTGAAATTTTTTGTGTGTACAAACTGTGCAAAAATCATTTTTATATTCAGTCCCATCTGGGATAACTAATCCCAAACTTTCATTAAAATGAAAATTTTCAAATTTCAAAAAGTTCATAAAAAATTAAGGAAACATTTGTATGTGTTCTTGCTCTATATGAGGATAGTAGTGTATGATATCTAACTATAGGAGAAAAATACACTCATAAATCATTCGTTTGTTATTTTTGGGCCTAAAAAGTGGATTTTTGAAAATTTGGATACCAAACTTTGGAGGTCATTTAGACTGGTTATTTTTGAATTTAGGGAATTTTGTGCAATAGACACTGTTGTACAGGACACTTCAAAAAATCATGTCAACCGCAATGTTGTAACTTAACCCAGTCCAGATATATTCAAATTTTCGCTAATGTCTCCAGACTGAAAAATCATCTCTCGCCTACAAATAAATATGGCCACCAACCAGTAAAGGTGCAAGATAAATAAAAAAAAAAAAACTGTTTTGAACTTCTCAAATATAGGGCAATCACATAGAAAGATTAAAATATTTAAAAATTGTCAAGGAACCAACCCTGGACCACTTCGTATGGATTGACCCAAATTGCAAAAGTTTCTTTAATACTGCAAGTCATGTACCTCTAACTTTCACAACTTTTTGACCTTCAACTGTTACAGTTATTCTATCTTTTTTGATTTCACTCTGGCGAGAACAGTCCCATTTATCTTTGAGATAAAATGACTGCACTATCTGATCTTGAGCTGCTTCTATAGGATGACCATAATAGGGATCTGCTCTTCAAAAGACTCCATCTAGCATGTACTTTGATACTGAAGGAACGTGGTTCAAAATTTTTTACTTTGAAAATGTGTCTGAAATAATAGTTAAAACTTTCACCTTTTCACTGTAGGATGCACAATATTCAGCAGCTGAATTGATATTTGTGAAAAATTCCTGGCGAGAGGTGCCCGAGTGCTTTGGTTCATTTTCTTTTGAATGATGGAATTTCTACTCTGAAGAGCGTAGTCAGTTTTGCTGTAGTGTCTTCATCTACAGCTTTAGTAATTTCTCTGCATTTTCTTGCTGCATAGAGATTATCACTCTACTTCACTGACCACTGTTTCATAACAGGACTAACACATACCTCTGTAGTTGACTGATTCAAGGTATTCAATTCTTCTTTTACTGATGCAAAATCTGCATCATATGTACCATGGGAGGCTCCACCTTGTTCACATACTATCATTGTTGTTCTGTCAAAACATTTATAACACAAAACTTCACCACTGGAAACCTCCACTTTGAGATAGAGTCTTCAAATGAGAAGACTTATTCCCAACCTGAACAAAGTGTTTTTTTTGTATTATGTATCACTTTTATGGATATGCAAACAGCACACTTCACTCTCCTGTGGCCACAGCCAGAAGACATTTCAAACAGACCTTTTCACAAAAACGCACTGCAACTGTGTCAACTGGCACAGTTCTCACAAAAACACAGAACTCACTGGACAGTCTCAGATTTCTTAGAAGCCTCTTCAGTAAACAAATTAGCACAGAACCACCATGACAAACTGACAAGAAACTACAACAAAGTGATAAGAAATAACATCATCAAAGACAGGATAACGAAAGTGTCCAATTCCACCCCTCTGCTTTGACCAACGACGTCACCAATATGGCAGAAACAACAATTCATAACTCACATACTGCTATGACATCACGTAAATATGACAACAAACACGAAAATAGATTGAAAAACCACCAAACAGATGTTCCTCCAAAAATATAATGAAACTAACGGGACAAGCTGGGCAAAATTGGGGGCTTTTGGGTGGGGACGAAGTAAATATAAACAAACACCACTACACCAAACAATGAAAAATACTAAATTAACAAGACCCCACAACCTTCCCAAATTCCACTACACACAAAATCCACTGGAATCTATCATTTCCCTTGACCTATATAGGTCAACAGCAACTAACAATATCAAACCAGCCATAGCCACAACCACACCTTGCAATCAAACACTTCCCTAAAGTCATAAGTCAACAGCAAAGCAAAATACCAAATCACCAATACAAATAACCAAACAAGCAAATAAACACCCCACCAACCATTTAACAAGAAAAAACCAACTCACCACAAAAAAGTTACAGCACAGTCATCTAGGTCAAACACAGTCTCTCTCTCTCTCTCTCTCTCTCTCTCTCTCTCTCTCTCTCTCTCTCACACACACACACACACAAACAAACCAACAAAAAAACCACAACCTAATAAAACTCCCACCCCACCAACAACCCCCCCTCCCCCAAATAAAAGACCCATAAACCAAGAAAAATCAAAATATCACACTCACTCTACAACTGTAACAAAATATCCTCTACACAAAATAAAAAACCACACCACCACATCCCTCTACAAACTTCACCAACAACTAACCCCCCGACCCAACGCCTAACTAACCCACAACCTTCAGCTTATACATCCTAACAACAACCTTTAAAAAACCCTAAAAATACAATAGCCTTCAGGGACTTGTCCAACTTAAAAGTGGAAGCTCTCCTTTAGAGAGAATATAGTACTACATGGTACTAATTAACAGAAAAATCAAGTTTTCTGGATTGGCATTTTTAGAAAAAGGTATTTCTGTAAGTTATAAAAAATCCAAAAGGTGACAGTAAAAAATCTTGACATTGTCCAAATGGAGTATACCATTGTAATCATAAAGCAATTATCTTTCAAACACAAAAACAAAATATCTATAACAGTTACAGAGATACAGCATTTTAAAAAAATTTCCAAAATTCTCATCTTAAAAATGGTGTTTGCAGTGTCTTCTTTGGAGGCCTGACCTCCAGACAGGAATTTTTGTGGAGAAAACAAAAATACGTGTTCCTTAATTACTCTTGGATTTTAACATATGCTAAATACAACAACATCAGAGACTGTTAAGGTAACCCCATGCCTGAAGTGATACGAATCATGCCCAAACTGTCTGCAGGTACAAATGAACCTCAGCATAGTTGTTCCACGTCATCTACAGCTAATGAGCCCTAACTAGACAAGAAAAGCTTTGTGTAATACTGCCAGAGTATCTGGAAACTGATTACAGTGATTTAGTTTCTTCGGACAATCCGGTTATTTGCTGCTCACAAAGTGCAAGTAAAGATCTTTTTCCAGATGTTATGGTGGAAGCAGTTGGGGCTAAAAGAGGAAATCAGCTTTGCACTAAATTTTTGTATTCAATAAGTTGCAACAAAGGGAAAGGTAGTTTAAGTAACGGGGCTTCACTCCACTGACTCAATTAAAACTACATTGTTCCAAAAGAACATGATATATTCACTGCACCATTATGTTATACAATGCGATTGGCAACCTGCCTCCACCAGAGCTACACACTGACGGGTGTATAATTCCGTACGAATTTCCAGTGAGAATTTTGGTATAAAAGCTTAACATTTTTGTCATAAGTTTTTTACAGTGTTTTAAATCAAGGATTGATAATACTAACTTATAAGCATTTTATAAAACACCCAGTTTTCAATGTGGGTCACTGAGAACACTTTACAGGGGCCCTACTCATACTGCACTAGAGTAACATTTATACGACGAGAACGAGATTACTGTTTAATGTCCCGTCGACAACGAGGTCATTAGAGACGGAGCACAAGCTCGGATTAGAGAAGGATGGGGAAGGAAATCGGCCGTGCCCTTTCTAAGGAACCATCCCGGCATTTGCCTGAAGCGATTTAGGGAAGTCACGGAAAACCTGAATCAGGATGGCCGGACGCGGGATTGAACAGTCGTCCTCCCGAATGAACATTTATACCAAGACCATTCTGCCCATGTTTATAATACAACAAATTTGAAGTGGTCAATGAAACCCCACATTGCAATGTAACAGGGACCTGTTGAAGTTATCTTTTTCTATGAGGGTGGTTTGAAAAGTTTTCAGAATCACCATGAGTGGTCAGCGCTAATGCAACAAGTTGTTCACATGATATTCATTGGACTGTTGCTGTAAACACGTGTCATGTCAGTGCTCTTTACAGAGAGCTGTGGCGGTGACTTGGATCTGTTGTTCCTGCTTAGTGATTTGCAAAGATTGGAGGGGTAGAGGGAGGAAGAAAAATCGAGATTTGAGCAGTGATTAAGTACTTAATAAAAAAAAGTAAAAGCAAAGGACATTCACTCTGATTTCCAGACTATACTGCAGATTGCTCCTTCACATTCAACTTTGCCAACTGGACAAATGAATTTAAATTTGGTTGGCAGAGCTTAGATGATCCGCACAGTGATCAGCCAAGATGTGTTCTACCCCAGAAATCATTGCAGAAGTGCACAAAACGGTCATGGAGGACTGCCAATTTAATGTGCTCACGCTTGACAAATGTCATCTGAAAGGGTATATCACATTTTAACTGAAGAATTAGAAATGAAAAAATTATGTACAAGATGGGTGTCGTGACTCTATGCGTGCCCAAACACGTGTGTCGCCACGGCAAAATTACACAAACTAAGGTATGAATTGTTGCCACATCCACCTTATTCACCTGATATGGCTCCAGACTTCCATCTCTTCCCAAAACAAAATTTTTTCTTGGTGGGCAAAGATTCACTTCAAACGAAGAACTGATAGCTGGAGTTGACAACTATTTTGCAAGCCTGGAGGAAACTCACTTTCAAGATGGGATCAAGGCACTGGAACATTGTTGGAGCAAGCGCATTAATCTACAAGGATACTACATTGAAAAAGTTTCAGAGATGTAGGTACTTTTTTATTGCGTTCCGAGGACTTTAAAATCTACCATAGTACTAATCTATGAAAAATATAACTTGCACAGTGCACTATGAGTTTTTGTACAAGAATAATGTATAAAATACTATGAACATGAACTGATATATGCATGATAGTCTGCAAAAACATAAAAAAGGGATAAAACTTACCCTACATGACAGCACTGAAGCTGAACACCTGATTGTTTATCTTTGTAAAGCTCAAACTGCACTTTAATTTGATATGCAACAATACCATTGACAATTACTATGGGAGAAAATGTTATTTTCATAATCTCAAAAACACCCCTCTTATTTTTATCAGAAGGGTGCGTGTTTATGTACCTCTTTTCCCCTTGTGAAAATTTGTGGTATTTTTGTTGTAGCTTTAATTCTACTGTTACAAGAATTTCCACTTTGTATGCAGATAATACCAGAAGTACTGGCTGAAGTGCACTCACAGTGTCAGCAGCTCTTCCACTGCTGCTGTTGGCAATTCATTTCTGTTGGTTGTGACTAATCAACTGATAGTATATAATAGCCAATAAGAATTGCTGAATCTAATGACATTACTGAGAAACGAACATATTAAATATGCTTCTTTTCTTATCTCTGAGAAACAAACATATTAAATACGTTCCTTTTCAACATGGAGAATGCAGGATTGACAATCACTGATCTGGCTGCCATGTATTACAAGACTGGTTTTCCTATTTACATCTTATAGCATATGTGTCTTGGAATATGACCAGATTTCTTGCGATATTGTTTTGTTTTCCAAAACAAATAGCTCTGAGCACTATGGCACTTTAACATCTGAGGTCATCAGCCCCCTATAGCTTAGAACTACTAAACTAACCTATGGACATCACACACATCCACACCCGAGGCAGGATTCGAACCTGTGACCGTAGCAGTCGCACGGTTCCGGACTGAAGCGCTTAGAACCACTTGGCCACCATAGCCAGCTGTTTTCCAAAACAGTTTGGTTGTGAGATGACAAAGCTAACAAATGTAAATGGTAGGAAACTAGCTGTGGTGGACTGAACTATAGCTTGGCAAAAATAAGTTTGAAAAAACCACAGCGCAAAACTAAGTGTTCAAGAATGTTAATTTCGAAAGTTAGTACCAAGGCAGGTTGCAAGTCAAAAATGTTATCACGTGTTCTGCATGTCTGTGTGAACCAATGCTACTGTATTTTGGTGACGAGTTGGACTGTAAACAAAACAGACATTTCAAACTTTGAACTATATGGCCTAAGCAACTAATTAGGGGAAGAAGCTTTCTGAGCAGCGAAGTTGCTAAGCATGGAAATAAATAATATCCAACAACAGCCAAATTACTTAGACACTTCCCATGCTGACGAGATTGACAGATCGATGACAGGGGAAAAAGAACTATCAACTAGTGATGATAAAATTAACATGCAGGGAAGGTTAATCTTGGCCAACCTTTGAAACTAACAGTCTTTTTACATGTGAGTACCAATTACATAAGGTAGGATTTTACAAGTTACATGAGCTGTTTTAGCAGACATTCAAGAACACATTCTTGTCTGTGATTCTGAAGAAAATTGATTTTATAGTTTAATACTTATTTATATATAACATGAGAGAGGAGTGGTCAATGCAAGTGTCACCTTTGACCAGTGACATAGGAACTATGTAACACACACCATGAACATGGTGCCTAAAGTAATGTTATTGGTGATTTTTTCAAACAGACTAAGAGATCAATCTCTCACTACAACCAGGAATTTGTTTTAAGTTGTTCCAACCTAGCCTACACCTCAGGCAGATCTACATATCAGTCTGTATTTAGTTTCATATTCATTGGCTTCATCAAGGTGACACAGCAGCCATTAAAATATCACTGGCTAAAGCCAAGAACTTTTATCTAACATTCCTCTTTGCCCATTTAACACTCTTCAATTTATTTCTCAAGAGTATCTCTTTTCCATCCTGAAATTTAAATTAGACCCTACTGTTTGTAAACATACTCATGAAAATACTTTAGGATACAAAAGTGTGCATTAGCTTGTCTTTTTTCACAAGATCAAATGTTACATAATTATGGCACATGAAGCTTTAACCATGACATCAGTTTCAGCTTAGAACGAAAAGCAATATTCATTTTTTTTTTTAAATTCGAAAAACACACACTCTACAAAGAGTATTTAATATTGCTTGCTTACTTTATAGGTGTATACAATATAAACAAATTTGATTTAATGTGGAATGAACAACTAGTAAATATGCCCCATAAATGGAAAGTGTTTATTACTAGTCACATTGTGTTAATACTGGATAAATACTGTCTGCTTTTTATAGTTTCTCTACTGACACTTTTAAATGGGAAAATTCAAATCCACAACGTTCAGAAAAATTGTTTGAGCTAGCTGGCAAAACCAAATCCTCTGTAATATATAACATGAAGGACTAAAATAACAGCAATAATGCAGCTTGTGTGTACGCAACTTACCTGAAGGATAGACATTGGGATGGAACAACGGTGGTTCAAATTTGCACTTTGGGGGGCTAGAAGGATAATCATCCTTGAAGATCATTCTTAGTTTATATTGACCTCCTTCCCAAGGTGTCTGTAACAATCAAACATTTGTTAAAATCAATCATGTAATTTGTGGATGCACTATATTAGGCATATTTTCTTACCCCTTTCTTCCCAGGTATGGAACATTCCCAGCTCATCAGATTTAAGCTTCCATCTGCATTCTTTACTGGTCGAGCTACAAAGCCCTAAACAACACAACAATTTCGTTGAAACTTTATTCCCTCAAACGAGCCTCAAACAGGAAAATAAGTGAATCCTTACAAATGGGTGATCCTTCCTCCAGGCTTTCCGCTCCTCCGCTAGACGTGCTATGGCGATCCCCGACATTCCTGCACCGAGCCTAGCGGTCTGAAAATAAAATGGAGTTAAGAGGAAAAAACAAACTATATTTCTCGCAACATTTTGCAATTTGAATCTGTAGTAAAGTGGACTAGATAGAAAGCAGCAGCATTTCGAGGCATGATTCTGTGGTCCATCAATTTGTTTGGACAGATTTGTTTTCGCTTGTCAAAGACACGTGCGTATTCTTTTGATTCGCATGTCAAATACTGGTCACTACAAATTTCACTGCATACGCTCATAATGACAGCGGTCATACACTGACCACCACGGTCAATATAGAATTGTCATCAACGTTTTCCATTAGTTTAAAGCAAATTCGAACAGGCGGGAAATCGTTACCCATAACTACCGAAGACTGTCACTGCGACAGGTTTCCAGAATCAAGAATTTTTAGTATTATTTGTCACTTAACAGTCGGATTCGCTGCTACCCTCTTGTCGCAATCCACACCTAATCATGGTGTACGAAGTTGTTAAAACCAATGCAAACAGTAAATTTTCATGTTGACACTTATATATATGCCTCTTCCAATCCACGCAACCGCTTTAAAATCTGCGTAAAAAATCTTACTAACTTACACGTCATACTTATAACTTTCTACACCCTACCTGATCCAAGCGTTAACAACTTATTATACCAAGAGCTTTCTCAACACCAATCTTGTGAACACAATACACCTCCCGTTCAAAAACACGAATATGGCCGCTTCTCTTGGAACTCAAAGACCAATAAACAGTCAGAGATCACACTAGTATGCTAAGACGATATCAAAGTTTCTTATTTTTTTATTTTATGTTCCAAACAATTACAATACAAATAAAACACTAATGGAGCTGCCGTGAAGGATACAGCAAAAACCATAGTATAGAAGGACGTCACCTCTTCTCAAATTTTCCATAAAAATCGGCCTATTCACACTGTGTTTGGAAAAAGATAAAAAAAATACGGTAGAGCAGGTATTAGCAATGACAATAATGAGAATTCAAGACTTCTATTCGATAAAGATACTATAGAAAATACTGTAAAATTCCTCGAGCATATTATAGTTCATAGTTATTATAGTTCTCCGGCATCTGCCTCGGGTACGAGATCTTCGCTAAATAAACCTGTCAATGTGCCTATTGCGAGACGCAAAACTTGTTTCTTAAGCTTTTCAGAGATTCATATTTTTCAGTTATAAAATGGTATATTTCACCTTGAAATAAAACAGCGGAAATTACTATTACTTCGTTTTATTATCGTTTTGGTACGTAATAATGCCTAGGCTCATCCACTCCTGTATTAACCGTTGAGCACATTTCACACTCACGCTGAAGCAACCATTGCTCAGTTGCATTTCGACGTTAACTTAACAGAGTATCGCTGCTGACAGAAATTGTTTATAGTTTTATAATATACTATCAATATGGTCCTTCTGCGGAAGTTGCTAATTACTACGACGCAGTTTCAATCAGTTTACGTAGATAGTTCCGTGCGCCTTTCTGTGATTAAACTGAATCACTAAAATACTTTTACCCAACGATGCGACGTATTCCCCCGTCTGCTCCTATTCCTCGAACATATCCGCATCCTCTACACCTCCCGCCGTCTTGAACCTCCTCACCACCTTGTTGCTCCTCTCCTCTCCGATCGCCGCCCCGTGCCACGTCTTCACCGTTGTGTCCCCCCTACCCTCCATCTCTACACCCTACATCTCCTTTCCCAAGGTGGCTTCCATCAACTCCCCCTCCCGGATGATGCCCTCTCTCCCTCCATGTTTCCCTCCTATCAACTCTGATCCTCACTCCCCCTCCTTTCCTCTGTCCTTTCCCTGGGCTCCCTCTTCCCCCCTTCCGTCCTGTTTTCTCCCCCTAAAACTCTCCCTACCTCCCTTGTCCCCCCCCCTGAGTCCTATTGTATTCCCCTCCTCTGCCTACCCCACTCCCTGTCGCGTCTGCCCAGCGCCCCCCACCCCTCTTATGGGTCATCATCCTCCATCAGCTCCTTTCCCGGCTCCCCCCCTTTTTTATTTTCCCATCATCTGTCCAGTTTCCCCTCACCTGCTCTCGGCTGTGGTCTGTCACATTTGACAACTTTTTAGTGCAGTGTTCCAGTGACTGTTCAATGTTGTTCGTCTTTCTCGTGTTGCGAACAGAAACCATGCTGTCGCTGGGTGTGCATTTTATGTCTTTTGCGAACAGACACCAGACTGTCGCCGTGTTTTATTAATTGTCTGTCTATTGTTTTACCTGTCTGCTTTGTATATATTTTCTTAGCGTCATCATCCCTCTGTTCTTTGTTTTAAGTTCCACGATTTCTTTTCGCGATGTTACTCTTTAAGTCTCCGATTTTATCGCCTGTTTTTATTATTTATTCTCTTCATCTTTCTAACAAAGTCTGTAGGCTGAAGAGCGGCATACTAAGCTGCTACCAGCCCGCCCCCTTCGGGGAGAATTGAAATTCAATAAAGGAAAAAAAAAAGAGATGCGACGTAATACTTTCAACTTACAACACACTTTAGCAAATTCTTCAGGCTATTCAAGCGCAATTCTGCGCATGCTATGGCTTCTTGAAACGGCTCCCTCGTTCGCAAAAGCCCGCATGAGCATTATGAGGAAGAAGTATGATTTTACAACGTCATAATGCCACAGAAAGCAGTACTCCTCTCATCATCCCAGTGGAATTAAATATACAGAGAAAGTAGCTTTTGAAGCCCCCCCCCCTAAAAAAAACTAGAAATCCCTAAGAAAACTGCGATCCAGCAACAAGATCCCCACAGAAACATATAATCGCATGCTAGCGAACACCCCAACAGTAGATACTTCCTACTGAGTTATCGGTCCATTATAACATACAAATATTACACACATTTCACATTCTTTTGTCCCTGTACCAAAAAAAAAACAATCTCTTTACATTTTTGTATTTATATGAGATAAGTAGACATAGAACACACATGGAAACAAAGTTGGTCAGGTAATAAAATTACACAACAACAAAATATCGAAATTCTCTATACTTCGAGTAGCATCTGTGAAAATAGTATCAAAACTATTTAACGCAGTCCAATTAAATCTCTATCCCATACAATTCTTCAAAAGTTGGCCACCGAGTGAGATATACATGTATATTTCCTCCAAGATAGTGTTAAATTCAAATTTGTTTTGTACGCCTGTAGTAATGTCTTTTCTTGTTACACAGGTGAACATTTAGCATTTCTATTGTGTTATTTGAAATCCCGACAGTCGCGAAGTAGGCCGAAATTTACGTGTCAGAAACGTCGAAAATTCTATTTACGTTTTCTTAATAGTATAAATTTAGCCAAAACAAGGAGCTACTAGCTTCACTAGCGTCTATCCTTGCCGTGAAAGAGTAATTAAACGTTTATAAATCGTATATCTCAATAGATTTCGGAATGACTACTCGTTAAATAGACGCGATCTAGGCCTAAACCTTCCGTGTTATAGACATTTACGAATGTAATAGAACAACCTTGGTAACGCGAATTCTCTAAAACTAATTCATTCTTCTATCATTATATCCCTAAATCAGTACAAAAGCAGTGGCAACAGCACAGAACGCTTTTACAGTTAATTATGTACAGCCAATCTGGTGACTTTGATAAACTTGATACATTCTATAAAGTTAAAGATTAGATTAGATTACATTAGTATTTGTTCCATAGATCATGGATATGACACTTTGTAATGATGTGGAATGTGTCAGGTTAATAAAAGGTTTCTATACAAGATATTACATTACACAAAATATTACATGACACTTAATATTTTTTTTGGGTGAGGGCGTGGGGAAATTACCCACTTACTATGTCTAAAAATTCATCTAATGAGTAGAAGGAGTTGCCATTCAGAAATTCTTTTAATTTCCTTTTAAATGCTGAATGGCTATCTGCCACAGGTAAGTGGCCAAAGAATTTTGTGGCAGCATAATTTACCCCCTTCTGAGCCAAAGTTAGATTTAACCTTGAGTAGTGAAGATCATCCTTTCCCCTTGTGTTGTAGCCATGTACACTGCTACTACTTTTGAATTCGTTCGGATTGTTAATAACAAATTTCATAAGTGAATATATATATTGTTAGGCTAAAGTGAAGATTACAGGCTCTTTAAATAAGTGTCTGCAGGATGGTCTTGGATGAGCTCCAGCAATTATTCTAATTACACGCTTTTGTGCAGTCAACACTCTTTTACTCAATGATGAGTTACCCCAGAATATGTTGCCACACGAAAGCAGAGAATGAAAATAGTTGTGGTAAGCTAATTTACTGAGGTGTATATCGCCAAAATTTGCAATGACCCTAATAGCATAAGTAGCTGAACTCTTAACGTTTCAGCAGATCTCCAGTGTGTTTTTTCCAGTTCAACCCCTCATCAGTGCATACAGCTGGAAATTTTGAATATTTTACCTTGGCTACAGATTTCTGATCGAAGCCTATATTTATTAATGATGTCATTCCATTTACTGTGTGGAACTGTATATACTGTGTTTTGTCAAAGTTTAATGAAAGCACATTTGCAGAGAACCACTTAATCATTTTTTGAAAAACTTTGTTTACAATTTCATCAGTTAATTCTTGTCTATTGGCTGTAATAGCTATACTTGTATCATTGGCAAAAAGTACTAGATTTGCGTCTTCGTGAATATAGAATGGCAAGTCAATAATATATATTAAGAACAGCAGAGGGCCCAAGACCAAACCTTGTAGCACCCCATACTTGATTGTTCCCCAGTTTGAGAAATCGCCAGTTTTTTGCATATTATGTGGACTGCTTATTTCAACTTTCTGCACTCTTCCAGTTAGGTATGATATAAACCATTTGAGCGCTGTCCCATTCATACCACAGTACTTGAGCTTATCTAGAAGTATTCCATGATTTACACAATCAAAAGCCTTTAAGAGATCACAAAAAAATCCCGGTGGGTGACTTCCCATTACTCAGAGCATTTAATATTTCGTTAGTGAAAGTATATATAGTATTTTCCATTGAAAAACCTTTCTGGAAACCAAAATGACATTTCGTGAAAACTTTATTTTTACAAAGGTGTGAAGCTACTGTACAATACATTACTTTTCAAGAATTTTGGATAAGGCAGTCAGAAGAGAGATTGGGCGGTAGTTGTGGACATCAGACGTATCCCCTTTTTTATGAAGTGTTTTAACAATGGCATACTTGAGTTTATCTGGGAAAATACCCTGCTTCAGAGAGCTATTACATATGTGGCTAAGACTCCCACTTATCCCTTGGGAACAAGCTTTTATTATCCTGCTGGAAATGCTATCAATTCTGTGTGAGCTTTTATCCTTGAGAGAGTTTATTATCTTCCTAATTTCAGAAGGAAGGTTGGTGGAATTTCAATTGTATCAAATTGTGTGGGTAAGGCCTCTTCCATTAACTGCCTTGCTTCTTCTAATGAAAATTTAGATCCTATTTTCTCTACAACATTTATAAAATGATTATTCAAAACGTTTTCGACTTCCGGCTTGTTGTTTGTCAAGTTTCCATTCTCTTTGATGGTAATGCTGCCATCCTGTACTCTTGGTTGCCCTGTCTCCCTTGTAATAATATTAAAAATTGTTTTGATTTTGTTATCAGAGGTATTAATCTCAGACATGATGCAATATGTGGCTGTTTCTGGGTCATTACCCTTCTTGTTGTTAGATATAGTTCCCTTTTGTGGTTACAAGATATTTTTATAACTTTAGTAAGCCAAGGTTTTTCTGCATGGTTTCTTATAATTAGATTTAACTACTTTCTTGGGGAAACAGTTTTCAAATTCTCTTAGAAGTGTATCATGAAATATGTTTTATTTTAAATTAGCATTGGGTTCCTTGTACACCTCATCCCAGTCTAAATGCTCAAGATTTTCCTTGAAATTTCTAATTGTTGAGTCTGTAATTGAATGGACAACTTTGGAGGGTAGTTTTGAATTACTGAATGGAGCTATGTTATATACTGTAACTATCTGAGCACCATGATCAGAAAGGTCAAGAATTTACGTTTTTAAACTTATCTTGGTCTATAATAGTGTTATCTATGAATGTGGTGCTGTCCTTTACTACCCAAGTAGGAAAATTAATGACAGATGTCAAACTGAAAGAACCAAACAACACTTCTAGGTCATTCTTCCTATTACACTCTTTCAGTTAATCAACATTGAAGTCCCCACGAATAATAATTTGCTTTCCTCTATCTGACAGATAGCACAACAAGGCATCCAAGTTTTCCAGGAATAAATAAAAGTTTCCTGAAGTGGACCTACATACTGTTACAATTATAAAAGAGCCCACATTCAGTTTAAGTTGACAGGCACATGCTTCTATATGTTCCTCTAGGCAAAACTTTTTTGTATCTAAGGTTTTTACACAGTGATAACTTATGACATATATGGCAACTCCTCCTCTCACCGTATTCTCTCTACTCATATGTGCAGCTAGTTTACAAGCACTAATTGTGGTGTCACCGCTAGACACCACACTTGCTAGGTGGTAACTTAAATCGGCCGCGGTCCTGTAGTACATGTCGGACCCGCGTGTCGCCACTATGTAATCGCAAACGTAGCGCCACCACAGGGCAGGTCACAAGACACGGACTTGACCTCGCCCCAGTTGTACGGACGACATAGCTTGCGACTAGACCTATCAAGTATTCCTCTCATTTGCCGAGAGACAGATTAAATAGCCTTCAGCTAGTCCATCGCTACTACCTAGCAAGGCGCCATGTGTATCATTGCTAATTGCTTACTACTATGCAAGAGATGTATTTCAACAAGAACAAGACTACATTAAAGTTAAGTATATTAAAATCTCTCTTCTTTTCTTTATAGTTTTCATCCAGTCTCCTGTTTCAGAATTTACGCCCGTCTGCGTTAGTTTCGCGTGCACCTAGCCACTCATTGTGTCGAGACCTTAGGGAATCGACACAACAATATTTTGGCGACGAGGATGGGATGCCGCGCCCACGTTGCAGTCTTTGTGTTATACTTGCTCTAATTTGCTTGTGTCATGGCTTCGCCGCAATCTCCAGATGTACTGTCCGAATTTTTTCGCTTGCAGAATCAGCAGACGCAGGCGTTATTGGAAGCCCTTGGACAGCTCGTCCAGGGTCAACGTGCGCTGCAAACCGATGCGGCGGCAGCCGCTTCTTCGCTACCGCAGCCACACAACGCTGTCGCACCGCCATTTAGGCCCTTTGAGGCCACAACCGAGAGCTGGACTGAGTGGGCCGATCAGTTCCGGTTCCACCTCACAGCTTATGGAATTCAAGGTAAAGAGCGGCAGCCGTTTTTGCTTTCTTGTGTAGGTGTGTCTACCTACCGTGTGATAGTGAAATTGTTTCCCCGACGCGACGTAGCAACTCTGTCCTACGAGGAAATTTTGTCGGCTTTAGATGCCTATTTCAAAGAAACAGTAAATGTAGTTGCCAAACGGTATACGTTTTTTCGTACAAAACGTACGGCCGGTCAGACTAATAGGGAGTGGGTAGCAACTTTGCAAGGACTTACTAGAGACTGCGCGTTTGCCTGTGACTGTGGCCTCCCATATTCAGATACTATGGTGCGTGATGCAATTGCACAGAACGTTTCTGATGTTCGCATAAGGGAACAGATTTTGAAGCTAGTTAATCCCTCCCTGCAACAAGTGATAGACATATTGGACAGGCAAGACACACTTGACTTTGCTCAGGCATCATTTGAAACTTCGCCGGCAGTGTGTCACATTAATCGGCCCGCCGGGCCCGCTGCACGGGACGCTAAGCGGCCCTCGCGCCCGACTTCGCAGCGGCAGCCTAGCTTGCAACCACGTGCGCCGCGTAAGCAAGCAAATGCAGTGAAATCTTGCCCGCGGTGTGCAACTAGACATTCGCGTGAAAATTGCCCGTCACGCCAAGCTATTTGCTTTTACTGTCACAAGAAAGGACATGTACAAAGTGTTTGCCAGAAAAAGTTAAGATCCGACAATCACACAAATTCCAGGCCCTTTGCTTCGCGCCGGAATCGAACCCAGGACAATCAGGCTCGTGGACCTTCACCCATGGACATCCATGTAGTACATTCCCACCCGTCCAGTGACACTTTAGCTAACAGTGACTGTGTTCGTCCCACCCAAAGTGTGCGTCGACGTCGCCGGAAATCCCGTAAAGTTGCAAGTGCTTCTGGACCTGTATCAGTTCAAATTGCACGAGACAGTCGCTCTTGTCGTCAACAAGACAATAAACTTTTTGTGGACTTAGACTTTGCAGGAAAAGTGATCCCATTCCAGCTCGATACCGGAGCTGCTGTTTCATTGCTCAATCACGACACGTACAAACAACTGGGCGCCCCGCCATTGCGTGCCGCAAATGTTACGTTAACTAGTTACTCAGGACAGCCTATACCTGTGTTGGGACAGTGCAGCCTTATTGCAACATACAAGGGACAGACAAAACTTGTGTCATTTTATGTTCTTCGTTCCTCTAGTGCAGTGAACTTGTTTGGCTTAGATTTGTTTCAATTGTTTAATATGTCTATTGTAAATCAGGTCCTATCAGTGAATCAGACTGTGCCTTCCGCCAGTGTTTCTAGTCTTTGTGAAGAATTTGCAGACATTTTTGCACCGGGCCTTGGTTGCGCTACGAACTATGAAGCGCATTTGGAACTGAAAGACAACGCGCACCCGAAATTTTTCAGAGCGCGCAATGTTCCCCACGCATTGCGTGATGAGGTCGCACGAACATTGCACGATTTAGAATCTCAAGGTGTAATTGAACGTGTGCAGGCTTCTCTCTGGGCCTCACCCTTCGTAATTTTGCCAAAACCTTCCGGAAAATTGAGACTTTGTGTGGACTTCAAGGCAACTGTGAATCCACAACTTGTGACTGCTACTTTTCCTTTGCCCCGCCCGGAAGATCTTTTTGACAAACTGTGCCCGGGAAAATATTTTTCAAAATTGGACCTAGCAGATGCGTACTTGCAAATACCTGTGGACGAAGAATCCCAGCGCGTGTTAGTGGTTAACACGCATCTTGGCTTGTATCGCTTCAAAAGACTGCCATTCGGGTGTGCGTCCGCCCCTGCTTTATTTCAGCAATATTTACAAACTATTTGTGCGTCGGTCCCTACGGCTGCGAACTATCTGGACGATATTGTAATCTCAGGAAAGACAGAAGCCGAACATTTGCAGAATCTCCGAACATTATTTCAGGTATTGCGTCAGAATGGTCTTCGCTTGAGGAAGGACAAATGTGTGTTTTTTGCTCGTGACTTACCGTGCCTGGGGCATGTCATAAATGCCCAAGGTATACATCCGAGTCCAGAGCACCTTCGTGCCATTCAGGACTTGCCGTCACCGCAGAACTTAAAACAGCTACAGAGTGTGCTGGGTAAGGTAAATTATTATTCAAAGTTTGTGCGCAATGCTTCTTCCATTTCAGCTCCGCTTCATCGCTTACGCCGTCAAGGTGTTCCGTTCGTCTGGACGACGGAATGCGAACGCGCCTTTCGCCAGTTGAAATCGGCGTTACTTTCAAATACTTGCCTTACGCCATTCGATCCCCGAAAACCCCTTTTGTTGATGGTCGATGCATCGGATTTCGGGATCGGTGCTGTGCTTGCGCACAAAGATGGTTCGCATGATCGCCCTATTGCCTTTGCGTCAAAATTGCTCTCATCTGCGCAAAGAAATTATTCACAAATAGAGAAAGAAGCTTTAGCTCTCGTGTTTGGTGTTACCAAGTTCCATGACTTCTTGTATGGTCGTCACTTTACCATCATCACGGACCACAAACCGTTGACATCACTTTTTCATCCGAACAAGCCTGTACCTCCACGTACAGCGCAGAAATTCATTCGCTGGTCACTTTTTCTCTCGCAGTACCGCTACGATATCTTGTATCGGTCCACTGCTAAGCACGGCAACGCTGATGCGTTGTCCCGTTTGCCTGTTGCTGAGGATAAAGCATTCGATTCTTCCGAACTTGCTTGCATGTTCATTGATTCGGAAGCCGATGACGTGGTCGCATCGTTTCCGATTGATTTTCGTCGTGTAGCTACAGCCACAGCTGCTGACCCTGTCCTTGCTACTGTCTTGCGTTTTGTTGCTACGCAATGGCCCTTGTCAAAGTCACGGATCGAAGATCCTTTGGTTCGCCGTTTTTTTGCTCACAAGGAGAGACTTTTTGTACGACGTGGTGTTTTGTTGTTGCGTTCTGATAATGATCAGTCCCGTGTCGTGGTCCCACGTTCGTTACAGTCTTCTGTCTTAAAGCTTCTTCACCACGGACATTGGGGTATAGTGCGTACGAAACAACTTGCTCGTCAGCACTGTACTTGGTTCGGAATCGATAATGCGATTACGAATATGTGCTCCTCTTGCGTGGCGTGTGCCGAACACCAATCCGCACCGCCGCGTAAATTCTTTGCATGGCCGAACGCCACTTCCCCTTGGCAACGCTTGCACATCGATTTTGCTGGTCCATTCTGGAATGCTCGATGGTTGGTTGTGGTCGATGCTTTCAGTAATTTTCCTTTTGTTGTCCGGATGTCTTCCACGACGTCTTCTGCCACAATCCAAGCCTTGTCTGCTATCTTTTGCATTGAAGGTCTTCCGCAGACTCTTGTTTCCGACAATGGCCCACAATTCATGTCCGCAGAATTTCAGTCATTCTGTAAGGCCAATGGTATTCAACATCTGACGTCCGCGCCGTTTTCGCCTCAGTCAAACGGTGCCGCTGAACGATTGGTCCGGACTTTCAAGTCCCAGATGTTGAAATTGAAAGAGTCGCATTCTCGGGAGGACGCTTTGTTGCTCTTTTTGTCTTCGTATCGCTCTCAGCCCCGCGATGGTCGCTCGCCGGCTGAATTGCTCCATGGTCGATCTCATCGCACCCTGATGTCTTTGCTACATCCGCCGCATCAGGTTCCTGTGCAGCGGCAGACTCCTGTTTTTGCTCCTGGCGACGTTGTCTATTATCGCAATTATCGCGGTTCACGGCGTTGGCTCGCAGGGCGCATTCTTCGCTGCCTCGGCCGCGCGATGTATTTGGTTTTGGGGGCCTCTGGTGAGGTGCGTCGGCATCTCAATCAGCTGCGCCTCTGTCGTCGCCTGGGTTCTGCCGCTCCCCGTCTGCTTTCAGCGACGGAGCCGTCAGGTCAGCGCCTTGGGGACCCATCTACTGGCTCGCCTCATCCCCAGGTGTTACCGACGCTGCCTTCCATTTTGCCCAATGGCGTCGCGCCGCCGCCGCCACCGCCGCCGGCGCCGCCCGCAGTGGACGCGTCGCTGCAACCGCCTGGCGCCTCCCTGGGTCACGCGCCGCCGCTAGCTTCCCGTGACCAGCTGTCCTCCGCCATGGACCTCTTGCCCGCTCCGGACCAGATGTCGTCTTCGCCCGTCGGCTTCCCCGACGCAATGGAGGTCGACTCTTCGGCCCCTCGTGTATCATTACGTGCGCCTACACCTCATGTTGACGTGCACCCTGGACTAGGTTTGCAGGCGTTTCCTAGCTCCCCTCGGACCGAATGGCCGGGTGCGGGTGGCACGGCCTCGCCTGTTGTTAGGCTCCCCACCTCATCGCATACGTCAACATGGGGTCCTCCCCACGGCGGGCGGAAGCCTTATCTCACGACCGTTCGCCGATTTGCGGGGGAGGAATGTGGTGTCACCGCTAGACACCACACTTGCTAGGTGGTAACTTAAATCGGCCGCGGTCCTGTAGTACATGTCGGACCCGCGTGTCGCCACTATGTAATCGCAAACGTAGCGCCACCACAGGGCAGGTCACAAGACACGGACTTGACCTCGCCCCAGTTGTACGGACGACATAGCTTGCGACTAGACCTATCAAGTATTCCTCTCATTTGCCGAGAGACAGATTAAATAGCCTTCAGCTAGTCCATCGCTACTACCTAGCAAGGCGCCATGTGTATCATTGCTAATTGCTTACTACTATGCAAGAGATGTATTTCAACAAGAACAAGACTACATTAAAGTTAAGTATATTAAAATCTCTCTTCTTTTCTTTATAGTTTTCATCCAGTCTCCTGTTTCAGAATTTACGCCCGTCTGCGTTAGTTTCGCGTGCACCTAGCCACTCATTGTGTCGAGACCTTAGGGAATCGACACAACACTAATATTTACCTTTTCCATATCAGAAACATTGTGATGCTCAGACAGGCATAGTATATCTATTAAATTATCAGATTCAATGACATCTAAACAAACTAGAAGCTCAGCTACTTTATCCTTCGACCCCAAGGTATTTTGGTGAAAAATGATAACGTTATTTCTTGCTTCACTTTTGTGAGAATCTACTTTTTTCTTTAATCCACCAGTATTTTGGTTAAATATGGTAACATTATTATTTATTTTACTGTTGTGAGAATCTTGTGAGTTTTGGACCTCTTTAGCACCTGCCTGCCTGAACGTCTCATTGGACACTGATATTAGTCTAAAAAAGAGATAAATCCATGAGTACTAGTGTCCCCCCCTTATGGATTTCGCTAACAACCCTTCCAGTTTACCCTTTCCTTTCCCATTGAGGTTTAGGCCATGCCTTGTGAAATACCCCCATCAATAGCCTTGGCAGGAACCAATCCAATATCTGACAGAGTGGCCACCCTATGCAACTGATCCAACTCCATATTTACCCTCCTGACTGGGGCTGATCATGCCGCATGAAAGCACGCACCGTCCCAACATTGGTATGGCTCGTTTCCAAGGCTATTTTCACCAGGTCACACTCAATACTGTAGCCCTGATCCCTATCAATACTGTTTCCCACTCCACCCACCATCAACACATGATTCTGCTTTGAGAAACCCTTGCACAAGGAACCTATATCCTCTACCATCTGGCTAAGACATGCACTTGGCTTGAAAAAGTTTGTGACCTGGTACATGTCACCTAGTTTTTCCTGTAAAATCTGGCCCACATCTCTTCCATGGCTGCTACCTAGCAACAGAACTTCCCTCTTACTTTCTACTTTTTTTCAAACAGTTGGTTTCCTAGTGAGATTCTGTTGTATCTTAACTACATCTACTTCTACTGGAGTCTCTTCCTTACTTAACTGTGGTAGCAAGGCAAATCTATTGGTCGTGCCAATTGGGAAATTGTCAGGCACTGTTTTTTTTCTGTGGCCCCTGTTCCCAGCTACCACTTCCCACCGCTGTTAGCCCTCCTGCCCCTTAACCTCTTAACTTCCTCCCTAGCTCTGTCCAAATCAGCCTGAAGGGCTCTAATTTTCTCCTCCTGTTCTGCTATAATCCTATCTCTTGAGCAAACCCTGCAAAAGAATGGAAGAGTCTCGTTTGCTTCCCCAATTCCCACGCCGCTACAATTTCCCCAATGAAACCACCCATAACAACAGCTGCACAAAACCCCTGAACTAACTTTCCTACTGCAGCTCACACATTTAGCATCATGGTAGTTTGGAAATTAGTTAAGAGATTTACTAAGTGATAACGATGTAAAAGGTCACTAAATATGTTTTGGAAACTAATATGTAAGTAAACTATTAGCAAATGCACTTGAATTTGTGGTATAAGGCTAAATATGCACGATCAAAAATTAGGCCTAAACAGCGGAATGTAACCAAAACGAACTTTATGCGATTACTGGAAGAAACGCAAATAAAGGAAAAGCCTTTAATGGTAAGTTTGAAAAGCACACTAATGAACGTATTTAATCAGTTAATCTATAGCAAATGCACTTAAGATTACGGTATAACGCTAAGTATGCACACTCGGAAAGTAAGGCAAAGCTGCGAAATGTAAAGAAAACGAACTTTTCGCGATTAACGGAACAATACGGAAATGAAAGAAAAACCTTTAATGGTGAGCTTGAAAAGTACCCCAATGAACGTATTTAATCAGTTAAACTATAGCAAACTATTGGAAAAACTTAATTCTTCTTCCTAAACTTTCAGTGAGTGGGAACTGTGAGAGTTGTTATAGGGTATTAAGCTGGAGATTTGTTTCCAGCCTTGTAGTACATATTTTCACTGTGGGGCAGAACAATAGGGAACAGTAGATGCTCTCTCGCAAAACTGCAGGGTATGCAGCCAAAATATTTTGATTGAGGAACAGGGAAGGAAAATCAGTGTCCTTGAGGCAGAGTTGGATGAACGAAGATAAGAACTGATCAGAACCAAGGGAGATGGAGCAGAGGAGGGTGGTTAGGAACTGGCGGTTGATAAGAAGATGGAGAGAAAGAGAACAGAAGCCGATAGTCTTATTATCGACATTAAAAACAGGTATCTACTACTGCCAGAATTAAGTGAGAAGAACCTCAGGCAGGACCAGCAGCAGGAAGCACATTTCAACTGATATCAGGAAGCCTAGGCATGTGCATAGCGTTTTGAAGAAGAAAGTGGTGCTACTAGGTAGTAGCCATGGGCAATGTGTAGGCAAATGACACATATCCTTCACGTCATAAAGAAAACGAAACCGTTGAAAAAAACAACACGGGACATTTCGCAGTCTTAACTATGATTTATCAATACATGCAGTCAATAAAAACGTAGAATACAACAATTTTAAGTTGGGCCGCTCCCTGTAAACTGCACAGTAGTTTGTGTCATTGAACATAGGCATAGATACACAGAAATCCAAAATGTAGTATTATCATTATACGAAATGACAGTCTCTACTTCAAAGTGTGGAGGATCATGCATCAGTATCAGAAAAGGAACACAGTTCAAATCAAAATATGATTTTAGTACTTCATTAAAGGCAAACACTATGAAATATGAGCTACTAAATTAACAGTGCTTCATAACGAGGACATATAATCATAAACAGAAATATAATAAATGAAACCAGAAGCGCCCTCATAAATATTCTTTCGAGATTTGGCATATCCCTGTTGATCAGTTGTGCAATGCCTGCATGAGTAATTGACCATGCAGCCGCAAATATGGATGGGGAAAAGTGTGATGTAGATCTTGGGCTATCAGATCATTTCTGCCAAATAATGACAGTAAAACTGTGGTTGGAAAAATTCCCTTGATCTATAAGCTTACAAAGGACATTCATCAGAAATCAAAATACATGATTTTTAAAAAAAATATAGCAGACCAAAGATGGGATGATGAGCATGGAGCAACCAATACAAATGTTTTGAGGTGAGTACATAGCTTTTTGTACTGCAATCTGTCCAACAGTGCTTGGTATTTCTTGTCAGCATTGGGATACACCATGCACCCATATCTATGTGTGAATGTGTCAGTGCTTGGTATAAAGTAAGTAAAATGTGGAGGTAGGCTCACCACTTTTGTCTCTGATCTCATAAGGTTCAATGATTTTCCACATGAAATGACTATATGCTTTATTTGAGGACCTTAAACCATTGTTGAATCAATACAACTCCTAGTAATCTAGCCTGTGATTTTCTTGGTATATTATGAGTGGAAAGCCTTGCACTGTCCAAAAAGCCTGATGTAATTAGTCTTGTAAAAGTATCAATTATTGATTTTTAGCGATGAATCTTTAAGATGCAACTGTGTAATATCTCATCTAATATGTCCATTGTCTTTTGTAAATCACAAGTTGCTTCATCTAAACTACTGGCTGCAATGCCTGACCTTAATGCTTATATGCCAGATAGAATTTACTGTAATGTGCATAAGGCTTGTGACTAACTTAGAAAAATTTAGGAAAAAAATTAGAAAATTTTATTGGATTTAAGAAGAGTTTGAAGAAAGTCAAAAGAATGTAGAAAAACACACCCACAAAATAATAATGGTGATATATCTGAAGTAAGGAGGAAATCAAACTTTCTCAAAGACAAAGACTCAAATAATACTAATAAGTCATGAAATGGAGTTTGGCTCGAATAATCCATGGATTTAATGTCATCAGTTTCCACAGACTAACACACATTTCACCTCTTGGAGCAGAAGGACTGCAGTTACCCTCTGTGGTGCGATTTTTAATTACTTGTGCATTTAAATATCACCAGGTCCAATGGCCATCCAGCCATTTCATTCCTCAGACCAAAAGGATAACAGTCACCCCTTGCAGGACAATTTTCATGCAGTCAGCAACTGAAAGGCATTAAAAATCTATGAATCCACCAACTGACAAGGGCCAGTTACACAACCAAATGACAGAAACTCATCCTGGCATAACACTCAGGAAACGTCTACAGATAGTTCACTGCTTATGGGATATTCAAATAAATGGTACCAACATAGAATTAATATTAAGCTGAAAAGAAAAACAAACATGTATACTCACTTTCTCTCTTTTTGCATAAGCAAAATTTTAGAGTATCTCATCAAAAATGGTTTGATGAGATGGTGGTTTCAGTTTTGGTTCATAAAATGTGTGGTGGCAATCAACAGTGGATCGACTATCAACCTCAACAACTCGAGCAATCTTTCTGGGGCTGATGGCCTTCTGATAGTTCTTTCTTGACTTGCTTTGTTTATGCATTCAGCTTACCCTGTTCTGAAATCTGTCATTAATAAAACGCGTTTATTCGAAAATGCGGTATTTCTGTTATATATCCGTCATGTGTAATACCAGAATATACACACTGATAATCTCGCATTCTTCACCTCATGTGATTCATTCTGCTTCTGCACCCTCAGTGGTTCATGGCAACAGCCAATGGGTCACCAGCAGTGGAGTGACTCATCACATATGTTTCCAAGTTCCATGCCTAGATACCACTGCAAAGCCATTGTGCCATCACAGACTCACCTGACGGACAGATGCTATGCTGTACTTTCTACTCCACATGGACTTCCTGTGGCACACCTCACTTTCATGGAGGGAAGTGTGTATGCTGGTATTGTTGCAAACACATGAGTTGCCGATCATTGGTTCACGTCCATGCAACCACTTCATTTTGCTTACACTGGATCCAAATGTTATTGTTAACTGTGTAATGTAACTATGCTGGCAATATCGCATTTTCTACAAACAGAGAATTTACTGCTGAAAATGCTCCCAGGTCAACAATTAGATATAGAAGGCTTTGTGAACAAAACCCTATGCTCATCTGTTTTAAGAAAGCGCTTGTGCTTTTCTCACATGACATTCAGACAGCCATGGATGAAGGAAATTAAGCAGTTGCAGGACTTCTCGACTTCCAAAACGAATTTGGCTCAGTATCTCCACAAACTAAAAAAAGACTGTAGTGACAGTTGCCACATATCCAATCAGACCTTGAAAAATTAAAATTATAGAAACTTGCTTTAAATGTACTAGCACAGAAACATAAAACTGCTCATTTCACAAAACACTTAGTCACAACTGGCATCAGTCAGTTCATACAGATATCTGAGTGTAATAGTTTGTGGGGATATAAATTCGAATGATCAAATAGGCTTGGATGTAGAAGGCATATCTCGCTTTATTGGCAGGATACTTGGAAAATGTAGTCACCTATGTGTCTCATGTTAGAACGTTGTTGAAATGTGAAAGACAAATATGGAACACAACTGACAGGGAATACTGAACATGTACAGTTAACAGTGGCACAAATGCTCACAGATTTGTTTGATTTGTAGGATAAAGTAAAGGAAAGGCAGACTCGAAAGTCTATTTACACAACATAAAATAGAGTGAATGGAAACAATGGTTTGAATAAAACTTCCAAAAATGTTCTATGCTATCTTGTCAGAAGACAAATGTGAAAGTCATTCAAAGTCAATGACAACATCAGTTGATGTTTTGTTTACTATAAAACAAATATCAAATGTGGTGCTGAATTTGATTATCTCGAACTTTATCTGTAAATTAGAATATAATTTGTGTTATTTTAATTTAAATACCTGGAAAGGGAATTTGCAATCTCATTTCACCAACCAATAGTTTAGTTTACTGTACTTTAATCCTAGTTTGTTTGAAAATGTAGTCTTATGTTTTCAGAATTTGTTGGGTGAACAGAAGGTAATTATCAGTGTTTCTTCATAAAAAGGCTAAGAATTTGACACAATTGAAGAACCAGTTGGCAGTATTGACATCCCAGAAGGTCATGTCATGATTAAAATATATGACAGTATGTATATAAAATTTGTTATTTAGAAGATAGGGGTAATGCTGGCTTTCTTTTAATAAAACTGAGGCAGATTAAACAAATCTATTTTAACGCATCACTAGCTACTTATTAGTGAAGGAGATGTTCGAAAGCTCCATTACTTGTGGTAGTACCTATTACTTGTAAATTCAAAGAGATGATCATATTAATGTTACAATAATGTACGAGTGGTACCCATGTATAGCGCAACTCGTTGCCAGATCAGTGCCGCCTGTGTTGTGGACTAGGCTTGACTTATGCTGTTCATCTGCAGTGATTGGTTTTGCTAGTGGTGTTTCATTCTTATTTCGTTTTTTATGATTACATGTTTAACTGAACAATGTGCAGCTGTGAAATTTTATTTTCTACTCTGTAAAAATGCTGCTGAAACTGTTTTCATGTTGGAAACAGCTTACCAAGTGGTTTGCTCAGTTTTAAAATGGGGATATGTCGATTGATGACAAAGCTCTGTCTGGACGTCCATCAACTGCGTGAATCGAAAATATTTTAAAAATTGGAGTGCTTGTGCTCACAGAGCGTCGACAGACGACTGATCAACTGTCAGAGAAGTTTTAAGACGATTGAACAAAAGTATTTGTCAAAAGGACCTGATTTGTGGCAAACAGGAGTCTGGTTCTTCTACCACGACAATGCAACTACACCCACATCCATCTCTGTCTGATTGATTGTGGCTAAAATGGTATGGTTCCGCTGCCCCACGCACCTTATTCACCTGATCTGGCTCCATACGGCTTTTCCTTATTCCCACACATGAAAAGGGGCGTGAAAGGACGTCAGTTCGACAATAAGGAAGGAGTGAAGAAAAAATGAGGGGGAAGCTGTCAGCCATTTCTAGAGATGCATACAAAAAATGTATCAAACAGTAGAAGCACCATTGGGATAAAAGTATTAGCTTCAATGGACAGGGTTTTGAAAGGGTTAAGGCTGTTTTGTAAACGTTTTGAACACTACAGCTTTTAAAAAAATATTCTGATGTGATGAGCACACCTCATAATTAGATATGTGACAGTGTTTATTTGGGAAAAAGAATTTTAAAAAATCACACTTCATACAACATCCTTAATTTTTTACTGAACAAAACATTTTTAAACTAGATAAATTTGTTTCTTATTATTCTAGACCCAAAATAGATTTTAACATATCCCTGTTCATCAGCTTCATCAGAAGGGCCAATAAACAGAAACGACAAGAAGATAGACTCTACTTTTCTATAGAGCCCTCTCTGTTGGTTGAATAAAAACAGTAAGTTTTAATTTTCTTGTGTTAAAAAGTCATAAGCTATGTCCCAAAACTAATTATAAGTTTAATGATAGGCATAAGATCCACAATCCCATATAGTTTTGATTCTTTCTTCCGTTTAAAATTATCAATTTTGTATTTTAAAGTTGAAAACTATGTCTATTTCTCCGTTTTTCGGCATTTTCAAGGACAAATATTAGGTGAAGAATCTAGCTATATCTATATCTGCATCTGTAACCTGCAGTATTTTATCAGGTCACAGGTAACTCTGCAAAAAGTGTGATGTTTATTAGCATTTATTGTCAGGTCATTAAAATACAGCATTAACAGCAGTGGCTCCAAGGCACTTTCCTGTGTCATGTCTGAAGTTACTTCACATCTGGCTAAAACTCTCCATCCAAGATAGTATGCTGTATTTACCCTAACAAGAAATCCTTAATCCAGATGAAAATTTTGTTTTGTTTTGTGTATGATTGTACTTTTAATAGTAAGCTTTGGTGTGGTACTAAGGCAAATATATTTTGGAAAACAAGAAATACTGCAGCTACCTCACTGCCTTCATCCATGATTTTCAAAGTATCATGCGAAAAATGCGTAAGGTGCTTTTCACATCATCTATGTTTTTGGAAACTATGCTGATTGGCATAGAGGAGATCATTCAGTTCGAGATACCTCATTAAGTTTCACATTTTAATATGTCCTTTGTTTCTTGGATGATAGCTTTGTGGATCATT
This sequence comes from Schistocerca nitens, assembly GCF_023898315.1. NCBI lineage: Eukaryota > Metazoa > Arthropoda > Insecta > Orthoptera > Acrididae > Schistocerca > Schistocerca nitens. Next base: position 394,442,397 of record NC_064614.1, read on the forward strand.
TCTAATATCATTAATGCAGACAATTTGTATTTCATTCTTATTTGCAGCCATGTGAGAATAAAATTAGGGCAATACACTTGGGTTTTCCTTTTCTAAGTGATATTTGAAAACACTGACTGCTTTTGTTTCGCTAACCCCACTTTTCAGTTCTGAATTCCTGGATAACAGTTTTGGTGCCACTAACAGTCTTTACATATAATTAGAATTTCTTTTGGTTTTGTGAGAGATCTTCCTGTTATATAGTGCTATGATAGTCACAGAAAGTTTCATACATCTCTCTCTTGACAGCCAAATGCTTTTTATGCAGCATCTCTCTACCTATTATTTACTTATTTATTTACATTCCGAAATCTTTTGGGTAATATATTGTGCCCTAATGTCAGTCTAAATTTTATTCATTTAAACATTGTTAAATCGAATATTATTTGCTAGGGTCATTTTTATGAGGTTTGCATAAGCATATTTTATGACAGAGAAAATTCTTTAAATGGGAATTTTACATAATTTTTCTTTGTTAAGTGATGTATGTTTAATCTATAGCCCTACACTTTGTTTTGCATTTATGCTGCAGTAAGAGGCATTGGTAGGTACTGTGGGAGATGCGCTCTGAACTGAGTACCGACCTTCAAGGGGGTGACAAAACTTGCTAAATCCTGTGACACAATTTGCAACCTATTTTTAAACCTATGCATGCTGACAGAAAAGTATTGAAAATGACTAACATAAAAGTCTTTTGTTACATCTCCGAAGAGGACATCTGAATTTCCATCACTGACTAATGTTCTGGGTGCAAGGAGTTCTTTCAGAGTGTGACCTGGTTAAGATTGTGTCAGCATCGAGACACACCATTGTTGAATTTGTATCTGTCCTGAGATGCCATGACCAGCCTCATTTGAACTCTTCTGTTGGGAGAGTTAATTTGGAGTTGGAACGGCTGCTTGGGTCGGGTGCAGGGGCTCATATTGGTGTGGTTCCTGTTGATTATCTCAGTAGGTGGGACTATACCAGGCACGGCCTACATCTCAACAGGAAAGGGAAAGGGAAACTGGCTGGGGTAATAGCAGGAAATTTAAGGGGGGGAGGCACTGCCATGAATGGTAAAATACCAGTGGTTACAGGTATTGGAGCAGCACCTTTTTTAGGATAGGTAAGACAGAAAGATCTCAAGTTCTACGAGAGGTCAGGATTGAAACAAATCTTCAGTTTAGGAAAGAAATTAAACAGCACAATTGTAGCACATTGGATCACCAATCACAGCTGTCAATTATAAATTTTCACCAATCACCAGAAATTTTATCTCCACCAAGTTGTATCTCAGTCCTAGGTAATTGCATTGATGAATTAAAGTCACCCAACCCAATTGACATAATCTGCCTCTCTGAACACCATGTGACCACTAGTATAGGAAGCAGGCCTAAGCACAATGAGAAACTCAGACAGGAGAGTACTGCAAATGTTAGAATAAGGAAAGGTTCTCATAAAAGTATAATTAAAAATAATGTAAGTATATTTCATCAAAATATTGGGAGTTTAAAGAATAAAGTAGATGAGCTTCTGGTTTGTTTAGAAGATTTAGAAGCTGAGAATGAAATAGATATACTATGCCTGTCTGAGCACCACATTGTTACTGATATGGATAAGGTAAATGTAAGTGGATATAAGCTCTCTGCACATGTAATGATAGAAAATATGGAGAAAGGAGGAGTTGCCATATATGTCAAAAGTTACCATTGTGCAAAAAGTATAGAAACAAAAAAGTTTTGTGTAGAGAAACATATAGAAGCATGTGCCTGTGAGCTTAAATTAAATAAAGGCACATCTATAATTGTAACTGTATATAGGTCACCATCAGGAAATTTTCATCTACTTCTGAAATATTTGGACTCCTTGTTGTGCTATCTGTCAGACAGGGGGAAGCAAATTATTATTTGTGGGGACTTCAATGTAGATTCTCTGAAAGAGGGTAATAGGAAAAATGACCTTGAAGTATTACTCGGTTCTTCAATTTGACACCCGTTATTGATTTTCCTACTCAGGTGGTAAAGGATAGCAGCTCACTGATAGATAACTTCTTTATAGAACAAGATAAGTTTAACCAGATAAATGCTCAGCCTGTTGAAAATGGTCTTTCTGATCATGGTGCACAGCTAGTTACTATATATGACATAGCTCCATTCAGCAATACTAAACAGTCCTCCAAAGTGGTACGTTCAGTCAACACTTTAACAACTGCAAATTTCAGGGAAAGCCTACAGCAGTTAGACTGGGATGAGGTGTACCGTGAACCTGATGCCAGTTTAAAATATAATTTATTTCATGACATTTTTGTAAATGCATTTGAAAACTGCTTCCCCAAGAAAATAGTTAAATATAATCGTAAGAAACCTTGTAACAAACCATGGCTTACTAAGGGTATAAAAATATCTTGTAACCGGAAAAGGGAAATGTATCTGACAGCAAGAAAGAGTAGTGACCCAGAAACTATCAAACATTATAAAAACTACTGTGTTATATTAAGAAAAGTTTTTTAAAAATCCAGGAGTATGTGTATCATGTCTAAAATCAGCAACTCTGATAATAAAATTAAAACAATTTGGAATATTATTAAAAAAGAAACAGGTCAACCAAGAGCAGACGAAGACAGTATTACCATCAAATTGAATGAAAACTTTATGAACAAAAAGTCAGAAGTTGAAAATATTTTTAATAATCATTTTCTAAATGTTGTGGATATAGTAGGATCCAGGTGTTCATTAGAAGATGCTAGGCTGTTAATGGAAGAGGCCATACCTATGCAATTTGATACAATTGAAATCTCACCCACTTCTCCCTCTGAAATTAGGAAAATAATAAACATGCTTAAAAGCAAAAACTCCCATGGAATTGATGGCATTTCCAGCAAAATACTAAAAGCTTGTTCTCAACAGATAAGTAAGATTCTCAGCCACCTGTGTAATAGCTCTCTGGAACAGGGCATTTTCCCTGATTGACTGAAATATGCTATTGTTATACCTTTGCATAAAAAGGAGGATAGATCTGATGTCAACAATTACCGTCCAATCTCCCTTCTAACAGCTTTATCCAAAATTTTTGAGAAAGTAATGTATTCAAGAGGAGCTTCACATATCTGTAAAAATGAAGTACTAACAAAATGTCAGTTTGGTTTCCAGAAAGGTTTTTCAACAGAAAATGCCATATATGCTTTCACCAGTCAAATTTTGAATGATCTGAATAACCGAACACCACCCATTGGGATTTTTTGTGATCTCTCAAAGGCTTTTGATTGTGTAAATCACGAAATTCTGCTAGACAAGCTCAAGTATTGTGGAATGAGTGGGACAGTGCACAAATGGTTTATTTCGTACCTGACTGGAAGAGTGCAGAAAGTTGAAATAAGTAGTTCTCATAACATGCAAAGATCAGCACATTCCTCAAACTGGGGAACGATCAAGAATGGGGTTCCACAAGGGTCAGTCTTGGGTCCTTTGTTGTTCTTATGATATATTAATGACTTGCCATTCTATATTCATGAAGAGGCAAAGTTAGTTCTCTTTGCTGATGATGCAAGTATAGTAATCATACCTGACAAACAAGAATTAACTGATGAAATTGTCAATACTGTCTTTCAGAAAATTACTAAGTGGTTCCTTGTAAACGGACTCACTGAATTTTGATAAGACACAGTACACACAGTTCCGTACAGTGAATGGTATGACGCCATTAATAAATATAGACCTTAATCAGAAGCATATAGCTAAGGTAGAATATTCCAAATTTTTCGGTGTGTCCATTGATGAGAGATTAAATTGGAAGAAACACATTGGTGATCTGCTGAAACGTTTGAGTTCAGCTACTTATGCAATAAGGGTCATTGCAAATTTTGGTGATAAACATCTTAGTAAATTAGCTTACTACGTCTATTTTCACTCATTGCTTTCATATGGCATCATATTTTGGGGTAATTCATCACTGAGGAATAAAGTATTTATTGCACAAAAGCGTGTAATCAGAATAATAGCTGGAGTCCACCCAAGATCATCCTGCAGACATTTATTTAAGGATCTAGGGATATTCACAGTAGCTTCTCAGTATATATACTCTCTTATGAAATTTGTTATTAACAACCAAACCCAATTCAAAAGTAATAGCAGTGTGCATAACTACAATACTAGGAGAAAGGATGATCTTCACTATTCAAGATTAAATCTAACTTTGGCACAGAAAGGGGTGAATTATACTGGCACTAAAGTCTTTGGTCACTTACCAAATAGTATCAAAAGTCTGACAGATAACCAACAAGTATTTAAGAAGAAATTAAAAGAATTTCTGAATGACAACTCCTTCTACTCCATAGAGGAATGTTTAGACATAAATTAAAAAAAAAATTGAAAAAAATAAAAATAAAAAATAAAGAAAAACAAAAAACACAAAAATAAAGTTGTTATATTAACTTAAGTATGTTGTTAAATTAACCTAATTATGGCATGTATTGGAAAATTCGACTCGTTCCACATCATTACGAAATATCGTATTCATGATCCATTGAACTAGTATTAATCTAATCTAATCTAATCACTTGATGCAGCGGCTATAGGGAGTTTCTTATGTGGCTACAAAACTGATTTCTTAAAGACAAGAATGTAAGGAATGAAACTGTATCATCAGATTTAGCGTTACTTTTTTCATGTGTTCCAAGAGGGTTACCCCATTAGAAAGAGGGCTGTTCCCTTAAAGATGATTTATCCCAGAACATTATTCCATATGAATTTATGAATGAAAGTATGCAAAACGTGTTAACTTAATTGTCTCTCCCCAATATCTGCAATGATTCTAAGTGCATATGTGCTGAGTTAGGTTGATTAGGAGATGTAAAGTGAGCTTCTTCTGGACATATACTCATCATTATGGACATTTAAAAAGTTAGAGCTTTCCTAGATATTTATTATTTCCTCAGCATATTTTAGTCTTATTATTGGTTTAGTAACTCTAGATGTGCAGAATTGAATGTGTTGTGTCTTCTTGCATTTGGGAATGAGGCCATTTGCAGAAGACCAGTCAGTTATACATTTTAGAACATTGTTTATAATATCCTCTGTTGCAATATGTATGCTTGGAGGGGTGACAATACTAGTGCCATATCGAAAAGAAAATATTCTGCTTGTTGTACATTATGTAGAAGATTGTTTACGCATATGAGGGACAGTAGTGGACCTAAGACTGAGCCTCAGGGAACCTACTAGCCGATAGATATAAGGGCACACGTGGCACCCCTCCCCCCCCTTTGTGGGGTCGTTCACATTGTCACCCCAGCCAGTCAGCCACCATGCTATTCATTCGTATCTTTCGTCAGTCGACTCGACTGAATTGAGTTATCGAGTAGTTAGACGTAGAGAAGAGTGTTCCTCATCTTAAAGGCAGACAAAAACACAAGAAAACTGCAATCATATGATGATGTTACGAAATATTGGAAAAGAGCTGTTTTTATTCCAACACTGGACCATGTTGCGACTGACATGAGAAATCGTTTTGCTGAAGAAAATATTTACCTTTTAAAATTAAATATACTTTTTCCCTCAAACTACTGAAACATGACAGTAATGATCTGGCACATAAATTTAATAAGTGCTTAACTGAACTACCGTTCTTTGAAGAAGAATCACTGTTTGTGATTAAAAAGAAACTAATGGGAGAGATTCTTCAATACAAGCAAACGATCATAAACGCCCTTAATGATTGTGATTATATTATGCAAGCGTTGTCTGTTCCTCCTAGATCTGATATCCTACTTTGCACACACTGCACAAAATATTCACTTGTCTACCTGCACCAATTGCTACAGTAGAAAGAAGTTTTCCAACAATGCAGCATACGAAGACATGGCTGAGGTCAACAACGAAGGAGGATCGACTTAAAGGTTTAGTTCTGTTGAACACTCACCCTGACATTGATTGTCCTATTGATGAAGTAATTACCAATTTGCCAGGAAGAATAGCTGCATAGAATTCATCATTTTAGGAAGAGAACCACAACTGTAACTTTTTAATATCATGAGATGATATTCTCTTGTATATGTGTATAATCAGTTTAAATAAAATTTTCTTATACTTTGTATGCGACTTGATTATTTTTTATTATGGAAAAAGTAATGGTTGTTCTAGACAACTTTAGTGCCCCCTCCTTGAGGTTTTCTGTATCCCCATATGAGGGAATCCCATACATGTTTTCTCCCCAGTCAGAATAACTTACCCTTATTGCATTGGTTGAATCACTAAGTCCAACTTCCAGCATTCCTTTGGTTAGATATGACTTTATCCATTGATGGCTATATTGGTTTATACACGAAAAACTGTGACAGCAAAAACCCTAATGGTAAACACAGAATGGATGAGGGTGGACGTACCAGTAATATTGATATGCATTAAAATAAAAGTAAAGTAAATATATTTTCTGATAGCCACGGTTACGACAATGCACAAATATTACTTTAAGATCACTGAATGGAAGCTAATAGCTTTGTCAAACCAGGAGCATCTATCCTTGAAATTGTAAAAAAACAAAAACTAAAGAAAATATTGTCGTCAATGCAGAAGCAAACAATGTTTTTAGAAATGAACTATGTGATGCAACACAATCTTAAGACAATACTGAACTCTATTGGGGAAAAAACTGTCTTCGTTCTTGGAATTCCAGGTAGGCATGATCTCCTGGATTGGTCATGTGTAAATACAGAAATAAAAAAAGCCAACAGAAAGTACTTAAAAATATGAAACGCTTATCAAAATACATGTTTTGTAAGTGTGGATTCCATACAAAGAGCTATACAAGACATGGTATGCATTTTCACAGAAGTGGGAAGACATTCGCATGAAAAAATATTACGATGATGCTGGAAGCAATAAATAGGCAAAAAGATATAGTTGATGTTGTTCCAGTTCCTTCATTAATACCAGCAAAGTTCAGGGAAAAGGTTACCTCTCCCACAACAGCAAGGGCACGACAACAACCACCACAAGAAATTCATCAGCTGAAGAAGAAGCAGCATTCAGACCATCACCATCAGCAAAAGCAACATCAGAGGGCAGTGACAGAGTTCGACCCAAAAAAAAAGTTCCACCAACACATCTCAAGGATCTTTTATTGATAGGCAAGGTAACACAAGTAACTAAGTGAATGGTACACCAAAATGAGAAAACGAAAATATGTTAACTGTTTAGGTGATATAGAAGTCATTCAGAATGAATATTTATAGGAAACTGCTGTCTTGCAGTGACTAAAAGAGATGCATCGACTAAAAGAGATGCAGACATGTACTGTTGTTATTCATTAGTTTTAAATTATAAGTAAGTCTTGTAGAATTAACATTAAAGAAGGTGGTACACGCATTTATGTTAGTACAGGGATAGATGCAAATGTAAAATATGTGGGAGAAGACTTTGAATACTGTGTATGTGAGTTAAGCCAACTCACAAGATAGTTGTTCGTGTATGTACACCACCGTCAGGCAATTTTACTTTCGTTCTCCAAAACCTTGAAGTGCAGCTAAATGATCTGAAACATGAACTAAAAATACAATTGTTCTTGAAGATTTTAATGTTATTTTTAAAAATAACTGTACTTAATAATGAGAACTGGTCAATCTGTTCTTATAATATGGCAGCAACAGTATTCGAACATACTAGATGTGTAAAAGGGTCTGAAACAATAATTGATCAGGTATATGTCAGTAAACACAAGTGTGAGTATATCAGCGCAATAACAGATACTGTTTCTTGGATCATAAGACAGTCATGTTGATCTTAAATAATATATCTTATAAGGATCCAGTGGTTTGTGATAAATACAGAGAGAAGAGATTTGTTAAAGATGACAGCATTGGTCATTTTAGTCACATGTTAAAAAATAAAACTTGCGACATGAATCTAACCTATGATAAAAAGTTTGTGTCATTTTCTGCGAGTTAGAGGCATTGTTTGCTATTAAGTGAGCCAGAATTAAAACTAAACCAAAGACATGGATAAACCAGGGAATAAAAAAATCAACAAACACAATCAGAACTTTAAACACATCTGCCAGAAATAATACTGCATTAAAACCACATGTGAAAAGTTACAGGAAATTCTGTAACAATGTTATAATAGCACCTACACAACTTAAGAATGACTCACGTATCAACAAAGTAAAGTAAAATCAACCTGGGATGTAACAAACAGGAATACAGGTAAACAAAAAAGAAAGAAAATAACAATTTTATAATTTAAAGTGAATGGAAGACTCTTGAGAACCTAATATAGATAGCCAAGATATTCGACTAAATCTAAGTAAATATAATTTCAGCTCCAAAGTACAACTCCCTATGAATGATAAAACCAAGTTCTTTTATCCTGTTACTGCATTAGAGGCACAAAATGCTATAAACCTGTTAAAGAATAAATGCACTGTGCAAGATAAATATTTCCCCAACTCATTGACATCATTAATATATAATTTTAGTACAGGAGGGTTTCCAGAAAAACTAAAACATTCAATTGTTAAGCAAATTTACAGGAAAGGTGGCCAGTCTGATTTTATCAATTACCACATATGTCACTGTTATCTGGATTTTCAAAAGTAAATGAAAGAGTAACGGATAAAAGAATGTTAAACGTTCTTAATAAAAATCAAGTATTAGCTAATGGACAAAAGGCTTTTAGGAAGAATAGATCACCTGACACAGCTGTTTATAACTTCATAAAACTGATCATTGATTCCACAGACAAAAATGAATTAAACTGTGGCCTGTTTTTGGACCTGACTAAAGTGTTTGAAGTCACTAACAATAATTTATTTCTCATTTGATCTATTTTTCGATGCGATTTGTGGAGTAACATATGATAGACTCAATCCTCTCCTTCTAACAGGTATCCAGTGGAACAGATGCAACACTGAGGCAAAGTTTACTCATCAGCATACCAAACAGTCAGATACGTGGTGCCACAGGGTTCTGTACTGGGAGCCTTGCTGTTCTTAATATTTATAAATGGCATGTCAAGCAATATATCAGCAGCAGATACAGTATTGCTTGCCGATGACATCAGTCTTTTTGTTAAAGCTATAAATGATGCTGTTCTGCAGGAGAGAGTCACAGCAGCTACAGAAGAAGAAAAGAAGTGGTGTAGGAATAACACAGTAATTGAGAATGACAAGAAATCAGTTCAGATGAAATTCAGACATATAAGAAACAAACTGGGGACTAGCCTAACAGTATAAGTTGGGCAGTGTCAGATGGAGCAACCCTCCTCTCCCCTAGTAAATTTTTAAGTGCGTGGCTAGATTAAAATTTAATGTAAGAGAAACATACAGAAATGTTAAACAAAAAATTAAGTCAGTATTATTACGTTCTTAGAATACTAAAAAGTTTCTGAAGTATTAATACAGTGTTATATTCGTACTTTTCACTCAAACATAGCATGTTAAGAAATGCCATCATATTTTGGGGGAACACCAGTCAGGTGCAACAAATTTATGCTCCAAAATGGAGTGATAAGAATAGTAAAAGGCGTGACACATAGAGATCATGTAATTTTTTTTCAAGAAACAAAAAATCATGAGCCTACCATGTATATATATTTATGAACGTGTATGTATTCTAAAGGCACACCAGGGGAAAATGTGTGTTAAACAGGCAAGTCCACAACAATAAAACAAGTAATAGAGACGATTTTCATAGAGAAATTCACACAAAAACCGTGTGTAAAAATGTGCTCTTTTTCAGCCTAAAATTCTGTTTAGTGAATTACCAAAGGAAATTAAAAGAATATCAAAATTCCACACATTCAAAAAAGAATGGTAAATAAGTAAATAAATAAAAATCTATGAGAATATTGTAATTCTCACAGTCAATTGCCTTAGAAATTACCAACTGGTGCTATTTTTTATTTAATGCTTATGTAGTTTGGTGAGCAAACGTATAAATGGCATTCTCAGTAGAGCAAACTGTGATTAATAAAGATATAAATGTTGCTCAGGTGGGACACTATTCTAGAATAAATCACTATCTCAAAAATTTTGAAAAATGTTGTCAGTAGTGAAACAGGTAGTAGTTATTTACATCTTTCTGGTCATACTTATTGGGGAGAGGTACAATGGCATATTTCATCTCTCTGGAAAAATGCATTGAGTTAGTAATGCATTACATATTTTAGATAAGACAGGGCTTATTGCATGGAAACGAATCTTAAGTACTGTTCGAAACGCCATAAAATCCAGATATACTTTCATTTTTGAGATAATGTATAATTTTCTCAGTTTCAGGAGGAGAAGTTGGTAAAAGATTCATATGACTCAATTTTATGAGCCCTACTTTTTTAACATAGTGTTTTGATTTTTCTCTTGAACTGATTGTCTCAATATTTTCCACTATGTTTAAGAAATGGTTGTTACACACATTTCTTACCCGTGACTCATCATTTATAGCCCTTCCGTTTAATTCCATAGTGATGCAACCCTGTTCTTTGTCTGATTGTCCTGTCTCCTGTTTCACTATGTTCCATATAGATTTAAGTATGTTGTTGCATTTACTGATTTATTAAAGAACGCTCAATAACTTTTCTTAGTAATATTGGATTGTTTTTGTAGAGTTCAACGAATGCAGAATCTCAGGTTGTTCTTGTCAACAGACACAAGTCCCTTTTCCTTTCACAAAATACTATATTCCCTCTAGTGGTCCATTGTTTTTTACATGAATGGTTTCTCATTAGCTTATACTGAACGATATTTTCCAACAACGTTATGAATTTACCTTAGAACAGATTAAATTTTATGACAACATTTGATTCATCATAAATTTTAACTCAGGTCATCTCCTGTAAACTATTCTTAAAAACATTTGTTTTGGTGTCATTAATTATTCTAACTGATTTCCTCTAAAGAGGATCAGTACCATAGGGCATTATCTTATTTTTCCTGACTAACTGTATGTCATGATCAGAGAGAGCATGTGTTACTGGTATACGTTTATATTCTTGCTTTCAGCTTCATAAAAAAACATAATCAGTTAATGTCCCTCTCTCTTTATCCATCTGCATTGGACACTTTATTACCGATATTAACTCTTAAGATTCAAATAAGGTTTCCAGATAATTTTTCCCATCAGAATCCTTTTGCTAATCTACACTTAAATCCCAAAGATTATTAACTGCTTCTAGTGTAGCTAGCATTAAATAGCATAATCTAAATTCATCACAAATCGTTCAGATTTTCCCATCGGGGACCTATGTACAGTAACAATTAAAGGTTAACTATTTCTCAGAATTAATTGACTAGTTTAAACAATCTCTCATACAGCTTCAGTTGGTGTCTCAGGGTGTTCCAGTTTCTTGTTTACTGAAACAAATTGAGATATCCTTTTGACGCACACTTACAGTTTCTGTATAATCTCACGGTTATCCATTTTAGGCTTTATCCAGATTTCTGTTCCTAGTGAGCGCCACTGTTTTTTATGACTGTTTTTTCACTTTGATCTGAATGCTTTGGCACTTGATCACTCAGATTTTAATAATTTTTGCCTGAGTGGGGGATAGTACTCCCTACACTAAGAAGTTAGAGTCTCATAAAGTTGTTGTTATATGGACTAGATGCATTCAAAAAATTTAAAAAACATCTGCAGATCACATACCGTCATCTATCTGAGTAGCAGCCTGTGATGTGTAGTGGACACCTGACTAATTTATGAGGAGCCTACAGCTCTTAACCATATGGTGCAAAGCTAGGCAACTGCAGCCTTGCCTATCACAGAATCTTTTAAGTTACTGATTCAGGACTTCCACTCAGCTCAGAACCAGGACACTATGGAAATATTCCCTACTGTGTAACAGGTAATGCCCCTAAAATGGAGTAAAGTGGGTAACTGCACTCATTTTTAATTCATGAAGTGCAGTACAATCACATGTCCACAATATAACTGAGATAGTAATGAAGTCTTTGATACATTCACAGATGTTTCTCTCCACGCCCACCAGTTATGTGTATTGCTCTCGGTATCCCCACAAGGTACACCCTGCCCCACCCCCCTTTTATATAGCATGGAGCAGTGAAAGGAAGACGTGAACTGCATCATTGCTTGGCTAGGCTAGCGTGCACATGTGTGCATGACCAACTGATTGTGGCTCACTGCATGGCAGGACACAGCTGTGCTGTTCCACAAAGTTGTGACATTTATTGTGCTGGTGCTGTATAGCTGGCAGGGGAGCAGGTGACGCAGAAGGTGTCTAGTGCAACTGAACCAGTACTCTGGCGGGAAGAAAGCAGCAGTGGTGTGGTTGCCTCTGAATTAGGAATTGGTGCAGGAGAGTGTGTAAGCAGCGATGGTTGCAGGAACTTCACACAGGTGACAGTGGGGACGCCATCTATCGAAAGGTGGGATGATGTGAGTAGTAAGTAGGCCCATTTGGTGCAATAAGGGATTATTTAATGATCAAACACATACAGCCACAAAAATAAATATAAAAATTAAATCAATAAAAATAAATAAAAATAAGATATAGAAACATTATTTTCATCTTATTAAATTTATTAAATAATAAATAATTTTTAATATCTGTAGGGCACTGTATCACAATTTTCTGGAACTATTCTTTTATCATACTGAAATCAGAATACTTTCTTAGAGTGTTTGTTGACTAGATTGTTAGTATCAACATCTCATGTCATCTGATTGTGTTCTAACTGAGTTAATCTTATCATAGATTTGCCAATCATCTTTTGAATATTTTTATACTTTAAGCGCAGCCCTATAACTTCAGCACTGTGTTTTTATCATTTTTCTCATGATAATAAGTTTTAGGTCTTGGTGAAGCCCAATTTGTTATCCACTAACTCATCTGTCCATTCACACAGCATACAACCTTTTTCTAAATGATTTTGCCATCATCAATGTATACCACAGAACTGGTATCAAAATGTGTAATATTTTTTCCTAATTTGCTTAGCATATCATACAATCTGAGCCTTGCGTTTGAGTGTAGCTATAAAAATATTTATAGCTGTGTTATTTTCCACACACTAATCCTTGAAATTTAACTTCATCTGAACCATATAGTCATTAAGAAAATTTATATCTATATTATGTAATCGATCTCCAACAGCATCAAATAAAATAGCTGTAAATTTGTTACATATTCTTTTTGGCTCATGTTTTGCCTTTGCCCAAATTTTCCCATAATGAATTAAGACATGCCTTAGTAACAGTTCGTTTTCCTGAATTTTCTGTTATTATATTAGGATCTAAGGCGATACCTAATTTCTCTTCAACTGTTTTGACACATTCTTCATCAGTTTCAAAATCATGTGGGCTGGTTTCTAACTTTATTTTCAGAAAATCTTTCACCTGACTTATAAACAACACATTACTTTTATTTCTAAAATCGCTCACTCCATGTTGTTGTTGTGGTCTTCAGTCCAGAGATGGTTTGATGCTGCTCTATCCCGTGCCTATACTTCATAAACATTTAAAATTTTATCTCCCATTTCTACAGCTTTCTTCACTTTGGATAGGCAAAATAATCACTTGCTATACTTTCAACGACCCCATTTCAACTACTTGTTGAAAAAAAATTATATCTTTTATTAATAATTTTGCATCTCTAACTCTAACTACTTTTACACAAACCTAATAAATTTTTTCCTCTCTAAATGGGAGTTGAAAATAAAATGCCTAATACTAATGAAAAGAAATATTCTATAACACAATTTTTTGGAAATAAAGTAAAGCCAACCAATGGAAGAGTTGGCCTATGGTTACTTACAGGAAACTTAGATAATAATAATAATCTTGTTACGAATATTGGAGATACTGTCTGTATAAATGGACAACAAACATTAGAAGAATTTAAACCAATCAGAGAACTATTCTGCTATAATATTACGGCAGTTACAATTACAGATTTAATACACTGTACAAAAGAAGTGAAGAAAGAAATATGTGGCTTCTTAAATAGTTTATTATGAGGAGTGTTTTCTTAAGTTTGTTCTGCAAAACACATTGTTAAAGCAAAGTTAACTCTTCTTTTAGAATCAAGTACAACAACATGTGAAGGATTAAACAAACCATTAATGTAGATATGGGCCTAACAAGAAGTAAATACACTTATCCAGTTATTATTCCTTACAAGATAGTATTATCGGATGCCAAGATTGATACATTACTAAAAGAACTCCCGCAAATATTGCAAAAACTTCGTAAAGAACATTTTTATTTATTAGATTCAGACATAAGACAAGATTTTGTAGCAATTATTAACAAGCAAGATATAATAATTTTAATTTTCGATTGCAAGGAGTGCATAATGAAGATAGTAATGTAATAGTTAAAAAATAATACTTCTGTAGGAAAAGACTGTTTAACTTCGATTAATTGAAATTCTAGAGTTGTTGTTGTTGTTGTCTTCAGTTGTGAGACTGGTTTGATGCAGCTCTCCATGCTACCCTATCCTGTGCAAACTTCTTCATCTCCCAGTACTTACTGCAACCTACATCCTTCTGAATCTGCTTAGTGTATTCATCTCTTTGTCTCCCTCTAGGATTTTTACCCTCCACACTGCCCTCCAATGCTAAATTTGTGATCCCTTGATGCCTCAGAACATGTCCTACCAACCGGTCTCTTCTTCTTGTCAAGCTGTGCCACAAACTCCTCTTCTCCCCAATTCTATTCAATACCTCCTCATTAGTTAAGAGATCTACCCATCTAATCTTAAGCATTCTTCTGTAGCACCACATTTCTAAAGCTTCTATTTATCGTCCCTGTTTCACTTCCATACATGGCTACACTCCATATAAATACTTTCAGAAAGGACTTCCTGACACTTAAATCTATACTTGATGTTAACAAATTTCTCTTCTTCCGAAACACTTTCCTTCCCATTGCCAGTCTACATTTTATATTCTCTCTACTTCGACCATCATCAGTTATTTTGCTCCCCAAATAGCAAAACTCCTTTGCTACCTAAAGTGTCTCATTTCCTAATCTAATTCCCTCAGCATCACCTGACTTAATTTGACTACATTCCATTATCCTCGTTTTGCTTTTGTTGATGTTCATCTTATATCCTCCTTTCAAGACACTATCCATTCCGTTGAACTGCTCTTCCTAGTCCTTTGCTGTGTCTGACAGAATTACAATGTCATCAGTGAACCTCAACGTTTTTATTTCTTCTCCATGGACTTTAATACCTACTCCGAATTTTTCTTTTGTTTCCTTTACTGCTTGCCCAATATACAGATTGAATAACATCGGGGAGAGGCTACAACCCTGTCTTACTCCCTTCCCAACCACTGCTTCCCTTTCATGTCCCTCGACTATTATAACTGCCATCTGGTTTCTGTACAAATTGAAAATAGCCTTTCGCTCCCTGTATTTTACCCCTGCCACCTTTAGAATTTGAAAGAGAGTATTCCAGTCAACATTTTCAAGTGTACAATATATTTGTTTGCCAATTACCGAGTCCAGAAGTTAATAAACAACTTGATAAAGATAGAATAGATTTTTAAACTGTCCCAATAGACGATTAAAGCAAACTTTAATTACAAGACTGGAAGCAACAACTTATTAACCCAAATTTAAAAAAAAAACGAGAATTCGTTCCATTATCACTGTTCAGAACTAATAGCAAATAACAGCAAATTTTCAAAAAAAATTTTTTATTTTTTTCCAATATATAAAACGTGGTATAAATTAATAGATTTGTTACAAAACAGTTGCTATCCTATTTACAGCAGTCTCTTACAATATGTCTATTGGTGTCACAAAAATACAAAATAATTACCTGGAATATAAATAAAAATTAAAACAAATGGCAAAGAAGAAAGAGAAAAATTATTTAAGTTGGTTTTATTTGAATTTAGCTTTAATTGCTTGCTTATTAATTGCATAGAAGTTTTCGAAGAGACAGACAATGTAATTTCTGTAAAACAAGCATGCTTTATAAAATCTGGCGACACATATTTCTCTATATCCTATAGCTTATTTTCTACAATGCCCAAAGAAATAAATATCGAACAATTGGGAGTAAAAAACAAATAATATTATTCCATTTGTGTGTAGAAAAAGAATAAATAACCACAGCAAACTTTATCTATATACAATTTAAAAAATTGAACAGTTAATATGGTATATTTAGAATCAACTAAAAACCAAGAATAAGAATTAAAAATTTGAGTATACCAGGCAGAAAAATTGAATATTTGAATAATACACAATATTTAAAAGATGAATACAAAAATGTTTTGTAGAAGGAACAAAAAAATAAGAGAAACGGAAGAAGAAATAAAAAATTGTTTTAAACTACAATGGATAGATTTTCCTACAATGGACCATATAAAATTTATGTTTCTGTAGTAAATAATAAAAACAAGCTTACAAATATTGGTGTATTCGTTGAATAAAATGGTAAAAAATCGGTATATATTGTTAAATAAATTTACAGAAAATGAAGAACAATAACAATATTCTTAAAAAAGAAGGATTTGTTTGTGTTCCATATAGAAATAGAAATTCTTTATTATAATAAAGAAGAGACATTTTTGGCAATAAAAACACATGGTCTTACCAGTTTTAATGGACATTCATTTCCTAAAATAGTTTACTTGAAAACAATAACGATTTTCGAAGACAAAGACACTTTATTGTATAAAGAAGAAGATAAAGAAACAATCGATAATGTAAAAGTGGGTCAAATATTAGAAAATATAAAAATAAAAAACATACTAGAAGATCTAGAAGGATCAGAATTAATTATTTTTAACATTACTGTCGAAAATTATTGTGGAAAGATCAGATATATTTTTAAATTCGAAAATATACCAGATTGTTATTATTCCAATTAGTTGTTGGAAGAAAAAATTGGAAACAAAAACACAGACCTAAATTACAAGATTAAAATTAAATAAGATAACATTAAAACAACACCAAATAAGAATATGAGAAGATTAGTGTTTGTAGTTTAATTTGTATGTGCATTTCCTTGCAACTGTATCTATTTTAACTGTTTCGAAAATTTCTGGAAAACTGTATTATTCTGTTTAAAAATTTAACCTTAATGTTTGTTTTTCGTAAATAAGTCCAACTAAACTTGCTATATATTTTACAATATAATAATTTCCAAGAACATAACAAGAACGAATTAAATTTCCATCTTCTGCAGAATAAATATAGTGAACAGTATATCCTTAATAACTAAATAATAACACAAACCATTCTTTATTTATAGTCTCCTTAGTTATGTAAACACATACGTTTGAGTCCCAGGGTGCTATATCTTTAGCAATAATTAGTTTTTCCATTTATTTTAATTAAAATTATTTACAACTTACTAAAAATTTGTGGTGATAAATAGAGGAAGGCAGAAATGCTAAAATTTTAGATCTACTCCATAAGAATAAAATGCATTACCAAGATAGGAAAGAAAAATTTAATAGTTTGTTAGTCAAAGAAGACCAAGTAGGATGTTTTGATTCAATCTCACTTAAGAATGGCTGTGTAAAAATTACAGATTAAGATACAGAAAAACATGCATTTGTCTTTTTAAAAGATTTATATAAACATAGTAAAAGTAAACATATAAAAAAGATTCTTAAAGCATAAACATTAGCATGAATACAATTAACATAAATTTTAATATATAACGTTCATTTAACATTCGTTTAACATATGATTAGTTGTTTTGTGTGGATAGAACAAAATCGGCAAGAAGCACCAATGATTTCCTGTAAAGTATTTTGGTGAGAAACGCTTGTAGGTCCGCCTTGAAGATGCCAAGTCGTACCCACAGCAAAGCTTTGGTCCACAATCTGTGGTTGCACATAAGAGTGCCTCTGACGATCTGTTAACCACTCTACTAACCTATTCGGGGGGGGGGGGCAGGTGATAGGTGTAGTGAAGTTATGTTTGATTCCACAAAGGTCGCACAGGCCACCAAAGAGTGCCGACTAAAACTGTCGGCCTTGATCATTAGCTATGATTTCTGGCATGCCAAAACATGCTATCCATGTTTCTACTTAGACAAGGGTGGTGGACTCTGTTGTGACGTCCTTGTGGGCGGTTGCTTCCATCCACCAGGAACCTCTGTCCTTCGATGACAATAAATCCTTGAATCCCTTTGACACTGGTAGAAGGTGAAGGAAATCGATGTTTTTATGGTGGAAGTGGGCTTTGCAATTTCAGACTGACCTAAATTTGGTTTTTCACACCTTTCGACTTTATTGTGTTATAGGGATAGTACATATGTCTGTGCCCAGGTGCAGCAGGTCTGTTTGACGTTGGGCCACTTGAAACATTTCGTAATGAGGCGGAATAGGGCTCTAACGCCTGGGTGGGACACACTAAGGAGTTGGTTGCAATTTCCAAGAACCATTGTTTGTGGAATTAATTGCCAAATCTCTTTAAGGGACAGGTCGCAGAGAATAGGCACTTTGGTCACTGTGATTGTGCAACATTCGATTTGTAGACCAGTGTATTGTGACTACACATCAACTCCATGACGACAGTGTTGTTCCGCTGATTGGTGGCTAGTTTCTCATAATCAAATTGGAGGGAGATCACACTGACTCGCAAGAAGTAGTTGGTATTGAGGTTACCAGCACCGTGCAGTAGTTTTATAAAAATCATGTCTAGGAGACATGCTAGAGTTGTTAGTAATAATGAGGCTGACATTCTTTGACAGATGTAATATGGCATCGACTAGTCGTTTATGGTCTGCAGACACTGTAAAATGACTCCCTTTAATATCTTCCACAGAAGTATCTCATTACCTCACGAATGGCAAGGTTTTCTTGGTCAAAAGCCAACCATTTGGCTTGAGAGGATGCAAGTTTCTGCGAGAAGAATTGGAGATACTGTGCCTTCCCAGCCACTAGTGGTTGCAGAATGGCGTCAACTGTGGTGTCGCTTGTGTCAATAGTAACTATGACCTGCGTATCTGCAGTGGGGTGGGCCATCATAATAGCATGTGTGATGCCCTCCTTGCGAGTTTGAAAGCATACTTCTTCTCTGGAGTCCACTCAACATTTCGTGTCCCTTACTTGTTAGATTCTGCTAACACATTGGTCAGGAGTGCTCGTAAAGTTGTGGCTTACGTCACAAACTACTGGTAAAAGTTCACTGTTCCTAAGAGTCGATGGAGCTTGTTATGGTTCTGGTGGATGGGAAGTTTGGTGACTGTGATCGCTTTGTCCAAGGACGGTTTGATCTCTTTGGCGCTAACTATGTGCCCAGGGAAGGTAACTTTGTTTTCAGTAATTGAGATTTGTCCTCATTGATCACCACACCTCTGTCATTTTAGGGAGTGAGAAGTTTTTCAAGGTTTTGGTCGCCATCTTTGAGGGTAGTCGAAAAATGAAGATGTCATCCAAATAAGAGTAACAGAAATTGGATGAAAAAGTATCTCATAAATGGGGTATTCACATGCCTGAGCAGCATTCTTCAAAATGTACAGCAAGAAAAGATATTCAAAGAGACTGACCAGTACGATTATTGTGGATTTTGCAATGTTGCCTTTGTGCATGGCAATTTGCACGTAATCTTTTTACAGTCACAATGAATGCAGGTGTGCCTACTAGCGAGTGTGGGAAATCCTGTATAATGTATGTTGGATAGCTGTCATGTATCATATGGGTGTTGAGAACCCTGCAGTAGCAACTGAGCCTCAAAGTTATCTTATTTGTGGTACTAATTTCATTGATGATGCTCATGAGCTGTCTGATGGTTGAACAATGCCTCTTTGTAACAGTTGATCAATCAGTCCATTAATGGTGTGTAAGTTAGCTGAGGCCAATCAGCGTGCCCTGTGCTGTACTGGAGGCTCAGCAGTTGTTAGGATATGATGCACCAAGTCATTACATATTGAACAAGCTTGCACCTTCACGCGAAGGTGAGTACAGAGAGTGGCAAGGTCTATCTCTGAGATACTGTGCATTGAGTCAGAGTGCAATGTACTAACCTTTGTACTGAACCATACCCTCAGTGTCACTGGCTGTACAGGTGATGGTTGTGAGAGTGGATAGCTGTGGTTGGTCAGTGTGTGCAAAGATGTGCATACTTCCTCATGTTCGTCGGAGAGGTGTTTGTGTGTGAGATGAGAGTGCCTACATACTAGAATGAGTGGATTGGATGTGTCCTTGATGCATTATAGGACAGACACGTTCTGGGCATGGAGTGTGTCGGAAGCTGTGTGACAGTCATCATAACACTGATGTGTGACAATACTTTTTCTGCATCATGATACACACCATGAGTGTGTCGACATATGCAAAACCGTATTTCTGCTGCCCAGATGGACAGTGTACTGTGTAATGTTAATATGGGGTTGTCAGGGTAAATAGCCTGGGATGCTGTGACCTGTATCGTTGTGTCTGAGAGAAGCAAGTTGTATTTCCGGAGAGAGAAGGAAATGATGCAGAAAGTCGATTCCCACTATCAGTTCTGCGACGTCCATGAGATCACAGGTCCATGCAAGCTTATGATGTAGTGAAATTTGTAAGGTGTGTGTTGTGGTCCTTAGAAATACGAGTATTGGCGATGTCAAGTTTAACACTGGCATTCTGTCGAATATCAATGTGCTCCAAGGCGGTATAAAGCTAATGTCAGATCCATTCTGCACCTTGAACTGAGGTGGAGAATGTATTGTTGACCTCCAGGTGTGTGGTCAAGGGGACAAGTCCTTGAGTCACCAATAGTGATTTCAGAGACTTTATGTGTTGCGTGACTTGATGCACCTATGGTGAACTACGTTATAAGTTGGGAACATGCAAAGAGAACAGCAGTTCTTTGTGGCGTCACCAAACTGGGCATGCTACCAGTAGAGTTATGACCTTGAGGCAGCAGTGGCAGTTAGCGTAGTCTTGTCAGCTGTGGTAGTGTTGCTGTACACAGTCTGCTCGTTGGTGCCATCATTTGACGTGTTGACATCACTTTGGCCAACTTCAGTTCTGCTCAGGCACTCTGTAGCAGGGGCAAGCAGCCGAGTAGTAAGGGGTTGCAAGAGTACTGTGTCTTCGTGATTTATATGTTACCTATGTTGTCATAGCATGAACATTCCGTCTGAAAGAGCCAACCATTTTTCCAGGGTTCAGTTTCCTGTGTTATTATTTCCAGTGGCTATTGTGGTGGAAGTTTAACCATCAGAGCGTTCAGAGGGCAGCATCTGGTATTATATTAACAGCCAAAGTAGATAGGAGTCGTCGCCAGAACTAGGGGAGCGCTCTATCAGCCAAATGTTCGTCATAGCCTGTTTTAATTGTTGCTCATGTGTCCAAGGAAGCTGCTGTAGCAGTGCAGATTTGGCTGCATCGTACATGTTGTTGGTGGATGCCACTATAGTTGCGTCAGAGATTAATTCGGTGAGTTCTACCAGATGATAAATTAGTGTGATGAATCGAATGTCATCGTCTAAAATGCTTAATGAGTCACTTGCGGACTGAGTACATACCTTTGTCAAGTTGTTTGTTGTCTGTTATTGTCATGGCGTTTTAAGAGTTATATTGGTCAGCAATATGTCACTTATAACTATGATATACTAATCTTTCATCAGTGATCAATGATCTGCACAATGATTACACTGAGGGTACACTTCACAAGGATTACTTTCAAATGTGATGTACTATGGAACTAGTAGAACTGTATAAACAGCAATAGATGACCACATTGTTAAAGCACAATACTTATGAAAACTTGCATGACATGTTTCATGACTGACATGGGATCGCCACTATGGAAGTATTCCCTCCCTGTTGATAGGGAATGTCCCTATAATGGAGATAAAGCGATTAATTGCACATAAATTTTATTCATAATGTATGATTCAATGTAATATCCACAATGTACAGACATGTTAAAATTATTAGACTAAAGACTTTTTTCCAAAACTTTACTTTTATTACACATTTACATCCACATACAGATTATATTATACATTCAGTACATTGTATACATACCTTTGTTCTTAATCAACATTTTTATCCTCCTTGGCATAGTTTTTATTAACTTTCCACATGACATTTTAGTATCATTGTCATGGTACCAGATTTCCTCCAGTTCCTCAGTGAGATCTTGTTCAGTGCTTATTGTAAATTTCCTTATCCTCTGGTTCACAATAGCCCTTTAATTTTCAATTGGGTTCATATCAGGGCTATTCCCTGGACAGAGCAACACTTTCATTTGCTTTTCTTTGGAGTACTTGGAAACACTTTTGGCTTTGTGGTAAAGTGCCCATCAAGCACACAAATGGCATCTTTATTAGGAATCTACTTATTTATTCCCCCCCCCCATGAACCATGGACCTTGCCATTGGTGGGGAGGCTTGCGTGCCTCAGCGATACACATGGTCGTACCGTAGGTGCAACCACAATGGAGGGGTATCTGTTGAGAGGCCAGACAAACGTGTGGTTCCTGAAGAGGGGCAGCAGCCTTTTCAGTAGTTGCAGGGGCAACTGGCCTTGTACCACTAACCAAAACAGCCTTGCTGTGCTGGTACTGCGAACGGCTGAAAGCAAGGGGAAACTACGGCCGTAATTTTTCCCGAGGGCATGCAGCTTTACTGTATGATTAAATGATGATGGCGTCCTCTTGGGTAAAATATTCCGGAGGTAAAATAGTCCCCCATTCGGATCTCAGGGCGGGGACTACTCAAGAGGGCGTCGTTATCAGGAGAAAGAAAACTGGCGTTCTATGGATCAGAGTGTGGAATGTCAGATCCCTTAATTGGGCAGGTAGATTAGAAAATTTAAAAAGGGAAATGTATAGGTTAAAGTTAGATATAGTGGGAATAGTGAAGTTCGGTGGCAGGAGGAACAAGACTTTTGGTCTGGTGAATACAGGGTTATAAACACAAAATCAAATAGGGATAATGCAGGAGTAGGTTTAATAATGACTAAAAAATAGGCGTGTGGGTAAGCTACTACAAACAGCATAGTGAACGCATTACTGTGGCCAAGATAGATATGAAGCCCACACCTACCACAGTAGTACAAGTTTATATCCCACCTAGCTCTACATATGATAAAGAAATCAGTGAAATGTATGATGAGATCAAAGCAATTATTCAGATAGTGAAGGGAGACGAAAATTTAATAGTCATGGGTGACTGGAATTCGGTAGCAGGAAAAGTGAGAGTAGCAAACGAAGTAGGTGAATAAGAAATGGGAATAAGGAATGAAAGAGGAAGCCACCTGGTAGAACTATGCACAGAGCATAACCTAATCATAGCTAAAACTTGGTTCAAGAATCATGAAACAACATTTTATACATGGAAGAATCCTGGAGATACTAGAAGGTATCAGATCGATTATATAACGGTAAGACAGAGATTCAGGAACCAGGTTTTAAATTGTAAGACATTTCGAGGGGGAAAAAAACCGGTTCAAATGGCTCTGAGCACTATGGGACTTAACCTATGAGGTCATCAGTCTCCTAGAACTTAGAACTACTTAAACCTAACTAACCTATGGACATGACACACATCCATGCCCGAGGCAGGATTCGAACCTGCGACCATAGCGGTCGCGCGGTTCCAGACTGTAGTGCCTAGAACCGCTCGGCCACTCCGGCTGGCTTTCGAGGGGCAGATGTGGACTCTGACCACTGTAGATTAAAAGTGAAGAAACTGCAAAAAGGTGGGAATTTAAGGAGATGGGACTGGGATAAACTGACTAAACCAGAGGTTGTACAGAGTTTCAGGGAGAACATAAGGGAACAATTGACAGGAATGGGAGACAGAAATACAGTAGAAGAAGAATGGGTAGCTCTGAGGAATGAAGTAGTGAAGGCAGCAGACGATCAAGACGAGGGCTAGTAGAAATCCGTGGATAACAGAAGAAATACTGAATTTAATTGATGCAAGGAGGAAAAAATATAAATGCAGTAAATGAAGCAAGCAAAAAGGGATACAAACGTCTCAAAAATCAGATCGACAAGAAGTGCAAAATGGCTAAGCAGGAATGGCTAGAGGACAAATGTAAGGATGTAGAGGCTTATCTCTCTAGGGGTAAGATAGATACTGCCTACATGAAAATTAAAGAGACCTTTGGAGAAAAGAGAACCACTTGTATGAATATCAAAAGCTCAGATGGAAACCCAGTTCTAAGCAAAGAAGGGAAAGCAGAAAGGTGGAAGGACTATATAGAGGGTCTATACAAGGGCGAGGTACTTGAGGCAATATTATGCAAATGGAAGAGAATGTAGATGAAGATGAAATGGGAGCTACGATACTGCGTGAAGAGTTTGACAGAGCACTGAAAGACCTGAGTCGAAACAAGGCCACGGGAGTAGACAACATTCCATTAGAACTACTGACGGCCTTGGGAGAGCCAGTCCTGACAGAACTCTTCCATCTGGTGAGCAAGATGTATGAGACAGGCGGAATACCCTCAGACTTCAAGAAGAATATAACAATTCCAATCCCAAAGAAAGCAAGTGTTGACATGTGAAAATTAACGAACTATCAGTTTAATAAGTCACAGCTGCAAATACTAACGCAAATGGAAAAACTGGTAGAAGTCGACCTTAGGGAGGACCAGTTTGGATTCCGTAGAAATATGGGAACACGTGGGGCAATACTGACCTTATGACTTATCTTAGAAGAAAGATTAAGGAAAGGCAAACCTACGTTTCTAGCATTTGTAGACTTAGAGAAACCTTTTGACAATGTTGACTGGAATACTCTCTTTGAAATTCTAAAGGTGGCAGGGGTAAAATACAGGGAGCGAAAGGCTATTTACAATTTTTACAGAAACCAGATGGCATTTATAAGAGTCGAGGGGCATGAAAGGGAAGCAGTGGTTGGGAAGGGAGTGAGACAGGGTTGTAGCCTCTCCCCGATGTTATTCAATTCGGAGTAGGTATTAAAATCTATGGAGAGGAAATAAAAACTCTGAGGTTCACCGATGACATTGTAATTCTGTCGGAGACAGCAAAGGACTTGGAAGAGCAGTTGAATGTAATAGATAGTGTCTTGAAAGGAGGATATAAGATGAACATCAACAATAGCAAAACGAGGATAATGGAATGTTGTCGAATTAAGTCGGGTGATGCTGAGGGAATTAGATTAGAAAATGAGACACTTAAAGTAGTAAAGGAGTTTTGCTATTTGGGGAGCAAAATAACTGATGATGGTCGAAGTAGAGAGGATATAAAATGTAGACTGGCAATGACAAGGAAAGCGTTTCTGAAGAAGAGGAATTTGTTAACATCGAGTATAGATTTAAGTGTCAGGAAGTCGTTATGAAAGCATTTGTATGAGGTGTAGGCAGGTATGGAGGTGAAACATGGACGATAATTAGTTTGGACAAGAAGAGAATAGAAGCTTTCGAAATGTGGTACTACTGAATAATGCAGAAGATTAGGTGGGTAGATCACATAACTAATGAGGAGGTATTGAATAAAATTGGGGAGAAGAGGAGTTAGTGGCACAACTTGACAAGAAGAAGGGATCGGTTGGTAGGACATGTTCTAAGGCATCAAGGGATCACAAATTTAGCATTGGAGAGCAGTGTGGAGGGTAGAAATTGTAGAGGGAGACCAAGAGATGAATATACTAAGCAGATTCATAAGGATGTAGGTTACAATAAGTACTGGGAGATGAAGAAGCTTGCACAGGATAGGGTAGCATGGGGAGCTGCATCAAACCAGTCTCAGGACTGAAGACCACAACAACAATAACAACTCATTTATTTGGGAGAAAAGTTCCTTTTCAAGGATTTCTTTATATTATTCTTGCCTCATTGTCCTTTCAAGAATGTGCAATTTGTCAGGACCTTTCACAGACATCACACTCCAGAGCATAAGGGAAGTTGGATGCTTCATGCATTCCTGCACACACTCAGCTTTGAACTGTTCTCCAGGTCTGTTATGAACATACTGGCTGCTTTCTTCCAGCACAGTGAATTCAGTTTCATCACTGAAGCGTGTGTACAAAATTGAAAGTTAGAAAAGTTGGGAATAGTAGCGTAGGAGACCTCAACAATCCCGAAATTGAGATGTGCATTTCTTCAGCATCAGTAATGCCAAAACTCCTAACTTTAGACATCAGAGTCACTTAATTTACCATATTATTGCACATACCTTAGCTCAGTTTTCACTTGTCCACTCCTGAAGTTGTTTAGTCCACAGCAATCTTTTGTTTTTCATGGCAGGTGTGATTTTCTGTTTTTTCCTTGGTCGACACCCCTTTAAACCACATTAAAACAGCCTCCTCCTCACAGTCACAGGTGAAACTTCAACATCCAAACATTTCGGTTGATGGCACATGTCTGTATGGTTCACTGTTGTCATGTTTGTAAGTCTTCTAATTGTTCTTGAACTGATTTTTCTTTTGGGTCCGTATTTTCCTTTCCTGTTTGCCTTTTATTCACCACCTTTCTGTATCGAAAGTTTGATTCTGCTGACAGTTTTCTGTGGTATTCTCATTCTGACAGCAATTTCTTTCTGTGTAAACGATTTTCAGCAATAAATGCTACCACAGCTGAAACTTACCAAGATGAAACATCTTTTGTCTTCCCTATTACCTCACTTACTTTGGAAACTCCACGATTTATTCCTATAGCTAAAAACATGCAAGTTCACAAGCTATATAATGTCTTGGTAATGGAATAAAAAGTTGATATAATAAATAAAAACCAGAAGTACATCATAGAAACATAAAACATTACTGTGAACACAGTTTCAAAGCATGTACACAGACAACTAACACCAACACTATTTGGAATGAAAATAACAAATGTTATCAACTGTGAAAAATTCAGTGATCTGTGAGTAGCTTGGAAGAGAAATTTCATAGCATCAATCAAACCATTAAAACAAATGATTTATTACACTTTTCTCTGCTTTTTTAACACCTGAAAATTTAAGAGTATAAAAAATAATCGTTTAGTCTAATAATTTGAACACGTCTGTATTTCGACAATTACCACCCTCTTACAGCCCAAACTCGATCTATTACTTTTGAAGGAAGTTAATGATTTTGGCATTGTTAGATAGCTACACAGTTCGGGGAGAGTTGCAACGGTAGAACCTTATAAAGAGTGTTCATAATACTCATGTTTTATTCTTCTTCTTTGTTGTGAGTTATAGGCCTGTAGTCCATTCTGAAATGCAACTTACGTTATACCGGTCTATAGGATGATAGGCTTCATTTTGTTACATAATATGAACACTGGTGGACTTTCTGTTGTTGAATAAATAAATTTTCAAGCATTTCCCTTCACAATAACATACCTCTAACAACATATAGGAAAGAAACTACTATCATCTGTCGACCTATTTGTGCAAAATTACCTTTGAAACAAACATTTCAAAAATAAAGTACAAATAACTTTATCAGTGCTTATCTTTTTAAGAAGTCAATAATCATCATCGTAATTACATGAAGTGTTTATATATGTAGACGTTTATACATTTTCGTATAGCTATATCGTAGTGGATTTCTGGGTTTTGATTCTTCAACTTGGGAACTGGTTATTTCATATGACCCAAGATCGGTTAGTACATTTATCTCAACATAACGAGTTTTATTACAGTATCATAACCCAGAATTTACTGAAAACTTTTTATTCTTCCACAGATATTTCTCTCCTTTGTCACAAGCAATGCGTGTCACTATCGATATCCCCACAAGACCAAAGTAAGTTCTAGGGACATTTCTGAAGACCCTGAGCCTCACTGAAATTTCGTGCAAAAGGCTTATCTTCGCAGCCTTCTCTGCCAGTCACATTTCAGCCCTCTACAGCTTCTCACGTACCCACACAGTAGGAACTATGATGACAAGATTAGATTAATTGTAGTATGCATAAAGACATTTAAATTGTTGTTCTTCCTGTGCTTCGTATGCAAATGGAATGGGAAAAAAACCAAACGCCTGTTCTAAAGCTAAGAAACTTCTGCCATGCACCTCACAGCGGTTGTCAGAGTATTTACATAAATGTATATGTATTTATAGATGGAGGAGACAAGACGATCAATACACTGGTTTTCGGAATTCGATATTTCGTCTTGTGGAAGATGTGTTACAAAGCTAAAAGGTAGCCTTGTCGTAGGCATACCTCCCCTTCGCCAGAGACATGCTATTGTTCTCTTAGGCTAAGCCTGTGTTGACTAACATCCATGATTTTGTAAGAAAGGCAGATTACTGAAGAACCCGGATTACCAAACGAACTGACAGAGATCTCCATTGTCAAAAAATGGCTCTGAGCACCATGGGACTTAAAATCTGAGGTCATTAGTCCCCTAGAACGTAGAACTACTTAAACGTAACTAACCTAAGGACATCACAAACATCCATGCCCGAAGCAGGATTCGAACCTGCTACCGTAGCAGTCGCGCGGTTCCGGGCTGAAGTGCCTAGAACCGCTCGGCCACCGCGGCCGGCCTCTCCATTGTCATCGCCGTCTGCTCACAGCACTATGACCGTCTCCACCGATAATACTCATAATGGGTTTCGTAGCTACATGTGACAAGTGTTGGAGTTTCAAAAGTTTTCAAACACATACGCTGCATTTAAAGTTTCCGCAGTGCGTTTGAACTGCAGCGTCACGTTTTTAGGTGCTTGAGATGGACAATACTCGTGAACCAATTGAATTTTGCCCAGTTTGTGAGAGCAAATTTGATAAACAAAAAAAACACTCCATAACATCACTAGTCGCATAGGGTTGCTGTGGCGACAGAGACTTCGAGACTGCACAGTAAAATTACCGAAAAATGGCAGATTCAATCTGAAAAGGAATCTAATTTCAGATTTGTAAAGCAGCATGCTCCAAGACCCACTAATGTGGTCGTCCACATGGAAGACTGCCTACAAGACACTTAGCATTCCACCTTAGCATATTTCTAAAGTGTATGGGCCCATTACCAAATAGGACTACAGCAGATGTATATCGTATACATGAAGGGCCTAACAGATTAGAAATGTAATGATCCTGCTTGAGCAGATAAGCGAGCACAAAATGCGATATGGAGTGAACGCAGTCTGACTTGATCCCAGTTTTGTGGCTGAACATAGAAGTCATGACTGAGTCCTAGTAATGTTTGATCCTAGAAGACATCAGTGTGAAACTACAGCCAATGTGTGTGTTTATAACCATGCAGCATGAGGATGTAAGTATGGTAAGTAATAAGACTGAAACTAAAGTGTAAACATTGAAGAAATCAGCGAATCTAAACAGCGATGTCTGGAATAAATTTCCGTCCGTTGTAGACAAATGCAGGTAAACCTACTCTGTACGTATATTGTAAAAAAATTACCCAAATTTACTGCCTTCCACGAAAGTTCTTGCGTTCAAATTATTCTCGGGACCGAGAGCTGGCTGGACTTCGAAGTGGGAAGTTCGGAGATATTTAGTGAGTCACAAAACGTATATTAGAATGACTGATTAGAGGCCATAGGAGAGGGAATGTACATTGCAAAAAAATGGTTCAAATGGCTCTGAGCACTATGGGACTTAACATCTTAGGTCATCAGTCCCCTAGAACTTAGAACTAGTTAAACCTAACTAACCTAAGGACAACACACACATCCAAGCCCGAGGCAGGATTCGAACCTGCGACCGTAGCGGTCGCGCGGTTCCAGACTGCGCGCCTAGAATCGCGAGACCACCGCGGCCGGCCTGTACATTGCAGTTGACAACAATATTGTTTCTACTGAGTTCTAAGTTGAGTGTGACAATGAGGTTATCTGGTCATGTATAAAATGTCTAGGTGAACCAAGCTAATTGTTAGATATTTTTACTGGCCTCCCGATTCTGCTGTGACAGTTCTAGAATCATTCAAAGACTGACTATGGGTAGAAACTCGTAAATATCCAGATCATACATTACTAGTTGGAGGTGATTGTAACCTACTGAGTATAGATAGAGATGTCTATGGACTCATTGCAAGGGGTACAGACAGACAATCATGCAAAGTACTTTTGAACACGTTTTCCGAAAGCTGTCTTCAGCAGATAGTTCAACAGTCCAATCAAAATGGAAAAGTCTTAGACATTGTAGCTACAAATAGGCGGACCTTACCAACAATTTCAGTGTGGAAAAGGGGGTTAAAGATCACGATATCGTAATAGCAACTGTGGTTACGAAAATTAATGACTCAGTTAAGAAGGCTAGGAGAGTGTTTCTGCTAGGAAAGGCAGATAAGCAGTTGTTAGCATCTCACTTGGACAGTGAACTGACATCCCTTAGTTCCAGTAAGATAGATGTAGAGGAACTATGGGCAAAGTTTAAGCAGACTGTAAATGCTGGTCTGGAGAATTCTGTGTCTAGTAATTGGACTAAGGATAGAAAATACCCCCCATGCTTTCATAACAAAATTCAGAAGATGCTGACGAAGCAGAGGCTGTTGCACTCGGTGGGTTCAAAAGATAACGCGCAAATGGCGGCAAGAAAAGGTTAGTAGTGATTCGTGCATCTGTGAAAAGATCTATGCATGAAGTGTACAACTACCATTGTCATACCTTAGCAAAACATCTGGCAGAGAACCCAACAAAATTCTGGACGTATGTAAAATCTCTTAGTGGGTCTAAGGCTTCCATCCAGTCACTTGTTAAAAAGTGTTGTGTGGTAGTTGAAGACATGAAAATGAAAGCCAAGTTTTAATTTCACGCTCAAGAAATCGTTCATACAGGAGATTCGCACAAATATACATCGTTTGAACATCTAACGGACTCTCCTATAGACAACACAGTAGTAAGCATTCCTGGGGTACAAAAACAACTAAAGGAGTTGAAAACAAATAGGCCACCAGGTCCGGATGGAATCCCAGTTCGGTTTTTCAAAAAGTACTCTATGGGATTGGCCGCTTACTTAGCTGGCATGTATCGTGAATCTCACACTCAGCACAAAGCCTGAAGCGATTGGAGAAAGGCGCAAGTGACTTCTGTGTATAAGAAGGGCAAAAGAATGGACCTGCAAAATTACAGACAAACCAAACATTGGTTTGCTGCAGAATTATTGAACATATTCTCGGTTCGAACATAATAAATTTTTCTGAGACCAAGAAGCGTGTGCCCACGAATCAGCACGATTTTAGAAACCAACGCTAATGCAAAACTGAGCTTGCCCTTTTCTCACATGATATACTGCGAACTATAGATGAAGGGCAACAAACGGATTCCGTATTTCTAGGTTTCCAGGAAGCATTTGACACAGTGCATCATTGCGGGCTGTTAACAAGAGTACGAGCATATGGAATAGGTTCATAGATGTGTGAGTAGCTCGAAGACTTCTTAAGTTACAGACTCAAGTATGTTGTCCTCAACGGCAATTCTTCGTCAGAGACAAGGGTATCGTCAGGAGTGCCCCAATGAATTGTGATAGGACCGCTATTACTCTTTATATACATAAATGATTTGACGGACAGGGTGGGCAGCAATCTGCGGTTGTTTGCTGTTGGTGCTGTGGTGTAAGGTAAGGTTGTCAAAGGTGAGTGACTGTAGTTGGATACAAGATGACTCAGACAAAATATCTAGTTGGCGCGGTGAATGGCAGCTAGCTCTAAACGTAGAAAAATGTAAGTTAATGTGGATGAGTAGGAAAAACTAACTCATAATTTTCGGATACAGCATTAGTAGTGTCCTGCTTGACACAGTCGTTTAAATATCTGGGTGTATCATTGCAAAACGATATGAAATGGAAGGAGCAAGTGAGAACTGTGGTAGGGAAAGCGAATGGTCAACTTCGGTTTATTGTGAGAATTTTAGGAACGAGTGGTTCATCTGTGAAGGAGACCGCATTTAGGACGCTGGTGCGACCTATTTTTAAATACCTCTCGATTGTATGGGATCTATACCAGGTCAGATTAAAGGAAGACAGCAAAGCAATTCAGAAACGGACTGCTTGATATGTTACTTGTAGGTCTGAACAACACAAAAGTGTAATGGAGTTGCTTTTGAAACTCAAAGGGGAATCTCTGGAGGGAAGGCGACGTGCCCTTTGAGGAACACTAGTGAGAAAATTTAGAGAACCAGCATTTGAAGCTAAATGCAGAACGAGTCTGTTGCCTTCAGCATACAGTGCACATTAGGACCACAAAACTAAGATATGAGAAATTAGTGCTCAAATGGAGGCATATAGACACCCACTTTCCCCTCGTTCTATTTGCGAGTGGATCAGGAAAGGAAATGACTGATAGTGGTACATGGTACCCTCTGCCACACATTTCCAATACATTAGAAACCATAATTAAAACAGACTAATGAACTACTTGAATAAACACAACCTTCTATGCGATGAACAGTTTATTTATTTATTTATTTATTTTTATCCATCTTTCAACATTAACATGCAATCGATGTCGTCAGAAGAATTACAGCTGTTTGTACATTATGTTTCACATAACAAAATATTAGATGGAAAAATACAGTAGGGTTGTACCCTATTAGCTTATAACTGCCTCTACACCCACATCTATACATGACAGTAAGCCTTAATTTATCAATAAATTAGGTCATCTTTACAACTATTCTGAGATTTTTCTATACTATAAAAGGGATTTTCCTGCATCCACACTTTGGCTTTAGTTTTGAAAATATCCAGTGAATCCAACTGAGCCTGTATGGGTAAAGTGTTGAATAATTTTATGCCTATGTATTCATAGCTAGATTGGGTTTTCTGAAGCCTGGTTGTGGGTATATCAATCATATTTGTTTGTCCAGTATTGTGTTGATGAACAGATATCCTTACAGTGTAGTGGTTTAAGTTTTCTTTTGTGTTTAACAGACAACAATATATGTTAATAGATGGGACTGTGAGAATTCTTAAGTCTTTAAAATAAGGTCTACATGAGGTCTTGTTGTCAGTGATCCCATGAAGACGTCTAATTGCTTTTTTCTGCCAAGTGTAAATTGTTTTGGCTCCTGGAGAGTTACCCCACAAAAGAATGCCATATTGTAGATGGCAGTGGAAGGAGGCATAGTATGAATGAAGTAATAAGTCTTGTGTAACACATGTGTGTTGTTTGGCTAGTAGGTAGATAACTCGTGATAACTTATAATCTGTATGTGTGTCCCATGTTAATTTCGAGACAATGTGTATTCCTAGTAGTTTAACAGATGATAACTCAGTGTTACTGTTTGTTAGACTGAAGATTATCTTGACAGTCTTTTCATGGTTCATACTTAACTCATTAGCTTTAAACCAGATATTCGATATTTTGAGACATTCTTCACTTTCCTCCTTCAATTCGTTTATATCCTTTCCGGAATTAGCTAATGTCATGTCATCAGCATAGAGGATAGATTTACAGGGTACGTCACTCGGAAAGTCATCCACAAATAATACTAATATTAAAAGGCCAAGCACTGAGCCCTGTGACGTTAGGTAATTATGCTTTACTATTTTTTCTCTATTGCTGGGGTATGATTCAATTAGCGAGAGTTCCAAGTGTTTGATTCCATAGCAACACAGTTTATCTAATAATAATTTGTGGTTAACTGAGTCAAAAGCCTTACTCAAGTCGATTAAAATGGCTTCAGCAGATAATTCTGATTCGAATGAGTTTGTACAAAAGAGATAAGATATTCAACTGCTTTGACTGTTGATAAGTTTGACCTAAATCCATACTGAGAATCATTTAATATATTATTGTCTGATATGTGTAAGCATATTTGCTGCAGTATGCAATATTCTAATATTTTTGAGAGTATGTCTTTTTGAGACATTCTCGAAAGTGTCCACTAGAGAGCATTCAATTTATCAGTATGCAAAGAGGATATGTATGAGGTCTACAATTTTTTTAATTACAAAGTTTGACAGGCCATAAACATCTTCAGATCTGGAGTATCCTAAGTTAGAGTTTGCTTTAATTATATAAATTACTTGTACTTCTCTCCATTTACAAGCTAACACTATGTTTGTAATGGCTTGTTGAAAATTTCTGCCAGATGTGGGGTGAGAAATAGATGTATGTGTATAATTGGAATTCTGGTTGCCCTGAGTTGAGAGGCTAAGTTTGGCAGAGTTGATAAGAAAGTGATTGAAATCATCAGCAGTGATGTTAGCAACATTTGTGTTGTCTTTATAGTTTATATCCATACCTAGCTCTGCTTATATTACTTTCCAAGCAGCCTTACATTTATTGTGCGATTTTTTAGTGAAATCACCATTTGCCTTACACTTGGCTATTTTATTTTCAGATCTGTATTTTCTTTTCAGGTTTTTTTCTTTGTTTGTCTACTCCTCCCTTTTTTACCTTATTGTGACATTACCAATAGTCTCAGTTTATGTAATTGAGGTGAAAACCACTTCTGTAAATTGGAGTAGTTAGGTTTCCTGACCTTTTTTTGTTTTTTAACCAGTGGACAGCATGTATGGAAGACTTCAGAAATGATTTTGAGGAAAGTGCTGAAAGATTCATCAACATTTCTGGAGGAATGTATAACAGTGTTCCAATCTATAGACTTAAGTTCTTCTCTATACTTGCTAATATTTCTATCTGTAAATAGTCTCACACACTGAGTTTGTTCCTGGTCTTCTTTTGGTTATTCAGTAATTAGTTTCACCCATGTACCTCTATGGTCCAACAGGTAACCGACATTAAATAAGCCTAGCTCAAAATCACATTTGTATACATTTGTTATTAGATTGTCAAGACAGGCCCACAAGAAGTACACAGTCAGCTATAGCACAGTTTACAATGGTTGTGGTCGAAGCACTAGACAAGGACGAGAATGGAACAGGCATTTTCTGGGTCTGTCGAAAGCATTCGATTCAGTTGACCACAGAAATTTACTATAGAAATTAGTAATATTAGGAATAAAGTGTATGGCACAGAATCGGTTTAAGTCATACTTCAAAAACCAGGTGCAAAAAGTTGAAATCTCACATATCTCTAAAAGACTAGTAGTAAAGATCCAAAGTATATTAATATAGGTGTTCCCCAGAGAAGTGTATAATGCCCAATCCTTTACCTTATACACACAAATGATTTCCCATAGAGCGTCACATATGGAGAAAAAATATGATTTATTGATGATGGCACCCTAGTGATTAAAGACCAAAATTCAACTCAGTTAGCATAAAGATCCAATGTAGCTCTCAGAGATGTCCACAACGATCTTTCAGAATAGAGTATATACACTCCTGGAAATTGAAATAAGAACACCGTGAATTCATTGTCCCAGGAAGGGAAACTTTATTGACACATTCCTGGGGTCAGATACATCACATGATCACACTGACAGAACCACAGGCACATAGACACAGGCAACAGAGCATGCACAATGTCGGCACTAGTACAGTGTATATCCACCTTTCGCAGCAATGCAGGCTGCTATTCTCCCATGGAGACGATCGTAGAGATGCTGGATGTAGTCCTGTGGAACGGCTTGCCATGCCATTTCCACCTGGCGCCTCAATTGGACCAGCGTTCGTGCTGGACGTGCAGACCGCGTGAGACGACGCTTCATCCAGTCCCAAACATGCTCAATGGGGGACAGATCCGGAGATCTTGCTGGCCAGGGTAGTTGACTTACACCTTCTAGAGCACGTTGGGTGGCACGGGATACATGCGGACGTGCATTGTCCTGTTGGAACAGGAAGTTCCCTTGCCGGTCTAGGAATGGTAGAACGATGGGTTCGATGATGGTTTGGATGTACCGTGCACTATTCAGTGTCCCCTCGACGATCACCAGTGGTGTACGGCCAGTGTAGGAGATCGCTCCCCACACCATGATGCCGGGTGTTGGCCCTGTGTGCCTCGGTCGTATGCAGTCCTGATTGTGGCGCTCACCTGCACGGCGCCAAACACGCATACGACCATCATTGGCACCAAGGCAGAAACGACTCTCATCGCTGAAGACGACACGTCTCCATTCGTCCCTCCATTCACGCCTGTCGCGACACCACTGGAGGCGGGCTGCACGATGTTGGGGCGTGAGCGGAAGACGGCCTAACGGTGTGCGGGACCGTAGCCCAGCTTCATGGAGACGGTTGCGAATGGTCCTCACCGATACCCCAGGAGCAACAGTGTCCCTAATTTGCTGGGAAGTGGCGGTGCGGTCCCCTACGGCACTGCGTAGGATCCTACAGTCTTGGCGTGCATCCGTGCGTCGCTGCGGTCCGGTCCCAGGTCGACGGGCACGTGCACCTTCCGCCGACCACTGGCGACAACATCGATGTACTGTGGAGACCTCACGCCCCACGTGTTGAGCAATTCGGCGGTACGTCCACCCGGCCTCCCGCATGCCCACTATACGCCCTCGCTCAAAGTCCGTCAACTGCACATACGGTTCAC
This sequence comes from Schistocerca nitens, assembly GCF_023898315.1. Classification (NCBI taxonomy): domain Eukaryota; kingdom Metazoa; phylum Arthropoda; class Insecta; order Orthoptera; family Acrididae; genus Schistocerca; species Schistocerca nitens. The sequence continues at coordinate 394,478,635 of NC_064614.1, forward strand.
GTCCACGCTGTCGCGGCATGCTACCAGTGTTAAAGACTGCGATGGAGCTCCGTATGCCACGGCAAACTGGCTGACATTGACGGCGGCGGTGCACAAATGCTGCGCAGCTAGCGCAATTCGACGGCCAACACCGCGGTTCCTGGTGTGTCCGCTGTGCCGTGCGTGTGATCATTGTTTGTACAGCCCTCTCGCAGTGTCCGGAGCATGTATGGTGGGTCTGACACACCGGTGTCAATGTGTTCTTTTTTCCATTTCCAGCAGTGTATAAATGTGAGAAAGAGAAACTGCATAAACTTCCAACTCAATAAAAAATCCTGTGATACAATACTGAAAAGCAATGATGTACTGGATTGTGCAACGGACACCAAATTCTTGGGGATGAATGTGGATTGCCAGTTGAATATGTGAGAATATTTTGGCAACGAAACTATCCTCCACACATTATGCCCTGTGAATTCTTGCACCAGTATGCAGCATTTCATGCCTAAAAGTAGCCTATTTTGGATACATGAATGCAATCCTCAGTTACAGGATGTTGTTGTTGTTTTGGTCTTCAGTCCTGAGACTGGTTTGATGCAGCTCTCCCTGCTACTCTATCCTGTGCAAGCTTCTTCATCTCCCAGGTCCTACTGCAGCCTACATCCTTCTGAATCGGCTTAGTGTATTTATCTCTTGGTCTCCCTCTATGATTTTTACCCTCCACGCTGCCCTCCAGTACTAAATTGGTGATCCCTTGATGCCTCAGAACATGTCCTACCAACCGATCCCTTCTTCTAGTCAAGTTGTGCCACGAACTCCTCTTCTCCCCAATTCTGTTCAATACCTCCTCATTAGTTATGTGATCTACGCATCTAATCTTCAGCATTCTTCTGTAGCACCACATTTCGAAAGCTTCTAATCTCTTCTTGTCCAAACTATTTAACGTCCATGTTTCACTTCCATACATGGCTACAATCCATACAAATATTTTCAGAAACGACTTCCTGACACTTAAATCTATACTTGATGTTAACAAATTTCTCTTCTTCCGAAACGCTTTCCTTGCCATTGCCAGTCTGCATTATATATCCTCTCTACTTCGACCATCATCAGTTATTTTGCTCCCCAAATAGCAAAACTCCTTTACTACTTTAAGTGTCTCATTTCCTAATCTAATTCCCTCAGCATCACCCGACTTTATTCGACTACATTCCATGATCCTCGTTTTGATTTTGTTGATGTTCATCTTATACCCTCCTTTCAAGACACTGTCCATTCCGTTCAACTGTTCTTCCAAGTCCTTTGCTGTCTCTGACAGAATTACAATGTCATCGGCGAACCTCAAATTTTTTATTTCTTCTCCATGGATTTTAATATCTACTCCGAATTTTTCTTTTGTTTCCTTTACTGCTTGCTCAATATACAGATTGAATAACATCGGAGAGAGGCTACAACCCTGTCTCACTCCCTTCCCAACCACTGCTCCCCTTTCATGTCCCTTAACTCTTATAACTGCCATCTAGTTTCTGTACAAAATGTAAATAGCCTTTCGCTCCCTGTATTTTACCCCTGTCACCTTCAGAATTTGAAAGAGAGTATTCCAGTCAACATTGTCAAAAGCTTTCTCTAAGTCTTCGGAAAATAAGAGCTGGGAAGATACAGACTATTTTTATGATGCAGAAAAGAGCTGTACGAATAGTAACAAATAGTTGTAACATGACACACTGTAAAGAATTTTTCAAAGAGCTATAGATCCTGACACTTCCGTGCAGATACATCTATCATATCATAATGTATGTAGAGTAATCTTAATCTCTACACCACAAACAGCACAATACATGACCATGGAACCAAATCCAGATATGTATACATCTAAACAGAAGAAACAAGTCAAAAATTCAAAATAGTCTATTATACTATGGAATAAAATTGTATAACAGTCTGGCATGAGAAATAAATGATGTAGGTGATCCCCACACCTTTAGACAAAGCCTAAAAAGTATTTACTAACTAATAGCTTCTACACTCTAAATGATATTTAAAATAATTATAGTATGTAACTCAATGTTTATGAAAATTCTACTGAGTAACAATTTATGATATTATTAGAAAAGTAGGACTAAGTATATGAGATATAAATACTGTAAAATGGATGTTTATTTTAAAAAGAATCAGTCAATCAATCAATCTACCTAGATGTCGATGTAGATTGTGCATAACCTGTTTAACTTAGTTATATTTCCATTCAGGAGCGAATCATTTAAAGCAACACAGTTGCAAGAATCCCTCACTTTGACGAGACTCCTTCAATCATTGGGCATAATAAAAAATTGCATTTCAGTAAGGTGTGTTAAATGTGTGGTAAAGATATGAGATCTTCTAATTTTGTTTCTGTTGAAGGATTCAAAGAACTAGGCTAATAATTGATTGATACATATGTACATTAAGGTGAAGTTAGAGTTACAGATGAAATTCCACGGCCCCTCAAGTATAAGTAGAGATGTCAACAAACAAGCTAATGCAATTCAAAACAGCATAATGCTTTCTACTTTATTACGGAAGTTATTAATAAGGCATAGATTATGGCAGTTGATATGTGGACTGAGTTGCAGAGACAGATGCATTAAGGCTGATTCACACCTCACTGAATGTTATGTCACGTCACATCAACAAATTCCACAATGCATTTCAAATTCCGACTTTCACGCCAGTCATCATTGCCCTCCCTCATGTTATAGAAAAGAATTTCGTACTTTTGTTTCTTCTTAGAGTCTATTTTATTATTTTGCTTCATTTTCATGTTAAGTTGCAAATGTTCCATGACGATTTGAATATTTTTCTATTGATTGTTCTTCTGTAAGCGAGGCCAGATCTCTGAAAGCAAAGAATGATTTAGAGTTTACAACAAGAGAACAGAGCTGACTCCTGCACTGGGTATAATTAAAAATGCAAGTTAATGAAGCAATTTTCGTTAAATAACATTTGTTTAAGTAAAAAAGGCAGCTTTATTAAAGGAGAAAAATATGGTTGTTTATGAAGTTATTCGCTACATAAGAAACAATCACAATGGATAAGTCAAACAGGCTCTATTTAATCCCTTATTAATGTTATTTGCTGTGTTTTCGTGCATATATTTTCCCTATCAAATAAAAATCAGTGTTTTAAAATGTTGTTTCACTTCTCAGCACATTATCACACAAAACTGATTAAGAACATAGATGATGAATTTGCTTTGGTCATTACTAAACGTTATCGCTATCAGTTTCCCAATTCCAATGCTACACTCAAACCATTTGTGTTCTCAATGGTATTCATAAGCGCACTTTCACTGTTCAATACCGGTCTAAGTAATTGGATGTGATATGACATCCAATGTTAATACATCCTGATGGTGACAAGACGTGACATGATGTGACCCCCTTTTCCATTGACATTTAGTATGAATCAGCCTTTCTTTGATGTTTACTTCACATTATATAAACATAGATTGGCCTCATGTGAATAATATTTTTATTTACAACTAAATTCCCTGATCTTAAGAAGACTAAAGTGGCTATTGCGAAAGAAATTGGAGAAAGGATGACTGATTGAAAAATGTCACCAGACATCTATCAAGTTGCAAATGTGAAAAGGTTATGCTTCTTACCAAATATATAACTGTTTCGTTTCTGTGGTTGTATTAGTGTGTAGTGCCTTATTGTCAAATAGAATTATTATAATTTGTATAGTATTTCATCAATAAACCCAAAATTTTTTCTCAATAAGCCCACATCAGTTCTGTACTACTTCTCTCTTCTTTTTTTGTTCATTAACATAGATTTTTAAAACGCAATGTCATCGCCAGGCAGAAAAAATCGATAGTTTCAAGGACTGAAAAATAACAAATCTTTTGCAGCAGATGAAGCAGATCTTTATATTTTAATGCACCATGAAGATGATGATGACACTCTAAAGCGATGAAGCGGACTTAAAAAGGATCTACCAAACCACACTGCAGTTGTAAGAAGTATTTATGTATACCAGCAACAAGAGCACCCAGCGCTTTATTATCGACAACATGTGAAAAAGTTATAGATGTACAGGTTCCTCATGTGTTGGTTTATAAACACATTTGTGTCCTAGATTTCAGGGACAGTATTTATTTAATGTGAACATAGCCTCCTATCACTAACAACCAGAATAAATCTTCTGATCAGAAAAAATTTTGCTTTCTTCTGTGATTGCACAGCGAATATCCATCGAAAACCGTACTTATCAAGTTTCTAGAAGTAGAATCAAGTGAAGATTCTGGGAATACGTGGAACACCTCACATATCGTGTCCACAGGAACTGTGATGACGAGGTTACACTAATTACAGTACACAGACAGGCTTTTCGGCAGTAATTCTTTCCATGATCTGTGATGTGATGTGATGTGATTTGATGTGAGTGGCACAGGCGAAATCCTGATATATGATACAATTGGAAGCACCATTCACAATGCATATTACAATGGTTTGCAGAGTACATACTGTGACATTGTAGAATAAATTATAGGATGTAAAATGATAATGAATGTTCACACTGCCCTTCTTTATGATTCATATTGGAGGGATAATTGTCTAATGGTGAAGTTAATAACTTTCCACTGAACATCGACTCATGAGCCCCCAAGTACATTAGCACAAACAAACAAAAAATGGAATAAAAGCAAGCAAAAACTCTGTCCTTAGGCCTCCTTATGTGTGGTTAGATTTCAAATTATTTGCTGTGCCACTGTCCAGGGGCCAACCAACACATCCTTCCCATTAACAATAAATAAAATCAGTAGCAAGTTATATACATGTAGGTAGGAATTTGTGGTGAAATAATGCACGTCACACAGTGTTTTATATTATTTTTAAAAGAAACTGAGTTTATTGCATAAAACGAAAATGTCTCTTCATGCAGTTGACAATCAGTATCTGTCAGTGCGAGGGCTTTACTAAATTGACCAACATCACGTTTTCGCTTAAACTTTCATAAATCCAAGAAAAAGTTTTGAAGTAGTTTCAGCATATTTTTAAGCTGAAGTTCTTTGATCGTGAATTAACAGTATTCTAAGTGTTGATCACTCTCAAAGTTAACACAAGAACAGTTTTTTAAAGTTTCGACTAAGCAGCCTAACCTGGAATTATTCAGAGTCCACATACTGCAAATGTTTCCGAGTCTTTGCGACTGTTAAGCACGAAATACTTCAAGTCCCCACTAATCAGTCTGGCCAATGTGGATTTCTATGTCCAACGAATTAAAGACATTTCACAGTCCTTGTGGTCATTACACATAAACTTTTTACAAACCCGTTACCAAACGCTTAGAAAATATTTTGTTACACATGAGGCAACATCCAAACCCACATTCGTCACACCTGTTCACAAACCCCACTCCAAGTGGCCATGCGACAATGGCCATCATTACTTACATCTTTGCACTGATGGTAAGTCAAGATCATGCACTTCTATGTCCTAAATCATGCATAAACTATGAATTTAATTTTATAAGTACATATTTTCTGAAAAATGCCTTTAGCAGGCAGCTCGGTAGCCCATACGTAATGGAAATAGCTTAAAGCTTGAGCTACAAATAGGCCAGACCTTATCGATAACTTCAGCATAGAAACGGGGATTAGCGATCATGATGTCATTATAGCAATTATGATTACAAAAGGTAATGAACCAGTCAAGAAGGCTAGTAGAATGTTTCTGTTAGATCAAATAAGCAGTTGTCAGCATCTCACTTAGACAGTGAATTGACATCACATAATTCCAGTAAGGTGGCCGAAGAAGAATTATGGGCAAAGTTCATGCAGATTGTAAATCGTGGTCTGGAGAGTTATCTGCCTAATAAGTGAATAAAGGGCGCAAAAGACCCACCATGGTTTAATAACGAAATTTGGAGGATGCTGAGCAAGCAGAGGCTGTTGTACTCTCGGTTCAAGGAACGACACAAATGATAACAAGCGAAAGGTATAGAGATTTGTGCGTCTGTGAAAAGATCTTTGCGAGAAGGATACAACAACTACCACTGTCATACCTTAGCAAAAGATCTGGCAGACAACCCAACAGAATTCTGGTCCTATGTAAAATCGCTAAGCGAATCTAAGGCTTCCATTCAGTCCCTTCTTGACCAGTCTGGTGTGGCTGTTGAAGATAGCAAAACAACAGCCGAAACTTTAAATTTCGCCTTCAAGGAATCATTCACACAGGAGAATCGTTCAAACATAGAGTCATTTGACCATCACACAGACTCCTGTATGGACGACATAGTAATAAGCATCCCTGGTGTAGAGGAACAACTGGAAGATTTGAAAGTAAATAAATCACCAAGTCCGGATGGAATCCCAATTCAGTTTTACAACTTGTACTTCATGACTTTGGTCCCTTACCTAGCCTGTATTTTTTTGTGAATCTCACGTCCAGCACAAAGTCCCAAGCGACTGGAAAAAAAGCGCCTGTGACTCCAGGATAGGATGAGGGTAAAAGAACTGATCCGCATACCTAACATTGGTTTGCTGCAGTATCCTTGAACATACTCTCAGTTCGAATATAATAAACTTTATTCAGACTGAGAAGCTTACGTCCACGAATTTTTTCGTTTTAGACAGCATCGCTCGTGCGAAACCGGCTTGCCCTTTTCTCACATGATATACTGTGAACTACAGATGAAGGGCAACCGGCAGATTCCATGTTTCTAGATTTCCAGAAACCGTTTGAAATGGTGCCCCATTGCAGGCTGTTAACGAGGTTATGAGCATGTGGAATAAGTTCACAGATATGTGAGTGGCTCGAAGACTTCTTAAGTTATAGAGCACAGTACGTTGTCCGTGACGGCAAGTGTCCATCAGAGACAAGGGTATCGTCAGTAGTGACCCAGGGAAATTGATGGGACCACCGTTGTTGTCTATATTCATAAATGATTTGGCAGACAGAGTGGGCAGCAATCTGCAGTTGTTTGCTGGTGATGCCATGGTGTATGGTAAGTAGTCGAAGTTGAGTGACAGTAGTAAGATATAAGACCTCTTACACAAAATTTCTAGTTGGTGCAATGAATAAACGTAGAAAAATGTAAGTTAATGTGAGTGAGTAGGTAAAACAAACTCATAATGTTCGGATACAGCATTAGTAGTGTCCTGCTTGACAAGTCGTTTAAATATCTGGGTGTAACGTTCAAAATGATATGAAATGGAACGAGCATGTGAGAACCGTGGTAGGGAAAGTGAACGGTCGGCTACAGTTTATTGCGAGAATTTTAGGAAAGAGTGGTTTACTTGTAAAGGAGACTGCATGTAGGAAGCTGGTGTGACCTATTCTTGAATACTGATCAATTGTTTGGGGTCTGTATCACGTTGGTTTGAAGGTAGACATTGAAGGAATTCAGAGGCGGGCTACTAGATTTGTTACTGGTAGGTTCAAATAACACGTGTTACGGAGATGCTTCGGGAACGCAAATGGCAATCCCTGGAGGGAAGGTGACGTTCTTTTAGAGAAACACTATTGAGAAAATTTAGAGAACCGATATTTGAAGCTGACTGGCACGCGATTCTACTGCTGTCAACATACACTGCGCGTATGGACTTTGAAGATAAGACACAAGAAATTAGGGCTCATATGGAGGCAAATAGACTGTCGTTTCTCCCTCGCTCTATTCGCGAGTGGAACGGTAAGTAAATGACTAGTAGTGGTACAGGGTAGCCTCCTCCTAAGAGGACCGTACATTGGCTTGCGAAGTGTCTATGTAGAGGTAGCTGTAGAATTCGGAAGCAAACTTCATCAGCTCTTCTATGCTTCTCATAGTTTTTGTGTAGCTTTAAAGGTTTTGTTAAATAGTTTTTTCTTTTGTGGACTTTATTTTGCGTCGTTATATCATTAATAAATATTAAATAATTAAAGTAATTACGGTTATATATCCACAATTACATCTGTTTACTAATGCTGTCGCTACTTTCACTAGTTCATATTTTATCTACGAGAAAATCCACTTTTTAATGCGCGGAATATACTTTCCAGCCTGTAATTTAAAATATGTAATATTCACAGACCAGAACAGTTTGATAGTACTCACTGAGACCTTTCCATTGACACTGCGTTTCTCTGAATAACTTAAGAAGGTAGTACGTTATTAATTTTTGAAAGGCATTTTACAGTGAAGAGCCAAAGAAACTGGTACACCTGCCTAATATCGTGTAGAGCCCCCGCGAGCATGCAGAAGTGCCGCAATACGACGTGGCATGGACTCGACTAATGTCTGAAGTAGTGCTGGAGGGAACTGAAACCATGAATCCTGCAGGGGTGTCCATAAACCCGTAAGAGTACAAGGTGGTGGAGATCTCTTATGAACAGCACGTTACAAGGCATCTCAAATATGCTCAATAATGTTCATGTCTGGGGAGTTTGGTGGCCAGCAGAAGTGTTTAAACTTAGAAGAGTGTTCCTGGAGCCACGCTGTAGCAATTCTGGACGTTTGGGGTGCCGCATTGTCCTCGGAATGCACAGTGGACATGAATGGATGCAGGTGATCAGGAAGTATGCTTACGTACGTGTCACCTGTCAGAGTCGTATCTAGAGTATCAGGGGTCCCATATCACTCCAACTGCACACGTCACATACCGTTACAGAACCTCCACCAGCTTGAACAGTCCCATGCTGACATGCAGGGTCCATCAATTCATGAGGTTGTCTCTATACCTTTAAACGTCCATCCGCTCAATACAATCTGAAATGAGTCTCATCCGACCAAGCAACATGTTTCCAGTCATCAACAGTCCAATGTAGATGTTGACGGGCCCAGGTGAGGCGTAAAGCTTTGTGTTGTGCAGTCATCAAGGGTACACAAGTGGGCCTTCAGCTCTGAAAGCCCATAAGAATGCTTCGCACGCTGACACTTGTTGATGGCCCAGCACTGAAATCTGCAGCAATTTGGGGAACTGTTGCACTTCTGTCATGTTGAACGAGGCTCTTCAGTCATCGTTGGTCCCGTTCTTGCAGGATATTTTTCCGGCCAAAGCGATGTTGGAGATTTGATGTTTTACCAGAATCCTGATATTCACGGTAAACTCGTGAAATGGTCGTACGGGAAAATCCCATTTCATCGCTACCTCGGAGATGCTGTGTCCCATCGCTCGTGCGCCGACTATAAGACCACGTTCAAACTCACTTAAATCTTGATAAGCTGCCATTGTAGCAGCAGTTGCCAATCTAACAACAGCGCCAGACACTTGTCTTACGTACGCGTTGCCGACTGCAATGCCGTATTCTGCCTGCTTACATATTGAATACGCATGTCTATACCAGTTTCTTTCACACCTCAGTGTATATCTACAACATTGAACTTTCAACAACTTCTTTACTAAATATCGTAGCGAAGATACGTCTCTCTCATGCACTCGTCTAGTTTGTCTCTTTAAAGCCAGGTGCCTCGCTTCTCTGTCACTGGTTTGATTTAATTTTCATTTAGAGTTTATCTTATTTAATATTTTCCTTATTCATTTAATTCGACAATGGCAGTTATCCTCCAAATCCACTCCAATGCCCATGTTTTTTCCACCACGCAGCCTGTGTCTTCTTCTAGCCTACCTGTACTCAGGATTTCTCAGGCTTTGAAGTCTGCCAGTCATTGCATGCCGATTTGAACAAGGAGGGGCAATTGACCCTCAACATAAGCAAATGTAACGTACTGCAAATACGTCGACAGGAAGACCCTTTCTCGTTCGATTACACAATTGCAGGACAATCACTGGAAGCAGTTTCTTCCGTAAAACATCTAGGGGTATGTACATAGTGCGATTTAAAGTGAAACGACAAAAAAAAAAAAAAAAAAAAACTAATGGCAGGAAAGACTGTGCCACACTGAGGATCACTAGGAGAATCCTCAGAAAATGTTGTCCATCAACAAAGGAGGTAGCCTACAAAAGCCTCATTGGACCAGTACTTGAATATTGCCCCTCAGCATGAGATCTGTACCAGAGAGAACTGATAGAGCAAATAGAGAAGATCTAAAGAAGGCAGCACATTTCGTTACCAGTTCATTTAGTAATACAGGAAAGCATCACAGAGATCATCAACTAACTCCAGTGGGAGACACTACAAGAGAGGTGTTCTGTATCACAGTGTGGTTTATTGTTAAAGTTCTAGGTGGATATGTTTGTAGATACAGGTGAGGATGCCGCTGTAATGATTGTAAACACAAATACCGAATATGTACACTTAACTGCTTGGAAGCAACACATAAGAAAACGTCTGAATACAATTGGAGCTCAGAATGACATGACTGCAAAGATAATCCTGCAGCACATGTGCGTCACTGAGCAGACAGTTTTCTTAAACCAGCAGATGTAATCGCTGCTCTGTCGCTACAGAATTAACCATTGTAAAAGTCTGTATTGTCTGCTTCTATGGACCCCTTACGTAGGTGCTAACTTTGCCACTTATGTAGGCGCTTAACGCTCCTAGTACACGATTGAAAGCATACAAACTCATAAAATCTAAATACTTGAAAATGGACATATTCAGGCGACAATCAAAACTATAAAAATAATCTAGTATGTAGCACATTAGTTGTTGTAATACCTTATTGTACAATTTTAAAAAAAGAATAGCTTCTAAAGTTTTGTTCAATCAATCAGTGCTGTACGTCAAAGTTTTCCATTTTAAATTCCTTTGCACTGTAGAGCTTGATTTTGTTATAGCTCAGCCAGTACTGAAAGGTGTTCGTTATACAAAATCTTCATATTGCTGATCTGCCATTATTAATTTTCAGTATGAGATGCCGTTACAGTGTAAAACTGTAGATTATGCGTATGGTATAAGGTTACCATTCTCACCAGGGGAACTTCGCCCGAGAGAGTTTGGGATGCTGGACTAACAAAGAAACTGATAGCTGCTTCTGCAAAAATGGCTCTGAGCACTATGGGACTTAACTTCTGAGGTCATCAGTCCCCTAGAACTTACAAGGCAACCTCCCCATCGCACCCCCCTCAGATTTAGTTATAAATTGGCATAGTGGATAGGCCTTGAAAAACTGAACACAGATCAGTCGAGAAAACAGGAAGAAGTTGTGTGTAACTATGAAAAAAATTAGTAAAATATACAAACTGAGTAGTCCATGTGAAGATAAGCAACATCAAGGAGAATGTTAGATCCGGAGCGCCGTGGTCCCATGGCTAGCGTGAGGAACTGCGGAATGAGAGGTCCTTGGTTCAAGTATTCCCTCCACTGAAAATTTTACTTTCTTTTTTTTCGCAAAGTTATGATCTGTCCGTTCGTTCATTGATGTCTCTGTTCACTGTAATAAGTTTAGTGTCTGTGTTTTGCGACCGCACCGCAAAACCGTGCGATTAGTAGACGAAAGGACGTGCCTCTCCAATGGGAACCGATTCCTCCACAGAAAAACACGTCTGATATATTCTACACGACGCTGGTGACGGCATGTGCGTCACATGACAGGAATATGTTGTCGACCCACCTAACTTGTACACTTAGCGAATGGGTAAAAAGATTCTTCTACCTTGTCCGATTTAGGTTTACTTGTGGATGTGATAATCACTCCCAAAAAAGTGATGAAAACATAAGAGTTTGTCACATAAACTGAAAATAAAAAATTAAACTTTTCACTCGAGGGAAGACTTGAACGTAGGACCTCTCGTTCCGTAGCTGCTCTCGCTAACCACGGGACCACGGCACTCCTTCACTCGCGTTCTCCTTGATGTTGCATATCTTCGCATGGACTACTCAGTTTGTATATTTTACTAATTTTTTTCATAGTTCCGCACAACTTCTTCCTGTTTTCTTGATTGATCTGTGTTCAGTTTTTCAAGGCCTATCCACTGTGCCAACTTATAACTAAATCTGAGGGGGGTGCGATGGGGAGGTTCCCTTGTTAGAACTGATTAAAACTAACTAACCTAAGGACATCACACACATCCATGTCCGAGGCAGGATTCGAACCTGCGACCGCAGCGGTCACGCGGTTCCAGACTGTAGCGCCTAGAACCGTTCGGCCACTCAGGCCGGCAGCTGCTTCTGCAGTCCGAGTTTGGAGAACATCTTTCAATGATCCCGTAACACACACTTTCTGATGTGAGCCCTTTATTATTCACAGTTATATACATATATCCACATATGCAGAGAACAACTTCACAAACTTTTTGGTGAACAAAACGTTAGACACTCAGCTCCAAACAGATTGCAAATCGTCCATACCAGTGCACCAGTTCACAACCGATCTTCAATGTATATGTGCATCCATCACATCAGTCCTCCCTTTTTTGGGAGAGCTGTAGCTCAGTCATATTTGCTAAATGTTCATAATAGTGGGCACAAAAAAAAACATCATAATATTACAATGTTGTGGAGCACTAAGTGCTATGAATGCAAAACAATGCAAAATACAAGAAAAGATAAACATATTACGAGAGCAAGGTAACAGTAGATAAAAGTATAATGGATCAAGAAATGTTGACACAAGAAAACACACACTGAAGCAAACAACATAAACACTTAAGTAATATATATCCTGCAGCCTGCAGGAAAACGTAGAAATTGTTTGTTCATACATGGATCTCTCTATTAATTTTGGCGTGAAAAACCAGGCGTACCAGGAATCCACGGAAACGTACACCTCACTGGCCTGCCGGAGCATGTCTGCACTACTTGTTCGGTAGCCTCTGAAGGGGAAAGAATGTAGAAATGCTCAGTCAAGGCATCCCTATGGCTAGGGGCAGACAAAAACTCATGCTAAAAGGCATGCTGTTCATCCTCAATGTACGCCAGTTTAAGGTGGTCAGCCGATATCGTATCCCGCGTTCCATTCCTATCAGTGCTGAAGGTTTCTCTTTTCTATCAATCATCCGAAAGTGACCCACATACAGGGGGGCAAGTGGTGGCTTGACTGGATCATCTTTGACCGAAATGAATTTACAAGTAAAGAGTCCTTGTGCTAGAAAACTGGCTTAGTCCCGTGTTGGATAGGATGTATATGCTGAAGGCTACGTCTGTGAATTTGGAAGTACAGTATTGTAAAAATTCGGAATATTCTCCAACTGATAAACGTGAAGGAGGAGTAGGGGAAAAAATTCATTAGGTACCCTCAAAGCCTCACCGTACTCCAGCTGGGTGGAGGAATATCCCAAATCGTCCTTGATAACAATCCCGAAGCCCAGTAGCACTAATGGGAGCGCAGTGATCCAGAACTCTGGCTGACAAAGCAGAGCAGCCTTTAAAGTGCAGGTGCACACGCTCCACCATCCCATTACTGTGCAAATGCAAGAGTTCCTCAAACAGCTGACAATCAAACTGCTTGCCTCTATCTCATGATATCAGCTGGGGAATCCGAAATGGGAAAACTAAGAGCAAACAACAGCAAGCACGACTGAAACAGCGGAAATGTCAGAAACAGGAACCGCCTCAGGCCACCTAGAGAATCGGTTCACCATAGTAACCCCCTCTGAGGGGGGTAGAGATCAGCAATATCTACATGGAGGGGAACGAATCTCCCTAATGGTGTAGGAAAAGCTTCTACAGGGGCAAATATGTGTCAGGAGACCTTAAACTTCTGACATTGATTGCAGCTTCATACCCAACAATGACAATCTTTCTGCATACCTGGTCACACAACTTCATCTGATATCAACTTTGCGGATACCCTGATCCCTGGACGTGATAAATTGTGGAATTCTTAGAAAACAGCACGATGTCAACCAGGTGGGATGAAAGGATGGGTCCTGTTGCTGACATGTCACACCAGATGTGGTATGCAGATCCTGTAGTGGCACTTGCCTTAGATGCAGTCCAGTGAAAGCAGCGTTTGATCGGCAATTCAGGAAGAACGGGCCAGCCTCTTGCTCGGCAGCCACTGCTGCCCAATCAATAACAGATATGGCTGTGCAGTTACGAGATAGACAGTCAGAAACCACATTCTGCTGTCCGGGAATGTGTTGGATATCCACAGAGAATTGTGTGATAAAATCACCTTGGCATACCTGGCTGGGAGAACTGAACTCAGTAACATGCAAACAGGAGTTTGTGATCTATGTAAATCTTAAATATTTGGCCCTCCAACCATGGCCGAAAATGTTTAACTGCTAAATAAATGACCAAGAGTTCCCTGTCGAAAGAACTCCAACACTTCTGTTTCTCTGAGAAGTTCTTAGAAAAATATGCCATAGGCTGCCATGTGGATGAAATCATATCCTGTAACACAGCACCTACGACTATCTGACTCGCCTCTACTATCAATGCCATGGGTCCCAAGGACAGGGTGAGCAAGCAATGTTGCACCTGGTAAAGCTAGTATCAAAGACTCATAAGCTTTAGTGGTCTCCAGATTCCAAGAGACTTCCTGCTACCTGACGTGTTCTTGCCCTTAGGGTCGGCGGAAGTAACTGAGCATTCCAAGAAACCGGCAGTGACCTTTAAAAGCTATAGGAAGTGGCATCTGCATGGTATCTGCTACCTTAACTGGGTTTGGAGAAATGCCAGATTGTGTGATAATGTAACACACTTGTCTATATCTTGATCCCATATTTGTCCAATCTTGATAGTAATGCACTCAAATATTTGATGTGCTCCTCCATCGTGTGAGAAAATACCAGTATGTCGTCAGCATAACAGAAAATGAAAGGCAGCCCATGCAGTGCTTCATCCATGAAACACTGTCAAGTTTGGGCCTCGATTCGAAGGCCAAAAGACATAACATTGTGTTGGAAAAGACCAAATGGCGTTGTCACAGCTGTCTTATGTTTGTCCCGATCTGCCTTCGGAATCTGTGTGAAAGCCTTGGTGCAATCAGTGACGCTAAAGAAACTAGCACCACTCAAATTATTGTTGAAGTCAGACACATTGGGAACTGGGTATCTGACAGGGTTGGTGCGTTCGTTGAGACTCCTATAATCCCCACAAATGCACCATCATATGTTTTTCTATTTTACCATTTGCAACGGCGGTGCCCAGGCACTGTGTGATCTAGACACCGTCTCATCAGAAATCATTTCATCAAACGCATCTTTAGCGGCGCGTAATCTTTCAGGAGGTAAGCGTCTAGGCCTACTAGCCACAAGTGGGTCAGCAGTAGTGCACATGTGGTGCGTAGTACAGCGCCCCACTGTATCCTGGGCCACAGCAGGATCTGTGTGTCGGGAACTCTCGAAGAATCAGCTGACCAAGGTCGTTGTCCGCTGGCGGCGAGTCCAAGGAAGGGGAAGAGGGCTGCATCACGCAGGCACCGTAGCTCCGCGAGCATGTTCTCCAACTGCTGTTTCCGTGTTGCCACCTTCAATTTCAAGTCGGTGTTTTCTTGGCATAGTGTAGCAACATTCTGTACTTCCTTGGCATACAAGACGTTGATCTCGCAGATTTTTGCGCTAAGCGTCGCAAATTCCACCTGTAATGCAGCAACCTCGGAACTGTCACGCGACGGCGGCGGCGTCTTCTCGCGTAGCGCACACGAGTTCGCATCCACATTCAGGCGAAAACGGAGGCGGTAACAACTCATGTGTCGCGGTAGGAAAACTTTACGAGCCCGAAATCGGCGGCATCGCGCAGTACGCGTCCAGGCGCGATCGCGAGCTCAGAAGACACACGTATATTCATCAGGCAGCAGCGTACCAAATCAGGGACCAAAGAAAAGTGCTTGAGAAAGTCTGCTCCCAATATCAGGCCTGAAACATCAGCAATCACAATTGTCCATGTCAACTTTCAAGTCTTTTTGCCAAACGTGGGAATGTGCAAAATATTTGCCATCATCAAATAGGAGCTGCATGTGAATCGGAGGACTGTTGGCAGTGATCTTACTCTCATGGAACAACATTAGTCTCCGAGCCAGAATCCACAAGGAAATGAATCCCAGAATTTCTGTCAGTAATGAATAATCTTTCAGATTTGTCTACTGCCGACAAATAGCATTCGGTGGATGAGGTAGACGCTCTGAGTAATCCGGACGAGTGCGCGCGCCTACTGGTGCATTTGGATAGTTGCAAGGACGGATGCACTGTCTTACAGCTTTTCCAAAACGCCTGTGGTAACAACACCAAGAATAAGCACAGTTTCTCTGAACAACTCATACTATTGATGGGTCAATATATCGTCCAGCTGAGAAATAGACAAAGTAAATCTGTCAGTATCCGACGCAATGCCATACAGCCTGAA
This sequence comes from Schistocerca nitens, assembly GCF_023898315.1. Lineage (NCBI taxonomy): Eukaryota > Metazoa > Arthropoda > Insecta > Orthoptera > Acrididae > Schistocerca > Schistocerca nitens. The sequence continues at coordinate 394,494,771 of NC_064614.1, forward strand.
AATAGCTTCCACTTGCTTAAGTCAAAGTTGTGCTCGTGTGGGACAGAAGGGCGGAATTTTAATGTTTGAAAATCTGTTACCGTTGGTGCCGTTTTCGACGTATGCAGGAGCAGCAGACGCCTGTACAACACCAGAAGAGGAGGGAAAAACTGGATCTTCCGTCTTTACGTCGGCAGGATTCATTTGTGAATGGAGTATGGCACGACGGAGAAAATGAGAAAAATCCGTTCAGTACGGGGTCGCCACTTTGGAGAACAATATTCAATGATCCTCTAACAGACACCTGATTTGAGCCCTTTATTATTCACAGTTATGCACATATGCAGAGCACAACTTCACAAATTTTTTGGTGAACAAAATATTAGACAATAAACTCAAAAGAGATTACAATCGTCGATACCGGTGCATCCAGCATGCTACATCAGTTCGCAATCGATCTTCGATTTATGTGTGCAGCTGCCACAAGAGTACCAAGATCCTACACTGCGGCAGCATTTCCAGCAGATGAAGTAAAGCAACAATAGTATTTTCATTGCAATTTCGGAAGCTATTGTTACCTTTTCATCCTTCACGAATGATTCGCCGTCAACTTGCAAGATTTACATGAGTTTCGTGAAAAGTGATAAGAAGTTTGCCGCGCGGGATTAGCCGAGCGGTCTAGGGCGCTGCAGTCATGGACTGTGCGGTTGATCCCGGCGGAGGTTCGAGTCCTCCCTCAGGCATGGGTGTGTGTGTTTGTCCTTAGGGTAATTTAGGTTAAGTAGTGTGTAAGTTTAGGGACTGATGACCTTAGCAGTTAAGTCCCATCAGATTTCACACACATTTGAACAGAGGCAACAGGACTATTCCAGTGGCAGCAACATTCATTTGTTACAGTGCTCTCTGCCTCTACATCCTGGGATGGTACATTCAGGAAATGGCTACAAAGAAACTTTAACAACAGACATGGTGTCCTGTTGTAATCCTAGCAGCTAAATTGGCAAGTTTAGTGGTAGCTACGAGAGTGGTGCCTTAACAGCTGAGGGGGACAATTCTGAGCCAGACGAGGTTTGTGGCTTCGACACATCACTCCTTTGCAGGTCTTCCCCATTTCGCCACGATTTCCTAGCATCACGACTACTCTATACACAACAGCACCATCTGCGAAAAGCCTCGTGGAACTTCCGTTGTTACCTACATTGTCATTTACACATGTTATAAAAAGTAATGTTTTTATAACATTCCCCTGGGGAACTTCCGAAGTTACTCTAATGACTGAAGACTTCTCTCCACCCAGAATGACACGCTGTGCCCAGTTTGCTAGAAACTCTTCAGTTCAATCACAGTTGGTCTGATATTCCATACGTTCGTATTTTCAATAGGTGGCAATATGGAATTGTATTGAATACCTTCCGGAAGCTAAGGAACACAACACCTATCTGGGCTCCTGTATCTACTGCTCTCTGCGTCCCGTTCAGAATCCATGCTGGTTCCTACAATGGAGATTTTCGGCCTCCGGAAACGTCATAATATGCAAGCATAAAACATTTTCCAAAATTCTACAACTGACCAACCTCCAAGATATAGGCCTGTGGTTTTGTTCATCTGTTTGACGACCTTTTTTGAAAACTGAAATGACATTTGCTTTTTTCTAATCATCAGGAACACCTCACTCTTCCAAAGAACTATGGTATACCTCTTCTAGAAGAGAGGCAAGTGCTTTCACATACTCTATGTAGAATCGCACTGGATTCAGTGACCTTCCCTCTACTGAGCGATTCCAGTTGCTTTTCTATCTCACGGTCACTTATGTCAATACTAACCATTTTTCGTTCATGCCACGATTTAAAGGAGGCACTACAGTGCGATCTTCCTCTGTGAAACAGTTTTGGAAAAGGACGTTTAATATTTCGGCCTTTTCTGTGTCGTCCACCATTTCAGTGCCATTTTAGTCACAGAGTGTCTGGACAGACGGCCTCGATCCGTTTACCAGTTTAACATAAGGCCAAAACGTCTTAGGATTTTGTGTCAACTTGGTAGACAGAATTTTTACTTTCTAATTCACTGAACTCTGCGTCACCCATGACTCTCCTTGTGCTAGTTTTGGCTTCGTTTGGTTTTTGTTTGTCTGAGAGGCTTTGGCTACATTTAGATTTGCAGTGAAGCCCTCTTTGCTTTCATAGCAGTTTTCTAAAATGGCACTCGAACCATGGTGGTTCTTTTCCATCCCTCACAATTTTGCTAGGTAGATGCCTGTGTAAAGCCTATTGTACAATTCTCTTGACCTTTGTCCATTGATACTTAAAGTTGTTAGTGTTGGAGATGAAATTTGCGTACTTACCCCTCAGGTAATCGGAAATCTGTTTCTTGTCGCTCTTGCTAAGGAGAAAGATCTTCCTGCCTTTCTTTGTATGCAATCTTCACGAGTTGGTTCTCTGATAAACTGTTCAAGATATTTCTCGGATAAAGCACTTAGAAGAATCTGAAATGATTCTCTGTCGCTACCATCCATCCTAATTACTTGAGTCTCCCAATATATAGCTTGTAAGTTTGAATCTACACCTAAAACAATAACATGACCAGGGAACTTACACGATATATTCTCCAAGTTCCCCTCAATTGTTCGGCGACTACTGCTTCTGTGGCAGGGGGTCTACAAAAGCATCCAAAACCATTTTCGATCCACTTTTAACACTTGTCTTCACCCAAATTATTTCGCATTCCGCACCTGTATTAATCTCACTAGGTATTATCGTGGTTTTTGTAGCTACAAACACCCTTCCAGTACCAGCGTTCAGTCTCCCTTTGCGATACGCATTCAATCGGAATTTAGAATTTCACATTGGGGTTCAGCCAGCTTTTTGTCCCCAGTACCATGTGTGCATTGTTACCCTTTGAAAGCAAGATTAGCTACACAGCTTTTTCGTAGTGCTCTTGCAGTTAACTAATATTACGTTAAAATTTTCTTTCTCCAGTCTGCTATGACGAATGCTACTCTGTCTGACTCTGAAGGCTTCATATTGGAAGGGATTTTTCTGTCCTAAAAATCCCAATGAGCACACAATATATACTCCACTACACTAGTAGCCGCTTCCTGCGTGTAAGGCATGCTTAATGGGAACCCAACAGTTCTCCATTCGATAGTGGAGGTCGAGAAATTTGCATCAGACATCATCGCAGAATCGTCTGAGCACCTGGTCTACACCTTCACTCTGCTCCAAACCAGAGTACCACGACCGATTCTGGAAAAGACATTCTGCTTCCACCATACGGGCGAGGCTAGCTGTCTTCATCAAATCAGCAGCTGTCTTTAGGAACAGAAGATGACCTCTGAACCCAGATGGCAGGCTTGGTGACTTTGGTGAAAATTGCAACTCCTTTGTATACTAAGAAGATGCTGTTCAACGAACCTTCACGGATAGACACAATGGAATTTTGCTCGATATTTGTCATTCCTATCACGTTGCATACAGTTCTGCCGAACCAGTTCTCAGTGTCGTGTGGAACCTGTCCAGTTGGGCCACGCATGAACACTTCTGCAGAATTTTCTTCTGCGTCACAGTTGTCCCAAAAGAGCTTGTCCATCATTGCTGCCTGACAGCTGTGATGCCACATGCATACCAGAATTTTGGTGACATACCTATTAGCCACCTTCACCTTCAGGGGTGGCAGGGGTAAAATACAGGGAGCGAAGGCTATTTACAATTTGTACAGAAACCAGATGGCAGTTATAAGAGTTGAGGGACACGAAAGGGAAGCAGTGGTTGGGAAGGGAGTGAGACAGGGTTGTAGCCTCTCCCCAGTGTTATTCAATCTGTATATTGAGCAAGCAGTGAAGGAAACAAAAGAAAAATTTGGAGTAGGTATTAAAATACATGGAGAAGAAATAAAAACTTTAAGGTTCGCCGATGACATTGTAATTCCGTCAGAGACAGCAAAGGACTTGGAAGAGCAGTTGAACGGAATGGATAGTGTCTTAAAAGGAGGATATAAGATGAACATCAACAAAATCAAAACGAGGATAATGGAATGTAGTCGAATTAAGTCGGGTGATGCTGAGGGAATTAGTTTAGGAAATGAGACACTTAAAGTAGTAAAGGAGTTCTGCTATTTGGGGAGCAAAATAACTGATGATGGTCGATGTACAGAGGATATAAAATGCAGACTGGCAATGCCAAGGAAAGCGTTTCGGAAGAAGAGAAATTTGTTAACATCGAGTATAGATTTAAGTGTCAGGAAGCCGTTTCTGAAAGTATTTTTATGGAGTGTAGCCATGTATGGAAGTGAAACATGGACGATAAATAGTTTGGACAAGAAGAGAATATAAGCTTTTGAAATGTGGTGCTACAGAAGAATCCTGAAGATTAGATGGTTAATCACATAACTAATGAGGAGGTATTGAATAGGACTGGGGAGAAGAGGAGTTTGTGGCACAACTTGACTAGTAGAAGGGATCGGTTGGTAGGACATGTTCTGAGGCATCAAGGGATCATCAATTTAGTATTGGAGGGTAAAAATCGTAGAGGGAGACCAAGAGATGAATACACTAAGCAGATTCAGAAGGATGTGGGATGCAGTAGTTACTGGGAGATGAAGAAGCTTGCAGAGGATAGAGTAGCATGGAGAGCTGCATCAAACCAGTCTCAGGACTGAAGACCACAACAACAACAACCTGTTAGCCTCAAATAACAGTCCAAGCTGCCCACCACAACTGGTTGTGTGCTTTGCTATCGCAGGGGCATTCTCAACAACCATGGCACGTCTGATGACAGCTCCATGTTTCTGACGTTACTAAGAAATCTAGGTGAATATGTCTACATTATTAAGGCACTGTTTCGTCCATCCAACTAGCAGCAAATATAACATGACGAAGACATGAAACAAGAGGAAAGCTGTTATCATCCCTTCTGAATTTTCTGAATTCCTTTTGTGACATAGCCATGGAATTATTATGGTAGCCAATACCTTCCTACAGGTGATGAGAAGTTACAGTTTTTGTTGCAGATGTATTCTTACGACGGAACAGATCGTAATTGCTACAGCTGTGGCTGAGTGATGTCATCATCATAGTAAGTCCTAACCAGTCAAAACAATGTAAAAAAGTGTACTATACTTCGTACTTCGAGAGAAGAGCTCTGACAGCTGGCAGCCCAGTTCCCAGTATTGGACACGGACGGGCAGCTAGCCAGCAGCACTGGGGCGTTGCCGCGGTAACGTAAACAAAAGCTCACTATTTGATTGGCCGTCTTGGATGCGCGAAGCACGTGCGCCAAGGCCGCGTCAACTGTAGAGCTCGTCTCCCGCCGTACGCACTGTAGGAAAGTTTTGCAATATGACGCAAAAATAAGTCGCAGGAGGCTGATTATTGCTCTATTCCGAGAATATTTCATACTTGTACTGTAGCGGCCGTGCCAAGCCTGTGGGCGCAGTCTTTCACTAGCAGGGTTTGTTTGATGTGCTTGCTATGACATCGTGGTCACGAACAGTTTTGCGGTACACCTTCGAGCGTGGTTTAAACATAAAACAGTGCTTTGAAGAAATGACTCTTGCACTTAGTGATGTGCGTCCACATTGTACAAGTATATTCAGATGGTGCAGAGAATTCCAATTCTAGTGTCCGATACCACCCGTCAGCTTTGACCAATGACGTAATGTGTGATGTTATTTTGTTTGTGCCGCAAATTGCTGCCGATGAACGTTAAATGATATCTCTGGATTTCCTCATTGCACTTGTACATTAAAAATTCGATGGAGATTGTATTGTTTTCTTCTCTTAATTTGTTTTCGGCAGCTTTTGTTAATGAAAGTAGTCGTGATTTATAAGTAGTCGTGATTTATAAGGTCTTGATTTCTCACGCTGTTCGTTATGGATGGGTCAGTTGTTTTTACTGCGAAAATTCTGCTTCAGAAAATGAGTGACCATAAATCAGCTATAACATTTTTGCAATCATTGGGCGTCATTGCGGGGAAAGAGAAGGATTTCAGTGTTGCAAGGCCGTTTAGATGAATACTGTTGGAGGAAGAATATTCCTAAAGATTATTGTTTATTTCTTGTATTTATGGAAGTAGTCAGCAAAATGTACAGGCCTCGTTTTGTTAGTTATGTGTTGGGGGATCTGATACTTTTTTCTTGTTTTACGTTGCGTTTTTTGATCTTACTGTATTGTGCGAGTGCTACTTTTTTGGTTTCTCTGGATGGAGGTTTTACTGTCGTTTTAATATTTTCTGGTTACAATAGTAGGCCATTGGGTATTGCTGTGTCTTTGCCGGAGGGTTTATGTGATTGACTCGTGGTTTAATTCTTTTCATTATTTTAAAATTTTGCGTCTGATTGAGGGCGGGAAAAACTGATTTGAGTGGCACCTCATTCGTGCCTGAACTTTGTGTTTCTTATTATTTATCTTCAGTTATTCTGGATTTTGCTTCTTTCGTTACAGTTTCACCTTGTAACATTAGATCGCCGGGAAAGCCTGAAGAGTTACATTATTACTCTTGTTATGTTCGTATTTCGTTCTTTACAGCCTCGATCTTTGACTCCTATGGAAGTTCATATGCGGTAAGTTTCTTTTTATGTAGCCACTATTATGTTTTCCTTTTTGATGTTTTTGCTACACTTGTCTTATTTTTACTGTCACACTTGGTGTATCGATTTTACTGAGTGTTAGTTGGAGCTACTACAGCTGGTGTGACTTTCGTGTAGTATAGTTATCGGTTGCAAGGTTTGGTCTTTTTTGCATTTTATTTCCTTGCGTGTACAGTTATGTGTGTAAAGATTTTCATTTTTTGAAAGTCTAGTCGTATTCTGTAGTTCACTAACAAGATCATTTTTTTACTCACGTTTCTGATACGTTATAAGATTTTTGCGCAACAAACAGTAATATTGGAATCGGTAACTACAAATGACCTCCTACATAGGTTGCTTCTAGTTACCGATTCCAACTATTCGACGATTCATTATTTAGATTGGCTTTGCAGTACGTGTGGAAAATATAATAGAACAGGCTCTGCTTCCACTGCGCCTTCCACATCGTTGGCAACAGGTTCTATACAATGCTGTTCTGTTATATTACATAATACACTCCTGGAAATGGAAAAAAGAACACATTGACACCGGTGTGTCAGACCCACCATACTTGCTCCGGACACTGCGAGAGGGCTGTACAAGCAATGATCACACGCACGGCACAGCGGACACACCAGGAACCGCGGTGTTGGCCGTCGAATGGCGCTAGCTGCGCAGCATTTGTGCACCGCCGCCGTCAGTGTCAGCCAGTTTGCCGTGGCATACGGAGCTCCATCGCAGTCTTTAACACTGGTAGCATGCCGCGACAGCGTGGACGTGAACCGTATGTGCAGTTGACGGACTTTGAGCGAGGGCGTATAGTGGGCATGCGGGAGGCCGGGTGGACGTACCGCCGAATTGCTCAACACGTGGGGCGTGAGGTCTCCACAGTACATCGATGTTGTCGCCAGTGGTCGGCGGAAGGTGCACGTGCCCGTCGACCTGGGACCGGACCGCAGCGACGCACGGATGCACGCCAAGACCGTAGGATCCTACGCAGTGCCGTAGGGGACCGCACCGCCACTTCCCAGCAAATTAGGGACACTGTTGCTCCTGGGGTATCGGCGAGGACCATTCGCAACCGTCTCCATGAAGCTGGGCTACGGTCCCGCACACCGTTAGGCCGTCTTCCGCTCACGCCCCAACATCGTGCAGCCCGCCTCCAGTGGTGTCGCGACAGGCGTGAATGGAGGGACGAATGGAGACGTGTCGTCTTCAGCGATGAGAGTCGCTTCTGCCTTGGTGCCAATGATGGTCGTATGCGTGTTTGGCGCCGTGCAGGTGAGCGCCACAATCAGGACTGCATACGACCGAGGCACACAGGGCCAACACCCGGCATCATGGTGTGGGGAGCGATCTCCTACACTGGCCGTACACCACTGGTGATCGTCGAGGGCACACTGAATAGTGCATGGTACATCCAAACCGTCATCGAACCCATCGTTCTACCATTCCTAGACCGGCAAGGGAACTTCCTGTTCCAACAGGACAATGCACGTCCGCATGTATCCCGTGCCACCCAACGTGCTCTAGAGGGTGTAAGTCAACTACCCTGGCCAGCAAGATCTCCGGATCTGTCCCCCATTGAGCATGTTTGGGACTGGATGAAGCGTCGTCTCACGCGGTCTGCACGTCCAGCACGAACGCTGGTCCAACTGAGGCGTCAGGTGGAAATGGCATGGCAAGCCGTTCCACAGGACTACATCCAGCATCTCTACGATCGTCTCCATGGGAGAATAGCAGCCTGCATTGCTGCGAAAGGTGGATATACACTGTACTAGTGCCGACATTGTGCATGCTCTGTTGCCTGTGTCTATGTGCCTGTGGTTCTGTCAGTGTGATCATGTGATGTATCTGACCCCAGGAATGTGTCAATAAAGTTTCCCTTCCTGGGACAATGAATTCACGGTGTTCTTATTTCAATTTCCAGGAGTGTATATGCACTCGTAATTGCTCTTGTGTTCTTATTTATTTCAGTCATCTTCAACTCATTTAAATGAAATTAGCGCGTAAATAATAGTCGCATTAAATGTATAATTTTATGGCATACTACATTCATTTGTTTACGAGTATAGTCCGTTCCATTCTTAGATTGTCCATTGCAGCATCTTTGCCTTAGTATGACGTCATTGGTCAAAGCCGACGGGTGGTATCGAACACTAGAATTTATCCGAAATTTCACTCTGGAAGACTCTGAGAGGACGGAAAGGCCATGATCATCAGTTATGGAGAAAAACGTTGATGCTGTGAAGAAAATGTTAGACAAAGCAGGCGAGTGACCTATAGGCAGACAGAGGATACCTTAGGGCTAAATGCATCATCATGATCATCTGTAAGTAAAGAAACTTTGTTTTCTCTGTGTGCCACATAGACTGACGGAAAAACAAGATGACACGCAGTGGCGGATACTTTTAGGGAACCACCTCCCCCCCCCCCCCCCCCCCCTTACAGGGCCGCCCGCATTGTCACCTATGCCGCCCCCGTCAGCCAGCTAGCACGCTATTCGCTCGTTCCTTTCGTCTGTCGACTCGACTGAAACGAGTTATCGAGTAGTTGTACTTGCCTATGAAGCATGCGCGTCCACGTCATCGTATTTTATATGTTTCTGTCTGGCACACAGATAGGTAACACATACCTACGAAAAAAGTCGCGCCATTGTAGTGATCTCGATACGTTATTCTGTCTGGAATTTGTTCGAGAAAAGTCGCGAGTATTCTACAGTTTTCTTGTTGCTCTGTTGAACACTCACCCTGATATTGATTGTCCTATTGTAGGTGCATAGAATTCATCATTTAAGGAGAACCACAATTGTAACTTTTTATATCATTAGATGGCATTGTCTTGTATATGTGTATAATCAGTTTAAATAAAACTTCCTTAAACTTTGCCTGTAACTTTATTTTTTATTACAGTAAAAGTAAAGGTAGCTCAAGATAACTTTAGCATCTCCTCCTTGAGGTTTTACTGTATCTGCCACTGATGACTGGGCATGTGACTTGGTGCCGGAAGATGTTAAAGAAGTTTTCTAAGGGACAATCTCAGTATGTGAATAACCTCGTGTCAGGTGATGAGACTTGGCTCATGCCAGCTAAGACTCAAAATAAAGTTTGGGTGTTTGAAGATGATGACACACCTATAGCCATCAGAAAACCCGATCAGTAAAGAAGAAAATGATAGCTGTTTTTTCTCAAACCGAATAGAACTGTGGAGCATGTTGTTTTGGACACACATAAGACAGTAACAACTAAGTGGTACACTGAGCAATGCCTGCTCAAAGTCATCCAGTCTTTGAAGAAGCTGCAACTGAAGTCAAGAATTGACACTTGGTTTCTCCATCACAACAACGCTCCAGCTCAGCACGCCAAAGCATGCACCGAATATTTGCGGGGTACAGGACTGAAACTTCTTGAGCACCCTTCTTGCAGTCCAGAACTTGCTCCTTGTGACTTTCACTCTTCTCGCATGTGAAAAATGAAGCTGAAAGGAGTGCAGTTTTCAAGTGATGATGACCTCCTGAGAGCTTGGAACAATGAGTGCGCCTTACTCCCTACAGAAACTTGGGACAACTGGTTTAGGGATTTGTTTCGGAGGATGGCGAGGTGCATTCAACGTGACGGAAATTACGTCGAAAAAATTAAATAAATAAAACTGTATTGCAAAACTTTCCTAGTACCCTTTCTATTTTAGTAATTATATTTTATCTTCTGCTAATATTATATCTTTTATTAATTACTGCGATTTAAAATATATAGTTGTTAATCTGAATGAAGGTATGAATGCAAAGTAATTTTATAAATGAATATTGTTATGTCTATTAAGTGAGTAAATGATGGCCTAGGAATTTGTACCTTTATAACATGAGTTATGTGCTTAGGGGAAATTTGTCATGTATAATTCACCAGTTTGTGGTACTGGAAAATCAAGAAACATATCAGACAATTTAGTCAGGTATTTGTGGGTTTTCTAAATTTGATCATATAATAAATTGCTCCAAAAACATATTATGTTGTAATTTCTTCATGGTAAAATATGCAGGATAGCGTGGTTTAATACAGAAAACTGATCGGATTTGATGTCTCTTCACCAATCAGAAGCGAAAATATTCACACATATATTATGGAGTCTAGAATTCATTTCGAGCTCAGTCATTATAGCTTTGTGATGCATATACTAGGAGTACTGAAAAGTGGTTGTAATTTTGCTGAATTATGAGTTAAAATTGACTGTGGAGTGCTGTAAGGTAATCGCAGATGACCGATAAAGACAAATGTGCGAATTCCGTAAATTCTGTGCAATCTGTGACTAATGAATAACTAAAATCTGCGTGGCTCTTTGTGCAAGTCGTAATCTAGAACTGAACATTCCAAGTGACCGATTTATACGATATAGAGGGATCATTCAAAAACACAGAACATCTGCTTGTAAACTTTCTGCTGACGGGACTGGTTAAACATGATAAGCTGGCTATTAAGAGTGAATGTGATAGTGTGTGAATGTCGAAATTGTAACTTCAGATGGGTATGGACTTGGTCGTTATTATATATCAAAAAGAAGTAATAATACATCATTATGTTCATTCGATGTCTATTTATCATTTGACAGCCCAGTTAACCTGATACTAGAAAACATTCAATGCAGCCTTTAGAATCATTTAGAGCAACTAGTTCTACTACAGCTCAGCCAGTTGAGAACCATTATTTGTTTTCTAACAGGGCAGATGTGTAGGCCACTGCAGGAGAAGATTCTCTGAAAGGTGAATGGAAGATTTTATAGCTGACAGAAGGTTACCACAATGTCTTTGCATGCCATACGGAGTCAGACACGCAGTACTACCTAGGCAAAGGTTAATAGATAATGTTATTTTCAGGTTTTACTTTTCTAAGCCTTCTTGGGTGATATTTTAATTTTCTCTATTTCTCAACACAAAGACGAGGAGCATATCAAACTACATTTCGATACCTTAAACGTGCTTGGCAACATACTCAATGATGATCAATGTCAACTGTAGCACTCAAAGGTTACTTTCCTTGGCCGCCGGCCGGAGTGGCCGAGCAGTTCTAGGCACTACAGTCTTTAACCGCGCGACCGCGACGGTCGCAGGTTCGAATCCTGCCTCGGGCATGGATGTGTGTGATGTTCTTAGGTTAGTTAGGTTTAAGTAGTTCTAAGTTCTAGGGGACTGATGACCTCAGAAGTTAAGTCCCATAGTGCTCAGAGCCATTTGAACCATTTTTTCCTTGGCCATTCAGTTACCAATTGTGGCATACAGCCTACTATACAAAGGCCTGAGCTCATTAGTCAACCACCGAGGCCATGGAACTTTCAAGAATTAAGCCGACTTCTCTCATGGTAAAATTTTATCACAGACTCCTACCTGGCACAGCTGCCATCCACGAGTCACTGACGAATGTGTTATCAGGCAAACACCCGATAGGCACAAGAACAAATTCAAGATTGCCTTTCTCAGGCTATGGTGTTGTCTCACTCACTACCTACTGCATACCTGTCTGTCACCTTAGATACGAGCGATTCCACGACTGGAGTGGTCATCAAACAGTTGGCATCAGGAATATAACAATCAGTATACTTCTTTTCCAAAAAGGTGACCGACTTCAAGGGTAAGTGGCTGTCTTGTTGCTGGGAATTGCTGGCGATGTATGAAGTAATGTGACATTTTAATGACGATGTGGAGGACAGACCTATGACCATCTATACTGCCAATTGGTCTCTGGCAGATTCCATTCGCAATCTAACACAACACTGTTGCCCACAGTGTTATAGCCATATAGATTAATTGTGCAAATTCACAAAAGATATCTAACATCTTCACTGCACTGATATTGTTGTGGCAGATGATCTCTCGAGGTTCAACACACTCTCAGTGGGTAATGATTATGGAAAACCAGAGTGAGTATAACTGCAGGACGTGCAATTATGTGAACTCCTACATGACATATTAATCAGTTTACACATGCAATGGCACACTGATGGGAAAAAACCCTCAGTACTAAGAATCAGGTGTGCAATAGAAATGAAAGTCGGTACGAATGTTTCTACATCAGGAAGATGTTGTCTATTCAAATTTCGCGCCAGTCGCTTGAGAGTGGCGCTAGTTGCGCCACTATTAGAATGCAAATCACGTTTGCTTTAAAGGCATGCTGTAATGGTCTTGAGCATTAGTTGCTTTTGAGATTGGATGTGGTGAGCTGACGTTATAAAAGAATGCCTTTACGCCCAGAAAGACACTATTATCAACAACTCACTGAATCTGTACAGGGTCATGTAATAGGGCTTCAAGAAGTTGTATGTTCCTTCTGCGATATTGCAGAAAGACTTGACAAGAAAGTAGCCATTGTACCTGATTACTGGCAGCAGTGGTCACGAGAATGAACGGTCGAGAAGTCTGGGCTCCAGACTGCCTTGTGGCACTACTGAGAGGGAAGACCATCTTGGTCAGCGTATGGCTCTGGCGCATTATACTACATCTGCAACAGAAATTTGAGCAGCAGTTGGCACAACAGTGACACAATGAAGTTTTACAAATCGGTTACTTCGAGGATATCCCTGAGCCAGACGCCCTGTAATTTACATTCCATTGACTCTAAGCCACCGCCATTTGCGACTTCAGTGGTGTCAAGTGAGAGTCCTTTGGAGGGCAAGGTGGAGGTGTGTTGTGTTTTTCGATAAAAGCTGGCTCTGCCTCAGTGCCAGTGATGGCTGCATGCTGGTTAGAAAAGGATCAGTTGATGGCCTGCATGCAACATATTTGTGTTCTAGACACAACTGACCTACACCAGGGGCTATGGTCTGCAGTGTGATTTTATATGACACCAGGAGCAGCCTTGTGGTTTTCTCATGCAACCTGACTACAAATCTGTGTGTCAGTCTGGTGAATCAACTGATGAAACCTGTTTCTCTGGCATTCGTGAACGCCATTATAGAGAGTGCCTTTCAAGAGGATAACGCTCGCCTAGACACCTCTGTTGTAACCCAAGATGCTCGAAAGAGCGTCGATGGGTTGCCTTGGCCTGCTTGATCACCAGATCTGTATCCAATCGAGCATGTATGGGACATTATTGGACAACAACTCCATCATCATCCACTAATATCATTAACAGCCACTGCATTGACCAAGCAAGAGCAACAAGCATGGAACTCCATCCCACGAACTGCTATTTGGCGCTTGTAAAACACAGTGCATGAACATTTGCATGGTTGCATTCAACATTCTGGCAGTTACACCGGTTGTTAATGTACCAGCATGTCATATTTGGAATGGATTATCTTGCAGCTTCATTAAGCTTGCAATGTTAATTCTTAAAAATATTACATAGGCGAGTGTATTTTGGAAATTTCATTTCTCTACATTAATCCTATTTTGTTGTGATATTTTTCTGATTCTATATAAAGAGCACAACGCAAAAATGATGATAGTCACTTTTTTGGAACTTTTCAGGGGGACGAATTTTCTGCGCTAGTCTCTCATATATCATAAACGTTCACCGTATAATTATCACAACAGCATTTTATTGTTCTATATCTATTTGTTTAGGTAATAAGTGTAATACAATAAACACATTTTCAATTTTAAGGTGCTTTATTAATTAATAGGTACAAAAAAACATGGTAAAAGTGATGGTAGTCATAAAAGACTTCGTAAAAACGATGAAAGTCCACTATCTTTCTGTGCTTCTTCAGTGGATCTTGTAACCTGTAAACAGATTCTGTTTACTGTTTATTTTATAAAATTTATAATATTCTAGATTTTAACACATTAGGCCCATATAGATTTTATTTTAATACTGTTACTTACAACTTATGTTTTGTCAATGAGGAAGTTCTTCAAAGTACTTTTGAGCAGATGGACTGCAAAGCTGCTTCAGGTGCTGCAGGTCTTGGTACTTTCCAGGTTTTAGTTTAATCAGATCTGGAAATAAGCAAACTTTTGGGCTAAAACAAGGGAACCTGCTGGTGGTTTTTGTCATAAAATACTAACCTACCAACTTACATAGCGTATTATGAATTTAACCAATAAGCTAACTAAAATATCTGTTGTAATAATGGCCAAAATATTTCCAGTACTGATACGTTTTCATTACTTTCAAGGTTACACTATTGTTATGAGGTATTATTCTATAACTCATTATATGTGAAAGCAAAGGTAAAGTGTTGTCATTTTCTCTTACCTTCACACAGAATTGATGGTAAAGAGGACGTATTATCACCAGGGTCTTCTTGCAAGCTTGGTAAGTTGGTGTTGTGTTAGGATCGGTGACATCAGAAAGAAACCAGTGTATGATGATCTGTGTTCAACTAACCTGCAATGGTCTTTTGAAAATTTTATTTCACAAATTGGTCCTGTAGCAAATGGGCGTTTCTTGTGATAGTGATTTTCCAAAAAGCAGTCCATTTTCTAAATAGGTTTTGGTCAGCTTCAATTACAGTGAAAGGTGAAGGCTTTATTCTGGCATTCTTTATTTCATTTACCTAACATTGATAAGCCCAGCCAAGTATGAGGACTGAGCATCATTAGATTCTAAACTATTAAAATGAGAAATTAATCTTTTTCTTTCACCTTCACAAACTCTATCAAAATACTGTTGTCTTTTACATATGCAATCGGGCCCAGTTTCGTGAGTACGCACTTTAAGTTTTTTCATCACATCTCTTGCCCTTCCATGGGATTTTCTCGTCTTTGCGCTAGGCTTACTGACGTTTTCACAATCTTCATTCACACTTGACTCACTTAATTCACTCATTTTCACAGAAACTATTACCACAGTCTAACATAATGCTACTACCAAGTACACAAGCTATAAACTTTGGTAACTTTCTAACCACAAACACAAAGTAAACAAAAGAGTGAAGACAGCACGTTGAACTCAAAGGCTGAACTCCTGATCAAGCAGGTTTTGCTAACCTTATGAAATGACTCTCATCAGATGTACCGTGTACACAGATGACATTCATCGGTTTTACCGTGCACAGCAAAAATAAAATGGCAAATAACTTATTAACTGTCAGCATTCTTGCCATGTACACTCCCCTACAAATTCGGCCGTATTTTGAGCTACAAATTCCTGTCCTAACCTAAAAATGGGAAAAAATTGACTATCATCCTTTTTGCCTTGTGCTCTTCATATATGACGAACTCTTGATCTTACTACTTTTTCAATAATTTTCACGTTGTTCTAAACTATTATCCACATTTTCTGGACATTTACTCTCTTCTTCTACAACAACAAAGTTATTGTTGGATATGTATTAGTATAAGTTAATTTCCCAAATTCCCTGGGCAGTTAAGTTTGTTGTTTTTGTTTCTTTACCTTCACTATGTGCTTCAGTGTTATCTTGCTTCACTTCTTATTCGCTTAAATGTAACTTTTGCTGACGAAAGCGCCTTTCCACTTACACATTTATACATTTCTTACAAGCAGATCTTATTTTTCGTAATTTTCTTCGAAATTCTTCTGTGATTTTTGTTTCCTTACCTTTACCACAAGTTTTGAAACTACTTCAGTTTATTTCAGGTAGTTTCCTTCATAGTACTTCTTTTGGCATACGTATTATTACATCTGTTAAAAGCAAATCTTGGTCTTCCAAATTTTTTATCAAACTCTTCTTCAAATTTTACTTCATTGTATTTAGTTCAAATTTTCGTAATGTTGTGTTATATAGCAATACTTTATATATTTGTATAGAGGTATATTTAGTCAGTAGCAATTGGGACACATTTTTTAACTAAAAATCGATCAGTTCTATCCAAAAATAGTAATTTATAACTTCTGTATGATTACAGATTTTTGCCCCTGATTGACTTAATAAATTTCGATTGAGTAACTACCCTATGAAGAAAAGTGTTATCCCTGTAACCCCTTCTTCTCTCTAATGAACAGGTTAAGAAACATCGAAATCCATTATAAATATGATAAACCTCAACAGATACGCTTTGTTTTGTATTCAAAATAATCACTATTTAGTGATCATGTGAAGAAGAATCTTCAAAGATTCAGATAATATAAAAAATTAGTATTAGATATTGGTTAAATTTTAAACACATTTCAAAATAAACTTAATATATTACATTAATTTATATTTTTGGTGAAAAATATATTGCTTATATAAAACTTAATAACAGTACAGCACGAGGGTGATCTCGTATTTTGAAAACTTTAAACTTCTTGTTAGAGATTGTAGTAATTACTTCTGTAGACAACTAGTTCCAGCAAATTTTAATTAACATCTTCAGATTATCTTCATACATCTAAATTTATGACACTCCATGTAGTTCACTGTCATCATGAATGCATATGAGCTCATTTCGCTGAGTTAGACAGACCAGTGTATGTTAAGTAAAAAACCCATAATTGTGGTAAATGCAAAAGTTATTGATAAATACGGTTGGTATGTAAGGTATTACATGCTGTGTCCAAGATGAAAGATGACAGTGAGTGTATCATGTATAGATCTAAAAATGCTGCTAAAATAGGTATAAGCATGGTTATAATGAAGTTGATAAAAGTGGAGATATACAATACTTCCTAAGGCTAAAGTGTGTCATATTTATGAAGAAAATGTGACTGAAATAACTGATTCCTTGGACAAATTGAAGAATAAATTGGTACACAAAATTAAAACACTTAACCCTACAAGACTTTTTGTCCAATACATTGGACTTAGACTATTTAACATTTTATACCAGTAACTGAAATTGTTCACCTCTGAGACCCAATGGCCTATTTGCTGGGCATCTGCCGCTTTGGCTTTCAAGCTTCATGCTGGCCTCTGTCCCTGGAATGGTGTACTACACCGGAAAACAGTCAACATGGTCGACCCATTGTGAACTGCTTCAGATGAGTTATATTTAAATACTAATTACTACAATATGCACACTTTATACTGTAAGAGGCATGTGGCTATGAATGTATTTCAGCTGTTCATCCCTCTTTTGCTTCATAATATACACTATAAACTAATGTAATTTAAATTATGCTCAAATATGTCATTAATATTTCTATAAGGACATGATAAAGTGTAAAAATATTTTTTATTCTATTTTCAAAATAAGTCATGAAACAAGCAATGAAAACAGTTTCACCAGCTGTGACATAGTCAAATGTCAATTTTTTTTAATTCCAGTCTTTGATTACAATATAAATTCCTTTGATGATGACCGGTTTCAGTCAGTAATGACCATCTTCAGATCTGCAATATAAAAATTTTTACACCTAGTGGGCAGTCTATCTTTTGAAACAATATAGCATTTCATATCACAACTCATACAAACTGGGAAATGTACAGATAAAATAAGGTAAAGCGTACCTGTTCTACACCATGTTATAACGTGATTAAGCCGTAATGGCTTCATCAAACCATTTATATACTCGGTAAAGCATCATCACATAGAACTAAAATATGATGTAAAATAGGCCACAGCATCCATACAGTCATTTTGCAACTGGCGTTTCTCAACAAAACTACTGTAGTGCAGTAGCTACCAGAAATCTGTTTTCCTACTTGCTTCACAGATTTCGCTACTGTGGGCTTAGATGTATTCTTCATTTATATGAGAACCATTACCTGATAAAGAAGTTTAATCAACTGCTTGAAAGTTGCATGAAAAGGAAAAAAGTCTTATGTAAGAGGACTTCTGAAGTCTGATGCATATGGTTGGGCACCTTAAGTTACAGAATCTTGTAGTTCATGGGAAGAGTTTCAGAAATTGTTTTTAAATGAATATTGGTCTGGAGGTGAACAACAGAAAATTTTCAGTGACTTTTGGATGTTGACATATATGATCCTTGGAGAGGTACTATTAAAGGTTTTTGTCAATTTTGGATTAACAAACTAAAGTATTAAAGTATAACTGGGAAGAGAATCAATAATTATGGCATTAGAAAATAAGTTTCCAAATAAATGATTTTTTTGAACAATGTGGGGAAAGTAGAAAGAATCAGGCCCAGAGTAGTCGGTAGTGAGAGAAACTTTGAATATAGGAACCATTAAAGGATGAATTATCACATAAACAGGATGACTAGAGCAGATGCAAGAAGTAATCATGGTTGTCCTCCGAATAATTGGGAGGATAATGATCCCAATGGAAGCAGAAATTAGTTACTTTGTATTTAACGTATCACACTAGAAATGAAAAATTAAATATAAGAGTAATAATTTGATTAAATTCTAATAATTTTCTGCTACGTACCTAATTTTCTTGCTGTTGGCAATCACTATTTGTCTTTCCAATAAGAATGATGATCAGTAGAGGAACAGGGTTTTGATAATGAAGTGAAAATAATTAAAAAGTGACTGGAAACTGAATATGCTGACCAGATTTGACATTAATGAGATAAGAAGTATGAGAAATACTACATAGCATTTTGCAAATTTGACAGAAAACTTGACTTTTGAGTTCAGTAAAGTGAGATAGTATTTGAGTTAAAGTACAGACTAACATGAATCCGACTCTATCCTCTTTACATTATGTTAGATAATGAGTTATGTCAAACTAAAAAAAATAGTATGTATGTATGTGTAGCATCTCATTCTGTCCCCATAAACGCAATGACAGTGGTGCGTCAACATTCCATGTGACTAGTATTTGTCATTATAGTTGTTCTTTGTCATTAGTGATATAGATGATTCCATGCCTCTCTTAACAGTTAATTGTTCAGCTTTCTTCATTTGCAAGCTATGAAGTACAGGGGTGTTTTATATGGAAATAAATGTTCAATTCTACCAGATACCACATATTTATTGACCCCCACAATTACACAACTACATAAACCACGTCAGCTTCAGCTTTCCACATCGTATCATAACGTGAATGTTCCTTACTTCCGCATCAGCCATGCTGTGCTCATTCTTGCACAAAAATGGACTATCCGCGTCACCACAGAGCCAGCTACAAGCAGCACAGTTAACAGGATTATATTTAAACCACCACTGTTCTGGCAACACAACCTGCTGTTGTGGTTTGCGCACCTTCAAAGCCAGTTCATCCTGGCATAGATATCAGCATACCAAACGAAGTATAGCTATGTAGTTTCAGCACTAACAGAAGACTTAGCTGCTGAGCTACGAGATATCCTTGCTGCACAACCAAATGCCAAACGGTATGTGTCAATTAAGAATGTGCTAGCGATGCGCCTATCACAATTGGAAGCAAAGTGACTAGAGAAGCTTTTACACACTGAGGAGCTTGGCGATCGAACCCTGTCACAATTTTTATGCCATTTGTGCATAATGGCAAGTGACACAGTGAGTGACGATGCGCTATGCAATATTTGGTTGTCCTGATTACCTTCTGACATTAAAAAAATTCTGATAGTATGCATGAGTGATTTGAATGCACTAGTGCAAACAGTTTACAGGCTCATTGAGATGTAACCCACAACAAATGTGTCAACACTGACACTATGCCTGCAGTGACACTACATTGCTCCAGTCGCAAGTAGCCACATTACAAACAATGCACACACATCGTCAACCGAGGAGACAGTCATCAAGAAGTTGTAAACGCTCGCCATCGGCACAAAATTTGTGTTGGTAACACAAGAAATTCAGCAATGATATGTGGAAGTGTACACCACCATGCAAGTAGAAACATGAACTGGAAAACGTAGAAGCAACAAATACTCATACCGGTAATGCATGTAGACTTTTTGTCACAGACCGCAACACAAAAGTAAAATACCTAGTGGACACAAGGGCAGAAGCGTCCGTGTACACACTAACTTGTGTACCACACCAGAGCTGTGAAGATTCTTGTCTGTTTGCCACTAACAACTCTAAGATTAAAACATATGGTTAGGCCACATTGTCGTTTAACCTTGGACTATGCTGTAAATTTGAGTGGTGCTTCACAGTAGCAGATATATCACAGCTTATTATAGTAGCTGATTTTTTATCCTTTTATGATCTGACACCTGACCTCTGACGCAAGTAGCTGATCGATTCCACTACAAACCTGCACACTCCAAGGGAGCTGTGTTGCATCACTCTGATGACGGTACGTATGCTAGAGGAGATACGCCATACACTGATTACTAAAAGAATTTCCTGAAATGATGCAGCAGTCATCTACTCTCCCACTGGTTAAACACACAATGGTGCATAACATTTTGACCATGCCAGGCCCGCCATCTCACCCTAGGCCTAGACGTTTGATGCCAGAAAAGTTGCGAGTGGTGAATCAGAATTCCACAGTATGCTGTCAATGGGCATTTGCAGAGTTTTGAGTAGCAGTTGGGCAGCCCCAATCCATGTGGTACCAAAGAAGAATGGATGGCATCCGTATGGCGATTACTGACAGCTCAATGCGAGGACCATCCCGGATCAGTACCCAGTGCCACATATAGAAGGCTTCTCTGCCAACGTTCATGGAAAGGCTATTTTTCCACTATTGATCTAGTCTGGGCATATTATCAGATTTGTGTTGCTGTAGAAGATATCCCCAAGACAGCAGTGACAATACCATTTGGTCTGCTCGAGTTCGGTAGGATGCCTTTTGGTCTGTGTAATGCAACACAGATGTTTCAACGTTTCATGGATGAGATCAATAGGGACCTACACTTCTGTTGTGCTTACATAAATGATATTTTGGTGATGTCTGTTACAGAAAAAGAACACTTACATCATATGGTTCAGACATTTTATCATTTACACACACAAGGCTTAATAATTAATCCTTCAAAGTGTACTTTTGGAGCGAGGGAAATGCAATCTCTGGGTTACACAGTAGACACGCATGGTATTCAGTCACCGCAAGATAAAGTGGAAGCCTTAAAAAGGTACCCTCAACCATTTCAATCAGAGAGCTACACTGGTTTTTAGGGGTCATAAATTTTTGCCAAAGATCTGTGTACAATTACACATCGATAACTGCGCCCCTGAATGAATTTATTAAGGGTACACCAAAGCCAAACAACAAGTTTCATTGGACAATCGAAGCAGATGACACTTTTCAAGCTGTAAAAATAGCTACTGCAGAGGCTGCACAATTAGCACACCCTGTGGCACAGGTTCTACTCACACTTATGGTTGATACCTCGTCTAAGGCTGTTGGCGCTGTACTGCAACAAGTCGAGCATTGTTGGCAGCCCACAGCATTCTTCAGTCAGAAGTCGTCACCTTCACAGCAACGTTGGGCAGCTTATGACTGCAAACTGTATACAGCTTATGCCACAGTCAAAAAATTCAGACATTTACTAGAGGGCCAACAGTTCACTATTTATGAAGATCACAAGCCTGTAACATATGCCTTTTCTGTAAAACCAGAGAATGCATCACCGAGGCAACTATGCGATTTAGACTGCATTAGCCAATTCACCACCTGCATTGTTTATATACAAGGGAATCTGAACATATCAGTGGATGCACTATCGAGAGTAGAGGCTATGAAGGCGAAAGCAGACACGTGCTCACATGTTTAAGCTGTGTACAGGATGGCAGCCAGTCAAGGAATATTTTAGGGAATTGGTTTAAGAAATTTATTTCAAAGGTCCAGTGGAATCTTTACAAGTTTTCACCCAGAGTAATTCACGCCGTGTCTACGTGACACAAGTCGCTTGTCTTTCAAAACCGAGGCAGTTCTGTCCAGTTAAAGCTGCTGACAGGAGACGCCCTGAGCCCTCTGCTGAAACTGCTAGCGAATTCACGCCATTGATTTTAGCCAATAGCATGCGCGGGATACCGATCACGTGTGTGGACGCTGGAGCATCCTGCGGTGCAGAACACACATGCTTCACTCTCCTGTAATCCAGACCTCGAGCAGAACAGACGTTTCTTCAGAAGGCAGAACCTCTGGCTCTGCTTTTCATGAACGGCCACCAATGTACGTTAACATGAACCGCTCCCCTTCCATTGCCCATTTCAATTAATTGTTCGACCTCCTAGACTGGCCTAAAACTGGTAACTTCCGACCATAGGCGTGCTCCTTATACACCATACATTGAAATACATCCTCTTTATTGTACCTAATCTCCTATTTTGTTATTTAACGGCAGCCCTGGATGCCCACTCTCTAATCCTGACTGCTCGACCTGCTGCACCCTGTCGTCATGAGGCATATGTAACAACCAGCTCCCCCATTTCCCAAACCCTATATACATTTACATTTGGTGTCAGGTGTGGTATAAACTCTACAGCTAACGGCTACCATTGATTTTGATGGCCTTGCACAGGTTCATCAACGTGATAATGAGTTACAAGATTTGTTGAAACAACCAGGATGAATTAATTTATAATGTGTCATGATGCCTGAAGCGAATGTTGAATTGCATTGTGACCTATCTAGAGTGAAAGCATGTCCATTTGTGCCGCAACACTTTTGAGCACAAGCAATTGCATCACTACACAATCTGGCACATCCAGGAATACAAGCCACTATTAGATGGTCAAAGTTTCACCTGGCCTGGAATATACGCAGACCGCAAAACATTTGTCAAGCAATACATTGCATGTCAGAGGAATACGATTAGACAGCATGTCAGAGCACTGCTAGGCACATTTCTACTGCCGACTCGTTTTGAACATACGCATGTTGACATTGAAGGCCTGCTCACAGTCTCAGAAGGCTACAATTATCATCTTACAGTTGTGAATTGATTTAACAGGTGTCCTGAAGCACTCCCCTTGAAGGATATCACTGTCAAAGCTGTGGCATAGATATTTCTTTATGGTTGGATCACTTGGATCACCTGATTCGGCATACCACTACGGATTACCGCAGACCAGGGACGACAATTTGAAGCCTACCTTTTCAGAGCATTTGCTACATTATTAGGCATGAAGCACATACACACCACAGCCTATCATCCTGCGTCAATGGTATAGTAGAAAGCGTGCATCGCCAACAGAAAGCAGCTGTTACACGATGCAGAATTGGATGGAGGCACTACCTATTGTACTCCTCTGACTATGGGCATCATTCAAAAGCAATTTAAAAACTACGGCAGCAGAGATAGTGTATGGGCAAACATTACGCCTGCCTGGAGAATTCTTGAACAGCATGGCACGCTAGATTACGAGCGCACGTACGCCAACTTACACCAGTGGCACCAAGAAGTCAGGCTGGGAGACACTCCTTGAGAACTGCACACACATTTTCTTATGCTCTTACTGACTCAAGCCTGCATTTTTTGACACATTGGATGCAGCAAGTACTGCAAGAGGTGAATGAGAAGATACGAATGTAGCACCAGAAAATGTCCCCATACCCCACAGCCATCACGAGACACTACAGACGCCAGGCCCCTCGGAGAAGGAAACTACACCGAAGACTGGCACCTCACATCTGTCTCGAACCACTGGTTCCAGTGGTACAATGCCAGGTTTCAAGAAAGCAGTGGTAACGTGTGCAGGATGATGTTTGAAGTTTAACCTGCGATATCGTTAACACTAGGAGGGGAGTCATGTAGCATCTCATTCTGTCCCTGCAAATACTAGTGTACAGTGGTGCATTAACATTCCCTGTAACTAGTATTTGTCATTATAGTTACTCTTTGTCGTTAGTGATATAGACAATTCCATGGCTCTCTTAACAGTTAATTGCTTAACCTTCCACCCTTGCAAGCTATCCTGTATAGAGGTGTTTTATATGGAAATAAATGTTCAATTCTACCACATACCACATATGTATATAACTTTGTGTAATGAATGTGTAATTTCAAAAATGAAACGTTCACTTGTGGGTGTAATTGTGATAATTATCAGTGTACTAAAGTAGGATATTTTCTTTGTTTTCCTTCCATGTGTAATGATGTAGGGTAACCCCCTCCAAGGGCACTAATAAGATCACATAACATAGCCCAACAATTTGGACCTGTGAGAGATGTGGATCAGTTAAAACATGTTGTCTTTCCAATTTTGTTCTCTCTTGCTACATAATTTCTGATTTTCAGAGACAACAAATTAAAATTAACTGAATTTTAAAAGAAATTTTAATAAGGAGATATATTTTCTTATATGGTGTATGATATTTTTTGCGAATATGTTTTGAGCAGTTTGTATTTTTTTGTATTGTAGGTTTAGGGTCAGTTTCAGTAAACTAAAATAATCTTGAATCTGAGTGTGTGATATGTTTTGCAAATAATTTACAGCTAATCGTCTACACAATGGACTACATACTCAGCTATTTGGCAATATCTATTTACATAACACAGTGTGAGGGTGATGTGACAAAGCAGCTAAATTGTTTACATATGTTACATTAACCCCCCCCCCCTCCCAATCCCCCAAATTCTTTTTTTTTTTTTTTAATTTTTACAAATTTTGTGATATCTTCAATATTGTCATTTATAATGCATGTGCACAGTACCTTAAAATTTCAATAATTTCACATTTTGTTATCATTATTCATATGTAAACATATACCCAGTTACTGTCTTCCTGGTAAGGTGGATAAAAAGCTATAGAAATAAGTAACGTATTTATACATTCAGTAAAGAAAATATGTTTGTGACAATTACACTCAATTTCAAGATCATTAATGATTGTAGGTAAAACATTGTTACTGAAATAGAATAACCAGCATAAACCAACCAAATATTATTACTGTATCTGGAAGTTCATTTTGAAGAGATCCATTATTTAGTTACTCAGAAATGTAATTTTGTAAATTATAATTTGTGAAAAATATGCATGCAAGAACTGACACATTCAATTTCTGCTATTGTAAACTTACAAAAGAGGCACTGTTGGTAGCCATTTTAGTTATCTGTGTGGTGAGTTACGGAAAAGCAACATCTGTGTCCAAAAATATGTACACAATTTAGAACAAAAGTAAGCACATGCACTGCATGCTACATAAATTTTGCATCCTTGAGTTTGTTCCATTATTCAATGACTGTTTTTAATGATTGATGGTGAATTTGTGATTATTTTCCTTGACAGTGTTTTAAACTTCAACAATGGCTAGTGAAAATTGTACAATAGGATCAAACTATGAACTGTGTTATTTCCAAATGATAATTACTGTGTACATCATGTTTGTACCAATATGACTGTAACATTTGAAGAATAGTGCTTTAAGAGTTTTATTCAGTGACTGTTAATTATGTGTGTTTACCACTTATGAAGGTCTGTAAATAATTACATCAGTGTTAGGTTACTGCACTCAAACAATATTTCAGGACATCTACGAAGTGCAGTAAATGACTTCTCATTTATCTGTACTGTAATTAAAATAGATTACACTCCGATCGGCCACAAACAGTTGTTCATTCAGCATCCACGAGAAATTAACGTGTTTGAACTTCAGTTTTTGGTGTGAGCTACATTAGTGACAGTAAATTATACCTACCACCAATTTTCAGCCAATTTTGATAGAGGCACTGCTACTGAGGATAACTGTGCAGGTAAAAACAGGTAGGCTACCAGTTTCACCTAAGTATATGAACTTTTAAGTTGAAGTTTTTAGTACCAATACCATAATTCTATGAAAAGTGTATGAGATTGTACTTTAGCTACAGCTTATATTTGTAACAAACATACTTAAATAATTAGGAAATTCAAAATTACTGTTAAATAATTTACCAGCAAAATGTGACCTTTATTTTTCAAATTTTTTTTGTTAAATATACAATGATGTTACTGTATCATATAAATATATGGCTGTGTTTGGAAGACTTGATGAACACAAGCGTTTCATATTCAGTCTACTAAATTACTGACAATGATTGCTGATTAAGCTAACAATATCTTACTTTCTTTAAAAGAAAAATTATAAAAAGCACAGTTAAAATAAATTCAGTCCTATACAGTGAAACTACCTTAGACAAATTAACTCAGCATCATTCAATATACAACCAATCACTAGAATATGAAATCTAAGTTTCAATTAATATACTGACTTCATTAACTGTTTCATGCAGTCTGCATATTATGTGTCAATTCTAACAATTATTTTGATATTTTTCGATAAATACAATACCATAACAGAGAGTAATAAAATCTAGCTATCAGAAGTAATTACAATACTTGGGAGTAAATAAACTTTCTATATAATACAAGGCATTTATGTGTGCTAATTCTCTCTCTCTCTGACAAACAAAACATGACACATGAATTAGTATTGCTGAAACATCAGTATTTTGGAAGACTACCATACTTAATATCTATTGGTGACATATATGTATAGTCAAAACAGCTTATTTTCTTCATTTACACATGGGAAAGCAAATAATGTGCCAATTGACTGCTCCATGGTAACTAAAAAAAAGTTACATTCATTTTGTACTTTTCTCATTCAGCCTTTTCTACTCCTTTCATTATTTTAATTGTTTATATCTCCATAACATCAACATTTGGAGCACCATTGTGAAGTTGGAACAGCTTAATGACACATTCTTGAAACACAGAAGGAAAAGTTATGATATTGATTTTTCCAGCAGTCTATATTAGATATCATTAGCTGCCAATAAATAATAGAGCTACTGTCTCTAGGATGTTTTACTTGAATGTTTAAGACTAGTAATCAGTTTCATAAACAGGTTACAGAGAAGCAAAAAGTGATGATCTTTATTTCAGAATGTGAACTGTGGCAAGGAAATAAAAGAAAATTTTATCTCAGGATTTTGTGAGGCTCCTATATATTTTTCTTTTGTACTTTTACTTCTTCAATTTTGTTACACAGTTCAGCATTCGGCATTGGACAGACCATGTGTAATGACAATAGGAAGGTAAAAAATATAAAAGTGGACCAATGGAAGAACACTAATTCATGCGAAATATATGTACAACATAAATGAACTAAAGCACAACATTAGATGCTAAACAAAAAAATGCATTCATCATAAGAATTTTGTGCAACACACAAAATATGAAAAGTACAATGGGAAAAAATAAAACAAAATCAGTAAATGCAAATTACAGTCTTTAAATTGCAGAATGTTATTTATGATATAAGTGAATTGTCAGTTTTTAAAAGTATTATCAAATGTTACACTATCTTACACCATCTCTGTTTAAACAATCTTCAGGAATATTGGCAACATATCCAGAATTTTTTTTTTTTTATTCATTTTTAGATGGCTTTCACTTTTAGTTGCACTGGTTAATCTCTTTGGTGTCTTCAACAACATACTCTTTGCAAGACTGAACACAACAATCTTGCAGGAGTTAAAATCTCACAATCATAAAAATCAATACAAAAATTTTACAACACAAAGACATTATTATGCCAACAAAGCAGCAAGTGTAAAACAGTTTAAAAAAATTAATAATAAAAATAGTTAAATGTTTGTCGTGCCAGTAAATAAAGCTCTATTAATGTAGTACACATCAACTTCAGTGAATTATTAAAATTTTTACTAATAATATTAGGTAAGTATTAAAAAATTATTTTCAGACATGTTTTTTCTTCTGTTTTCCAAGAAGATAATGTATTACAATTGTTTGCTTCTCCGTGCTGTGTATACAGCTTATTGTTTATGTAAAGAAATTTAAAAATCCAATAAATTTCTGTAGAGAAGTCAACTATTAGGTTTTTAAAATTACGCCCCAGAACTGATCTCCACAACTGGGTTTATTTAGTTTCACGTAGAACTTGTCGGAATTGGTCCAGAAAAATTTCAGCATGTTGGGTCTGGAATATCAGAGCTGGTCGTATACGAATGCTGTACTCTCCGCATCCCCCAGATTGTATTCCTGTTAAAAAGAAATCATACATTTGAAGATAATAGCAGCTTGTACTATCAATGAGCAAGAAGTTCTGATTCTAAGTTAAAAGAAAAGTTTCAATCAAGACCCCTAACAGATTATCCTGGTGTTGAAACCAAAGACAACAGATAGACCCAAATTATTAAATTCCACATTTAGTAACACATTTGTGCATACAAATACTACTACCATACCAATTTTTGAATGCTACATATAATGATGAATGATAGATATTGAAATAATCACTTCTGGCATTGGAAAATGATTAAGAGAATGTTGATGAATGTGGGCCACACAACAGCATGACCACCATCACCCTTACTGTCAGTATGTCATACTTGTGGGTGGAGGGGATGAAGGCTTTCCCCAAAGGCAGAGTTGTGTATCATGTATGATTATTATTATTATTATTATTATTATTATGGGTTTAAAGCGTTTAAACATCTTGGCTATCAGTCCCTAGCTGCCCTGGTATGGGAAAAGCAGAATTTACAGCTCCAGGGTTTGTGGCCTTGCTGTCGTGATTGAAAATTTGCATGGCAGTAGCTCAACTCGCATGGCTAAAAGTGAGGTAAAACCCTGGCAGCTAAAACTGTAGATGCTCCTGAAGGTTACAGTAAGTA
This sequence comes from Schistocerca nitens, assembly GCF_023898315.1. NCBI lineage: Eukaryota > Metazoa > Arthropoda > Insecta > Orthoptera > Acrididae > Schistocerca > Schistocerca nitens. The sequence goes on from NC_064614.1 coordinate 394,523,595, forward strand.
GGGTTGTCATAGTCAGTAGAGTTAAAATAGGGTAGGAAATGATTACTGTACTGACTAGAGAACTAATTAGCTTAAACGGACAAAATATGTACATAAATTTTTTAAAACACACGACAGTGCAGACATAGAAAGTAACTGGAGGCTACTCGGGCCATGCACCTCAGCGATATGTGCTACAACCTCCCCCCCCCTCCCCTCCCCCCCATGCCCCTGCCTAACATTGAGATGCTAAAACCCACTTTTTATCAGGAAATGATGTAGGACTTCATTAGCTAATTCTTACTAATAATATTAGGTAAGTGTGGGTAAGTGTGAAAATCATTTGCAGACATATTTCTTCTTCAAACTTCCTGGCAGATTAAAACTGTGTGCCCGACCGAGACTCGAACTCAGGACCTTTGCCTTTCACGGGCAAGTGCTCTACCAACTGAGCTACCGAAGCACGACTCACGCCCGGTACTCACAGCTTTACTTCTGCCAGTACCTCGTCTCCTACCTTCCAAACTTTACAGAAGCTCTCCTGCGAACCTGCAGTTTGGAAGGTAGGAGACGAGGTACTGGCAGAAGTAAAGCTGTGAGTACCGGGCGTGAGTCGTGCTTCGGTAGCTCAGTTGGTAGAGCACTTGCCCGCGAAAGGCAAAGGTCCTGAGTTCGAGTCTTGGTCGGGCACACAGTTTTAATCTGCCAGGAAGTTTCATATCAGCGCACACTCCGCTGCAGAGTGCAAATCTCATTCTGGAGATATTTCTTCTTCTGTTTTCCAAGAAGATAATGTACCTGCTTCTCCTTGCTTTGGGTACAACTTATTTTTTACTTAAAGAAATTTAAAAATCCAATAAATTTCTGCAGAGAATTCATACTGTTAGAAATTTTAAATTAGGCTCCAAAATTGATTTCTGAAAGTGAATTGATTTAGTTTCATGTAGAACTTGATGTAATCTAACCAGAAAAATTTCAGCACGGTGGATCTGGAACGTCATAGTACCTGAGGTAGGGAGGTAGACAGGATGACTGCTCATCTCACACCAGCCAATAGGATACACAGTGAGAATATGGACTATTGGGAAATGACTAGCACAGCTTCACTGATGGAAGTCCTCTTGGTGAAAGAGGAACTTGTGGGAATATCTGGTGTGGCAAATACGCAATTGGCTCTGTACAATGCCGTCTTTCTTGGATGTCTGGAGGGAAGTGTGCCAACCTTGGTGTTCCCCTTGATTAAACTTTGCTAGTTGAGGGTTATGGTAGCCTGCCACTCCATATCCCATGTTTTCAAACATGGGTGTCACAGTTACAGTCTTATGTCTGTGCCAGTTACTATGAGTTCAAGTTTGTCTCCTGCAGATCTTCTTTAGCTAATTTGTCAGCAAGTACATTTCTGCTCCAGATGAACATTACTGCCATTGCAGCACTGAGGAGATCAACTAATAAGTCTGGGCTGTTAGTAATCAAAACATTTTTGTGGAAGGACTGAGATATGCATTTTAAACAGCTCATGGAATCACTACAAAAAAGGAGTTCTTTAAGGTGAGTTTTAATTTACTGCAGAGCCCATGATATGGTGAACGATTTGCAGCATATACACTGCATGCACTTGGCACAGAATACTTCTTGTGCCCCCTTGCATGTTGCATGTGTCATGGACTTTTGTTCATCCAAGTAGTTGCACATCAAATTTGAGTAGTAGTCGAAAAACAAACAGAAGAGGCATCCGAGAATGGTGGGATTGGCATTTTCTTTAGCGCCAAGGAAGAGGTCCATCTGAATCATAAGCCCTGTTGCACTCCATGTGGGTGCCGAGAGGAAACAATGTACCCAGACAAGAGGGAACAGTCTGAGGTCCTTGCATAGAGCTTCCAGTAATATCTCAGGTGGTCTATCCATTTTTGGGTGATTCACAAACTGATTGAATTGTTGGTTGTGGGGCACTGTTGAGTGATATGGATGGGTAGGCATCTGACAGATTGTGACCGCATCATTCGCCAAGAGTTGCTCAGCCTCAGTGGTGGGATACCAGAAGGATGTCTACAGGGCTCTTAAGGAAAGCTCTATTTGCCAACCACATATCACTGTGGTGAACAGGGTATATCAAGATCAATACTGATGGTGCTGCCAATCTGTAAGCAACACATCCATAGTCCAGGAAGGATCAAATTAAAGCTTTGTAGAATTTCAGAAATGTGCCACAGGAGATTTTGTTGATACATCTGTGGGTATTAGGTTTTCTTATGCAATTTGCTTTCAGCTAGCATACATGGGGTGATCACATAAAATTATTGTCCAATAAAAGGCCTAAAAATCTTAAAGTTACAATGACTTTAAGTAACTGTTTACTGAGGTGAAGTATCTACATAAGTGCAAGACCCAAGTTTTGTGGTAGAAAATTGATATCAATGGTTCAGAGCCCACTTATGTACTTTCTGTATGGCCCTCTGAAGTTAACACACTGTGGTGCACAATGATGAAGAGTGGAACACAGGTGAAGGTCATACACATACAGTAATGTAGAGGGGCGGGTTGGGGGGAGAAATAGACCAAAGCACTAGAATTCAGTTTAAATTCTGATTTTTCTTTCTCATCCCTGTATAGTTTCAGTTTCTGTGAGAATTTTCCTTTTTTTGTCTTATGAGATAGAAAAGGCCTGTACTTTTCTACGACTCTCAGATTATGGCTCTATCAGCTAGTCGTTGGTGGCAGACTGTTACTCTGTTTTGTCCTGAAAGGGAGGGCACCTTTGCAGGCGTTCTCTGGTGAAACTGGAAGGAAGAGGATGAGGCATCTCCAGCTGTGCCAAGGAGATGGTCATTAATACTGCCACGTGTCCGGGGGCTGAGGGAGCTGATGTCCCCTTCCCAGATTGAAAAACAAGCACTGACATGTGGCGAAGGTCAGGAGTTTCTGTCTGAGACCTCATCATCATGCTACTCATGGATTTTGGCACAATGTTGGTAAACATATTGACTAGGTGGAGTCATTCTAACTTTTTTTTTAGCATCTTGATATGACAGACAGTAAAGCATTTCACATTCCTTGAGTTTCTTCTCCTTCTTGAAAACTGAACATGTTGGCAAACAAGGGGCACGGTTATCTGAACAGTTTACACAAGTAGGGGTTTGTTCACAAACATATCCTCATATGTCCTACACACCCCATACGTAGCTTCATTAATACAGCAGGATGACTGCGTCCAAATGTGTGCACCTGAAACACCACACAAGAGGAGAAAAATATTGCTCAACATCACATTATAAACCATGACCTTAGCTTTCTCAGTTAAAACATTTACATCAAAGGTTAGAATGAAATCTCCAGTGACCAATCTATTATCCTTAGGTACTCTCTGCATGTGATGAACAAAATAGACTCAATGCCACTAAGCTAAGATGCATTTCTTCACATGTTTGCAGTGTTAGGTTCCAATGAAATATTACACTTTGAATCCTGCTGAGTTCTTTGAGGAGAGAGAGTAATTGATATATTTGTGAGCTTATCAAAGACCTGAAATGCCTGTGGTTGCTTAGCAAAGTTTCGATCAACAGAGATCTATTTCTCATATTCTCTAGTGCACCAACTTATTCTCAGTATTTTCAATGGAAAACAGTGGATTTGCCATTGCAAAAGTTTCTTCATCTGTTCTGCAGCATACCAAGAACTGGGCGAACTCTCTACCTCCATATTCTTGCCCGACCCTCATCCTATAGCATACCCATAGACAAATGCCATGGGATTGTAACCCTTGGCATTAAGAACTTACTTTCTATCTGCTGAGAAGCCAGTGTTGACACAGCCACTAGTATGGGTGAGTTTGATCCTCTTCATTGCTGATCTTCCATCTTGTTGTTATTCGCTGTGCTCAGAGGCTCTCCTATGGGCATCATTGTAGCATGGCAAAGGCTACCTCACTTAGTAGCCATTGCCTGAAGTCTCAGTGCCTCAGACTGGACAGACACCTATTCCTCGGCACACATGGGGAGGTTACAGTTCTGGCATCAGCAGTGCGATCCTTGCATTTCGAGGCAGGTAAAAACTCAGAGGGTACATGATGAACCATCTCCCCCCATCCCCCCCCCCCCCCTCTCTCTCTTATGACAGTGACTACCACAGTGGTTTAAGTAATTAAGACAACAAGGTTTATGGAGAGGTTGTGAAATGAGATAAAATTGATGAAGTGGCTTCATAAAATCAAAATCCTTAATGTAAAAGTTGGTTCAAGTCTCCTTTTAATTACCTCTTGTGACAAGTAAGGAACAACCACAAGTCTGTTCTAGCCCCCCGATATCATTCGTAGTGCTTATAATGTATGGAAGTCGTCCTAACAATTAAATAAAAAAAAACTGTCATCATGATACACTAAACTAAGACACTGAAAAATCATATAATAAAAATGCTAAACTGACTGCACAAGCTATCCATTCAGAGCATACTGACTTTCCCTTCCCAGCACTTAAGGGGTCAGACCTGACAGTTCACAAAATTTGAAAACCCATGACACACTGGTGTCAGCAACAGTGAGGAGCCAAACTGAGGGTTGTCTTTATGTCAGCATATATAACACATGTAACCACAACATGCTGGTCTGAACGTGGCACACCCAGAAACTTCATGGAGGGATGGATCGATGAGGAGAAAACCGTGGGTTAATGGGCAATATCCTGTACACAGTCTTGTGAGCACATCAGTGTGGTTGTCATGAAATCCATCATACCAGCATCGTTGATTTCACTGTCTGTAGTTTGTTGTTTGCCACTGACACATGATTTTTCTGTCCAACAACGAGATGAAGGTAAGCAATAGGACAGCACATCGACATACAACACCACAATTACACACTTCTCTGGCTGCTTTGTCATTTCCCTATGTCTCAATGTGTCCAGGTATTCAGCACAAGTATGTGTTGATCCATAAACCACAACACCATAAGCTAATTGTGACCTGACAAATGCCCTATAAAACATCAGGAGACAGGACCTGTCAATTCCCAACACCTTTCTGCAGAGGAATTTCAAAATATTCAATGATTTGATGCTCTTTGTATGCAGGTGTTTCAGGTGCAGAAGCTACATTAATATTGTGTCAAATAGTAGGCTACAAAAGTGCTCATTGTCCTTAAAATTTGAAAAAATGTTCCCCATCATGGGTTCTGGTTGGTTAAAACTTCAATAAGCACAGATAAAAATCAACACAGATAGTCATTTCTAGTGACAACCTAAAAACCAGTTTTATTGGCCCAACTTTTCAGTCTCATGATAGTCAACTGTAGCTGCCTCATTGCCTTCTTAAGACTGGAGAAAGAGCAGAAGATTGGACAGTCATCCACAAACAAAGAATTTTTAACAGAACTTGTGACTGCTGTGGAGAGGCCACTGATAGTCACTGCAAACAGTTTGAATTGAGTACTCTGCTTTGAGGGATCCCATTCTTCTGAAAGAAGTGGCCAGAGAAGCTATCACCAATGCAATATGAAAAGCATTGAACAAGGAAGGAAGGAAGGACTGAACAAGAAGTGACAGACACCCATGTAGTCCCCATTATGAAGCTGACTAAGGATGTTGTACCTCAAAGAGGTGGTGTACATCTTTTCAAGGTCAAAAAAACACAGACTATGGGTAAATGGTTTCAGCATAAAACACACTACTATGTCACAGTCTCCAGTAGAATTAAGCCCCACAGCAAATTGTGTGCACTGAAGTCATCCATTCCTCCTCATAGGTGGGGAAATGCCTGGAAAAGCTCTGTCAGTGCACCTGCATCCAGCAGTGGAAGATGTAAGAAACCCACTGTTATGTTAGTAGGCATGAGAACTTCCACTGCAACTGTTTGAATGGTCATGACATGAATGACAGGAGAGGATTGGTATCTCTCATTGACAAAAACAGCCACCCCACTCTTAGCCCTATTTAGTAACATTGTCGTCCCTGTAGGGTAGCAACCCCATAATGCAGGTGTGTTGGTGACTTTAAAATGAGTTTACTGTAAGCAGATGCAGAAACAGTCTCTCCTGGATCAAGGGCTACAGTTTTCCAAATGCTACGATAATGATGGAAACTGAATAAATGCATTAAAATCTGTACTGCAGCCAGACATGTGCAACAGAGGAGACATCATTCATGATGAAGCAGCTAGTGCAGTTGTAGTTTTATAGAATAAACATAAACCATCAGAACAGTAGAATAAAGAAACAATTCCATCACAAGCGCAGAAGTATTGATAATAATATAAATAATAATAACAATAATAATAATAATAATAATAATAATGGCAGTGCCACTGCACATCAGATGTGCATGTTGTGACTAGAGTCTCATGTTTGTGCACAAAAAAACCAATAGGTCTGCAGTTACAATCCATTCTGCATGCTACATGTACTGTTGATGTGCGACATGAATCTGCGGAACATTATTGACATTCTCATCAAACTGTTGCATAGTGTCTTGTGTACGTACAACAGAAATAACTAAAGGCAAGAGAAAGTGTGCAGCATTCCTACTGGACATAATTGATCAATGGAATGCATCAAATGCCATCGAAGAGGAAACATTGGATACCGGTGAGCGCACAACAGGTGGGGCAGGATCTTTTGTTTGTGACCAAGTGAATGGACTAGAGTCAATGCCTTCAATATCACTACCAGAAGGGTCCTCAAGCAATAGAAATTATGAAATATCACAGAAGGAGAAAAGGGTAGCATTTTATTCAAGAAAGGAGAATGTCAAAATTATCAAATATTGCCTCAACATCAAAAAACAGCCTAAGCTGACTCAAAAATTTGCACATGACATGATGCCTGCAATGAGAAATAGATTTTGCACTAGATGTCCTGCATGGTGTATGTTGTATGAATGGAAACATCAGTGGGGAAATGGAGAGCTGTCTGTGATGGAGAAGTACAAACATACTACAATGCATATGACTGACACGTTCACGTTCAACACAGTCAACAGGAATGTCTATGTCTACACAATGCAGACATCAAAATGTGGGCAAAAAAAGACAGTTAAATTTCCCAAGATTTGATGCCAGTGACAGATGGGTCCCTGGCTGGAAGCATAAAAACAACACTGTAAGCTGTGAAGTCGAATCAGTGAAAATTTACTGTAACAGAAACGGCATCCAGAAAATGGTAGAGAACTGGCAACAAGCAACTCATACATTCATGACAGCCTACACAGACGCATATATCTGCAATGTCGATGAAAGTGGATTCAACAAGGAGATGACTGAGATGCAGTCTTGTAACTAGAGGTAATAAAGATATTGAAGGAGTTTCACAGTCTGTTCATGCGACAACCCATATATACACAGTTATTCCATTGCTTTCACAGATGGGCAAACTTGCTCCAAAGCTGTTTGTTGTCCTTCAAGAGCCTTGTCCTTTGACTACTCCTACATGTCAGTCCATATTCCCAGAACCAAATTTAATCATCCACTCTCATTTTTCCGGCAAAGTGACCAAAGAACTGTTCAGGACATTTCTACAAGAAGCAGTTGTAGAACGAATCAGTGGAGAGAAACTTCTGCCAATACTGGATTCTTACAGGCCCCATAAAGACTAGTGTTCTTTGTGGCCTGCATGTACAAATAATGTACCAGAAAACCAAATCACAATTCACACAATTCCAGCAAACACTATCTCCATTTGTCTACCACTTGGTCTTCATTTCTTCAGAATGTAGATGCATACGATTCATAAAATGTCCAATGCCACTCAAGATTCTTTGGAAGAGATTAGTCTGCAACAACAGAGTAATCTTCTTAAGCTACAGTCCCTCACATACCATCAGTTGTGTTCTCCAAGTTTCTATAATTTTACCACCACGTGTGGATAATGGCTAAACTCTTTGATGAATCCATATTCTTTGACATTTTGACAAAGTTTCAGACCCAAGCTTTCATGCTGCAATCTACAGGGTGGATGCGCAAATGTGCGATTCATCAAATGTGCCTGGTGTACAGACATAATTTGATTCACACACTTCTTTGTATGCAACCATTATTGTGAAGCCTTTGTTACTGAATGAATGACACTGTGTGTGTGTGTGTGTGTGTGTGTGTGTGTGTCATACTTATTATTGATCTTATTATTTTGTTTATTATTACTACAGTTAGTTTTATCAAGCATATTATTATTATTATTTCTTTACTTTCTCAGATGTTAAGTCTGGTTAAAAATGGAAAGTGACGCGGACCTTGATCAAACGTCACTTCCTTTTAACTGTACGGTATATGTTATATTGCATTTAGGAACTTTCGGGTAATTGAACATGTATCAATAATTACAGATTTCTGTAGTTGTATGTATAAGTTTGGATGTAGCTGTATTGCATTGATGTACTGGTGGATATTGTGTGGTATGACTCCTGTAGTTGATAGTATAATTGGTATAATGTCAACTTTATCCTGATGCCACATGTCCTTGACTTCCTCAGCCAGTTGGATGTATTTTTCAATTTTTTCTCCTGTTTTCTTTTGTGTATTTGTTGTATTGGGTATGGATATTTCGATTAGTTGTGTTAATTTCTTCTTTTTATTGGTGAGTATGATGTCAGGTTTGTTATGTGGTGTTGTTTTATCTGTTATAATGGTTCTGTTCCAGTATAATTTGTATTCATCATTCTCCAGTACATTTTGTGGTGCATACTTGTATGTGGGAACGTGTTGTTTTATAAGTTTATGTTGTAAGGCAAGCTGTTGATGTATTATTTTTGCTACATTGTCATGTCTTCTGGGGTATTCTGTATTTGCTAGTATTGTACATCCGCTTGTGATGTGATCTACTGTTTCTATTTGTTGTTTGCAAAGTCTGCATTTATCTGTTGTGGTAATGGGATCTTTAATAATATGCTTGCTGTAATATCTGGTGTTTATTGTTTGATCCTGTATTGCAATCATGAATCCTTCCGTCTCACTGTATATATTGCCTTTTCTTAGCCATGTAGTGCCTTCCCCTTCCAATTTACTTTCTTCGTATCTGTTGATGTTATGTGGTCTAAAGGGTTGTAGAAGTGGTTATGAAATTGCAGTGGTGTAGCCGATGTATTTATATGAGTGATTGCTTTGTGTATTTTGCTAGTTTCTGCGCGTTCTAGAAAGAATTTTCTTAAATTGTCTACCTGTCCATAATGTAGGTTTTTTATGTCGATAAATCCCCTTCCTCCTTCCTTTCTGCTTAATGTGAATCTTTCTGTTGCTGAATGTATGTGATGTATTCTATATTTGTGGCATTGTGATCATGTAAGTGTATTGAGCGCTTCTAGGTCTGTGTTACTCCACTTCACTACTCCAAATGAGTAGGTCAATATTGGTATAGCATAAGTATTTATAGCTTTTGTCTTGTTTCTTGCTGTCAATTCTGTTTTCAGTATTTTTGTTAGTCTTTGTCTATATTTTTCTTTTAGTTCTTCTTTAATATTTGTATTATCTATTCCTATTTTTTGTCTGTATCCTAGATATTTATAGGCATCTGTTTTTTCCATCACTTCTATGCAGTCGCTGTGGTTATCAAGTATGTAATCTTCTTGTTTAGTGTGTTTTCCCTTGACTATGCTATTTTTCTTACATTTGTCTGTTCCAAAAGCCATATTTATATCATTGCTGAATACTTCTGTTATCTTTAGTAATTGGTTGAGTTGTTGATTTGTTGCTGCCAGTAGTTTTAGATCATTCATGTATAGCAAATGTGTGATTTTGTGTGGGTATGTTCCAGTAATATTGTATTCATAATTTGTATTATTTAGCATGTTCGATAGTGGGTTCAGGGCAAGGCAGAACTAGAAAGGACTTAATGAGTCTCCTTGGTATATTCCACGCTTAATCTGTATTGGCTGTGATGTGATATTATTTGAATTTGTTTGGATATTAAGTGTGATTTTCCATTTTTCATTACTATGTTTAGGAACTGTATCAATTTAGGATCTACTTTGTATATTTCCAATATTTGTAGTAACCATGAGTGGGGTACACCATCAAAAGCTTTTTGGTAATCAATGTATGCATAGTGTAGTGACCTTTGTTTAGTTTTAGCTTGATATGTCACCTCTGCATCTATTATCAGTTGCTCTTTACATCCTCGTGCTCCTTTGCAGCAGCCTTTTTGTTCTTCATTTATAATTTTGTTCTGTGTTGTATGTGTCATTAATTTCTGTGTAATGACTGAAGTTAATATTTTGTATATTATTGGTAGGCATGTTATGGGGCGATATTTTGCTGGGTTTGCTGTGTCTGCTTGATCTTTAGGTTTCAGATAAGTTATTCCATGTGTAAGGGTATCAGGGAATGTGTATGGGTCTGCAATGTAACTGTTAAATAATTTAGTTAGATGTGAATGTGTTGAGGTGAACTTCTTTAGCCAGAAATTTGCTATTTTATCTTTTCCAGGGGCTTTCCAATTGTGAGTAGAATTAATTGCTTGGGTGACTTCATGTTGCAAAATTATCACTTCAGGCATTTGTGGTATCATCTTGTATGTGTGTGTTTCTGCTTGTATCCACTGTGCATGCCTGTTATGTTGTACCGGGTTTGACCATATGTTGCTCCAGAAGTGTTCCATGTCTGTTATGTTTGGTGGATTGTCTATTTTAATGCGTGTGTTATCTATTGTCTGGTAAAATTTCTTTTGGTTTGTGTTGAATGTTTGGTTTTGTTTCCTTCTATTTTCACTTTTTTTGTATCTTCTAAGTCGTTTGGCCAATGCTTGTAATTTCTGTTTCTTTTCATCTAATTGCTCTATCGCTTCTTGTTGTGAGATTTTACCTAACCTTTTTCGTTTTTTTTTCTGACATTTCATTTCTTATAAATTGTGTTAGCTGTCCGATGTCCTTTCTCAGTTTTTCTATTCTGATCTGTAGCCTGTGTTGCCATGCTGGTTTTGTGGGTTTCTTCTGTGTGCTGGTTGGTTCTGATCTCTGCCTAGTGTGTATATTTAGTGTAGTGAATGCTTCTATATAAAGCAGTAGTTGTAACTCTTCCATAGTTGTATTTTCATTTATTTTGTTGTGTATGATTGTGTTGATAGTTTTTATTGTTGTTTCGACTTGTGGGTTATTTGGTGGTCTATGCAAGAATGGTATAATGTCTGTATTTGTGTCTTTGTATTCTATATATGTCAGCTGAAATTTTTCTTCTATATCTAACATGTGTGTCACTTCGTGTTCTATTTGTGCTTGTTCTGGCGGCTGTCTTAAGATTTTTCCTCTGATTGTTTAATTGATGCGTGTTGTTCTTTGTTTGTTTGCTCTGGGATGTTTGAGTCCATTACTGTATTTTCTTCTTCTTCTGTTTGCACATTATTTTGTTCCAGTATTTGTTGTATTTGTTGTTTGATGTTTTCTAATTCTGACTGGGGTATCCTGTTATTTTTGATTATTACACGGATCTGATCAGCTAGTCGTTGTTCTGTTAAAAATTTTAATTCTGGGTATCTGGTAATAAATGTTGTGTATACTTGTGATCTGTATCCAGTTGTGTTGGTTCCTAGGTTTGTTGCTTGGTAATAACAGAACATGAGGTGTCGATTAACTTCATCTGACCATCTCATCCTCTGTCTTTGTTTTCCTTCTAGGGTGGTTGCAGGAAGCATATCCTGCAAAACACCTCTATTTGGATTTAAATCATTTTCCAGTTGGCTAGCAGTGTTTATTATTATTATTATTATTATTATTATTATTACTTTCGCATGTGTGATGCAATTTTTTCTTTATTTTTCTGCACTGACCGTATATTCTGTGAAACCAGGTTTACCATTTTCAAAGAAGCTAAGGGAAAGCAGACTACCAAGAGAACATTGCTATAAACTCCAAATAGTCCTGGTTTGAACTGAGGTCCCTTGATATGATGATCTAACTTCCCCATGGAATCTCTGAGTACTGGTGACTCAGTTATGCTTTTCCTGTGCTCCATAGTTCTGGTGTTACTTTTAGTTAACATTTACGCCAATTCTGCTGGATGATAGCACATAGTACAAACTAAATCAGTTTTAGTTGATACTCGATTGACATACAACATTTGGTACCGCTCTGAGCATCTGACATCTGGAGGTTTGGGTGTTAGAGGGCCTCTGATGGTGTGCTGTAGTATGTGGCTGATGTTCAAAGTCCTTAAATGATGACTTCTAAATGATTTCAAGGTCAAGTGCAGTTTTCTCCCTGCAGGTACACTGACATGTTCATGTGTCTGTACTTGATTCTGAGTTGTCTGTGCAGATGCATCACTTTCAGTGACAGACTTCTTAAAGATGGGGACAGCCCTCTCTTCTCTAAGTTGTGAGACACTGTTCATCAGGTCCCTCCACTGAGGCCTGTCCAGCTTGGATAGCCCTGCTACCACTGGAATAGCCCTCAGTGTCATTGACGTGTGCCTACAATCAAGCAGTTTAAGCAGTGTCCCCCAGGAGGGAATTACGACAACTCAAAGTGAATACTAAGAGCAATGAAGAAATTACTATTAGATTTAACTGAGGACACTGTATAATGATCCCCTTTCTTAGCTTGCATTTATCAGAAACCTCTTGTATAACAAACAGTCCCAGGTGACTGGAAAAGAGCCCAAGTAATTCACGCGAATAGAAAATATAAAGAGATTGTATGCACAGAACAACAGACTGGTATCCTTAATATCAAACTGTTGCAGAAACCCAGAGGACTTCTATGTTTTAATGTTCTGACACTTCTAAGAACTTGCACAATAAGTAAATATTTTTAAGCCAGCTGTTGAGCTCAGTGAAGTCACCTGTGATTTAAGACCTCTGGGGGAAATTCTGCTTCAAGATGATGTTATTGTGATAATAATAATTGGAAGGATATCAGTAACAACTGTATGCTCAATTAAACAATTTAGGAAGACAAAGGGCACAAACCTGAGAATACTTCTGACACTAATGTGTTGAGTGTGTCACTCTGAGTGAGATGACAAGTCCTGAATGATGTATTCTTTTGCAAGTCTAAATGCAGAGCTTCAGGAGTCAGCCAACAGGGTGTTGTACAAATCTGTTTTAGGGTGTAGCACTATAAATAGCTTTCTTCTTAAAATTGTCACTGTAATCACAGTACATCTTCAACCTGGGATGCTGTCAGTAAGCATATAAAAGTGGAATTGTGTGTGTGCATGGAGATATGCTAAAAACACAAATTTTAATAATATGTGAAAGTGAAAACTGGAAAAATGTCAGGGACACAGATCATGCATAATGTATCATCATTTGGAAGTCACATAAACTGAACAGATGCACCTTGTTGGATTCAAGTTAATATTACATTATGGCATGTATAATATAAAAAAGTGGGAGTTGCAACACAAACAGAAAGTAGAATAAAATTCCAGGTCTTAGACCTAAATGAATACTGCATTGATCAGTCTTTGAGTGTTGTGTTTCAGTAACATGCACTGAAACATACAAGATTGCAGACCTAATAGTGTACAAGGACACACTTTAAAAAAATGTTAGTCAGTTTTGAAGTGTTGTATTTCAGATAATTTGATCCCAGATGTTACCCACTCTTACTCTCAAGCTTCCAATGTAGTTGTCCCTCATACAATTGTAAAAGAAAACCAGATTCACAGTGCTGTCTGAATATTTTTATGAAATATTTGAATTTATTATCTACCACGTGTCCTTGATATACTTCCTCCCATTGTTTGTCCAGTAAATTATCCGTGAGCAATGGACAAAGTCAGCATTTATGGTTCTATGAAACAGTTTAAACTTCAGTAAGCAATTAGAGAGAATAAAACTTAATGGAAACAACTGAAAGACATTGTACGTAGAGATATCAATATTTTCTTCATTTCAGATAGTACTTATCAAGAGCACCTACCATAAAGTAACATTTCCAATAAGAATAGGCGAACACAGTGCAACAGTAATTATTAATTTATTTCTAAATACAATTGAGTTTTATGAAAGATGCATGCACCACTTAGTATGTGGTTCTCTGACCATGTTAGTCAAATGGCAAGAATAAAGGATCCGTGTAAACCAATTTTAACTAAAAAGGGGAAGGTACACATTCTTATAATCATAAATGCTGACTTGGTCCACTGTTCAAGGATAATTTACTGGACAGACAATGAGAAGAAATTTATCAAGGACACATGGTAGATGATAAGAAATTTGAATATATTCTAAAAATATTCAGACAACATTATGAATCCTGTTTTCTTTTACAATGGTATCAAGGACAATTATATTGGAAGCTGAGAGCAAGGGTGGCTCACATCCGGCATCAAATTATCTGAAATACAACACTTCAAAACTGACTAACATTTCTGATGTGTGTCCCAAAGATGTGCTGTGATTACAGTGTCAATTTTAAGAAGAAGGCTATTTATAATGCTACATCCTAAAATATATTTGTACAAATTATGAGAAACATTCAATAGTAAAATCTTCTTGTCTGGTCAGCTGAGTGGTGGTTTCATCTTGTCTCAACATTTGACGAGTTTTGCATCCATCATCTTCCAGCAAAGTGTCAGGATGCTGTGTTCTGTGTATCTATATAGTCGCTCGACTGCTGACCTTTTCTGTGTGTGAGCCAATACATGCTTCCAGAAGAGGGTGCCTTGCTGGTGGTTGGGCAACATGGCACAGCTCTGCTGCAGGCAAAGAGTGCTGACGTCTATCCATTCTGTCCAGGGATGCGACTGCCTTCACAAGAGAGCACCCATATTGTATTTTCTGAATGGTGGAATCAAATGTTGTGCTGAGTTGAAATCCTCCACCCCACTTTATTAGGGTGTTGTGCAGGTTTTGACAGTCAAGCCACAGAACCCACTGACACTGCATAGTTTCTTCATTTCTTTAAAATAGAAGGTGTGTTCCTTCTTGAGGCTATGCTCTGGCACTGCATACTTGTCTGTCTGCTATAGTTGAATATTCCCAATGTGTTCTATATGGAGCTGAGAGATGCATTGCTGTGTCTCTCCAATGCACAACATCCCACATTTGCACTCAGTGCTATAAACACTTGGTGTCTGCAGTTTTAACTGGTCTTTGGTTGAGTCAAGCATGTCCTTAAATTTCTTTGTTGAATAGAAAACAATCTGTATTTGATGTTTCTCTCCAGAGAAAACCTGCAGGAGTTCCAATGCCATCTCAGTGGCACATGACAGCATCAAGTTCGTTATGGAGACTTAACACGATGGAAGCCTACCCTTCTTGGATATTTTGACCGAGTGAAATCCAGACACCAGGTCAGGAGACTCAGTTTATGGGAAGAAGACACATATGGACCTTTACCTTAATCTCAGAGATGTCCGAATATATTGCAGTGCAACTTGGTACCAACCACCTTAGCACAAAGAAACAGGACCATCTGCAGTAGGATTAGCCTGCCACATGAGTTACAGCACCTGCGCAGTGCTTTCCACAAAAATGGTTATGATAAGATACACCTTGAAGGCAGATAGGAGGACAGAAGAAGAAGAAGAAGTCAAATGTGTCATATTCCTGCATATGCAGGACCACCAACAGCCAAGATTGCAAGAATATTGGAGAAAACATCAATCAAAAGCGGTTTTCCGTGCAACGCAAAAATTAAGGACATGTTTGGCTAATCAAAAACTGGCTAGGCCTACAGATGCCAACTGTTTGTAGCCCTGAGTGCAAATGTCTGATGAAGTACATCAGAAAGACACAGTGGTGCATCTTAGTGCCATACAGAACATAAGAAACAGTCAGTTAGGGTAAACAGATGAGTCTGCAGTTGCAGAGCATTGAATTAACGAGGAACACACCTTTGATTTTGAACAAATGAAGCTATGCAGTGCCAATGGTTTCTGGAACTTTACTGTCAAAGACACAGTAGAAATACACCTGCACAACAACCCAGTAAACCAGGGGTGACGATTTCAAATCAGCACAGCATTTGATCCTGCAATTATGAAAATAACATAGGGACACTCCATTCTGAATGCAATGACATCCATGGACAGACAACGGTACTGTCTGTCCACAGCAGGGCCATGCAACATTCCCCCACCACTAGCATGGCACCCTCTTCTGGAAGTGTGTTATTGGTTTGCACACAGAAGAGGTTAGCGTTCCAGTGGCTACATAGATATGCAGAACACAGCAAGACAACACTTTGCCTGAAGATGATGGGTACAAAACTCACCTAAATGTTGTGACAAGATGATGCCACCACACTGTTAATCACCTAAGAAGATTTTATCATTGGAATATCCCGAGAAAGTCGACAATCCCAGAGAAACACTCAGTTTCAGACAGTGATTACATTGATCCAATGAATACATTCTCCAAAGTCCAGTCTCTGGGGCAATCATTCAGTGAAAATTTGAAGTAGTTTTAACATGGGCATATAAATTTGTTATTAAATAGGGACAATGACCATATTATGGAATACATTGAACACAGCAGTGTATGCATGGTAACTTTGGTTAGGAGGCTTGGACCTTTGCTCTCATTCTGATTATTTAGAACAGTCAGTTTCATATGCCAACTGAGAACAGGTAATACTATTCCAAGATTTGATGAATTTATTGTCACAGGCCTAGTTAGCCCTCTGGAAGGATAATCAATTTTAATTTTTCTCTGGCAATTTATTTACATGTTTTAATTTATCGTAAAAGCTGAAGGATTCAGTATATAATGGCATTGGTTACTGGGGTAGAGGAAAAGGTGAGGAGGAGTAACAAGACTGAGCGTGCATTGGTGGAATAGAGGACCATGTAGTTCTGGGATGGGAACAGGGAAGGGGCTAGATGGGTAATGACAATGACTAATGAAGGTTGATGCCAGGAAAGTTACGGAAACATAGGATATATTGCAGGGAGAGTTCCTACCTGTGCAATTCAGGAAAGCTGGTGTTGGTGGGAAGGATCCAGATGGCACAGGCTGTGTAGGAGTCACTGAAATGGAGAACGTTGTGTTGGGTGGAATGCTCAGCAATGGGATGGTCCAGCTGTTTCTTGACCACAGTCTGTCACTGGCTATTCATGTGGACAAACAGCTTGTTGGTTGTCAAGCCCACATACAATGCAACACAGTGGCTGCAGCTTAGATTGTAGATCACATGACTGGTTCCACATGTAGCCCTGCCTATGATGGAATAGTTGACGTTTGTGACTGGGTTGGAGTGGATGGTGTAGAAGTATGGGACAGATATTGTGTATAGGTCTATTACAGGGATATGAGCCATAAGGTAAGGATGGATGAGGATATTGTGTAGGTTCAGTGGGTGGTGGAATTCCTCCATGGGAGAGGTGGGAAGGATAGTGTGCAGGACATTTCTCATTTCAGGCCACAACGAGAGGTAGTCAAAACTCTGGCAAAGAATGTAATTCAGTTGCTCCAGTCCTGGATGCTACTGAATCATGAGCGGATTTCTCCTCAGTGGCCAGGCAATGGGACTTCGGGAGGTGGAGAGATAAGGTACGGGAGATATGTTTTATGAACAATGTTGAGAGGGTTATTTCAGTCTGTGAAGGCCTCAGTGAGACCCTTAGTACATTTTGAGAGGGACTGCTCATCATTACAGATGTGATGGCCATGGGTGGCAAGGCTGTATGGAAGGGATTTCTTTGTGTAGAATGGGTGGATTGCTGATGGTTGGTAGGTTTGATATGATCAGGGGTACTGATGTAGCCATCTTTGGAGGTCAACGAGGAAGGTGACTTTCTGGGTTCAGTAGGACTAGGTGAAGCGAATGGGGGAGAAGGTGTTGAGTTTCTGGAGGAATGTGGATAGAGTGTCCTCATTCTCAATCCAGATCACTAAGATGTCATCAATGAATCTGAACCAAGTGAGGGGTTTGGGATTCTGGGTGGTTAGAAAGGATTCCTCTAGATGGCCCATGAATAGGTTGGCATAGGAAGGTGCCACGTGTGTGCCCATAGCCATACCGTGGATCTGTTTGCAGGTGATGCATTCAAAAGAGAATTCATTGTGGGTGAGGATATAGTTGGTCATGGTGACTAGGAAGAAGGCTGTAGGTTTGGAATCCTTTGGGCATTGGGAAAGATTGTGTTTAATAGTGGTAAGCCCATGAGCATTAGGGATCTTGGTGTTGAGGGAGGTGACATCAATAGTGACGAGCAGGGCATGATGTGGCAGAGGAACTGGTACTTTGGTGAGAGTTGGAGGAAATGGTTGGTATCTTTTATGGACTTTAGGAAGCATGTAGAAGGTAGGAGTGCAGGGAGTGGTAAGGGCAAGGAGAGAAATGGATTCCAGGGAGAGGTTCTGCGATGGGCCTAAGGATTTGACGAGAGATGGGAGATCTTGTTGGATTTGTGGAATCGGGTCACTGTTGCTGGATTTGTAGGTGGATGAATCTGACAGCTGGCAGAATCCTTCTGGCAGCTAATCCTTGTGGTCCAAAACAACAGTGGTGGGCCCTTTTTCAGCAGGTGGATTATAAAGTGGTTCTTTCTGTAGATGTAAGGTTAGTTCGAATGTTGAGGAATTTGGGGAATGATGGAGAGGCTAGGTTTTACATTAAGGAACTCTGAAAAGTTAATGGCAGGTGATTTGGGGGCAGTAGGGATGGATCACAGTTGGATGGAGGCGTGAACTGAGTCAGGCAAGGTTCAACATTGGTCTTTGGCTCAATCTGTAGTGTTGGTGGCAAAAAAGTGTTTCTTTAACAAATCCTGCATGATTGAGTTGGGGAGTGGGGCTAAAGATGAGACCTTTGGAAAGGACTGATACATCTGTGGGCCTAAGGTTTTTTGAGGAAATGTTCATGACTGTGTTTTGGGTTTGTTTAGGTTCTGGATTTGTGTAGTGGTGGGACACAATTTTTTAGGGTAAGGTAAATGTAGTAGGTCTACGAGGCAGGGTTTGTCAGCTATGAGGGGACTTGGGGGAGGTTTGGAGGTAGTTGTTGAGCTGGTGGATAGTTGTAGTCCAAGGCAGGAGTAGGTAATGGAGAGGCTGGAGAGTTTTTTGAGGTGGCATTATGCATCTCGCTCTAGTTCCTGGAGGGCAAGAGCTTTAATGTGTTTTATGAGATTGCATAGTAGGTGAATTTTGCGCATGGAGAGAACGTATTGCAAGGAGGTTTGGGCCTCATTGATATGGTTTTGCAGGACTTAAGTTGGCGAGGGTTAAGGACTGGCGGAATCTGAACAGATGGAGGTCACTGTGCAAGGAAGGGTGGCAGCTGGAGATGGTTAATTTGATGGTAAGGCCATTTGGGGGGGGGGGGGATTCCATGAGCCAAGCAACAACACAGGGACAGTATGTGGGACTGCGTTTTGGCTGGGAATCGGGAAACTTTTCTGTATTGACGCAGATGGAAGGAGCAAGGATCCAGGGTGGTGGATAAAAATGCATAAAAGTATATAAATAACATAGCATTACATCCAAAAAGTATTCACAAATGTACACCCTAACACAAAATGAAGAAATGGATGAAATAAGGGGAAATGAAATGAAATCTGAGGGAGTGGTCAATAGTGGAAGGTGAAAACCAACAAATTGGCTTGAAGAGACAATGAGATCAAAGAAAAAATAAAGAAAAAGATTGTACTGTGGGTTGCAGGTCTGTGGGTGGATAAGTGTGAAGAAGCAGATGGCAGATGTGACTAGATTATATGAAGTTAGTAGATGTGAACTGCAATAGAGAGGAGTAGGAGTGAGGTGATGGGGAGGGAGTGGTAGGATGAATTACAAGCTTCTGTGGCACAGGAAAGGTATGGGAAATAACATGCAAAAATATGCAATAGTGATGCACGAAGAGCGATCAATTTGAAGGTACAGGATTAATGTTATAGGCAGGAGTAATGTGGGACATGAGATGCTGTACCAACTCAGCATAGTACTGTAGCTGTCGGTTGTGCACAGCCAACATGGTTTGGAGGTAGTTGTTGAGCTTGTAAGTAGACCGTGCACTGCCCCATTCCCATTCCAACACTACACAGTCTCCTATTCCACTAAGGAACCCTTTCAATGTTTTTGCTTCACTCCTTTCCTGCTATCGCCCCCTGCTCTTGACAGTACCTAGCTGCCCTACCCCTCTCTCCACCTTGTCCCTGTATGCTTCCACAAGCAGCACTTTACCATTCCCACCGCTACTCCACTAACCCTCCCCACCCCAGCTGCCTCCTTATCCCCACCACCTGGTTGTCTCTCCCATAACTCACTGCTTGCAGCCTGGCTTCAGCTGCCAAGGACTGTGGTTGTGTGTGTGAGTTGCGTTTGCGTGAGTGTGTGCATGTGTGTATGTTGTCTATTTTCCATAAAGGCCTTATTGGTCAAAAGCTTACTTTCCAACAGTCTTTTTGTTTTACATATCTGTGACTCAGCATCTCTGCTCTAAGGTGAGTATCAATATTGTTACACTACATGCTGGATTTTACATTGCTTAAATTTTCTAATTGAAATTTTTCATAAATGAAAACACTGTTGAAGTAACATTACACATTTTTGGAAACACAAATTTAGGTCTAGAAGACAATGACACTGAATTTTTGACAGGATTACATTTCAAAATTAGAATGCTCTACAATTTTCAGCACAATGATAACTTACGAATAGGGGTACCTTTCAAAATACAGAATTTCCAATGTTCAATAGAAACAAGAAACTAAGGTTTTCAAGTATGGTGCATCTATCCTAAACCAAACAGTTATTAGTGGGTTGAATTTTCAAGTGCATATGGTTTTGGATGGCTGGTTTAACAATTAAAGGGACTAAGTATGAGACCATTGGTTCCTCCCGCCTGGAACAGCCAAGTCACCAAAACTGCACATCAAAGAAGGGCCTTTTCTGCAAAACTCAAGAAAAGAAAATCCCAAGGTCTACCAGAGGCCCTCAAAGGCAGAAAATGCAATGGGGGTTATACCCCATCAACTTACAAGAGGACAAGAGGCACCCCATCCAACAATACACAGAAAAAACTAGTGACACGAACAGTGTGATAGAAGCGCAGGAAAACACAGGAAGAACACCAAGTAAAACAGAACGTGCAAGAAGGGGAAGAAGAGCAAAAGAATGTATAGTGTTAGGGCTGGGGCAAACCACCAAACCCAGACAGCCGTTACCTGGTTGGGTCAGAGGAGGTAACAAGGCATTCTGCCAACCCCTCAGTGGGCTGACAAGGCTGAGGCGGCCACCCTCAGAGTGATAAAACCCCCTTCATGAATGAACTGTAAAACCAGGTCAGCCACTAATGCATTGTCCGCTAACAGCAGGGGTAGAGTGTCAGGAAGATCAAGAGTCTGCCACACGGCAGCTAGGTTAGGACAGTGCAGCAAGATGCAGACCAACATCATATGGGTGGGCACCACAACAACAGTGGGGTGGATCCTCATGATGGAGGAGGCGACACTGAGTCAACCAAGTATGGCCAATTTGAAGCTGACAAAGGAGGATGGAGTCCTTCCGGGAGGCCCGCATGAAGGACCTCCAAAAATTCGTTGTTTCCTTCATCACTAGTAGTTTGTTTGGCGAAGTCAGAGTATGCTGTTCCATATTTCAGATCTTTAGAACTTTATGACATAATACCAATCAAAGGTCCGATTCTGGAATACTTATCTCAGGAGGTGGTTTGCCGGTAGCCAATTTAGCCAGCCTGTCAGTTAGTTCATTCCCCTGGATCCCAACATAACCCAGGTTCCAGACAAAGAGCACTTGTTTGAGGGGAAAAAGGGAATCACAGATAGTCAGGACCAAAGGATGACAAGGATAACACTGGTCAACAGCTTCTAATCTGCTCAATGAGTCTTTACAAATGAAGGACTCACCAGTACAGGAGCTCAAGAGAACGACAAATGGCTACCAAATCCACAGTGAAAACACTGCATCCGTCTGGCAAGGAGTAGAGTTCATTACCTCCCACATGAATCAAGCGATTAGTGTAAACTACTTCTGTGTCAAGAATAGAGAAGAATTGGCCCAGGAGGACCTTGGGCAGAACAGAGTCTTTCACGCATTGTAATAGGTCAAGACAGAGCTGTGGACAGGGGTGAACCACAGAGGTTTATGTGAGCTGTCCCAGAGAAGAGATGGTAAGAGGGGAAAGATGGAGCTCTGAAAAAGAGGGACCCAATGCGAATGGCATTCATATCCCCAGACCTGGGCCTTTGTTGAGAGATTTAGACCTCTCTATCTGGAAAGAGGAGATAGCAGTTTGGATACTCTGGGAAGCAGTGCATGCATAATGTGCAAGTGTTGGCACAGAACCTACAATGGTTAAACCTCGGCCGCTGCTAGGATGATCATGGGGCTAATCCAAAAGGTGCCAGCTGCCAGTGATACCCCACAATGTTTTATCAGGCCTAGCATCTGTAATGTCAAAAGTGATGCTGAGCCATGTATGAGACTCCCATAATCTGGACAGGACTTGACTAATGATTTGTAGTGCCAGAGCACAGCAGAGTGGTATGTACTCCATTTGGTATTAGTGAGGCATCAGAGAGCATTGAGTTGCAACCAACATGTCTGCTTTAGTTGATGAAGGTGGGGAAATCGTGTCACCTGGGCATCAATGACCAGTCCGAAAAAATAATGAGAGTCCACTGGCCATCAAGGTATCAAACCTGATGGAGATGCACTATATGATGACAACAGAAATGCATAACACAGGTCTTGTCAGCCAAAAATTGGAAGACATGAATGAGAGCCCAAACCTACACTCCATGTATCTGCTCCCTGCAGTCTGTGTTCAGCATTGCCCATTATGGATGAACAGAAATAAATGCAAAAGTCATCATCACACAAAGAGAGAGACACTGTGGGTCCTACAGCCTCCACGACCATTGACAGCCACTAAAAAGAGAATGACATCTCAAAACAGTACCCTACATAACCTCATTCTGCAGTAGGTGGGAGGTGTTATGGAAGGCACCAACCTGTACTTGAAAAGTCCAACAGGAAAAAAGGTCTGGATAAAAATTGGGAGCAGGCCATGAAGGCCCCACTCATGTAAGGTGGCAAGGATGTGGTGATGCCATGCAGCATTATAAGCTTTATGAAGCTCACAGAAAATTTCAACAAGGTGTCGATGTTGGTCAAAAGCCATTCAGATTGCAGACTAAATTACAAGTATCTGCAGCAGAATGGCCTTGGCGAAAACCTCCCTGGGTCAAAGCCAAAAGGTTCAAGGAGTCAAGAATCCAGTACAGCCTTCAATTCACCATAGATTCAAGTAACTTGCAGAGGGCATTGGTTAAACTGATTGGACGATAGCTGTCCATCAGAAGAGCCAGTTTGCCCAATTCCAAAACTGGAATAACGACTCTTTCTTGCCACTGGGATGGAAATTCCCCCTCACTTCAGGGCCAGTTAAAAAGGGGAAGTGTATGACACTGGCTAGCCATTGATAAGTGTTGAAGAATTTGGTTGTGCATCCACTCCAGTCCAAGAGCTGTGTTGGGGCCCAGAACAAGGGTTCTCACAAATTCCCCACTCACTAAATGGGGTGATGTAAGGCTCGGGTGAATGGGAATGAAAGAAATGGAATTGTTCCAGATGGTGTTTGAGAAGACAGAATGTGGACAGATAGTGGACAGATGCTGAGGCCTGGGTGAAATGCCAAGCAAAATGCTCTGTGACAGAGTCTGGGCTGGTGAGGATAACACCATTCAGGAAACTTCCCAGGACACTTGTTGGAGGACAGCTGGCCAAAAATGCACCTGATCTTTGACCATACCTGCAAAGAGGGAGTGTGCGGCCCTATGGCAGCAACATATTATTCCCAACAAATCCATTTCTGGCATTCAATTAGATTATGGGCCCAGGTACAAAACTGTTTAAAGGCAAAATAGGTGGTCGAGAGATGGATGCTGTTTATAGAGTTGGAGGGCATGATGGCAGTTTTTAACACCTGTAGCAATTTTGGGGATCCAACAAGGGACAGTCTTCCATCAGTGAGAACCCGAGGAAGACAGAATCACTGAAGTAGTTGCCAAAAGGACAGCATCAGTCAAAATCTGTACAGACTCACCAATGCTGTCACATGGTGGATTGTGTGGAATGGTGGCAAGGAAAAGGCATCCCAATCTGCATTAGTAAAGGCCCACTTGGAAGGTCTTCCAGGTGACTGACACTGAATAAAAGATAAGAGTCAGAAAATGATAGCTGTCACACAAATCATCATGAATTCCCCATTGAATGGAGGAGAGGAATCCAGGGCTCTAGATGGAAAGATCAAATTAAATAGGTGTGGGAACTCCACTTTTGAGAAGGCAGAGATCAATCCTTGCCAGCAGGCCTTCAACAATCCTGTCACTGTCAGTGGTCACAGCACCACCCTACAAAGGGGTTATGGGCACTAAAATCTCCAAGGAGACGGCAGGGAGGAGGGAGCTGTCTAAGGAGGGCAAGAAGAGCAGAAAGCATAGGAGGCCAATCTGGGGGGAGGGGGGAAGGAGATAAAGATTGCATATTGCAAGTCTAAATGGACCCAGATGGCCTCTACTTCCAGTGGAGTTTGAAGGGAAATCCAGGAACTAACAATGTCCATATGGAATCAATGTACAGACACCACTGGAGGCTTGCAAAGGGCTGACCTAGTTCTGGCAAGAGGCTTAGAAACCACAAATATTCACTGAATGAGTATCTATTAAATGAGAGTCCTGCAATACAACACAAGCTATAGAATAGAGAGAAAGAAGAGTCTGCAATTTCAGAAAGTGACAATAGTAAGAATAGTTCCATCAGAGGAGAGTAGTACAAGAGACAAGATGGCCACCAAACAGGCCAGAATCGACCATTGTGGTAAGTCAGTGTCCATCACTAATAAGGATTGAGTGACATCCATGAATGTAAGATCTAACCTTGATTTATTGAGAGAGAGAGAGAGAGAGAGAGAGAGAGAGAGAGAGAGAGAGAGTGTGTGTGTGTGTGTGTGTGTGTGTGTGTGTATTTTGAGATGTTCAGATGTTCCAAGGTCGCATTGTGCTTAGACCCTAACCAATTTTCCAGTTTTCGATTTTGTGACAAAATCCACAAATTTTGTCAATATATAGGAACATAAAGGGGGAGGGGGGGGGGTACTCTAAGTTAAAAGAAAAAAAATTCATAAAATGAACATTGTTTATTTTAACTGAGAAATAAACATGTCACGGTCTGACAACAGGATTAAGTGTAAAATATAATTTTAACAAAGGAATCACAGGAAAATCTCACAGCCCAGTCACATTAATGTGACCATCATCTACTTATGTTAGATGTCATTGTGCAAAACCATTCACAGGCAGCAGCAATAGCAGTGGGGGGGGGGGGGGGGTATACAAAGCATGTTGGGGGATGCTGAAACACTGCAGTCATCATTGTAATGCAGAAACATAGCGATTTATCTGATGTCCAGAAGGGCACAAGCATTGGCTTTTGGGCCAAGAGTGGAAGTATTTATGGTATGGCTAAGTTTGTACACTGTGCACGTTTTGCTGAGGTTAAATTATACTGTGCATGGCAAATTGGCGCTGTACAAAATTGGCATTGAGGCAACAGTGGTACACCACCAGCCACAGATGAAAGGAATGAACAATGGCTGCAGAGATGTGTATGGGCAGATAGATGTGCAATTGTGGAGCAACTGACCATCCAGATGAACTAGGGGGCTACCAACAGTATCTCATCAATCACCATTCAGCGAACGTTGCTGTGTATCAGCCCCCAAAGCAGGCTCCTAGTGCATGCACCTATGCTGACTGCTGTTTGTCAGCAACTAAGACCACAAGTTTTCATGCCAATACAGCAACTCAACACCCAATAAGTTGTGACAGGTGGCCTTTCCAGATGAATCAAGTTTTATGTTCCATTGGATAGATGGCTGTTGGCATGTACAGCATGAAATGACTGAAAGCAAACACCCCGCAACAATCGCCAGAAGAGTCCAAGCTGGAGGATTGAGTGTTACAGTCTTGGAATTGTTTTCATGGCATTCCCTGGGTGATTTTGTCTTTCATGAAAACACAATGGGCCAACCCAAGTATGCATCTATTCTTGGGGGACATATTCAGTATTTTGACAGGTGGTCACATTAATGTGACTGGGCAGTGTAGAATGAGACTAGGTTGCAAAGGAAGTAAAATATTAATAAACATTTACATTAGGAACAATCAGTTGTTGGAAGCACATGGAAGAACATTGTCTACTTCGGTTAGAAATTACACCTTTTCTAAAGAGATCTAAGAATATAACCCAAATACCATTTGAACACAAGGATTATGGAAAATATAGTAATACACCAATCTGATAAGGATGCATACATGGACATTAAGTGAAGCCACAAGCAGGTAGTTTTTAGTGACAGAACTACTACTTCAATCTTACACACTGCTTTTACCCCATTGAAGAATGTTTAAATTTATGAAATGTGTTGTATAAATACTTTGTATAAAGTGTATTATTGTAATCTTAAATAAGTATGCCCAGTAATGATTTTCAGCTGTATGCTTATAACTCGACTTGTCCAATGTCTTATGCATAACCTGCTTTGTAGACAACAGGACCAATAAATGCAATACAAAATATAATACACTTCTTTCTCAGGACTTTCTATGAATTTTGTTTTCATACTTTGTAGTGCTATTGGCTTTTTTCTGATCACTTTCTTCTTTCTCTCATTTCCTTTTGAGGATGTCTCAGCTGTCCTTTGCTCCAATACTGTTTCATTGTACCTATCTAGTGCATTTCGGAAGCTGTGTATTAACTGCTTCTGTTAGTTGCAGAGCAATTATCCTAGCATCCTTGACTGCATTGTGAACAGCATTAATGGCTATGATAGTAGTGTCAGACAATTTTTTAACTAGAATGAAGTTTTCAGAGAAAACTCTTTCAAGTCTAGCATTGTCATGGAAGAGACTGCAAGCAACCTTGATGAATGTCTTCACATTTTCATGTCCACTCTTGACTCCAGCGACCCTCCTCCAGAACTTATTGATGCAAACACAGTCTCCACCAAAGGCTTTGAGGATTTCCATTACTGACATGATCTCCATTGGGTTTTGGAACTCAGGGCAATAGCATCAGCCTCACAACCACCAAAGAAAATTAAGGCAGTAAGATGTGTCAATGCTATACCTAACTGTCTCTTCTCATGGTCAACATTAATTACCAAGTCTAAGACTAAAAGAAGAATACCCTTCATAAAGAAACAAGCCAAGAGTGATTTATCCAGGATTTTGGATATCCAGCTCTTCATAGATGTAAGGCACTCATTTCGTAAAGCCAATGTATCTTTCCCCAATTCATCAACTGACCCAGACCTATTTAGGTTCTTACCTGGTGTCCACTTCCGGGGGCTGCAACTGCTTTTTGTTGTCATTCAGATCTGTTTTGAAGCTAGTCTGTTTCCACAAACTTTTGATTTGACGAATTTTCTCATTAATTCTCTGTCTATAGACTGGAGACGAGAACAGAGTAAAGGAGTCAAGGGGGCAACTGACTGAAATGACTTAGCCTTAGCACCCACAATCTCAAAAAATGTGAGATAAGCTATCAGCATCTTTCCCCAGAAAGACACACACTACTTGGTAGCTATGTCTCTTAGGAATTCCAGTAGTGACCTTAAGTTTATGGATATACCTACTTCTGTTCCTTCTCTAATCTTTCTATTTCCTTTAGATATTTTTACACAACTATTAATATCTCCTGCACCAAGACTGACACTATTTTATTTTACACCCATCAAACAACACAAAACCTCTGTGGGGAAAACAGAGGTTCTTGTAATACTGTTGAAATCAGCTTGGCAGGAGGGAAATTTTTTTTTAATTACATAAAGCTTTCATAAAATGAACAAGATTCTTATCAACAGAAGTACTGTCAAATCCATCACACACTGTATATAAGCCACATGTCCCAAAGTCCAAAAGCATGGGACCCTCTAGATTACCCTCAAATTTGGGCTTGCTTTTCAGCTCTCTTCAGAATGTGGTATTAAAATTAGGCCATTCATGGACACCTGAACAACTTGTCTTTTCAGATTTACCTCAGACTGGGCTGCAGCTTGAACTAAATCTTGGCAACACTTTTTCTCGAAAACACTGAAGTGAGATATCTGCTCAAAACTTGGCCCAATATACTATTCCAAAAATGTATAAACACATCAAACTAGCATACCACATCACAGGCAGCTACAATCTCCTGTAGTTGTTTAGTGAAAAACAGCTCCAGTCCAAACACACTGCCATAATTTACTTTGACTTCTGAAGCTACATTTTGGAGACAATGTTACTGTCTGTGGACACATCTGGTAAGAGATTAACAACCTGCCAATATCCCAAAATCATCAGTGCCTCACAGCAGCCAACAGACACAAATGGATCTCTGCATTCCTCATGACATCCCTCTTTGTGTAACTGAGCATAATTGGCCATCATCCAGAAGTTCCTGCAGTAGGTGCTTGGCATGATAGGCTTGGCATAACACCTTGTTTCTGGAACACACTGCAACTGCATGATACATTCAGCAGACTAAAAATACACAGAGGCTAATTAGAAATGCTACTTTTTTCACTGAAACTGGTAATTGCATTTTCCAGTGCTCTTGTGGAATTGAAGACACCATCAAGATTGTCCTCTCCATTTTCGGAGTTGACGATCAGCTGAGTGTGTCCAAAGGTGGTGGGTGGCAACCACATTGGCTATTCCTGATGCAACAGCACTGGAGCTGTGGCCACTTGCAGTGGTTAGCATGGATATAGACACTGTAACTTTCCTAGTATCCTTGAGCAAAGCATGCTTTATCCCTCGTATGACTGGCAAAAGCCAGCATTCTTATATTTCTGAGCGAGAAGTTGGTTGTACACAGCACGAATCAGATAATTTCTCAGACGTGTTCTCTCCAATCCACAAAAATTCTGGACCCTCAATCCTGGGAGGGATTGAATGCAAACTTCCAGTTCATCATGTAAGCCCTGAGGTAATATGAGCTTAGAAAGAATTTCATCTAAACAATGAAGTGGGATGTGGCCAAGAGTTCACAAAGATGGGAAGTCACAAAAAATTTTTGTGACCCATGCTATTTTTCTTTCTTATGAGTAACTTCCACCCCACTCCCTCACCTACATCTCTCCCTGAAAGCAGTTTATGTTGACTAAGACCCGCAGCAGTATCGGAAATGTTAGCCCAGCCCCCCCCCCCCCCCCCCCCCCATGCACCAGGCACTGACTCCCACAGTGCCTACTGACCCTCCAGTGACCTGCGTTGCATTGTAGGTTGCAGCTCGATGTTAATTAAAGCAACAGCTGCACTCCAAAACTCAATGAGACTGATAGCTGTTGGCACATAAAAATTACTGTTGTATGTGCCAACAGCTATCAGTCTCAAATGCACTGTATGCAAACGTATGTCCTAATATCCCTGGTTCAAAATAAATGGATTCAAATAGGCCACAAACTTCGCTAAAAGCACCCATCTTTGTGATAACACTCTGTTAGCAAACAAGGCAGAACATTTAGACAAATGTAAATGTAAAACACATCAAGTACTCACCACAGATTCTTGCTGCTCCTGTGTAAAAAAACACACAAGATCATGACAACAACAAACCAGTGCAGCACAGCCAGGCTGAAGTGACAGGCAGACATGCCATTCCACGCCAACAACAACAACAACAACAACAACAACAATAATCCTTGACAAAGCTTGTCTGGACTCGGCCAGGCTGGGCTAGCAGCTGTATTGGACTAAGTGAGGGAAAAGATTGGGGGATGCCAAAACCTTGGTGGAGGGTAGTTGCACAGTATGGCGTTGAGGGTGAACAGGGAGTGCTGCACTGCATCAAGCCAAGCAGAAGGCAACCAAATGTGTCTGCCCAAAATCAAATGAGACACCATGACTTTTCCAGAATTTTTAGGCAAACTGCAAAAATTCCTCAAGTTTTCCCACAATAAAAAAAAAAATCCCCTAGTTTTCCCTCCCTTCCCAGTTTTTCCAGGACACTGAACACTCCAAGAAGGTTACTTCTCTGGCTGAGGAGAAGGAGCAGTTCTGTGAAGGGAGGGGATGTAAAATGCCACAGAAGAGGAAAGGGAATGGGGACAGGATGGAGGTAAGGAGGAAGGAGGAGGAATAGTAAAGGACACTACAAAAGCAGAGATAACAGGTGGAGATGGTCAAATTCCTTTCGGGCCTCAGAGTCAGACTGTCGAGAGTTCTGAATAGCTGAATCCTCTTTTTCTTTTTATAGATTAGGCAATTTGGCAAGCAAGGAGAATGCAGGCTGAAACAGTTCAGGCACTTGGGGATTGGGGTGCAAGGACTCCCCACATGGAGAGGGCGGCCACAGTCACCGCACATAGGAGTTGTCTCACACTGCAGAAACGTGATCAAAATGGAGACACCAGAAATAGTACATGGCAGTTGGAATAAAAGGCTTCATGTTGCAATGGTAAACCATAACGTTTACTTTCTGAAAGGGTAACCCTCTCAAAAGTCAGGATGAAAGTGCTGGTATCAACACAATTATCCTTAAGTCCTCTCTGGACTTGTCAGACAAAATGGACGCTGCTCCATGCTAGGTTAGTCCTGAGTTTCTCATTAGATTGAAAGAGGAGGTCATATGGAAAATAATGACTTGTGTCATATTTAAGGACTGGGGAGGAGTAATGCTCACCAGGATGTCTCCTAAGCACTCAAAAGCCCAAAGGGAAGTCGACCGATTAGCACAAGAGTTTTTGATCAGTAAGGAATCAGATCACATCTTCAACAAACTTATCTTCAATATTTTCTACAAAAGGGAGTGGTTTGATAGTGGCAAAAGTCCTCCTGACTGTCCTGGAACAAACTAAGTAATAGGGAGTAACCAGGGAGGGGAAGGCTGAGGAAGCAAAAGAAGGAGCAGAGAGAGAACCGTTTCTGTCTGAAGAGATAGCTGTGGAAGAGTGGCCAGAAGTGTGGAGCTTAGCACGTTTCATGTATACAGTGTCTGCCCTGGTACCACTCACTCTGATAAGGAACTAACCCTGTGGGCGCCACCCAGCAGCAGCAAGGGCCGCCTGGTACAGCGGTCATTTCCAGGAGTTCTCATGTCCCAAAAAGATGAGCAACCACTCCTAGGCGTACATGAGGCAGTGACAGCTGAGCTAGGATACACAACAGCTCTACCACACGGACTAGATATTGTGCTGGTGACCTTGTGTGTGTGTGTGTGTGTGTGTGTGTGTGTGTGTGTGTGTGTGTGTGTGTGTGTGTGTGTGAGAGAGAGAGAGAGAGAGAGAGAGAGAGAGAGAGAGAGAGGTGGGGGGGGGGGGAAGATGGTGGTTGCCACGGCAGGGAGGTAGGGGGAAGGAGGGAACGGCAGTGAATCCCACAATGAAGACACTAGAGAGGGGGTTCTTCCACAAACAATTTTGAAAGGGATTTCAAACTCCAAGAGAGACTAGCAAAACCCCAAAGAAAACAAAAGGGAGAGTGGGAAAGCAAGACAAGACAGTAAAGAGATAGCAGGATTGAGTGAACAACCAATTTGTCGTAAAGGGAAACCCCGAGGGAGAAGAAAAGGGGGGGGGGGGTTGCAGGATGGGCAGGAGCTACACTGGGAAGAAGTGGATAAGGAGAAGGGAATGCATCCTAGGAGGGAAGAGAGGTTGCAATAGCTCAGGGGCTCATGCACACCACAGGTGTACCCATGAAAGAGCTGTGGGCCCCATGGGGGTTGCCTACGATTTTCTGAATGGTAAATTTTGAATATTTCTTTCAATAATATTTTTTGTTGAAACTATTTCTACTCTCACCAATACCATGAGGTAAATAATAATCTGAATAATAAGGCTCAGAAAAATATGGTTTGGGGGAAGAAGGTTTAAACCTCCATCATCAGGGGGATTCATGTGAATTAATATGGCGTGTATGTGTTATATTACAACTTTGGAGTAACCTGTGACACTGTCTCTAGTGGTCACAGGCTCCTTTCATTGTCATGATACACCACAACACCATCACACTTTGTTTTCAGTTGCTAATGCTTGCACACACCCAAGAAATTCCCTGGTTCACATTATGAAAGGTATTTAACAAGTAAACTATGTTACAGTAAGTGAAAATTTGTTACAGTTATCAGAATATTTAGAGGTACTGAGAGTATGTTTTGATTGTTTCCATGGAAGATAATGATTTTATGAGTGATCACAAGTTGTTGTAACTCTTCAGACAATGATAGAAGTCAGGAATCCTGTGAGTGAAAGGGTGAAAGAATAATCAGTACATGCTTGTTAACTTGCTGAGTCTATTGAATGAAAATTCAGGTCTGATGCTGTTCCAATTAATTTTACGGGTAATAATAACCCTTAGAGATTCAAGCCCACATGGATGTTTACTGGCAACCGTTCTTTACACATACTATTCATGACTGGAACAGGAAATGGGGAAATGAACAGTGGTACACAAAGTACCACACATTGCAAGTTGCTTGCAGAATATTTATGTAGATTTAGAATAACCAGAGAAAAATTCAGGTACAAAAACAAAGAGGAGGAGAAGAAGAAGAAGAAGAAGAAGAAGAAGAAGAAGTGGAAAATAGTTCAGGTATATCTTATAAGCTTTGAAACACATTTTGGAAATAAATAAACAGTGACTGCTACCAGTGAACTGGTTGCTTCATTTGATATCTACAATAGTCACAGTAAAGCCTTGCCAAAAATATTTGTATTTAAAGGCATTGTGGATAATGCCACATTCAATTACTCCCAAGTTGCGGTAATGTACAGTCACTTGTGGAAAGTTCTAATCATTTCTTTGTCTATGGATTATGAATTGCAGGCATTTGTTCATATAAATTATACTCCTCAAAGTCTGTGTAGCTCACTGATATTTTTTAACTGCCAGTATGTAGTTTACTATCTACAAGTTGATTGTCATCAGTATGTATAGTGGTCCTAAATTTGTATCAAATGAAAATAAAATTCAATGGTGCTATTTGAATTATCTAAAAACTGCTTGCAAAGTTTCTCAGGCATTGTGTTGAATGTTGTCACTGAAGCTACACTACTTCAATGAGGTAACTGCTTGTCATCTACAGATGAGACTGGAGGAGGAGGAGGAGGAGGAGGAAGAGGAGGAGGAGGGGGGGGGGTGGGGGAAGTGGGCTGACTGGTTCCTTCATTGAACTGTATTGTTTCACGGGACACATGGGAACCTTATAAGCAGTTATTGTGCTGGGAAAGTTTCATATAGCATATTTAAACAGTTTTGAAGGAAATAGCAGTCCTTGATTGGACACAATGATAAGATGACTTATGAGACATCAAACTCTGATTACTACCAAACACTTTAAACACAGTTAATTACCTTTCTGTTTTAACCTGTTCACCAAGTCATCACGCAGCTTTGTTGATGTGCAGCTGATAGCAAGAAATGTCCCCCGGCCTCTTGCTGCAAAAAGCAGAGCAGGAAATTCTTTCTGCAAATCATATAATCCATTGAGAAGTTTCTCTCCTGACTTCTGGACAACTGAGAGAAGTGAATCTCTCTTTATAACTGAAAGAACTCCTTGAAGCAGCAGTAGTTTACCAGGGTCACCCATCCACGTATTAAATACTCTGTATGGTTGTGAAGGCCTGTTAAGGAATGAAAACAACAGCATTAGGCACACAGTGAACATTTTCTCAGGGGAAAATGTAAGAAATTATAGAAACAAAAAATATATACAAATATAAAATCATATTAAATAATGAAAATATTGACAACAATGTAAGAGAGAATTCGAAGGACAGTCTTGGAAGTAAAAAAAAAAAAAGTATCATTCCACGTGGGAAAAATATATCTAAAAATGAAGATGCTGTAACTTACCAAACGAAAGCATTGGTATGTTGATAGGAGACAATAAAAAAAAACACACAAACACACACACAAATTTCGAGCTTTCGAGACCCAAGGTTGCTTCATCAGGAAAGAGGGAGGAGAGGGAAAGACGAAAGGATGTGGGTTTTAAGGGAGAGGGTAAGGAGTCATTCCAATCCTGGGAGTGGAAAAACTTACCTTAGGGGGAAAAAAGGACAGGTATACACTCGCTCGCACGCACACACACACACACACACACACACACACACACACACACACACACACACACCCATCCGCACATATACATAAGGTATAGGATCCAGGTGAAGGATGCTGACAATGATAGAATTTGGCTGTGGAGACTAAAGGTGAAACCATGGGGACAAACTTCAGTAGGATTGTTCCGTTGTGATGACACAATGACCACAGTGGTAGTTGTGCATGGTTTCTGGTCTGCTGAGGAGGGGGATCTAGCTCTTCAGCTGCACCACGGTAGTCAGGTAGGGGATGGTGGCTCTGACAAGTTTGTGTAGTAGTCTGATGGAGGTATTTTATGGTCGTGGTGAGCAGGCACAATGGTTTTTGTAGTAGTACACTCAACTGTATTCCTGCCCCCACTGAAGGTGCTATCCTCCTCCTTTCCCACAAACTGACACGTTCCAAGCCAGCATGATGTTTCCTAGCTCTGTCCCCAAATGTTTCTCCTGTACCCTATTTCCTGTCTCTTCCATAATCTTCCCACTCATCTGAGCCAAGACAGTTAACCACCCCCTTGGTAGTTGGTATTCTTGTAGGGGACATTGTGGCACAAGATGAACTTTATGGTAATTCACCAGTTATTGGTTAACCAACAGAAGCAAGAATTTAGGAGTATTGCAGTTTAACATTCCATCAGTGCTAATAGAATACTATGAAACTATACATCACTCCAAAAAGTCATTTACAACTTAGTGGATATATAGGCCACAGTCTGTCAAATCAGCACAAATTCAATACTGGACAACAGTACAACAGCTGGTGAGCAGCATCAACATCTAGCTGCTGATCTACAAGTTGTCAGCTAGCACTGATGGTTCTGGGCTTCAAACTGGATCTGTCAAGGTGAGGCTGCCCAGCAAATTCCATAATCTGAGACTGCAGTTAGTCTCCAAGGGTACTGGGTTCGATGTGGGATCTACACTGCACCAGCTGTCACATGCCACAGGCGATGCACACTGGCTCAGCCACCCAGCATAACTGTGTCACCAAACTGACAAGGTTGGATCAGAAAGATCACTGCCCACTATGTATGTTACTCACTGCCCGCTAACCACAAGTGGCATCTGGCCCACTGTCCTAGAAGTATTGTACGGAAGGTATAGAGTAATGAATATTCCTACTGATTAGGCATTTTTGACTCTGCAGTTGCCACAGTGCTGGCAAACACACCCACAGCTTTGTGTACACACAGCTCCACAGACAAAGTGGTCATCCCATAACACTGGAGTCCAAAGTGGCTGCACTGCAATAGGTCACAGTAATCAATTTGTATGCAATAAAACTGCCACTGGACACTGCAAGCTTAGAAAAATATCACCTGTACTGTTTAGTCATGATTCGCATTGGGACATGTTGATGGCAGGATACAAGTAAGACAAAAACTTCACAAGATTATGGATATTGCTTCTCAAAGGGTCACTATCTGAGTACGTGGTTGAGTTTCTCTCATATGTGGGATGTTTAAATGGGGTAAAATAGGGCTTCTGCTATATGTGCCACTGGTGAACGATTCTAGAACTTTCTGTTCAACCACCTGCATCTGTCTGTTAACCCACAGAACACTGCGATGGCCTGCACACTGAAAGTCAATGCACTATCCACAATGGTTTGAGGAACACTCCACACACAAAACAAAAATGATTTTGTGGTCCTCCAGTCACTTAACCTCAATCCTATAAACCTACTGAGCATGTTTGGAACAGCACCAAGCAATATATATATACCTTGGACACCCTTAACAACCATTTTCCATGAGTTGTGGGTGGCAGGGGAGCAGCTATTAAGTAGGGCGGATCCTCAATACTTTAGATATCTTTGTAATCCATTTCATATTTCATGACATGTTGGCACTGCCGTGTGTGTGTGTGTGTGTGTGTGTGTGTGTGTGAGAGAGAGAGAGAGAGAGAGAGAGAGAGAGAGAGAGAGAGAGAGAGAGAGAGTGTGCACTCCACTCTTCTTAAATTGTGCCTCTGATTCAATTGCAGATTCTATAATTATTCTGTTCCAACCATTACTGGACCAAGACAAATATTTGTGATATCACTGGTGTCATGGTATGATAATCTTGGTGGTGACCATGGGTTGTAAAATGGGTCACTCAACCCTGAATGTTGCATCTGTACGACATGTGTAAGACAGTCAAGAAATACGATTTTTTAAGATTCTAAGTGGAGAGATACGTTTGGTTTTATTAGCTCTAAGAGTCGATTGTGACATTAGGCTTGTTAATGGAACACAAAGAGGTTTCATTTTCTTTACTAGTATTGTGCAGTGGGTTCCGTGGCAATCTAAGACACTATTGCTTTCAATGTATCTAACATGCAGGCATTCTTTCCCACATTTATTTAAAATATCCATGTTTGAAAAATCTCCATTTACTGGAATTGAGAGGTGTATTCCACTTTTCCCGTCCTGTGTCCGGCCAAGTGAATGGAAGAGTGCTTAATACAAACATAGTGCACGGCAGACAAACTTACTTCACTACAATAATGGTGAAATAAAAGCACAAATAATTAGTGTTACAAACTCTCAATTATTCTATTTTTCAGAAAATAGAAGTTATCATTATTGCCTACAAGTTACAATTAAAAATAAAGGGAAACCACTATTCTATTACTTGCCTAAACTCTTCCTTCATGTAGTACCCTCCAAGCTGCATCTTTTTGCTGAAACTCACAATATCAGGTGGGGAATCCAGATTGAAATGTTCATGGCACCACATTTTGCCTGTTGGACCACCACCTGTTTGTACTTCATCCACGAAAAATGCACAGCCATACTGAAAGAGAAGCAGACTGAAATCTAATGGCAGTAATTATATTTGTTCAGAGCACAGAAATGCTTGACAAGAAAATATCAAGTGACAGCCAATGCAGTACTGTAGTCCCAGTTAATTTATAATCTTTAGCGTGTCAGTGAACCAGTGAATCCATCAACACAATGTGAACTTTATTTCTTTTGATAATATACACCACAAAATTCATTCAATTGCTAGTATCTATTAAACAGCCTACATAATCTGTTAAACATGTTTTACTGCCTGGAAAATAATGCATAAAGAAAAGGGGAAACAGAATTCCTATGAACACAGCAACATAACATTAAAGAAAATGGTGAAGAAATAAATGACCAAAAAGAAGTGTGTGAAAAATTTATACAAAAGTTCAGTACAGTTGGTACAAATGAAGTTCACGTCAAGCCACAAAATTTTAGTCTTGGAAAATCTAGCCAGTCCTTTTATATCCACGGTATTACTGACAAGGGAACCTCCCCATCGCACCCCCCTCAGATTGAGTTGTAAGTTGGCACAGTGGATAGGCCTTGAAAAACTGATCACAGATCAATTGAGAAAACAGGAAGAAGTTGTGTGGAACTATGAAGAAAAAGCAAAATATAAAAACTGAGTAGTCCATGTGCAGGATAGGCAACATCAAGTAATATGTGAGCTCAGGAGCGCCATGGTCCCGTGGTTAGCGTGAGTACTTGCGAAACGAGAGGTCCTTGGTTCAAGTCTACCCTCGAGTGAAAAGTTTAATTTTTTATTTTCACACAATTATCAAAGTTCAGGCACTCACACATAATCAACTTCGCTCTCCAAAATTCCAGGACATGTTCAGATTTGCTTGGACATATGCAGGATTTGACGGTCTACACACGGAAAAATTTGAAAACGTTAAAAACATATGTTTTGACAGAGCACAGGGAAAACTGTGCGACTGTGAAACTGTTGCATTCATTTGTTGCAGTTTATGTGACAAACACTTATGTTTTCATCACTTTTTTGGGAGTGATTATCACATCCACAAGAAAACCTAAATCGGGAAAGGTAGAAGAATCTTTTTACCCATTCGCCAAGTGTACAAGTTAGGTGGGTCGACAACATATTCCTGTCATGTGGAGCACATGCCGTCACCAGTGTCGTATAGAATATATCAGACGTGTTTTCCTGTGAAGGAATCGGTTGACCTATGACCTTGCGATCAAATGTTTTCGGTTCCCATTGGAGAGGCATGTCCTTTCGTCTACTAATAGCACGGTTTTGCGGTGCGGTCGCAAAACACAGACACTAAACTTATTACAGTGAACAGAGACGTCAATGAACGAACGGACCGATCATAACTTTGCGAAAATAAAGAAATTAAAATTTTCACTTGAGGGAAGACTTGAACCAAGGACCTCTCGTTCCACAGGTGCTCACGCTAACCACGGGACCACGGCGCTCCCGAGTTCAGAGTAACCTTCATGTTGCCTATCCTTCGCATGAACTACTCAGTTTGTATATTTTGCTTATTTTTTCATAGTTCCACACAACTTCTTCCTGTTTTCTCGATTGATCTGTGTTCAGTTTTTCAAGGCCTATCCACTGTGCCAACTTATAACTAAATCTGAGGGGGGTGCGATGGGGAGGTTCCCTTGTGAGAGGGACGTCCTAGCAATCATATCAGCACTTCAACCAAAAATGTCTTGTGGCTGGGATGACATTTCACCTAAACTGCTAAAGGAGTGCAGGGATGAATTAGTGAAACCCCTGACTCACTTGATAAATACCTCCCTCAGAAATGGAGTATTCCCTGACCTTTTGAAAATTACTGAAATTATACCAGTGCATAAAAAGGGATTAAAAACTGACACTAAAAACTACAGGTCAATATCATTAACCTCAGAACTAGGCAAATTGTTAGAGAGAGTAATACTAAATCAAGCTGAATCATATTTCACCAAACACAATCTGTTAAACAACCTACAACATGGATTTAGAAAAGGGAGATCTACTACAACAGCAGTAGCATCTTTTATACATGAAATATTAAATAAGCTGGACAAAAGTGACAAGGTAATAGGCACTTTCCTAAATATGAGTAAAGCCTTTAATACTGTGAGTCATACCATTCTTCTGTGTAAGCTAGAAGAGTACCGGTTGAGAGGACTAGCCTTGAAACTACTTACCTCACATTTGAAAGACAGGAAACAGTGTGTAAAGCTAACATATCAAAATAATGAGCAGCTCCTAACAACCAAATCAAACTTCAGGACACTTCAATGTGGCGTGCCTCAAGGAAGCATACTAGGGCTTTTTCTGTTCCTTGTTTATGTAAATAACTTATTTGCACCCCAAAATTGCAAGGATGTAACCTATGCCGATGACATATCCTTCATCAGCTGTGGCAGTGATAAGCAGTCTGCAGCTAACAGTACCGAAATCAGTTTCAATACTCTGTCCGCATACCTTACAGCAAACACGCTTCTTGTAAATAAAGACAAAACGGTAATAATGAAGTTCATCCACAGTTATAATGCTGCCATAACTGATACTGTACTTGCATCCCCATTGGGTCTTGCATATGCAAATTCACATAAATTTTTGGGCATCGTTGTTGATGAACTCTTATCATGGAAAGAACATGTAGATAATATTTGCACGAAAATCAGTAGAAATGTGTATCTACTGAAAAGGGTCTCAGCCTTCTTGGACCATGATACTTTAAGGCAAATATATTTTGGGTTAATTCATCCGCACCTTCAGTATGGTATTGAGATATGGAGTGGGGCATCAGCAGTTCATATAGATAGACTTTTTAGATTACAAAAAAAGGCAGTAAGAATGGTAGCCAAGGTAAAGAAGAGAGCC
Source organism: Schistocerca nitens (assembly GCF_023898315.1). Classification (NCBI taxonomy): domain Eukaryota; kingdom Metazoa; phylum Arthropoda; class Insecta; order Orthoptera; family Acrididae; genus Schistocerca; species Schistocerca nitens. The sequence continues at coordinate 394,563,166 of NC_064614.1, forward strand.
TTGTAGAGACATCTTTAGAAAATATAAAATTCTTATGGTGTACTCCATGTATATACTGCAGACAGTCATGTTCGTGAAACAAAATCCTGAATTTAATATGAGAAACAGTAATGTACACAACTATGATACACGGGGAAGGGAAAATTTTCATAGAATTGTGACCAATAAAAAGTCAACGGACCACAGCCCACACAGAATGGGAGCAATTTTCTTCGATGCACTGCCCTGTGAACTCAAGAAAGTAAATCTAAATATGCTAAAGAGTAGACTGAAGCAATTATTAATAGAGAAGTGTTGTTACTCTACAGAGGACTTTAAGCTGTAGTGCCATCTTGGAAAACAGTGTATATAGACAATGTCTCCGATCTATCAGTGGTCTGAAAGAATGTGTACTGTACTATTATAAATATAAGCTAAATTGTGTTACACTATAGAGGAATCTACTTGTAGTGTACAGGCATTTGTAGTGTACAGACATTTGTCTTGTTATGAAAGAATGTAAATATTTTACTATATATGTGTAATGTAATCTAAATTTTTCTGACAATGTCCGGAAACTTTTTGTTACATGGACAGAAAATAAATAAATAAATACTTAGCTGCCTGTATGATGTTCCACTTCTACACCTCATTCAACTTCTGAGTTCACTATTCTTGCATGTTACAGCCCATCTCACTACAGTGTCCCTTCTTTGGTAAGGGTTTTCCACAGACTACTTTTCTGTTTCCTTTCTAGTGATTCTACATTTCATACCTTAGCTGTCACATTAATTTTCAGCATTTTTCTGTCCACCGTTTCCACTTCTACCTTCTACAAACTTCCTAAGACTGTATCTACATTTCCTTCCCCTTTCAACAGGTTTTTGATATCATCCTAAATTCACCCACCTTGTGTACTTACTTCCAACATTGCAGAATACTTTCTTTCACTTTCTTCACTGCTTATTCAACATATATACAACAGTGCTGAGACTTGTTAACCGTTCTCTTCATGACCAGATGTTGGCTTTCTTGATTTTTCACCTATTACCCTCACGTGGTTTGTGTTGATTTTCTCTCACCTAGACTTCAAGCTAATTATTCTAAAAACTAGCTCCACCTTAAACATTGCTAGGCTTTCTTCAGCCTTTCTCTGCAACAGCTTTATCTTCTTTATTCAGTACAATGTCAGAATTGCTTCTCTACTATCTTACTACTAATTTTATTAGATGCCAGCAAAGGACCACATCTCAGCCACTAAGTTAGCAACTTACTTTCTCCATTGCTCCATATGTTCACTTTTTTTCCTCTTCTCTCTTCTACTGTCCACTTTCTTTCCTTTCTTCTTGAAGCTGTGTTATCTTGAAAACTTTTCAACTTCTAATTTTTTTCTGTCTCCAGTTTATTGCCTCTTTATGCCAGTCCTGTCCAGTCATTCATTCATTCACTTTGATTAGCCAATGTAGTTTGAATTTTAGTGTTTCAAAATTTTTTTACAATATTTTCCTCACCAACCAGGTAGGACTCCCCTAGATCTGCTCATTTCTAGTATATTTCTTGTTTATTGTCAGAAGAAACAGATACTTATCCAATACCTATCCATGTTTTGTCTTATTCATCTGTGTATTACTCTAATCAGTAATTTACAAACGATGCATCAGACAGTATCTGACAGTCCTCACATTTATTCACTCATAAAATAATAAAAATCCCACAGGAGAAACTATTTACATTTGTTGTAAATTTAACTTTTCTATTTGTCAGGTAGTTTATAGATTTTGATAGCAGCATTAGTCATCCATATTTGAACTAAAGTCAACATTAGTAAAGGGTAGTAAACACTACTGCAATATCTCCCCATATTTAGCTCAGTTTATATTACATTGACTCTCTTGGCAGCATTCACATGTGTTGTTTTAAGAAGTATCATAATACACCTTTCATTGATCATCTTTCAATTCCATGCCCTCTCTAAATAAATACATCCTAATTTCAAACAGTTTTTCAAAGAAACCCAGTTCACATTAGAGAGTAAACATGTGTTGAATAACTTAATGAATCCACTTTCTCTGTGCTAAGAGATTATCTTTGAAGTGACATAGTATAATCCAGAAACTGCAGGCGTCAAGAGAAAAACAGATTCTTTATAAATTGATCGTGTAAACTGAAGAGTGTTCTGAAGCAAAGTTCAATGTTATGGTAGAAATTGGCTTCAAACCAAACACCTTTTGTACCCCACATTAAAGTATTGTGGCTCATCGATAGTCTTATCCTCACAACTGTAACAAGATACTATACACAATACATTTTATTTTTGCTTCAGGTAACCTACAACACTATCTTCACAAGTCATTTACACTGAAACAAGCTTCCTATCTGTCTGAATTACACCAATTTTCTAACATAACATTTTCTGTGCCACTTGTACAAAAATCAGTCCAACATTGGATGACAAACTAAAGTGTCAAGCCAGTAGTATCAGTTATTCAGGCTGTCAGGATAAATGCCTTACTTTGCTTCATATATGTTTATGCTACGCCTACTTTTGACTTGTTAATATAGTCTTCATATTGTCATTCCCTGGATGTCTGTTATAGCATGCACATGACTCAAAATTTTGTGTATTAGAGTAGCATCTTACAATGACCATCTGAGGATAAGTTTAAACTGGCCACAGTACATAAAATTTTCCTTGCTGGTATGTCATTCTGCACTTATGCTTGTACCTCAGTAAAACACATGGAAACATTATATTTGTGGAGTTGCAATAGATTATAGTCAAACTTCAGTCACACTACTTTCCATTCAATATTTCATCATTTTCAATGCATACACAAGTTTATAGTATAGGTAATAAACAGAATCAGCATCAAATTGTAAATAATGAGATTCAAGTCAAAACTTGAATCATTTGGCAATGAACAAATCTAATACTTTACAGAGATGCAAGCAACAAGTGCAAAATGACATAACTGCAACTTATTACGAAAAACTATTTTTTTAATGAATAAACATATGAGTTCAGGTACATGTTAATAATTTCTAGATGGTCTGATACTTCTCTGTAAGCTATCTGATACCAACCTTTTTACAAATTCTCTGCAACTGCTGAAAGAATTCTGGAGAGGCAGCATTGTCTCCACCTTCTGCTTGTATTGGCTCAACTATTACTCCTGCTACATTCTTCCCAAGTTTATTATATTCAGTGATACGATCCTCAACCTGTGGTTCATAAAACATTTTTTCACATTGGGGGCAACAATAATACTTTACAGAAATGGCACATACTATGTGGTTACAATTTTTCACATCATACACACCATGGATGTGGAGTTCATGAACACAATCTGGTCCTTCATTTCTAAAGCAGAGAAGATGTGGTGCTGGTACATATAAGGGTCACCACATATTTAACAACAGATGGTGAATCAACCATCTCAGCAGTACCATATCACCACACTTGTTATCATTTATCTAAGTATACTAATTTGTAGATCTCCTACACTACATTGAGCTTTTTGTAAACTAATAACAGACATAGAACACTGTGTTTCTGTATTATCATTCTGTGATACTACAAGAACAATAGAATTCTCCCAAAATGTAATGACTGCCCAGATCTCTCAACTTTTCTCAGATATCCTCCTTCAATGACAGCAATGGTATTTCATGAATTGGGGGGGGGGGTCTTCAGTAAGAACGTCATTAGTACACACAAATTAAGATACAATGATTGTTAACACCCTACATTTGCATGGTTACTATGGGTTTTTGAATTAGAATTAATTGGCACATACACCATGTGATCAAAAGTATCTGGACACCCCCAACAACATACGTTTTTCATATTAGGTGCACTGTGCTGCCCCCTACTGCCAGATACTCCATATCAGCGACCTCAGTAGTCATTAGACATCATGAAAGAGCAGAATGGGGCACTCTGCAGAACTCACGGACTTCGAATGTGGTCAGGAGATTGGATGTCACTTGTGTCATACGTCTGTACGCGAGATTTCCACACTCCTAAACATCCCTAGGTCCACTGTTTCCAATGTGATAGTGAAGTGGAAACATGAAGGGACATGTTCAGCACAAAAGCGTACAGGCCAACCTTGTCTGTTGACTGACAGAGACCGCCAACAGTTGAAGAGTGTCATAATGCATAATAGGCAGACACCTATCCAGATCATCACACAGGAATTCCAAACTGCTTCTGGAGTCACTGCAAGTACTACGACAGTTAGGTGGGAGGTGAGAAACTTGGATTACATGGTCGAGCGGCTAGTCATAAGCTACAAATCATGCTGGTAAATGCTAAACGATGCCTCGCTTGGTGTAAGGAGCATAAACATTGGACGATTGAACAGTGGAAAAACATTGTGTGGAGTAACGAATCACAGTGCACATTGTGGCAATCCGATGGCAGGGTGTGGGTATGGTGAATGCCCAGTGAACGTCATCTACCAGTGTGTGTAGTGCCAACAGTAAAATTTGGAGGCGGTGGGGTTACGGTGAGGTCATGTTTTTTTTGGAGGGGGTTTGCACCCCTTGTTGTTTTGTGTGGCACTATCACAGAACAGGCCTACACTGATGTTTTAAGCACCTTCTTGCTTCCCACTGTTGAAGAGCAATTCGGGTATGGTGATTGCATCTTTAAACACGATCAAGCATCTGTTCATAATGCACGACCTATGGCGGAGTGGTTATACGAGAATAACATCCCTGTGATGGACTGGCCTGCACAGTCCTGACCTGCATCCTATAGAACACCTTTGGGATGTTTTGAAATGCTGACTTTGTGCCAGGCCTCACCGACTGACATCAATACCTGTGCAGCACTTCATGAATAATGGGCTGCCATTCCCCAAGAAACCTTTCAGCACCTGGTTGAATGTATGCCTGTGAGAACGGAAGCTGCCATTAAGGCTAAGAGTGGGCCAACACCGTATTGAATTCCAGCATTACTGATGAAGGGGCACCATGAACTTTTAAGTCATTTAGGTGTTCGGGTACTTTTGATCACCTAGTGTAGGTATAATTCACAGTGACAAGGGCATAATATTTTATTTTAACAAGCGCTATACAAAACAGTTTTAGTTGAACTGATTTTAACCAAAAAGGTAATTTGAGTACCTCCTGTTGTTTTTGTTGTCTCATTACACTCAACACAGGAAATTTCTCTCCCATTTCTTATCATCATCATCATCATCATCATCATCATCATCATCTGTATCACAGACTTAATTAAATGGTAATATAACTCTCACATATTCAAAAACTGATTAGGCTATACAGAACTCAATTGTGAAATCCTGCTTGGACCAAGAATATTTTTTTTCCTAGAACTTTCAAAACAGGTGACATTTTATGCTCTTGAAATAAAAAGTTTGTATTATGCTTTCGAGCCCACATGGAGGTTTACCAGTAATCATTCTTCCCATGAACCATATACAAATGGAACAGGAAAAGGGCAAAGTGACAGTAGTACACAAGGTGCCTTCCACCAGACATCACAGGATGGCTTGTGGAGTATACAAGTAGGTGTATCTCTAATACTGCAATATTGTCACATTGAAAGCAGCACTCTGGCTGAAAACGGATTTAATAACTCAATACTCAAAAAGTGAGGGCATTATGTAAAAGATCAGTTAAGGAGGTTAACTGCATCAATCGATGCAACAACCCTTAGTTCACTTAGGACATGTAATCACCAATATTCCACTTAAGAGTACAATTACAATGTAAATAAACGCTCATACCAGTAATCCCTACCTTTTGAATGATATGAAATGTGTATTATTTTGAATCAGCAATGCACCAAACCTATAGAACTCAATTGATTGGTAGGAATAACTGAAATTACCACATTATGATCTAATAATAGTACAATGAAATCTTAAAATGCAGTGTTTCTTAATTTTCATCCATTGGCATTGTGATAGTATCTTCTTGTGGAATTTCAATCACCAACTTTCTCCTCAGAATATTAAAAAAAAAAAAAATTGTCGTCTCCCACCTACACAGGAAGAAATGATGATCATAATAAAAAAGAAAGACAGAGTTCACACAGAAAGATTTAAGGGTTATTTATTTATTTTTTTTCACATGCACCATCCAAGAGAGGAATGGTAGAGAAATAGCTTGAAGGTGTGTAATGATCCTTCTACCAGGCACTCAATTGTGAATTACAGAGTAATCATGTAGATGTAGATAAGTGTAATAACAGACCATTGAACAGTCATGAAGTTTCACATGGAACTTGGAAAAACTGGTACTGAAACCTATCTTTTATGAAGAAAAGTGTATGGCAAAGACTGGCTATCACATACACGAGCTTTTGAGTGGGTTAAGTATATCAAGATGGTCGAGAAGATGTTGAAGATGACACACACCCAGGATGCCCTTCATCATCATAAATGGATGAAAATATTGAAAGAAGTAGGTAATCTGATTCAATCTGACCCTCTATTGAGTTTTTGATCTACTGCTCGAACTATGTCATTCAACAAAGCATGCGTAAGGCAAATTTTAAATAACCGTTTAACATGAGAAAATGTTATACCGAAAATTCTCACCATCAAACATAAAGAAGCTTGTGAAAATGTTTGCACTGACACTTTGAATGCCATTGGAAAGAGTGATAATATGTGAAAAATTTTGGGTTTTTGCTTATGATCCAGAACCTAAGTGCCAGTCCATGCACTGGAATGGCCTAATTTCACTGACAGCGAAAAAAGCTCTAATGGGCAAATCAAGATACACAGTTTGCTTTTTCAATATTCATTCAACTGTGTATCTTCAATTGGTTCCTGAAGGTCAAAATATTAATCACATTACTACCCTGAGAAAACTATCACCTGAGCTGTGGAAGAACAAGTAAGGCCGGTATTACACTATCATAAGTTGATATGTCAAATATTTATTTCAAAGACATTTGATGGTGTAATAGGGAACTTTGTCAAATCTCACCCATCATCAAATAAATTTATCAAATCTACGGCCTCACTGTCGATTTGATCATAAAAGTCACTTGTCTTCTCTTCACTGCAATGTGAAATGTTACCACTTGGAGCACTAGCATGGCTGCAGCATTCTGTCACCAGTAGTGTCTTTGTGAACAAGGCTGCGAAGTTTAATTCCTGTGTGCCGTCAACTACAAAATTAATAGAAATGTATAAATCTGATGAGGTGCTTTACAGCAAGGCACCCTGAGAACAAAAATAGATTACGAAGAGTTGCCTTCCTCCGACCGTAATGGGAATGAATGATGATGATGAAGACGACACAATAACACCCAGTCATCTCGAGGGAGGAAAAATTCCTGACCCCGCCGGGAATTGAACCCGGGACCCCGTGCTCGGGAAGCGAGAACGCTACCGCGAGACCACGAGGGGCGGACATAAAATGTAATACACAATAAAAATAAAGTGTATTGAACATGGCCCTTTAGTGCTTTATAAATTGCTTCACATGTTTCAGGTATTATTTTAGTTACCGTAATGTGCACTGTGGAATTCGAGTTCTGTACTGTAGGCTAGACTAACTCCCTCCTGTAGCAAGAAATCTGAGTGTTGCTGTGAGCCTGTCTTCTGCAGGTATAGCATTTCTTCTGTGAGTATTGTCCTTTGTGATATGACGAGACCTTCACTGAGCAAATACTGAAATGTATGCTCATCCATTCTTAAGTCATTTATGTACAACTTTACATTCTCCACTAGAAGCTCACGTAACAAATTTTATTGAATGCTTTTATTGTCTCGTCATAAAACCCATGGCTTCACACGGATACATTACTTTTTTGTTCCCTGCTTCTCTTCCAAATGTGCAGACAGTACAATTTGTGAAACAAATTTGATGAATATGTGATCATATCTTTGATCAAATCTTTCTCAAAGAAATATGGTAGTGTAATATCGGCCTAAGGGGTTCTGCATCAACACAACGAATAAACTCATATTGCGCGCACGCACGCACACATACATACATACATACATACATACATTTTCATTTGACTTATGTATTCCCAAAGGTCAAATCTGCATTAAAAGGAACAAGATTTCAGTCTGCTAAACCAGCAAAAGAAAGAGCAACATGTGTCATCAAGGAGCTCACAGAGGAAGAATTCCAACACTGTTTCCATCAATGAAAAATCTGCATGGAGCATTGTAGGGATAGAAGAGGGAACTATGTTGAGGGTGACAATAATTAAATATGTATGTTTTATAAATAAAATGTTTTACAGCAATAGTCCTGTTAGTTTATAGTTACACCTCTTATGTTCTGCTCAAAGCATAAGTAATTTTGTGTGCTTTAACTCATTAAAGAATCTGTATGAAGGCTAGCAAAGTTTTCATTCTTTTTGTGTGTGCCTGTTAACAGCTCAATGCTCCTTCTATGTAGTGGGTTTTTCTTATTTTTATTTTCCCAGAACATATTTTAATCTTCTCCTTCTTCTTCTTTTGTAGGCAGCAATGAGCTAAAGTTTGTAATGTAATTTCTCTTTTTCAGAGGATTCATAATGGTGGAAAGGTGAAAAGTAGTAACACAACACTGAGAAGGAACACTGTTTTGGAACCCATGTTAAGAGAACAGCATTGAAAGCATCTTTCAAAACATGCCAACTGATGATGTCAGACCATTTACAATTTGTTTCCTCAGCAAACACGAGTCCATTACATGTTTCTAATGTAGTATGTATTGTTTAAATTTCAATATATTTACCTCAGCCAGACATCTTCTGTCCTCAGCTTCATTTTCTGACTTGTGTTCTTCTAAAGGATATTTGTACTCCGGAAATGATGCAATTGGCCAGTCAAATGCTGGCACATCAATTTTGTGAATATATTTTGAATGTGTGGTAGATAGTGCACCAAGGGTGCGTCCATGAAATGCACCTGCAGGTAAAAAATGAACAAAAAGTTTAGACATGAGAATGAATATAAGAAAATAGAAACTGTTGCGACACTTAAATGTATTATGAGAATTCTCCAAGTGATCAGCATTAATTGCAGCTTCAGACAGAAACATGATAATGCATCATTATTGCTTGGGCAGCTAGGTTAATGACATTACTTACTAACAGTCCATATCAAACCTTTAAGATTATGGTTTACTGAACAACAGGAAGGGGAAGGGGAAGGGGACAGGGAAGGGGAAGGGGAAGGGGAAGGGGAAGGGGAAGGGGAAGGGGAAGGGGAGAGGGAGGGGAAGGGGGGGAGGGAGAGAGAGAGACAGAGACAGAGAGAGAGAGAGAGAGAGAGAGAGAGAGAGAGAGAGACCAAGCTATCACTTGACAACAACACACTATTATAATTCAAATCATAATTAATTACATTCAGTTACCTAGAACTGTTTAAACTAGATATTCAATGAGAAAATTGATGATGCAACAAAGCAGTATGGCAAAGCCAATAAAATTTTAAGATATGTATAAAGGGACAGGGTGATGGGGCATCTACTATGGCATCTAGGATTAGTAAACTTTATGCTGGAAGGAGTGATAGATGCGGAATAATAGTAGGGGCAAATCAACACTAGAATGTTCAAAATAGACTACAGAAGAGATTGAGTGAGACACATTTATTTTTAATGATTTGATAATTAATTAAAATTTACTGCCAACCGTATCCCTTGTCCAGATATGTCATGCTTCTCTCTGAAAATAAATAAATGGCTTGCTCTGGTAGTAACACTTCTGCCTTTACTTTCATTAGATGGTGCTAATGATTAATCATATTACATCAACACAACACAACCGAAACTGTTATTACCCATCCCTACATAGGGTTCCCACAACATTTTCAAGCAAAGTATTGACTTAAAATATTATATGAAAAGGCTAGAAAAAATGAGTAAAAAATCTGAATGTCATAATTTCCATTAATATAGATATACCATTAATTTATTTTGATGAAATCTTACGTATCACCAGTGAAAGTTAATAATATTACTGAGCATACAGTCTAGATATAAAAACAAATAATGTAGGCTCATTTAGTAACTGAACAGTCAATGCATACACTCTAAAAGCTTATTTTATTGTCATTTTTCAGGGAAACTAACTTGTGTTTTGCTATTGCAATCCAGCTGTTAAGCTTAGCAATAGCATCCAGCAAAAAATTCCCCTGTATCTAAACCAAAGTTGGAGGCACTAGAGTTATCACAGTAGAAAATACTGGACTCAATTAGAAAACTGCTACATTTCATACTATAGGGACTACCCTCTTCATGCCCACAACAGGACTTCCACAGGACACACTACATGTTATGTTATTTGGGAGATGATGATGACAACATTTAAATTAAAAAGTACTCAATATAAGATGACGATACCTTTTAATTTTGGTGTGAGGGGTCAACATGGTCTACATTCTCAAAGTTATGCAATAATTGAAACAATGTAAAGGAATGGGGTACTGTGTTCAGAGACAAAGTATCTTAATAGGATTGTTGACTGGTTTCAAAGTAAAAGATAAGCTACATAGTAAGAAAACTCACAATATTTTATTGTGTTTTATTTCTTGTACTGCAGCCTTCTCTCCATTAAGGGTTTCTGAACATATTATTTTAATATACCCACTGTCCACAGATTTATGCAAGCAAATCTCATGTACCCATTGATTTTTCTGTTCAATCCCTTCCACTGTGAATACCTTACTACAGATTTTCCCCTTGGGTAACAAATAGTCCTCAATTTTAATGTCTCTAGTTAATGCTTTTCTCAAAACATGTAATGTCCTACGCTTCATCTGAAATCTAACACTGTCATATGATTTTCAGTTTGTACTTCTACGATGCACACTTGTGACCATATCTATTTCTGGCATCAGTGCCTTTACGCAAATAAAAATTGTTCTGTGGTTAGAGATACCAGGTGAGGATAGCGGTTCTAAGCGTGCATGGGGTGAGCCTTAGGGGGAGGGGGGGGGGCAAGGGGGGGGTCTAAATGACAGGGGGGAGAGTAAGCCATGTAGGGAGTGCAGGCCACATGCTAGTTGTGTCTGGAAGCATGGCAAGAGTTACAAGGTCGTCTGAATGATGGGTCAAGGGCCCGGAGATTGCTGTTTAGTCAGCAGATGGTGGGAAGTGCATCACATTGGAATTAGTGCCTCACACTCCTACTGAATTGGGCGAGTGTTGGCATTCAGTTTGGAATTTGAACTGAGTCATTCATCTTGGCTGGAACAGTAATTAATCCATCTGTGATCTGACACAGGTCACGAGAAGGGTCATCCTGTAAATTACACTGTTTTCAGTTAGCAAGTCTCGGGAGTATTTTTATTATTTCTTCTGGGACACATCACATTGGACATAGTGCCAAAGAGGAGGTTGGGATCATCATTGACTGTAGTGCCATGATATTTTACGCTGACAGTGTTCTGCAAATTTCTATGTTATGTGTGGCTAATCTGATGCCTTTCCATTGTAGACTTTCTGGGCTGTGCAAATCATGTTCAACTATGTGCAATGTATCATAGAGAAGCAATGTCAGCTTCAGGGCACTTTGTAATTGTGGAGACATGTTCTCAGGTTCAACTGGCCAAAATTTTGCATGAAAGGGGAGTTAATTAATTTTTGTGATTGCAAAGCTGCTTTTAAATGTCCTGCTTCTAAATCACCTCATGTTCAAGAGGCAGGGTGAAAGTAAAGTGCTTAAGATCAATAGTGATAATTTGTTGTTTGCCATTTTTGTTCTTAGCTTGGGACTTTAGTAAAGAGCCATGTACTAATGTATCCGATACTGACAAAACGTTGATTTGTGTGTGACTGCATTAGTGCATAACTTTAAATGCGAACATTTTAGGATAGGTTTTACCATGACAGTTACTGACATTAAATGAAACAACACGTTTACTGTTACCAGTCACTGTTTATTTATCTCCACGACGTGTTTCAAAAGATTAAACCTCCATCATCAGGTGGATTTACATTTGTTAGTATGACATTTGTGTGTGTGTGGTGTTACCATTTTTTGGAGGAACTTGTGGCACTGTCTAGTGGAGAAAACAAAACACAATTTCAGAACATGGATTTGGGTTTCTTTTGACAAATAATTAAATGTATATCTAACGGTAAACTTAAAATAAAAAAAATAGAGTACCTCCAGTGGCCACAGGTAGCTGTCTTAACGCATTATGTGTATACTGTCATACTTTGTAAAGAAATATGGTGTCTGGAAACTATTGGGTGCAAGGATTGTATAGCAGAAGAGAAAACATTATCACAAAGTACAAAGAATATACATCGTAACAACATTATTATAGAATATTTTTAAGGATTTGGAGGTGCTTGTTTTGAGGTGTCGAATACATGCATTGGAATAAATACTTCAGGTGGTATATAAATCCAATTTTGAAAAGTTAAAATAGCTTAAAATTCATACTCATTTATACAATCAGGTGAAATGTTACAAACTTTCAGTACAATAATCATATTGACTACACCGGTAAAATTATACATAAATAACAATTTCGACTGGGATTAATAGATAGATATAGGAGGTGGAGGCAGAGGGAGAGAGAGGAAAGATTGATTGCAAGAAAGAAAACTTTACGTGGCACGTAGTATTAAGATTATATCTGTTACATGTAAGAACTGCCTAAAGGTTGGGGTAATACATTGGTTAATGCTTTAAAATATGCAGATGGATGTACAATTTGTGCCAGTAGTTGATGTACATATAGTTTCAAGCTGACAAGGGGTACAAGCTGTTGGTGTGATGATATATATGTAAATGAGGTCAATCTCTTGTACTCTTGGCGGCTGTCATGGTAACATAACTATTTATGGTAAATATTAAGGTGTGTGTGTGTGTGTGTGTGTGTGTGTGTGTGTGTGTGTGTGTGTGTGTGTGTGTGTGTGTTTGGAGTATTTCAAGGATGTCTAGTTTTCTGCCTCTTGGTTGGATGTGTAGGATGCTGATACTTGTGTTGTTAACATGGTGTTTTGTTTGTTTGATGCAGGTGGGTGGCTATTGCTGATGTGTGGTATTTATTGTTTTTTAGTGCTGCCATGCATTCTTTGAATCTAATTTCAAATGATCTACCTGTCTGGCCTATGTAGAAGCAGTCACAGTCCAAACATTAAATTTTGTACACACCTGTGTGATGAAGTGGGTTTCGTGTGCTGATGTAAGATAGCTTCTGTCCAATCTTGTTGTCCGTGGTAAAGCATATGCTTATGCATTTTTGTTTGAACACATTGGCAATCTGATATGAAATGTTACCTAGAACGGGGATTGTGTGGAAGATGTTATTTTCTCTTTTTTTGTGTTGTGATTGCTTTGCCATTATTGAGTGTTTTAGAATGTCTACTGTGGAGCTGTTATAATCATTTGCAATAGCTGTTTGTTTTATTATTTCAAGTTCTTGATCACATTTGTCTTCAGAGAGTTTTAGTTGGATAGCTCTATTGATCATGTACTGGAATGCTGCCATTTTGTGGGCTGTGGGGTGACAAGAGGAGTTGTGGATTGTAGTGTGTGTTGTGGTAGTCTTCCGATTAATTTCAAACTGATGTCTGTTATTCTTTATTCTAAAGGTATGGTCTAAGAAATTTATAAAGCCATCTGTTTGCTGTTCAACTGTGAATTTTATGTTTTCATGGGAGTTGTTGAATAACTGGTTCAACTCACTGATGTCATCTTTAGTGCCTTTAATTAAAATGATGGTATCATCTATGTATCTGTAGTAGTAGATAATATTTTTGAGAAGGTGGTGATTGGAATTCAGGATTTTGTCTTCTAAGTTACTTAAAAATATTCTTGCTATCAATTGAGAAAGATTCGAGCCCATTGCCAGACCATCTGTTTGTTTGTAGACTTTATTGTTAAATTTAAAATAGTTGTGTGAAAGTGTGAATTCAAGCAGGTCCATTAGTTCAGTAATGTGAGTTGAAGGGATTTTTTTGTGCTTTTGCAGGTTGGCATTGATTATATGTAGTGTGTGATCTACTGGCACAGAGGAATAAAGTTTTTGTATGTCAAATGAGGCAAGTGTGGCTCTATCAGGTACTTCTATGTTTTTGACATGTTGTGTAAATTCTGTTGTATTTTTGCGTGTTCTATCATTATTGAATGTGTATGCTTCTTTGAGAATTCTGAAGAGCATTTTGTTGAGTTTGAATGTTGGGCTGTTCCTACAGTTCACTTAGGCCTCATGGGGGTCCCATTTTTATGTATCTTTGGTTGTGATATAAGGCAAGGTGCTTGTGGGCTCAACCATCTCCTTTAAGAAGCAAAATGACAGAATAGCAGCATGCCACAAAATTAACGAAATCATTGAAATGGAAATTGCAAAACCATTCCCAGCATACAAGAAAAAAAGAAGATGCCCTTACACATACCATTAAGACTAAATGAAACATCAATAATGCAATAATTGTAAAAGCTCACAAGGGTAACACAACTGTTGTAATGAACAGAGCAACATATGTAGAAAACACTTTAGACTTCTTCCAAACCAACAACATAATAGAAATACATAAAGATGCAACAGCCAGAATACAAAGAGAGATTAAACACATTTCAAACAACATCAACTTTCTTCTCACCATCCAACAAGCAAGAAACATTGTAATAATGAGCCCGCAAGCACCTTGCATCAGATCACAACCAAAGATACACAAAAATTGGGACCCCCAACAGGCCTATAGCGTCATTTTAAATAGGTACCCCACTCATACAATTATAGTTGGTGACGACTTCAATCTACCCTCGATATGTTGGTAAAAATACGTGTTCAAAGTAGGTGGTAGTAATACAAGGTCATCCAGAATCATACCGAATACCTTCTCAAAAAATTATTTTGAAAAGTTAGTTCAGGAACCTTCTCAAAGTGTAAATGGTTTTGAAAACATGTTTGACTTTTCAGCAACAAATAATCTCACCAAATAGTGAACATCGAGAGAGAGATACAGGGATTAATGACCACCATAAAATCCAAACTTACCAAAAATTGACACAAAATACATCTATTTAAAAAAGTAGATAAAAATTCTTCTTGACACTTTCCTAAGAGACAGTCTCCACTTCTTCCAACATTACTATTTTAGCATAGACTAGATGTGGTTTAAATTCAAAGAAATAGTATTAATGGGAACTGAGAGATACATACCAAATAAATTAATAAGGGACGGTAGTGGACCTCCATAGTACACAAAACAGGTCAGAACACTATTGCAAAAGCAATGAAAAAAGCATGCAAAAAATATCAAGATTGGCAAAGTTCTACAGAAGCTCCAAATTCAGTGTGAACTTCAACGTGAAATGCTTTAATAGTTTCTCTGTTTTCAAAACTGGCAGAAAACCCACAGAAACTCTGGTCATATGTGAAGTATGCCAGTGGCAAAATGCAGTCAATACCTTCAATGTGCAACGGGTAAAGCAGAATTACTAAACATGGTTTTCTGAAATTCCTTCACACACAAATAACTTAGAAATAGATATGGTCAAGTGTAGCGAAGCAGTTTAAAACACTTAAGAAAGGCAAGGCTTCCAGTCCAGATAGTATACCAGTCAGTTTCCTTTCAGAGTACGGCTGATACAGTAGCTCCATATTTAGCAATCATACCAGGTGTACCGGTATGAAATGAGCGTTTTTTTGTGAAAATGAAACACTAATTTTGAATTGAAAAGTAAAAACATTTTATTCAAAGCACTGACCATTGCTTTCTATACATTTTGACCACCTTTCTGGCAATTTGTGGACACCATGCCAAAGAAATGTTTGTCTTTTGAAGCAAACCAATTAGACACCCAATTTTCGACTTCTTCGTAGGAATCGAAGTGTTCCTCAGCCAATGCGTGTCCCATTGATGAAAAAAATGGTAGTCGGAAGGTGTCAAGTCTGGTGAATACGGCGAGTGGGGCAGCAGCTCCCAGCCAAGTGTTTTGATTGTATCTTGAACCAGTTTTGCTTTGTGTGCAGGTGCATTGTCGTGTGAAGAAATTACTTTGCCATGTCTTCCAGCCCATTCTGGTCTTTTTTTGATCAATGCGTAGTTCAAATTGATCATTTGTTGTCTGTAGCAATTGGCATTCACAGTTTCATCAGGTTTTAGAAGCTCATGATACACCACACCTTTCTGATTCCACCAAACACAGAGCATTGTCTTCTTGCCAAATCGATCTGGTTTTGCAGTCGATGTTGATGGTTGTCCCGGATTAACCCATGATTTTTCCCATTTAGGATTCTTAAAATAAATCCATTTTTCATCCCCAGTAACAATTTGATGCAAAACTGATTTTCTTTCGTGTCTTTGAAGCAAAATTTGACAAATGGTTTTTCAGTTTTCATCTGTCTTTCATTCAATTCATGTGGCACCCATTTTCCACACTTTTGGATCTTTCCCATAGCTTTCAAACGGCCAGAAATTGTTTGTTGTGCAACATTTAGCATTGCTGCCATTTGCTTCTGACTCAAAGTATCATCTACATCCAATATTGCTTGCAATTCAGCGTCTTCGAACTTTTTTTGGTGGTCTTCCACGTTCTTCATTTCTTACATCAAAATCATTATTTCTGAACCATTGAAACCATCTTTTGCATGTTGCTTCTGATAGAGCATGATCACCATATGCGTCGACAAGCATTCGATGCGACTCTGCAGCATTTTTTTTTTTTTTAAATGAAAACAAAAAATTAATGCTTTCCGCAAATCATCACTTTCTGGTACAAAATTCGAGATTGTTAACACGATGAAAACATATGGTGATGTTCGTTCCATGACTTGATGTATACTAAATATCTTTGACAGATGTCATACCAACCAAACAAAAAAAGTTCAAGGCTCGTTCAGAACAAATGTTCCCTATCGACACATTTGTATCTTAACGCTCATTTCATTGGTGGTGGTGGTGGTGGTGGTGGTTAGTGTTTAACGTCCCGTCGACAACGAGGTCATTAGAGACGGAGCGCAGGCTCGGGGTAGGGAAGGATTGGGAAGGAAATCGGCCGTGCCCTTTGAAAGGAACCATCCCGGCATTTGCCTGAAACGATTTAGGGAAATCACGGAAAACCTAAATCAGGATGGCCGGAGACGGGATTGGACCGTCGTCCTCCCGAATGCGAGTCCAGTGTGCTAACCACTGCGCCACCTCGCTCGGTTGCTCATTTCATGCCGGTACTGTTATACAACCACTCAATCATAGAAGGATCAGTATCTAACTCTCTAATGACCTCGTTGTCGACGGCACGATAAACACTAAAAAAGTATCTAACAACTGGAAAGTTGTACAATTCACACGAATACCCAAGAAAGGAAATAGGAGTAATCTGCTTGAATTACAGACCTATATCACCAACATTGATTTGCAGTAGGATTTTGGAACATATTTTGCACTTTAACATTATCACCTCGAAGAAAACAATTTACTGACAAATAGCCAACAAGGATTCAAGAAACATAGATCTTGTGAAACAGAACCAGTTCTTTATTCTCATGAAGCAGTGAGTGTTGCTGATGGGGGGGGGGGGGGGGGCATCAAATTGATTCCGTATTTTTAGATTTCCAGAAAGATTTTGACACCATTCCTCACGAGCAACTTGTATTAAATTGCATGACTATGAAGTATCGTCTCAGTTGTGTGACTGGATTCACAATTTCCTGTCAGAAGGGTCACAGTTCACAGTAACCAATGAAAAGTTATTGAGAATAACAGAAGTAACATCTGGTATTCCCCCAAGGAAGTGTTATAGACTCTCTGTTTTTCCCAATCTACATAAACAGTTTAGGAGATAATCTGAGCAGTCCTAGTAGATTGTTTGCAGATGGTGCTGTCATTTACCATCATGTAAACTTCACCAAATGATCAAAACAAAATGATTTAGACAAGACATCTGTATGGTGCAAAAAGTGGCAACTGACTCAGTCATGTAAAGTGTGAAGGCATCCACATGAGCATTAACAAGAATTCACTAAATTTCAGTTACACAATAGATCACACAAATCTGAAGACTGCAAACTCAACTAAATACTTAGGGATTACAATTCTGAGTAACTTAAATTGGAATGGTCACACAGATTATGTTGTGGGGAAAGCAAATCACATACTGCAATTTATTGGCAGAACACTTAGAAAATGTAAAGAGTCTGCTGAAGTGATTGCTTACAGTACACTTATCCGCCCTCTTCTGGTGTACTGTTGTGGGGTGTGGGATCCACATCTGATAGGGTTGACAGGGGACATTGAAAAAGTTCAAAGAGCAGCAGCTTGTTATGTATTATTGCACAATGAAGCAGAGAGTGCCACAGGCATTCTAACGGTTTGGATGGCTTAAAGTTTTGAAGTATGTATGCAAACTTCCATAGTCATGGGGACACTATTATCACAGAGTTACATAAGTGCACTCGATAAACATCCATGGACTGCTCGACAGGTACTTGTCAGTGCCGTTCGACCACCGCATCTTCATTCTTCTCGCAACCGATATCAAACCTACATAAACACACAAACATGTGATACGCTGCAGGTAGGATTCTATCATCCCACACTCACATCTAAAACATCGTGTGTTCGAGATGGTAGAATGCCAAGTGGTTCTAGAATTTACACTGAAATTCTCGAATCACTACAGTATGATACATGAACTAGGGTGGCAGTCATTAAAACAAGGCAATTTTCAGTGTGACAGGACCTATTCATGAAATTTCAATCACTAATTTTCTCCTCAGTGGGTGAAAATATTTTGTTAGCACTCGCCTACATAGAGAGAAATGATCATCATAATAAAATAAGATAAATCAGAGCTCACATGGAAAGATTGAAGAGTTTGTTTTTCCTGCACGCTGTTTGAGAATGGAACAGTAGAGGAGTACCTTAAAGGTGGATCGATGAACCCTCTTCCAGGGATTTAATTGTGAATTGCAGATTAATCATGTAGATAAAACTTTGTTCGGCTCTTCTTCAATTTCTCTCTTCAGTCTGGGGGTTTAGAAGTATCACTTAATTGATCAATAGCAAGTGGTCAAGTGCAACAATTACAGTATAAGGATAATGGTTTCTTCGAAACCCAAGAAGAATGCATCTCTTTTTGATTGTACTGTATTTTATCAAAAACTAATTTCTACATCTTTAATTGCCTCTAAACTACATTAATCAATTTTTGTGTTTAGTCAGATTTTCCATATTATATAGCAGACTTTAAATGTAAAGTCTCCCACAGTCTTAATTTCTCTTCCGCCATACTACTGGATAACAGTTTTGCTCTGCCACTACTTCTTGATTTGCATTTGGGAAGCTGTTGCTACACTGGGTGATTCACAAAGATATGCAAATATTTTAATATGTTATTCTACAAGTAAAACTAAAGAAAAAAGTTCATATAAACATAGGGCCGCAAATGTTTAGTTATGGACTTATTGCTAATAAAATGTTTTGCCTGAAATTTAGCAACTTCGCTAATATGAAGGCATTGTAAAACTCTATGAGGTTAAAGTAAAGCACGATTTCCATTTATTTTTTTGTTATTGATCTGGTGAATCTAATAGAACATGTCCCAGATGTGTAACTGAAGTAGTTTTCCACAACATCCAGAGAAGCAAAGGCATAATTTTGGAATATTTTTAATTTATTAACTACTTGGTCCAATTTGTTTTTTAAATTCCAGACAATCACACAAAGTTTTCAACAGAAGTTGCCGAGAATTTAATTTTGGAAAACGATGGTAATAACATTAACTGAAACTTTATGAATGTGTCAGATACTCTGCTTTTATTAATACCATAGCACACGTGAATTCATGTTAAACTGGAAAATACAAAGCTTTCGATGAACAATACAGGAAACGAATTCATTTCAAGGTCAGGAAACAACCAAAACAACTCACTAATGGTTACCAACAATGACAAATTTTTCTACATTCTTAATGGAAAGTAAGCAAATTTACTTGTATAATAATCTTTGTTTCTCTGGATGTTCTGGAAAACTACTGCAGATACACACCTGGGAGATGTTTTATTAGATTCACCAGATCAGTAACAACAAAATAAATGGAAATCATGCTTTACTTTAACCTTGTACAGTTTTGTGATGGCTTCATAGTAGCAAAGTTGCTAAATTTCAGGCAAAATCTTTCATTAGCCACCTCCGTAACTAAACATTTGCGGACCTATGTTTATATGAACTTTTTCTTTAATTTTACTAGTAGAATAACATATTACAATATTTACCTATCTTCTTGAATCACCCTGTATACACACTAGCAGAAGAGAAAAGTTAAGCACACAGAAGGACAGGAGGAAATTAAATGAAATTTCTCATGTTGAGAGGATGTGTGATGTTACTTTGGTGATAACAAATCTGAGTTGAACTTAGAAAGAACTTATCAGAATGACATTGCACCAGCTCTGTCCTTGATGCATGCACTGATTTGATAGGGAAAGATGTCAAATCTGTTGCATCCTCTTCTAGACAAGCTGCTCCACACCTGTTGTAACTGGTATTTGATATTCTAGATACTGGCATTGGGATGGGGTTGACGTCAGAGCCGGTCCCACACACAGTCTATCAGGGACAGATATGATGATCTTGTCGTCCATGATAGTATCTCAAGATCATGCATATAGTTCATAGAGGCATATGCCAGTTGAGCACGAGTATTGTTCTGTTGAGAAAAGGCACCACGATCCTGTCACATGACAAATGTCTGCACGAGAATGCAGGAAGTCCATGACATACTGCTGCATCAGATTTTCCTCTGCCACTATCAGCCATGAACTGACGTCACACCCAATGGCTCCCTGCTCCTTGATGCCAGGAGTAACATTGTTGTGCCTCTACAAAACATTGGATAAATAGGGTATCTCCCAAAGTCACAGCCATACTCACCAATTATGGTCATCCAATGTAGTGCAGAACCTTGATTCATCACAGATGCCATTTGCCAGGCATCCATGCTTCCTGGACATGGCATCACTCCAAACACAGCCATTTGTGTGGCAGTGTTAATGGCAGCCTACACATGGGACAATGATTCCCTAGTCCAGCTGTTACTAGCCTCTGACAAATGGTGCTTGATACAACAGAATATTGCAGGGAGTCCATTACTCGTTCACAGATATGGCACACCCAGATGTGAACTGGGTTACAATGTGCTCGGTGCACAATATGGGATCCCCTCTTATGGTGATCAGATGCGGTTGACAGGAACATGTTTGGCTGTCAAGAGGACAATGTGTGAGCCCTTCAACGACTACTGTAGCAGAATATTGTCAAATGATCTTTCACAAAATCTGAAAACATTTGGGTCAACCCTTGAACAAGAAGCCATGCCCAGCAGTTGGAAGAAAGCACCAACATCCTTAATGATTTGTTGTAAAATCTTAAAACATATTTGGAGTTGAAACATAATGAGGTATCTCTGAACAGAATGACTTCCTCCATGGCAACCAAAATGGGTTCTGAAAACATTGATCATGTGAAACACAACTCACACTTTCTTCACATGATGTAATGAAAGCTTTGGATGAAGGTAGTCAGGTAGATGCAATATTTCCTGATTTCTGAAAAGTGTTTGACTCAACACCATATCCACCCTTATTGTCAAAAGTACAATGATATGGGGTATCAAATAAAATTTGTGACTGAATTATTTTTTGTAGGAAGGGCACAGCATGTTATCTTGGATGGAGACTGATCTTCAGATGTAAAAGAAACTTTACGTGTACCCCAGGGAAGTGTGTTCGGACCCTTGCTATTCATTCTGTATATTAATGACCTTGAAGACAATATTAATAGTACCTCAAACTTTTTGCGAATGGTGCAGTTACTTATAGTGAAGCACTGTCTGAAAGAAGATGCATAAATATTCCATCATATCTTGAAAAGATTTCAAAGTTGTAAAAAAAAAAAAAACCATAGTAATCCTGTGACTATAATATCAGTGAGTCGCAGTTGTACCCAGCCAACTC
The DNA here is from genome assembly GCF_023898315.1 of Schistocerca nitens. Lineage (NCBI taxonomy): Eukaryota > Metazoa > Arthropoda > Insecta > Orthoptera > Acrididae > Schistocerca > Schistocerca nitens. The sequence continues at coordinate 394,585,053 of NC_064614.1, forward strand.
CTACAAATACATGGATGTAACACTTTGTAGGGATATGAAATGGGATGACCACATAGACTCAGTCATGGGTAAAACAGGTGACAGACTTTGGTTTATTGGTAGAGATCTAGGGTAATGAAATCAAGTCTACAAAAGAGATTGGTTACAAATCACTTGTGGCATCCACATTAAAATATTGTGGAAGGATGTGGGACTAAATAGGACAAACAGGGGATGATGAATGTATACAGAGAAGGGCAGCATTAATGGTTACAGGTTTGTTTGAATCGTGGGAGTGTCAGATGCTGAAGAAACTGAAATGACAGTCTCTTGAAGACAGATGGAAACTGTCCCAAGAAAGCCTACTTCAGGAACTGCCTTTAAAAGATGACTCTAGGAATATACTACAAGCACCTACATACCACTCCCGCAGGAACTGTGAGGCCAACTTTAGATTAATTCCAGCACACACAAAGGCATTTAAACAATCATTCTTCCCACACTCCATATGTGAATAGAATGAGGAAAAGCCTCAATAACTGGTGCAGTGCGACATATCCTCTGCCATGCACTTCGCAGTGGTTCATAGAGTAGGGTGTAGATATACAACCTTGACAGTGAGTATGCCTGCCCTCACATTCCTACGTAATCCAACATCAGCACACAGTCATAATATCTGAATGGTCCACAAATCTGCATATTGCATGATCCTACAAATGAAGACCCAGAATGAGGCCCTTTTGAAACTTTGTAATGTTAGGATAATTGCTGTCTCACATGAGTATGCTGCATCTCTGAGAGCTTCACAGTGATAACTCAGCTGGTGCTGTTCAAGTCCTTAATAGGCTCTATCAGGCCCTCTAAGAACACTAAACCTGAATGACACTAATGCACTCTGGTGGCCGGTCTACCTATCAGAGAGAACTGCATCTCTAATCGTTTACACATATGGCCAGTGATGTGTACATGTAAGAAGCAATACTGGCATATGACCATGTCTTCTGGATGCAATATATTCTTTTTTCCCATGCAGTGTATTTTATGTGCATTTCACCCCCCCCCCCCTCCCAGGAACCAATGACTTTGAAAAGATAACCATTCTTCAATACTACATTTGACATGATGTAAACCCTGGTTAGAATCTTTTGCTGACATTGGAAGTGACAGCCATAGGTAAATAATGAAATGAAATGCATAGAATAAATGTTAAAAAAAAATAAAAAAATGAAACAATCTTCGGCTCTGTCTTTTGTGGTAGATTGAACTAAATGCTTCATGTGTGTGTATCTGTATTAATATCCATGACATTAATGTCTATATATATGGGTAATGTGACACTTTCTTCCCTGGCATAGAGCAGTGTCAGTATCAATGAAATTTTATGCACTTTGTTGTTAAATTCACCCAAAGGCAATATCTGTAACTGAGCTGTCTTTTCCTACATTTTGAACACTTAATAAATGGGTAGCAGATGTCAAGCATGACTGTACTTTTATTTATTTTTTTTTTATTTATTTACATTTTCTTTGCATGGAGCCATCGTAATGATGGCTTTTGCAAACATCATCAGACTTAATACTATGGTTATATTTATACTTATAAAATACACTATATTCTGTAGCTGTTTTTTCTTATGTCTATTTTTTACATTTATCACATTACAACTGATATGCTAATGCCTCATGTTACAATCACTATCTTAAAATTCATTGAAAGAATATAAACATTTTTCTATTACATAAGATTTTAATTTTGTTTTAAAAACATTTCCAGTGTATGTTCTTAGAGAGTTTGGTAGCTTGTTATACCAAATCAGACCACTGATATATGGACTTCTATCAGTCATTTTTAATGTTGTTCTGTTACGGAAATAGTTGCACTTTGTTCTAGTGTTGTGATCGTATACATCACTGCCCTCGATTGCTTCTGTTGGCTGACTTATAAAAAATACAACAATTTTGAAGATGTACAGAGAATATATTGTCAGATATTCATGCTGCACAAACACTTCACGACATGAATCTCTATGTCCCATCCCATATATAAATCTTGTTGCTCTTTTCTGTAGTAGTAGTATTCTTTTTAAATGTACATCAGCTGCACAGCCCCATAGTTCAATTCCGTAATTGAGAAAGGGGTAAAGTGTTCCATAATATACTAATTTCAGTGCTTGGTTAGGAACTATCTTTGCAAGCAGCTGAGGAGATATACGGCACTACTGACTTTTCCGCATACGAAATTAATGTGGTATGTCCACCGCAAATTTTCATCAACAAATACACCCAGGAATTTACAGTTACCATTTTCTGTTGCAGAGATATTACACACACTATTCATATTGTTGTGATGAGAACTGCCTGTTTTAAATGTCAGTAGTTAAGATTTGGTGACATTCACCTTGAGTCCCTGATCATTGAAGTATTTTGTTACTTCTGTTACACCACTAGTAGCAAGAAATTGTAGCTCTTTAGATTCGCTCCCATAGAATAAGATTGAGGTGTCATCTCTATAGCTTACAATATGGAAGTTAATGGGTTGTGCAATGTCGTTAATATATATAAGGAAGAGAAAGGGTCCAAGGATTGAGCCCTGTGGTACACCTTGTAATACAGGTTCACTGGTGGACTGGGAGTTCATGATTTTATTATCTAGTTTGTATGACAATTTAGTGCGTTGCTTACGATTCAACAGGTACGTGGTTAAAAGATTCATGGCTTGATCCCCAATACTATAAGATTTTAGCTTTTTAAGAAGTACCCTATGGTTTACTGTATCAAATGCTCTTGTCAGGTCCAAAAATATACCTGCAGTCTGCATCTTCTGGTCGAACAGACGGTAAACTTCATGGATGAACTGTGTAACTGCTGTGCTTGTACTTTGCTCTTTTCTGAAGCCATGCTGTGAATCTACAAGCAGTTTATGTTTTGTGAAAAAGGCACTTAGCTGAGAAAGGATTATGCTTTCGAATATCTTGCTAAAAGTGGGAATTAATGATATTGGTCTATAGTTGGAGACTTCTTCCTTACTTCCCTTTCTATACACTGGTTTCACTACACTCATTTTTAGAACCATTGGATACATGTTTTCTCTAATGCTGCAATTAATAAGGTGAGTAAGAGGTTTAGAAATTTCTTTTAAGCATGCTTTAGTAATAGCACTGGATATGCCATCCCATCCAGATGAAATTTTTTTCTTTAGCATGTATATTGCCCTGCGAATCTCCTGCTCATCCACTTCCACAAATTCAAATTCGGTACACTGGGTGAGATGGCACCAGATCTCTATCTGGGAATCTGTAATATGCGTTGATTGTTCAGCAGAAATGTAGTAGTTACTAAAAATATTACATATAGTATCTGGGTTTTTTATAATGTTACCATCATGTCTTATGCTGAGTGGTTCCATGTTCATCTTGTTGGGACCTTTTCGGTATTTGTCAATCAGCTTCCAAGAGGCTTTGCTTATGTTGTCAGACTGTTCTATTGTTTTGCTGTTAATCTGCTTCCTTAGATTGACAATTTCAGTTTTAAAAGTTTGCTTGGCCCTATTGTATTTTTCCTTGAAAACCTGCATAGTAGTAGCTTTATAAAGCTGGTTTAGATCATGTACTTGCTGCCTGAGCCTAATCAGATTTGTTGGGAGTTTTAGTCTAGGATTACTTCCATTTTGACAGTGTTTAACAACCCTCTGGATTTCTCTGACTGGACAACTATATTCATAATGATGCAATAGGGTTGAGTAGAATTCATTCCATTTCTCATCCGACCCTTTTACCTGGTACACAGAATCCCATTTCTCATTCGCTAGTTTGTCTTTAAGAGCATTAATATTTGAGGTATTCAGCATTAATTTCTGTAGCACAATTTTTGTTATTTTAGGCACAACTGAATTTTTGTATCTATCACCTGACAGAAGTGGTCAGAATAAAGAAAATCTAAGTAACTGTAATTTACCTTATCTATAACATCTTTGCTGATTATAGCATAATCTATTCTAGTGGAACATGTGTCCGTCACTCTGGTGTCAGAGTTCACTATATTTACAAGGTTGTATGAGGTCAGTACATCACTGAGTTTCAAATTTACTATACTATTTGAGTTTGCATCTATATTAAAGTCACCTAATGTAGTAAGGTCATTAGAACCAGCCTGACCAGCAACACTACTAAGTTTATCCATAAACAGCATTACATCAGCATTTGGTGGCCTATACACTCCAACCACTTTATGCTTTGGTAACTTAAGATCATTACTGTGGAGTACAATGCCTGTCATTTCAATTGATCCTTCTTTGGTGTGGTGTTCAAGAAAGGAAACCGTTTTTAGCTTCTACATCCTTATTAACATAAATTGCCACACCACCACCTTTATGGTTTTGCCTACAATAACTACTTGCTAGTAAGTAACCTTCTAATCTATAGTATATTATTTAACTGCATTTTAGCCCATGTTCCATTATTACTAGTACATGTGGCAAGTGTTCCTCTATGAATATTTGTAGAATGTCTAGTTTGTTTCTGAGATATTGCACATTTAAGTGCATTAACTTTAAGGGTGTTATCCCTTCTAGTTTATTTACCATTTTGCACCAATCAAAATTGTTTGAGTTACACTTTTTACGACATTTTGCACACACTGGTTTTTTGGAACTGACATGCAATGACTGAGCACTTACTTCTCAGCCTGGCTTTTCTTTGCGTGCACAGGACTCAGTCATATCCGTAATACATCCCTGAAAACTATTATTATGGTCCTTTATTCTAAAAAAGTCTCGCTGTTGTAGCCCAGAGCAATTGGAGCTTTCTCCACACTGTCTCTCGCACAGTTTGCTTATGTGGGAAACTAGCTTGGCCTTCCCTTTCCTGTTTAAGTGGAATCCGTGTTTTGTATGTTCATCACAACTCATCTTACTTAAGTACATGGCTAAATTTATCACACAGTTTCTTTAGCTCGGAATTGTAGTGTCGAATCTCTTTGTTTACACACGACCACAGTGGTAAATCATGTCGCACTGGCACGTTTGTGATGACAATGTTTGTTTGAAATAGTTTTGGTAATATGTTACGGAAGCCTCACAGGGCTGTCTTGCTTTCGTTTTTGTATACTTCTCCACAGGATCCATGTAATGGATGTCTTAAAACTGCAACCTCTGAAGAAAATGTTGAGAAAAGTATTCAATGTGATAATGGATAATCAGCTATCAAAAAGTTGTGTGAATTAACTTGTACCACATGCATAAGAAGAAAGCTGTATTCTGTTTGCTTTATACATACGCTTGTGTTTGCAGGAGGTATTACTGCTAATTTTCAAATATATTTGTGAAGATATCAAATACCACAAACCTTTGAATGATAGAATGCTCAGAGGTGGAGAGCCAGGTGATTGATTTATCATGCAAGATGACCTTTCATCTTCAGTGAAATCTATATTTTCACCTCTCTGAGTTTTGCGATACCAGAAGAAGATGTTCTTGAATGCATTTTCATTTGAACATGAACCACACATCATTGTAGTGACATGGCTCAGTCCCTTGGGGCCAACCTAAAATTAACACACAGTTTCTGTTAAACCACAAAAATAGGCAGTTTTAAAATAAAGCATCCAACTAATATATAGTAATCTGTAAATATAAGAACAATGCTTAAATGTCCAAATAAATATGATAGCTCTATGAAATGGTGGGAAAATATTAACAGTTAAAATGAAAAACAACTATATATTCATTTTCTGACCAAGGGGATGTTCTAACTTCAACCTCTTGCTAGTTGTGCATAAACCAAATGGTGAAGTACCAGTAGTGTTACATGCTTGGACCCGTAACCAACTAATAGGAGAGGAAAGAGACCAATCAATACCAATGGAAGAAATTTAATGTAGATTACAGAACACTAAGTTTATCAGCAGGTCGTTCTAATGGACAGATACTGGTAAGTATCATTACACCCGGAATCAAGGAAGCTGCAATTTTTATTTCTGAAGGAAGATCTTACCAATTTCAAGCCTTCCTTTTTGCCTTAAATATATCAGTCTCTGTATTTATGAGAGCTCTTGATATGGCACTTGCTAAAGAATTGTTGTGCAAGGTGATTTTTTATGTTGATGATACGCTAACACTTAATGAAAGATGGGAAGCACACAAATGTTTATTACAAAGAGTCTTAGAAATGTTCCATGAAAAAGAATTGACAGTAAAACTGTTGAAGTAGGCCTTTAAGACAAAAGAAATAAAATTTTAGGACATATTCACATGACCTGACCCAAACAATGTCGAAGCAATCGTGCTGTCTACTGCCTCAAAACTGAAAACAGTCAAAAGTCCTTCCTGGCTTTGGTCGGATTTTATAGAAGATTTATACCAGGCAGAAGTATATCAAACGATCACACATTAAATTTCTTAAAAGAAAAGACTAAGTAGGACTGGTGTCCCAGAGGAATCAGCACCTTCAATAAGGTCAAAGAGAAAATGAGTTGAGTGAAAAGTCTGAGCCACCTTAATTTTGAGGAAGCATTTAAAATGTGTACTGATGCATTGGATTTTGGATTAGGCTGCAACATCTTTCAGGGAGGCTTCAATAATGAAGACAAACATTACAACATCACATTTTAAAGTAGATGTCCATAATAAATATTAATGTAATAATACAGTAGCTGAAAAAAGATGGCTTTGGCTGTAGTATGTGGCTTCAAACACTTCCAGTATCTTTTAGCAGGGCACAAAATAACTTTCAACACAGATTATCAAGCGCTGGCATTTCTAAATCAATGTGGTGAGTTTTGTCCTGCAAGAATTTAATTCTGAGATTCTAATACATCAAAGGTCCACAAAATGTACTACTTCCAACAGAACTGACTGACGAGGAAAGGTCAAGAGAAGAAATGAGAGTTTACTATCCGAAAACAGAAGAGCATAAAAAGGGAGTAAAGGTAGTTGGAAATAAGATTATGAATTTGCAAACAAAAAGAGTCCAAATTCAAATTAATCATTAAGAAAAGCTGGGTGATATCAGGGGGAAAAAATAGGTAAGGAAATTTTAAAACAGTGTGTTGTAGTGGAATGGAACTATTAACACCGAGCTTGGTGTAGCAGACGAAATTGTCCAAGCCCTAATTGTATACGTACTAGAAGGACATGGTCACTTTGGAATTAGGAAATGTATATAGCTTATGAGCAAAATTTACTATTTTAAAAAACTGGGAAGAAAGGTAAGGAACAGCATCTGGACCTGTCTATTATGCTAAGAAGTTAAAATTATGCTGATGTTTCCAAATATAAAAGTGTATACTATTATACCAAAGGGATTGCAGGGTCTCCTAGATGCGGACTTTTTTGGTACTCTACCCAGGTGCATGGAAAAAGTAAGCTATGCATCTGTGGCACTAGAATGCTGGTCCAAGTTGGTAGCGCCATATCTAGTACAAACCACAACTACATAGAGAGTTATTAGATGCCTAAATAAGGATTATTTTGTTGAACTGCAATACTCACCACATACTATTGGATAAAGGACCATAATTTGTAAGCTTTGAGTTTAAAATGGCTCTGAGCACTATGGGACTTAACATCTGAGGTCATCAGTCCCTTAGAACTTAGAACTACTTAAACCTAACTAACCTAAGGTCATCACACACATCCATGCCCCAGGCATGATTCGAACCTGCGACCGTAGCGGTCACGCGGTTCCAGACTGAAGCACCTAGAACCACACGGCCACATCGGCCGGCCTTTGAGTTTAAAGAATTCCTCAGCAGTCAGGGCATAAAACAACTGCTAACCTCTAAGTACCATCCATAGGGTAATCCTACTGCATGCACAATGTAAGTACTTGGAAGATTGTGTCATGCCTGTTGTACAAGTAAACATACAAGGTTAGCAAAGATCAGGCGCAAGAATTAAAAAAAAAAAATCCTCATTGCGTTACCTAGTATGAATAATGACTTGACTCCTTTAGAGATTGTAGGCAAGGGAGCAGTATGCGAGACATTACCCACTTTATTGTTACGGTCATCAGAAAATAATTGTAAATATGAGTGAAGCCCTCAAGCAGTAAATGCTGATCTGATTACAAGTTCAGAGCAGCGACTAACAAGGCTAAATAAAAATGTTATGGAATCTCATTATAAGAAAGGAGAATTATTTGTGGTCAACAAGTATTTAGAGTTCCAGGGTGGGAAAATGAACTGGAAGTTCTTTCACCTATATAGAGGAACTTACCAGATAATAAAAAAGCATTGGTGCAAGATTCCATGACTGTGCTGCACAGGGCAGATGAAGAGGTATACTGGAGGAATTCAGCCAGCACCCAGTGTCACAAAAGAGCTGACAGCTATAAATCACAATGATTACACTAATTTTTATATTTTTGTAAACTCTGTATTGGTTCTAGTTTCACTTTTAGTTACAGGGAAGGGTTTCCATAATTTCTGTAAGTCTTTTACTGACATTAGTTAAGAAACTGGGGTTGTTAGTGCCTCAGTGGGGCAAAGTACTTCCAAACTATGGACATGCAGAAAGGCTACTAGCAAATCAAGGCTGACTGGAAAAAGACTGCCTCCACAACACCCGATGACCTCTACAAGTTCAAAGTTATGCCGTTTGGATAATGTAATGTTCCAACAACGTGTAAATGTATGGTGGGCGACCAGCTTTGACACCTTAAATGGACGACGTAGTTTTGCTATCTGGATGAGATTGTCAAATGCCATCAAAAAATTTGAAACTTGTAAGCTGCTTGACAATCACGCAGAGGTGTGTTCAGTCTGCAGGCATTCATATGAATTTGAAGAAATGCCTCATCACCCAAGAAATACCAATTTTGGAGCACCTAGTTAATGGTGATGGACACCGTCCTCGTCCACACAAAATAAAAGTAGTCACAGATTTTCTAACTCCTCGGCCCATTTGTGATGAGTGAAATTTTCTGAAAATGTGCTCGTACTAATGGCAATTCACAAAGGAGTTCTATACCAAGAATTACCACACTGAGATGCCAAATTTTCTTGGAACAAGGAGCCTCTAAGATCTTTCCTTGTCTTTAAGGAGGTCTTTACATCTTCTGCAGCCGAGCAGTGTATGATGAGAATGCCGAGATAGAACTTCTCCTCAGACAAGTGGATATGGGGCACAAGCAGTCCGAGTGCAAATTCAAGAAAGCACAGAAAAGTGTCTTGCAGCTGCCTGGATTATTGACGAGCTCCAACCATATTTACTTGGCAAACCATTCACCACTGTGACAGGCCACCATTCTCTACACCTACTGACTATCTTATAAAATCCATTGAGCTGGATGATGGCAAGGGCACTGAGACTTCCGGAGTACATCATCACATTGGTATACAAAAGTGGATACAAATACAAGGACACCAAACAGCCTTTCAAGGAATCTTTTGGTGGAACACAGCAGCATAGATGAAAGCTCATCAAATGATACTGCTACTTAGCAGACAGAAGATCCAGCACTGCTGAAAACAATAGAAGTCTTAAAGAAGGAAGAAATCACTGAATGGGAATTAAAATTAATAAATGGAACATTTATAAGAGGAATTATGATCCAGTAGGGCAGAAATGGCTGCTTGTCATTCCAAATCATCTTTAGCCACTTATCCTGAAGTAATTCAACAATGCTCCATCATCTGGCCACCTGGGATTCATGAAGGCTCTAGATAGAACTAGATGCAGTTATCACTGCCAAGGCCTCCACCAATCCATTAAGACCATGTGAGTCACTGTAAGGAATGCTAGTGATGAAAGAATTTGCTGCAATTAGTTCCAGGGCATCTGGTGGCATTCTGCCTGCAACAGCGGTATTGCACCAGATGAGATCAACCTAGTGGTGAGATTCCACAGTTTGACAAAGAGGTACCAGTGGTTAAACATCTGCACTGATTACGTATTCCACTGCACATCACTAACTTGTGCCAATTTCTGAAGCTCTGGAAATTGCAAGGTGCCTTCTAAAAGATATCATTTTGAAGGATAGAGTCCCCCATATGATGAACTCTGATCATTTAATACTTTTCCAGTCAGGACTAGTATCATATATAATTTCTCATAGTGACATCACCCACAGAATGAAAACTATCCACCATCACCAGAAGAATGGCCTCACAGAATACTTTAACAAGACATTGTAAGAAATGCTCTTGATGTATGTTGATGTCTAACAGAGATTTGGATACAATACTGCCTATTGTGACAGATTTAACATATTGAGGCAATTATCTACAGGCTTCACACCATTCTTCATGCTTCATGCTCCACAGTTGCGAGCCCAAAACAACAATGGATACACTGTTTCTGTTTCAAGGATGATTGTATGAATCACCTCATCACAAGGAACAATGAAGGAAGACACACACTCCTTGGGCACTTCAGAGGAAGACCGAGTGTGCTATGATTCTGAGCTCTGGACAGTGAAATACAGCCCCGGGAGATTTGGTATGTATTATTATGACTGTGCAGGGATATAAGAAAAATTACTAAAATGTTACTTTGGGTTACATTACATGCTCTGTCGTACATCAGACTTCACATACAAAGTCGATGATTTTGACTTGAGATCAAGAAGATAAAAGCACAGACACATTCTCCACGTCCTGCATATGAGATCCTACTACTGTAAAGGGGCATAAATCAATGATGGGGGCTTCTTGGTTAATGGAACTGAAGGTTTACTGTATGACTGCGAAGCTTTGATGGAAGGAGCTATCTTCGATATTTATCTTAGTGAAGAATATGTGACAGCACAACCCAAACAAGAGGATCCTCAGTACTGCTATACAGAGGACCATTATCTAGGATGCTGTAGTTGGCGCCAATGAGAACTTCTGAAGAAGTCAGTCATTGTTTCTCCAGGAGAGGGAGCAATGCAACGAGCTGTGCTGCATGCAATATGGAGTAGCGATTAGCACTACCGGCTGGCATGCTGTGGGCCCCTACTTCAAATATCACCACAAGAAAGTATTAATTTTTTAACATTTATTATTTCTAGAGGGTCCTCAAAATTTCTTATGTATGTTAAGTTTGCATTTTCTGGAATATTCAATGTCTGTATAAATTGCAGCATTCTCCATCCAGGAGAAAGTTCTATTGTGTCTTTATATTGGTCTCCATAACAAATATGGTTTCAGTGGTAAATGTTTTATTTCACTGACAACCCTGCTCCCAGTTTCAGACTTGATTGTGGTTACAATGTGTATTAGTCAGGATAATTAAATGAGATATAGCAGTCCATGGGAAGTCTCCTTAGGATGGTGAAAACAGAGACTGGCTGCAAAAATGGAAAGAAAGGCAAATCCTAAAATCACTATGAAATTAAACAAAAATTAACTTCACTGATTAACACACCCAACAATGAAGTATAGTTTCACTTACATCAAGAAGGATATTTTTAACTTTTTTTGGCCAATCAGATCCTGGGAATACTCCAAGTGCAGGTCGATTTACAATTGCTTTCTGAAAAAGAAATAGAACAATGTCAAAGAAATCTAAAAAAAGAACCAGACTGTTAGCACAGTTTCTGAATGTGTCACTCTAAACACTAAGTCTCCAATTCACACAAGTTTTCAATGCATTCTCTCCCTTCCTCCCACTCCCTTTATTTTTCCTGACTCACATTCACATGTTCTTGATAACCATCAATTTTGCTCTCTTTAGAGTTTCATTTAACTCAGCTTCTGATAGAAATTGAATCCTGGGTAAAATTCAGTATTCTTCCTTTATGCATTCAGTTCTTTTAATCCTGGGAATAAGACTTTTTGTTTCATGGATCAAAATAAAGTGTATATTTTGCAGACTATCTGTACGGCTGTATTACACTCTTGTATTCCATTAATAATGCGAATTCTCCTTTCAGTTTCTGCATACTTAGAATTATGAGCACACAAGAAACACAAAGGGATAATGGGGAGAGAACAGGAATCCAATGACGCACTCCAGACAGGTCCACAATACAAGAGGCAATGAGCTCTACATTTAGCACCAGACTCTAGCATTTTGTGTAAGCCTGTCCCTATTATTAGTTACTTTAAAACCAAAAGAAAATCTAAATTATGAATACTTTTAATACGCAATAACAACAATGCAAGTGCTGAGAAATGACATTTAATAAGTAGTTGTGGAAATGAAAGCTTCAACTGTGTGAGGAGAGAACTTGCTGAGGTGTCTACAAAGTTGAGGATAACTATTGTTAAGCCCACAACCATCATATTATGAATATTAAGTTAAAGCAGCGAGGTCAATCTACTGATACTAAGTAGCAAATCTTGTAACTCGAGGTTTTCTCTATGCAAAAAAACCCTACCATTTTATCAGTTATAGCTTGATAGATTAGAAAGAACTAGTCCCTACACATGATGTCCTCACCAAGTGGCCTCATTCTTCTCACACCATCAGTATTATTTTTTCCCCCCTTGCTGCCTGGAATGAATATTTTAATGCATCAAAAATCACAATTCATTAATCACTTCTTCATTAATTTATTAATGTTTATAAAATTTGATGACTTACCACATTAAAAGGGTTATCAAGCAATTTCAAAAGATCTGGATGATTGTACCCAAGAGGCAGTGACGATATCTGAGTGTACACATCAAGCAGAACATTTCCATCAACATCTGCTATATAATTACCAATGGAGCGGTCATAATCAACAAAAAGTTGTACTGATCCAGATTGCTGTGAAAAGAAAATGGTGGCTGCAATAAATTCAATGCAGATACTCTCTTAACATACAGGGTGGAGAAAAACTGTGTCACGGAATTTTAACCTTGGATAGTTGATGCCAATAGGAACCAAAATTACTAACGTTGTGTAGTCGACAACACACCATTTTTAAACTACAGAAACCTGGTGCCGCACGCTCAGATTGGCTGTGGGATTGCCCCTTGCTGTTCATCAGTTGACGAGCAGTGCTATGGTTGTCAGTTCACACATATAAACTCCCTCGCCCCATCACTGCCCCAACGTGATACGCACATGGCAGGTAAAGCATTCGCGGTCACGCACTGTCCAGAGCACCCAGCAACAGGGCAATCCCGTAACCAACTGGAGCACATGGCACCAAGTTTCCATAGTTCAAAAATGGTGCACTGTTTATCTACACAACATTAATAATTTTGGTACCTACTGGCATCAGCTAACCAGGTTTAAAATTTTGTGGCAATTTTTCTCCACCCTGTATAGTGGACATAAATATGTGCATGTATATGGGTGACCATGTACATTCCTTTGTGCTGTCAGTGTTATACATTCTGCGAAAAATGTGGTGCATATTCATTTAACTACTTAGGCTATGCAATGGAGCTATTAAAATCAATCTCTCCTTTGGCTGAAAAAATGCTTTACAAGGTAATCCACATGAAGCTGCAATGCCAGGAACAGCAGTACTGTATTTTAATACATATCCAAAAGGCAACCCTATTTCTGTTTAGTATAAGAAATAAGGCTTGTTTACAACACTTTTGGATAGTTACACCACAAGTTTCACTCACTGTATAAATACAGATTTGGTCAGCTCTCCTACAATGTAAACTACTGTAAAGCAGTCAAAAATTAAGTAGTACAGGTGTATTATGAGATCTAATTCCTTTTCCTCAACTTATAAGAGCCCCACTAAGAATAGCATACTGAGTATATTTGTTAAGATTTTTCTAGCTGCCAAAATCCAAGCTGATGATGTCCACATACAGACGTTATCAAATGTGACCTAGTAACTAGTGTGTGTCTAAGAAGCAAGGCACCAAGCCGGTATGCACAATAGTCAATAACATAAAGGTTTTCTTGGTGTTACTGATTAAGTGTGCTTCCAGATTTTTCTTCAGAGTTCATTTCAATGTTATGTAAAATATTTCAATGACCAAGCCATCCAGTTTCTTCAGGTGCTGCAAGATTTGCCATTATGTGCACATGCTACCTGTGCCACTACCAGACTGAGCCATTGTTGGTTTCACAGAACTACTCATAGCCAAATTGACCCCAACACCCGCTACACTGTTTGATGCTCTTCTTTCTCAGTGCTTGCATCAATATTCTGTGAAATGCAAAGTCACTCAGCAGTTTACAGCTCTGGTGGACATGATGACTGACAAGATTTAATAACTTGTGTGGCAGACCAAAGCCCAGTTTAAATTGAAATGTCCAGCCCTGTTAATTAGGATTTCTGACATCTTTATTTCGAAAGATTCCTTAATTACATTGCCCCAGAAACTTGGCATTTGTATCACAGTAATGATATTATCACATTTCATTTCTTGATTACATTTGTGGCAGTGGTCAGCAGCAATTGAGTTGTTTGGTTGTTTTAATCTGATGTGTCACTGATGTTCCTTGCACCTCAAAACATGCCTCATTCGCATGGAATGTGATACACACCCAACTTTTGGAAACCTAGAGCATCTTTAACATTACAAAGAATACTTTCTATCTTAGCTGAAGGAAGTAAAATACAGTGGATGATGGCTCTTCTTAATAAGTGCGGCTTGCCACATATCATTAAGGGTCTTAGGAACCAAGCCCTCATGCCACCAAACCTATATGACTTTTCTAAGGTACACAAGAAAGAAAGTTCTCTAAGACCCATACTTAGTAATACTGGCAGACTTGCATACCAGCTGGTAATTTCCCTCTTTATGAGAGTTCCACTTTCTGATTCCTTTGAACCAATCAGGAAAGTTCAATGATTTTCTTTTATCTGACAATTTATTTCCTATTCAGCAGAAAATATTTTGAACAAACTGATGGCATGGCAGTGGGTAGTCTGTTATTGTCTGTTATGGTGACTCTAAAAATGGAACACTTTGAAACAAAGGCACTACAATTCGCCAAGTGGAAACCAATGTGTTTCTCTCAGTACATGGGCCATGCATTGTTGGCAAGGCTTAATGGAACATAAAAACTTGAAAAGTTCCTAGAACATTTAAATTCTATCCATAGTTAAAAAGAGAGAGAGAGAGAGAGAGAGAGAGAAATAAAGAAAGAAAGAAAGAAAAACAAGGCCAACTACCTTACCTTGACATGTTCATTAGCAGAAGAACAGACAGATCCCCATGTCACAGTGTACATAGGAACCCTACATACAATGACCTCCATCTATATGGCTTGAGCCATGATCATCCATTACAAATACATTACTAAAGACCAGTCCCTAAAGCTGAAGATAAGGAGAGGCTCACCAAAGAATTACAGCACCTATGAATAGTGTTCTGAAGGAATAGGTACTCAGGTCAGCAAATTGAATGAACAATGTAACCAAAATTAAGAACACCTAGGAAAGAGGTTGAGACAGACCATGGACAAAAATCAGAAAAATTGCTAATCTACCTTACACTGGCCCAATATCCCAAAAGATCAGTAGACTCCTACTGAAACACAGCAACCATTTTATGTTGTTCCCTTCAACTAGGATAAAAAGTATTTTTTGTAATGTTAAAGACGACATAGGTCTCCAAGGTCACATGTGTATCGCATTTCATGCATATGTGGCATGTTTTATGTGAGTCAGATTACCAAACAATTGAGGAATTCAGATCAAGTCAGCCATCACCGAGCACTGCAATCAGCATAACCAAAAAATGAAACAATACAATGATGCTGGTATCATGGCGTGAATTTAAACAAGGTTTGGCATCCAGTATTAATTTATTAAGATCTCACTGGCCATCACATCTACCAGAGCTGGATAATGCTGAAAGGATTTCCATTTTATGGAATAGTAATTAGGCTCAGAAAAATAATAGATCATTCAAGAGTTGTAGCGAGTGTCAGAAGTCAAACTTTGCTCTAAATAGCAGAGCGAGATCAATAATAATTTACAGTCTGGTTGGCATCCAAGCAGTGACTACACTTAACAGCAAAACACTCAGCAGCTGAAGAAGGCAGATGGCTGGTCATCAAAATACTGTGGATAGAATGCAACATAGCAGGATACCTGGAAGTACATCATTTATCCTTTTAATTGTTTATTTTCCATATGGACTTCCATAATCATTACAAAAGCCAATGACCGAATGTGATTACAGATTCTTTTGCTGCAGCACTCACTCACTGATGCACTATTGTTACAATAGCAGTGTGACTTCACCTAACACCATTACTGTATGAAAGGTGTGTTATTAATTTTGTAAAATATAAATGTGAATAATGATGATAAATTTCCTTCAAAATGCTTACGAGGTGTGCATATATGTTAAGTATATATTCTTTCCAGAAAGAAGGAGAAATGAATGACTGAAGGAAGGGCAGTTGCCAATACCTACAATACTTTTTTTCTAATTTTTAACAAGCTTCCCTCAATTTACTAAAAAGATGCTGTATTCATGGATAATCATATTCCATTGTCACTTTTGATTAGAAGTGACAAGTTTGGAACAAACATACTTTATTTTCCTGATCATCTAACTGCAGGTCATTGTCTGTAAGCAAAATTTTGGTAAGTATCCAGCAATTAGGTGGTGTCATTTAGTTTAGCAGCATTCTATGTACAAATCAAAAGTACAGGTTATGTGCTTGCAATTAGATTTGTCCTCTCCCTCCCTTCCACAACAACACAACATAGCACAAGCACTTCTTCCAAGAATGTGTAAACAAAAGAAAATTTTGCACTAGGGATAAATCAAATGAGGAAGTGCAGTTGTTAAGATATTGACCCCATTCTGTCATGGTTTCTGAAATCATTTGAGACAAATTGCAGGATTGTTCCTTCATCAGGGCCATGGCTGACCACCTGCTCTATTTTTATTAAACACAACTGTACATATTTATATGACTGCATGTATGATTTAAATTTTTCCTTGTATTGTGCTGACAAATCTTGTAATTCTACATACAGAAACCTGTTGCTGCTGCTTAAATATGTGTACAAATTTTTAGACTAATTATGCACGCACTCCCCGAGGTTTGACAAACATTTGTCCTGTCCATCAGATATTAACAGGATGTGAAAAATGTGCTTTCTTTGGTTATAATTGAGAAAGTGATCCCAATTCAAAAGGTGTCCTAAGGAAAAACTATCAATGGTGCTTATTATTCACATTTTTTGGAACAAGGCAAGTATGAAGCTACATGAAAGAAATGGCATTATCTTTTAATGGCACCATCTTACTTTTAAGACAATATCTGTTGCCAAAGGGCAGAAATTCTTAAAAACTGGCCCACATGATTAGTTATTGAATAGTTGTATCATTTATTTAGTCATCCATCCAAGGATCAGTCCATAGTAATACAGAAATTTTCATGGTAATATATATTAAGTATGAGGATAGGATAAGTGGTCAGCCATGACCTTGAGCTTTCCCTATCTGCTTGAGGTGGCCCAGCATTTATCTCTTTGTTGTTGTTGTGGTCTTCAGTCCCGAGACTGGTTTGATGCAGCTCTCCATGCTACTCTATCCTGTGCAAGCTTCTTCATCTCCCAGTACCTACTGCAACCTACATCCTTCTGAATCTGCTTAGTGTATTGATCTCTTGGTCTCCCTCTACGATTTTTACCCTCCACGCTGCCCTCCAATGCTAAATTTGTGATCCCTTGATGCCTCAAAACATGTCCTACCAACCGATCCCTTCTTCTAGTCAAGTTGTGCCACAAACTTCTCTTCTCCCCAATCCTATTCAATACCTCCTCATTAGTTACGTGATCTACCCACCTTATCTTCAGCATTCTTCTGTAGCACCACATTTCGAAAGCTTCTATTCTCTTCTTGTCCAAACTGGTTATCGTCCATGTTTCACTTCCATACATGGCTACACTCCATACAAATACTTTCAGAAACGACTTCCTGACACTTAAATCTATACTCGATGTTAACAAATTTCTCTTCTTCAGAAACGATTTCCTTGCCATTACCAGTCTACATTTTATATCCTCTCTACTTCGACCATCATCAGTTATTTTACTCCCTAAATAACAAAACTCCTTTACTACTTTAAGTGTCTCATTTCCTAATCTAATCCCCTCAGCATCACCCGATTTAATTTGACTACATTCCATTATCCTCGTTTTGCTTTTGTTGATGTTCATCTTATAAACTCCTTCCAAGACACTGTCCATTCCGTTCAACTGCTCTTCCAAGTCCTTTGCTGTCTCTGACAGAATTACAATGTCATCGGCGAACCTCAAAGTTTTTACTTCTTCTCCATGAATTTTAATACCTACTCCAAATTTTTCTTTTGTTTCCTTTACTGCTTGCTCAATATACAGAT
Organism: Schistocerca nitens; assembly: GCF_023898315.1. Taxonomy (NCBI): domain Eukaryota; kingdom Metazoa; phylum Arthropoda; class Insecta; order Orthoptera; family Acrididae; genus Schistocerca; species Schistocerca nitens. The sequence goes on from NC_064614.1 coordinate 394,603,224, forward strand.
TGAATAACACCGGGGAGAGGCTACAACCCTGTCTCACTCCTTTCCCAACCACTGCTTCCCTTTCATGCCCTTCGACTCTTGTAACTGCCATCTGGTTTCTGTACAAATTGTTAAATAGCCTTTCGCTCCCTGTATTTTACCCCTGCCACCTTCAGAATTTGAAAGAGAGTATTCCAGTTAACGTTGTCAAAAGCTTTCTCTAAGTCTACAAATGCTAGAATCGTAGGTTTGCCTTTCCTTAATCTTTTTTCTAAGATAAGTCGTAAGGTTAGTATTGCCTCACGTGTTCCAACATTTCTACGGAATCCAAACTGATCTTCCCCGAGGTCCGCTTCTACCAGTTTTTCCATTCGTCTGTAAAGAATTCGCGATAGTATTTTGCAGCTGTGACTTATTAAACTGATAGTTTGGTAATTTTCACATCTGTCAACACCTGCTTTCTTTGGTAATGGAATTATTATATTCTTCTTGAAGTCTGTGGGTATTTCGCCTGTCTCATACATCTTGCTCACCAGATGGTAGAGTTTTGTCATGACTGGCTCTCCCAAGGCCATCAGTAGTTCTAATGGAATGTTGTCTACTCCCGGGGCCTTGTTTCGACTCAGGTCTTTCTTCAGTGCTCTGTCAAACTCTTCACGCAGTATCTTATCTCCCATTTCATCTTCCATCTACATCCTCTTCCATTTCCATAATACTGTCCTCAAGTACATCGCCCTTGTATAAACCCTCTATATACTCCTTCCACCTTTCTGCCTTTCCTTCTTTGCTTAGAACTGGGTTGCCATCTGAGCTCTTGATATTCATACAAGTGGTTCTCTTCTCTCCAAAGGTCTCTTTAATTTTCCTGTAGGCAGTATCTATCTTACCCTTAGTGAGACAAGCCTCTACATCCTTACATTTGTCCTCTAGCCATACCTGCTTAGCCATTTTGCACTTTCTGTCGATCTCATTTTTGAGACGTTTGTATTCCCTTTTGCCTGCTTCATTTACTGCATTTTTATATTTTCTCCTTTCATCAGTTAAATTCAATATTTCTTCTGTTACCCAAGGATTTCTATTAGCCCTCGTCTTTTTACCTACTTGATCCTCTGCTGCCTTCACTACTTCATCCATCAGAGCTACCCATTCTTCTTCTACTGTATTTCTTTCCCCCATTCCTGTCAATTGTTCCCTTATGCTCTCCCTGAAACTCTGTACAACCTTTGGTTCTTTCAGTTTATCCAGGTCCCATCTCCTTAAATTCCCACCTTTTTGCAGTTTCTTCAGTTTCAATCTGCAGTTCATAACCAATAGATTGTGGTCAGAATCCACATCTGCCCCTGGAAATGGCTTACAATTTAAAACCTGGTTCCTAAATCTCTGTCTTACCATTATATAATCTATCTGATACCTATTAGTATCTCCAGGATTCTTCCAGGTATACAACCTTCTTTTATGATTCTTGAACCAAGTGTTAGCCATATTTATCTCTTATTATCAAAATTTAAAAAGACATTTGCTTGTGCATATATCTTGGCATTATGCACAAAATAAAATGGTTCATCTGTAACATCAATATATCTGTGGCTGTGAACAGCATTACCAAGCCACCATAAAAAAAGTAATGGAAAATATTGGTGGTTATATGATGTAAAATATCCTGTTCTAGGTTTTACCACAGCCAAAGTTAACCTTCATACCATCATTAAATTTCCAATCCTCGTGCTCCCTGTGGATAATAATTAGTTCGAAATGTGTATACAAATCCAGTATTGCTATACAATACAAATAGCCTTCTAATAACATGTATTCAATACATAGTGCAACATTTCCTTTTTACTCAGGCAATTCAAGTTGAAAAAATGGAATCTGTTGTGGGACACAGTGGAATACTCCCACCACAGCCCCCATAATTTCATGAAGTTCCAAAGGTGGCGGTGCTATATGTAGCTTTCAAAATGGCAACTGCAATGGAAGTGCATTCCAAGCAGAGAGCTGTCATTGAGTTTCTTTTCATGGAAAACCAGAGTGTAGCAAATATTCATAGGCACTTGCAGAATGCCTGTGGAGACTTGACAGTAAGTGAAAGCATGATGAGTTGTTGGGCAAAAAAAAGTGAGTTCATCACTTTGAACCAGAAACAAAATGACCACCCGTCAAGTGGTGCCACACCACCTCTCCCTCAAGAAAAAGTCCAAAGCCGCTCCATCAGCAGGTAGAGTCACAGCGATGCTCTTAAGGGACTCTGAAGGGGCTATTCTGCTTGATGTCCTCCCTCAGGAAATCGAAGAAATGACTTCAGCATATTTGTAAAATTTGAAATTTTCCTGGCGAATCAACTGTTCAAAAAGATTTCAGGCTTGCAGCCAGTTGTTGTAAACTTCATTGCACAATATTTCAGCTGGACAACTGCCAGCCATCTTCAAGTGAGCCAAGCGAGGACTGATGAAGACATTCTCCGCTCTGTCTTACATAGTGCGCTGCTAGTACTGCAACCCATGTGTTGCAGTCGTGGAGACAGAAGGACCTCACTGCCCAGTGACAGTGCCCTCACTGGTGGAACTGCAAGACTCATCTACCGTCTGTGTTGTCGCTGGCTGCACATATCGAAGTCTTCTGACATCTTCGTCTCTAGCAAATTTTGGAGATGACGGGATCCTTGTACAGAACATCAACATTGCACTCGCCTATTGCAACCTAGTAAGTCTGCAGTTGCGGAACATTGTATTTTTAACGGACATTCAATGGAGCACAAGAAAACTTCGATTTAGGCCAAAGCAACAACTTTTTGGGATTCCGTTGAAATACACAAAGTGGGAAATCTAAAGAGCCGTGACAATGGTTACCAATTTAATAATGCATGGAATCCCATCATCTCCGAAATTTTCTCGAGACAAAGATGCCTGAAGACTTTGACAGCTGCGGCCAGTGACAATACCAACGGCAGCTGAGTCTTGCAGTTCCACCGGCGAGGGTGCTGTTGCTAGGCAGTGTGGTCCTTCTGTCTCCACGACTGCAACGCATGCGCGACAGTACTATCAGTGCATTATATAAGACAGAGCGGAGAATGCCTCTGTCAGTCCTCGCTCAGCTCAGCTGAAGATGTCTGGCAGATGCCCAGCTGAAATATCGTGTAATGAAGTTTATGACGACCAACTGCAAGCCCAAAATCTTTTTCCAGCATATTTGTCACCACAAAAATGCAAACAAATTTCTCCATCTCCATGAGAATGGAAGGCCCCACACAAGATGGTGCACTCTAGAGGAGCTCATGAAACTCCACTGTACTGTTCTTCCTCAATCACCCTACAGCCCAAATCTTGTACCTTCCAAATTCCATCTGTTTGGCTAAATGAAGAATTCACCCTGTGGGAAGCAGTATATGGATGAGGAGCAGGTTGTAGATGCAGCAAGATGTTGGCTTTGATGTCAATCAGGATAGTTGTACCAAGCAGACTTACAGGATCTTCCAGTGATGTGGCATAAGGCCATCATACTGAACAGAGATTACATTGAAAAACAGAGTTTTGTAGCCAAAAGAGTAAGGAATAATATGATGTATTGCAATCCTGAATAAAAGCAACCTGCTTTCAGAAAAATTTGTTTCATTACTTATTGAGCTCCTGTCACAAAAGTGAGGACACTGCTGAAGTATGGACTTAAAGGTGTCTGAATTCACTGTTAGAAATCACTTTTCATTTGAGTAAATTTGTGCAGTGCTTCAGCAACACTGATTTTTTTCAGAACTTATGTCAAGATGAGACATTGTCACAACATGAGGTGGCTAATGCCATTTCTTGACACTGTTTCCACTTTCAACCAAAAGAAGATATTTAAATGACACAAGAGCAAAGTTGTCAAAACACAACTGCAGCCAGGGATGACTATTCATAGTAGGAAGAGATGATGCAATGGAAATCTACCACAGAGCCTTGCAAAAGGCTACTTGGTACAGAACATCAAATATAACTATTTTCAATTTTTTATTTGGTGAAGATGACATCTATGCACATACACTTCACACATGCAGTGTGTGCGGGCCATGGGTGGGCCAAGGCAGCCTGTCACTTAGCTTTGCTCACTGCTTCTCACAAGTACCTGGAACAATGCCACATTTCATTTAGCATTGCGATGCGGCCATTTTT